>NC_139912.1:20840232-22040232 GCF_905171665.1 Trachurus trachurus | reverse complement strand
CAGGTATCTGAAAGTATCTACCACCTGTACGGCTTCTCCGTTGATGCATAACACAGTTATGAAAGAAGAGATGAACAAAACATTTGATAATACACACACACACACACACACACACACACACACACACACACACACACACACAGCTGTGCATATTATATTGCTATCAGTTATATAATCACCTTGAGTTATACTATGTTCTGTCTATGTATATTTTTTCCAACATCACAGAATCACTCAGAAATGTGCCAAAAGCGTCGGAATTTGTACTGTACTGTACTGTGCAGTGACATTCCTGGAGATCTGTTTGTAACCTAATGTTCATTCATTAAATTATTTAGCTTGCTAATGTCCTCAACTGGCAGGTTAACGTCACTTTATTAACGTTACATTTAATGTACATAAACGTAGCCTAATATCAGTATGAAGATTAAAAATCACCCACAGCCTACTCCTCACGCCCGCGCAACGTCGGACCCTGTGGGCCTGCTACTGTACTGTAAAGTGACATTACTGGAAATCTGTTTGTAACCTAATGTTCATTCATTTAATTATTTAGCTCGCTAATGTCCTCAACAGGCAGGTTAACGTTATTTTTTTCCAGATATTAACGTTAAATATAATGTACACAAAGGTAATATGAGTAGGAAGAGTAGAAATCACTAACGTTACTGGAAATGCAAACTGTAAGTTAACGTAATGGCGACACGACAGGTAACAGTAAACTGCCGTTATTAGCCGGTCGTCAACGTTACCGAGCCACAGGTTATTCATCACAAAACAACATTATACATACATATACGTCTGCCAATTAATTTTATTGACAATATAGGTTTACTTACGTTCATTAGCAGGTTCGTTGTCGGCTCTGACCAGGCTCTGACGGACTTTTTTTCTCCTCTGCTCCTGGTAACAGGCTTGACGCTGATTGGTCAATTCTTGGTAGAGCCCGCCTCCTATTCTTGGTAGCGATACGAGCGGTGATTGGCCACGACCTTAAAATTCTTGGTAGCAATACGAGCGGTGATTGGCCACGATAGTGGCGATGTCACTGTCACTACCCTTTTTTTTTTTTTTTTTTCTTTTTTTTTGTGCAAATTTTATTGACAATTCAGGTATTACAATTAGTGAAACATACAAAACACAGAACAATACAATGCCAGGGGGTCGCAGCATTCAAAATAGTATACAAAACATTGCTATTAATCCAATAAAATATTTTATAAAATGAATAACTCAGTGGTTTTAATAGCTTTTTTGTTTGATGAATAGCCTATTGAATAGTTAAGTATTGTTTGAGTTCCTTCTCAAAAATTAAAAACAATGGATTGTGATTAGCGAATTTGGATTTGTGTATGTGGTATTTTGCAAGTAGAACAAGCAGGTTGATGATGTAATAATGATTGTAGCGTTCCCCGGTCAATCATTATGGTTTTTTGCTTTACAAGTATGAGACGTCTGTAGATTTTGTTCGTTTAATAGCGTTCCATCGTTAACATCCATCCATACCGTAAGAGCTGTTATGAACACAAAATATACACAAATAAATATCTATAGAATCACACAAATACAACACAATCACAATCACTACAAAGTCAGAAGAGTAAATAAAAGATACCTTGTTGCCATTTTGACGGGGCGCTCAAAAATATTTACATTAATATGCAAAGTACACTCCTTGTTTCCTTTTCGTGTCTCTGCTCCGTTTACCGTTAGCCTACTGTACCTCCGTAGTTATGACAACATCTGAACATTCGAAATTACAAAATAGAATTATGATGGTGATCTGCCTACTACTAATGATAATAATATTAAACAATTATGAATTATAAATAAAACCATATAGCCTATGTTTACATGTCTTTTACAATGATCTTTGTTATTCGCAGGATAGGAGTGGAACCCAAACAGCACATTCACATATGTAAGAGAAACACCAGACAAGATATTCTGAGAAATAAAAGTACAAACATCTTGCCAGAAAGCAGATGAAAAGGGACAGGACCAGAACAGATTATAAAGATCTTCTTCACATTGTTTGCAGAATGAACAGTCCACATCAATGTCTTTTTTGTATCTACGTAAAAATAGTTTGCAGGGATAAAATCTATGGATCATTTTAAAAGAAACTTCTTTAATCTTATTTATAATCAGAAATTTAGAAGGAAGGCACCATATTTTTTTCCAGTTCAAGTCTGGAGTAAAGTTATTCCAGTGAGAAATTACATTTGGAACAGAGATTAAAGCAGAAGTAAGTGATATGTTAATATAAGTCTTAAATAGTTCTATCTTCCGACAGCAATCACTTACATAGAGTGTTTGGTCTGAAACACGGGTCTGTCAGTCACTCTGCTCTGCTCTGAGCCGAGGAGAAACGTAGGGACGAGGACTGTTATGGTGCGTTCAAGGAAACTCGTATTTTTCCGACCGTGAAGTCGTACCAGTTCGATCTGGTACGACTTCACCGGTCGGAAGTTACGAGTGGCCGTTATAGTGACTTTCACCGGTAAAACAGGTCGGAAAAACACGAGTGGGTTGCCTGGAACGCTACAAAGTCGTAAGTTGTGACTTGAAGCTGTAATTTACGATTTCAAAAGCCTGCCTGGAACGCAGCATTAGCGAAAACGACCGGACCACTTACTTCTGCTTTAAGCTATTCAGTCATTCAATGGTATACTAAAATCCATGTGAAAAAAATGCTTCTCACTGTTCTCAGGTCAAATATTTATATGCGATTAAAATGCAATTAATTGCGATTAATTAATTACAAAGCCTCTAATTAATTAGATTAATTGTTTTAATTGAGTCCTGGCCCTATTACACAAGATAAACACACACACACACACACACACAGTTAACCTAATGTGATTACAGCTCCTCCATATCAGTGCTTATAGAAAGATGATCATGTGTCTGTCTGATCAGCTCTGTCTTGACCTTAAGATCTTGGGTTTGATTCCCATGTTGACAGAGATGGCAAAATCGGCAGTAGCCGTGGCCCATTCAAAATTTCCCGAGAAGAAATTTTCTAGTTATCTCATAGCGTGGTGAATGTGCAGGTCACAACTTGTCCACCAGAGCGTTTTGGAGTTGTTGGATTGTGTATTTGGTGAGTTTGATGAGGGAAACCAAGAAATCCCATGAGCCTCCGTAGCGTAGCTCTGAGCAGCTTGCGGCTCTGCTCCGCCGTTCTAAAAATAGCTTGCACCGACAATTAAAGGTAACAAACCTACTCCTAAAACTATAGGGATTATGGCAATGGGCCAATTTGCCAAAAAAATATTGAACTATCCCTTTAATGGAAAAGTGACAGTATTAAAGAAAATATAAGTCATAAGATGGCAACACCAAACATGACACAGTCTTTTATTTATTATAAGTAGTGTTACCCCACCCCCCTCAGGATGCAGGTATCACACTGTCACACATATGGAAGTGTGTTGAAATACAACCAGGTCTTGTGAGCTGGTGGGGGCCCCTCGTCAGATTCCAGATGTTTGTGAGTTGTAGTACAGAGAAATACAGAGGCCGTTTTCTGGAGTATATACTTTTATTTTGTACTACCAATAAAAGAAGGAGGATATTAGTATCTTTAGTCAAATAGGAGTTTAAATGTAGGTCTGCTGTGATCCTACATGGTGGTACTAATACAAAGCTCTGAATATGTCCTCCTCTACTGCAGCTGGATATAGTAGAAGTGAGCATCTGGTTTCCAGTGACTACCCAGTCCTTCCTGCTGCTGCTGCTGCTGCTGCTGCTGCTGCTGCTGCTGCTGCTGCTGCTGCTGCTGCTGGAGCCAAACCCCAGCCCGGTCTGCGCAATTACACGTCCCGGCTTTTTAGTCCTTTTTCCAACATGCACTAACATATTATCTTGTACCGGATGAATGATCATTTCTGAGAAGAGCAGATGAAAGATGCATTTCAGCAACCACCAGCAGCTCTTTGCAGCAATTTACAGTGCAGAGCTCACGGACGGCTGTGATTGGCCGAGAGCTGGGGGGGGGGCACGAGGTCACGGCGGTGATATAAAACAGGTGTGAATGGAGGGAAGGCGTTTAGTACCTGCTGATGTGGGCCTGGTGTTGGAAGATGAGACTCGTGGCCCTGGTCGTTGTGTGCGGGCTGATCGCTGGTCAGGATGGAGGCAGCGTGGGAGCCGCTCCGCCCGGATACCACTCTGCACAGAGGACACCAGCAACAGGTGGGTGACCTGGACACATGATCATTTCACAAGTTTTACCAGGTTTTATTTGACCTATTCTAATTAACCAGATGACATTTTACTTCAATCTGATTATGGACAGTGGTCTATCATTTATATGGTACTTTTCACCTAACCTGACATTTGCAATCAGTAGTTAATTTAAGATTTAAGATTAAAATGGGGTGCATTACAAAATGACTTTATTCAACAGTGCATAACATTAACTCACATCCATTGCCTACGACCGTATAGCATAGTGCTTGAATGTTATGTATCAATAATAAGAAGAGTGTAAGATATGAATTAATTATTAAACAATATTACAGAACTATATTTTCCTGCTATGCAATACCAGATTGCATTTCATTCCTGTATTCTTATGTGACATACATAATCCAACATGATATAGAATCAGAATTTATTGCCAAATAGTTATAGAACTAAAGAGTTATTGGTGTATAGTGCAAGAAGGAGGGGACAGTTAAATAAGTAATATAAGTAAAATAAAATAAAAACAAAAAAAAGAAAGAAAACAATGTAGTTAAAAAAAGAACCCTATATACTAAGAGCTGTGCAGTACAGGTAGCCTATGTGTAAGAGGTAGGTGAGGGTAGATTGACTATGTCTCTTTGTCCTGGAATATCAGTCATCTTTATTCACATAGAAAAGGTATTAAAATCATTAAAATATTTGTAATTTCATATGTGAAATGGGACACCCTGAGAAGCTCAAGAGCTTTTAAAAGGGGCCCAGACACAAAAAAATGACAGGAAGACATACACAAGAAAAAGACATACAAATATACATAGACATACACATAGCCACATAGCACATTTTGCATGAAATAAACCCAAAATATGAGGTGGTTGTTTTAGATGAATTAATATCATTGTTTGATTCTGATTTATCACAGTTTTTCATGAGAAATGTTGCATTTGTAAGAAAAAAAAAAGTCTTTACAGGTTGAATGAGTTCAGAGTCAGTCATGCTGATGCTGTGATGTGTGTGGTGTGTCCCCCCTGACTCAGGATCAGTGGTCTCCGGGCTCAGGAGGAGCAGGGCCGCAGCAGCAGACTTCCTGGACGAGGATCCAAACCTGTGTTTCTCCCTGAGGGAGAACGACGACCGGCGGCAGCTGCTGTGCAACGACCGCAGGAGCAAATTCAACTTCAACCCGTTCGGCCTCCGCTTCGGGAAACGCTACAACGGCTACGTCTACAGGAGAGCCGTGCAGAGGGCCAGGACGAAGAACTTCTCACCCCTCTCTCTATTCGCGCGAGAACTTGAGGTGCCTACCTGAAAGAGACAAGTCTTTCCATTAGTGTTTAATGAGACCTTTTACTTCAGGTAACATCATGTTGCCCTGAATAAAACTTTTGTACCTACATGTACTGTGACAGTGCTTTGTAGCCTAATCATCTTTTCTCTGTATTATCTCTGTGATCACTGTGAGAAATCCAAATGAAACTGTTCAGGTGATTTTTATATTGAAGGAAAAACCTCAAAGTCACAATAAAGAAACTGGTGATATAATAAAAAGCAGCAGTTGTTTAATCTGAACACAGGGTGGCGCTATAGCACTTTCATTCATAATATCTACACATCCCTCAGCAGCTAAGTGTAATGCTGTTAATGAGTACATGAAATATAATGAGGCTAAAATTTAAAACTAATATTTGATAATGAAACATTAAAGGAGAAGCTTACGCCCTGTACACCAGTCAACCAGTCAGAAGTTTTTACAACAAACCATTTTACAGTTTCTGTTTGTTGAGGAAAATGAAGCTCAGGGCTTCATCCTGTAGTGAGAGAATGAGCCATGATTATTATGAGTTAACAGCAAAGAGTCAGACTGCACGTGATGGAGAGAAGTTTGGGACAAATTGGACAGAAGGTGAAGGCGAAGCAACCTGCACATGACACACATTAGTGGGAAACATCTGCTACGGAGTTCGACAAAATCTTAAAATAATGATTCATCTCCACTGTAGGAAAAAAATGATTCCTTTAAAAAAAATATTAAAACATAAAACAAATGATTGATTTGTTGTGTGCTTTGATTTCCTGAACACTGAGGCATTACACTGTGCAATCTTCTGTAACAATTGCATAAATGGAGGTGAAGCCAGTATAAATAATAAATAAATAAAGCAGAAAACACGTGCTCATATAACAAAATAAATATGCTATGATGACTTAATGTAAAATGGCACCGCTTTAGTGAGACTACCCTTATAAAGTATTTATAAATGGTTTATAATCAGGCAGTTCGTTTAATTAATATTTTATAAATCATGAATTAAATAATATCAATGTTTAAAGTTATAACAGTTTTCATACATTGATGCTGGCTCATTTGGCAAGACTAATGAGACCTAATGAGTTCCAATATCTGATAAGTGTGAGGTGTCATGTCTGTCGTCCTTTATCAATGAGCAGGATGTAGAGAATTCATACTAATGATTGGTGGATCATCTATTAGCTTGCAGTTGTCTCACTCATTCAGTTGTATGAAACTAAACTGGCTGGTTTCCAGTTGCAGCTCCTAAATGTGACGTAAATGAAGATGCTTGTTTCACTGGTTCATCAGTTACCTAACAACTGCTGCTCTGCTCTCAGTGTTTTGTAAAATGTGGAAAATAAGTGTAAATTCATATCATTGCAAATAACCATGACTGTTATGATTGCTCAAATCCCAGTAGTGATGGAGTGGATGGTTCATAGTTAATTATTATTTATTTGAGAAACTCTGATAATTAAATCATTGCAATTCTGAACACAATTTTCAACATAAAAATCAATTTTGAAATACTGTATTTGCATCTTAAGATGCTGGTGTCTATTTATAACAACTATTTATAGAACAAATGATAAACCTAACAAAAAGACCATGAATGGTCATATTTGCAGAAAGTAAAACACTCCCACACACAGTTTCCTTCATGAGGTTTAGTTTATTAAGTTAGACGTTACTCTCTCCAAAACACTTTCCAACACAAGGTCACAGTCAGAAATCGATGCTTTTTTAACAAAAGACAAAAACAACTCGAGCTGGACGAAACCACTCCTACTCTTTCGCTCCATCTCCCTTTTGTCGACACCAAGGAAACGAGAGGGGAAGAAAAAAGCACCTTCACACTCACAATGTCAGTTTAACCTGTGTTGACCTAAGCCAGCAGTGGACTGTCTGCTGTGCCGCCTCTGGCTGAGGGCGGCGGCCTTTTTGGATTTTTAGGGTCTTGAACGACTCGGAACAGGAAGTGCTGAAGGAGGAACTTTGGACACGTTAGGCTTTATGGAGGGTTGTGTTTGATCCTGGTCTAAACAGCTGCAACACAAGAATCCACATACAGAGCAGGTGACAGGTCAGCTTTACGTCTCCTAACACAAACACAGTAACACAGCCACTTCAGTCTACGAGCCGTTTGGGAGCAGGTGTGTCTTTAAAGGAGCATACGAGTGTTTTTTAGACTTCTGGGTGTCGGGTGATTGGCAGTGACAATATGCGGCTCTGACGTCTGAGGGGGACTTTGAAGAAAAACACTGATATTATCCTTTAAAATAACAGCGATACAGTCTAAAAGAGGGGGGACGTTATAAAAGGAGTGTGTGTGTGTGTGTCTCAGGCCTCTGCATCGATGGTGTGTGCTCTGTGTGCGCAAGGTGCGTTCAAATGTCCTTGAGGTCCTTCTGGATGCCCCAGAGTGTGTCGGCGCTCTTCTTCAGCTGGGCCACCTCGCCGTCTGTCAGGGTCATGTTGACCACGCTGCTCACGCCGCTGCCGTTCAGCACGCAGGGCAGAGACAGGAAGACCTCCTCGCCGATGCCATACATGTCCTGAGGAAACACACACACATACATAGAGGTGGGTGAGAAGGACGCTCTGAGAAAAAAAACGCGAGTCTGCACATTTATGGTGTTGAAGTAAGCCAATGTAATTATAACAACAGATACTATACGTTTTCTTCATCCTGCTCCTTTTCATTCATGGTGACAATGTGTACATTATGTAAATATGTGCAACCATGTGAAGAATGTATACCATGAATGGAATAAATCAAAATGAATGAATGAAGGAATGAATGTAGTGGCCGCATTTTTTCAAAGACGCCGCACTTCCGCCGCATACATCGGCAATTTCCGCGTGAAATATGCGGGGGTTGCATGATTTCATAATCCCTGCATTTTCGTTGCAAACAAGTCACATATATCTATGCTAAAGTTGAAAAATGTTGCATTTACTTCACACAAGAGCAGCCATTTTCCTCCTGTTGCCTTGGGAACGTTAAGAGGTGACGTCATCGGAAAGTTATTCAGGAGTTGATGCAACTTTACAGTTGGAAGATTGCACTTTTTTGTTACCAGTTGGTTAAATCATACTAGTTTCAAAACCCTTACAGTAAGTATATTAGTAGTATGTACATTTACGTTACTGTAAGAGATTGCACTTTGTGCATTGGAAGAACTTATTTGAACAGAAGACGTCTGTTTTGTATACAGGGTATACACAGGAATCTTGAAGTTAATTCTAATACCTTTTTAAGACTTTTTCAATACCTTCTCAATATTTTTAATACCTCACCGCCACTTCAAGCTGTAACCAATTACATCACAACAGTGACACTTTTAACGTAACAGTTTTAGTTTGTGATAAAGACTATAGACCACTATGATACAACAGAATTCAAAATAGGCTGGGATAAGAAATCAAAGGCAAAGTTTATCAAAAATAAATAAATAAAACATCGCTCCACTCTCAAAAAACAAAAACAACAATCTTCTTTTCTTTTGTATGTACTGGTTCATCTTTGTTTTTTGATAAAATGAATAAATTCACACACTTTCACAATGTTTTTTAGGACTCAAACTCTTGGACAGCTAATTCAGAAAAAATACCCTCAAAATGTAAGACTTTATAAAGACGTGAAAAGACTTTTTAATACTTTTTAAGGGTCTTAATTTTCCCAAAATTGATTTATCACCTTTTAATACTTTTCAAGACCCCGCGGATACCCTGGTATAGCTGAAGCTGACATTTAATATTATTGTTTAATTCATTTTTTTTTTTTTTTTTTTACAGAAGTTGTAGTGTATTCTTTTTGAAAAGCTACAGAACTTGTTTGACTCAAACGTTTTGTAAATTTGAGTCATGTGTTTATTCAGGTCTGACATAAAACAAGATGAGAACTTAATGATTCCCAGCACTGTCTGTGATGTAGGAGAAATGACTCTTTACATTAAGGCAGTAGCCTGGTGAGAACAGAGTGTTGGGGGAATCACTTTTTTTCCTATTCATCAAACTGCAGTTTTTGCAAGTTCCCGCAATCTTTGCAAATTCCCGCAATTTCATGGCATAAAATTGCATAAATATCCCGCATATTCCATTGGATTTTTTAAGATAACGTGCTGCATAGTGCATAATCAAGGATTTAGCCCGCATAATCACAAAAAAACTCTGCATTTTTCTGGAAGGACTGAGAAAGCATCCAGATCCTCTAAAACATCTCTATAATAATTAATTGGCGATTCATAGTTTATTTGTTTCCCCACTACACTAACAGGATTCAGGAGGAGTTACGTGCTGGAACTGTTTCTTGACAAACTCCTTTACTGCAGTGTGGTTTCTGAGGTACAGTTGCCGCCGGTTTCACATCCACACAGACACAATAGTACCAACGCGGTGCAACCTCAACTGTGGCGACGAGGCTTCAGGAAGCTGCAGCCCAGCTGTTGCTCATCAAGAAACAACTGCAGCATGTAAAACCACAACTTGTCAGACTGGCATTAAACTAATGGAGCCAACATGTGGTTCAAGTGTTTGCAGATGTGTTGTTGAATGGTGAACAGATGGAGGCGGGCTACTTCCAGTCTTCATGATACGACACGGCTAACTATCACAGTTGACACACAGCATGAGACTGGTAAGTCAGCTGCAAAATGAGCACATTTATGTTGAACTGCCCCAAAAACACAACATCTGGCAGAGGTACAGTACACAGACAGCATTAACATTCCTGCTATAGGACTATTTAGAGCATTTAGCAACAAAGGCAATGGTCTTTGTTTCACATTATTTTTATCAATATATCAAACAGCAATAATCTGATTCATCTGATAGAAGTGTTTTCTGTAATACAGATAATTGTACATTAGATTAAACAGACTGAGGAACTCTTTTATTCCTCAGTCTGTTAAATGTTGAATCAGTTGGGTTGGTTAGTGTAGGGACTTGGAGGCACTGCAGCCACTTTGATGTTACGTATATAGCACGTCAAATGCCTGATGTTTGTTTCGTGTTATATTTTTCTAATGTTTTTGTCATTGTCTGATGTTTGTTTGATTTGTTTTACATTGTGTTATATTTTGTAATGTTTTTTTGTTATGAGAAACAAGTCTCTTGGACATGAGAAAAATATCAGAAGAGATTCTGACAAATAAAGTACTCAACAACTCAAAAACAACAACTACTGATAATAACTGATCTAAAGCCTCTGTTTGTCAAATGTTTGTGTGAATTTAGAATCTTTTTGTGTAAGATATTGTTCATAGAAATGTGAGACTGTCCCACTGAGACCGTTGTGTGTGTGTGTGTGTGTTCAGACCTTCACTCTCAGTGTCTGAGATAACAAAGAGCAGTTGTAGCAGAGGAGAATGGATGAAGGTCACATGATAACAGGTCCAAAAATAGTCCGGCAACATGGCATCCATAAGCAACAACTACTTTATTTAGGCTTTGGGTTGTGTGTGTGTGCAGCTCCAGGCATATAGGGAAAGACAAAGTGTGTGTGAGTGTGTGTGTGTGTGTGTCTGACCTTGACCATGGTGGAGACGGGGTGTACTCTGCTCATGTTCTTGATGATGCTCTCAGTCAGGTCGGCCACGCTCAGGCCAATGGCCCAGTTGGTGTATCCCTTCAGCTTGATCACCTCGTAGGCACTGAGACACAACACACAGCTCTGTTAGTATCATATAGTCACAGTTGACCTGCTATCAACTACCAGACCAGCTTGTCTCCAACCACTGCCCCCTGGAGGACAGATACAGCTCAGCCCTACTCAACCACACAATATAACCCTGTTAAGATCCTGTAATAAAACCTGCAGGGTTGAGTGCATGCAAATGTTTGTGTTGGACCTGAGTTGTGTACACATGCACAACAACAACATTATGTTTTGTTATCTGGTTGTAATCCCTGCTCCCTGGCTACAGCGTACCTGTCCACCACAGCCTTGTGTGTGGCCTTCCACTGCTCCTTGTCGCCATCGGTGCCGATCTCAGGGTTCAGCTTCTGCAGGTTGACTCCAGCCACGTTAGCGCCGCTCCACACAGGCACTGGAAAAGAAAAAAAACACACAAAAATGAATGTCTAGTTTCCAATAATTCCCTCCAGACTACAACAGTAGAAAGAGTATGAAGGCCACATTGAGAAAAAAATTTTTCACAGACTTTAAGAATGAAGTCATAGTTTACAAGAATAAAGTCATAATATTGCGAAAAAAAAGTCTTAATTTTACGAGAATAAAGTAGCAATTTCATGAGGAAAAAGTCATAACTTTACAAGAATATTATGAGAAAAAGTCATAATTCTATAAAAAAAAGGGACATTACGAGAAAATGACATAATTTTATGGGAAAAAAGTCATATTACGAGAAAAATGTCATAATTTTATGAAAATAAAGTAGTGATTTCATGAGGAAAAGTAATACATTTATGGGAATAGATTCATTTTCTTGCATATTCTTTTCAAAGTCCTGATACTGATGACAATGTGGTGCTGATGTGCTAAAAGATTAAGTATCTCCTTGTCTGTGAAACCTATACTGAAGTACAACTTCACAAAATGCTCCACGGCCTCATTTTAACAACTCTCCTCCTCTAAAACTACTGGTTAAGATATTTTCTCATAATATTATGATTTTGTTCTCCTAAAACTATGACTTTATTCTCTAAGTCTGTGAATTTTTTTTTTTCCTCAATGTGGCCCTTCTGTCGTATCAGACGCCTTATCAGACAAATACTGTATCTCTATGATTTAGAGTGATAATAAATAAGTGAGTGTTTTCCTGCAGGTCCTCACCGCTGGTGTCTCCGTGCTCGCCCAGCACCCAGCCGTTGAAGGAGCTGGCGTGGATGCCCAGGCGTTCGGCCATCATGTAGCGGAAGCGGGCCGAGTCCAGGTTGGTGCCGCTGCCGATGACGCGGTGCTTGGGCAGACCGCTCAGCTTCCAGGTGACGTAGGTCAGCACGTCCACTGTGGAGGAGGGGGGTTACATCAGATGAGTGTTATACACACACACAGCAGAAGATGATGTGTGTGTGTGTGTGTGTGTGTGTATTTACCGGGGTTGGAGACCACGATGAGCGTGCAGTTGGGGCTGTGCTTGATGATCTGGGGGATGATGGACTTGAAGACGTTGACGTTCCTCTGCACCAGGTTGAGGCGGCTCTCGCCCTCCTGCTGGCGGACGCCGGCCGTCACCACCACCAGGCGGGAGTTGGCCGTCACTGCGTAGTCTGGAGGAGAAGGAGACCAGATAGATTTACACTCTTTATTACCATTATCCTTTAATGCACTGTTTGTATTAATGAATGAATAAGTGGCTTTGATGCTGAGTCTTTACTGCACATCAGTCTGAGCTCTGAGTGAAGCGAGCATTCACTCTTGTGAGGTTGGAGGTTACATTCCCACTGGGGCCACTCCACTAAAACTGTAATCACTCACGGCCTCAGATAAGAGAAGTACTCACAGCTCTCACACTGACACACTGTGTTAAATAATAACCACAATCAATGTCCCTGTGCACGACGGCAGTTATCAGCTCATTTCCCATTAGAGATGTGGACTCAGTCTCTGTTCTGACAGGTAACTCTAAGGCTCGAAGACTCAGTCAATGCACATCTGATGAGCTGTGTTGGGCACGTTACTTTTAAAAAGTAATTAGTTAAAGTTACTATGAGTTACTACATTATAAAAGTGACTAATTATATATATACAGTATGTATATATCTTAAATTACTCTTCGTATAATTATTTTACATGTTAAATTATCAAGGAAAGATGCACTTAAGTTCCGTTGTGCTTTATTGCTCAATGACAATAAAAGGAAATTGAACTGAATTGAATTACCAGGAAAGGTAATTATTGCGTTACTTTAAAAAAAAAAAAAAAGCTCAAATATGTCAAATTACTTGGACTTTTTTACGTTTATCTGGAACTAACCAACGGACCCTTGAATACTGAGAACTAATACCTTGTTCCAGATAAACCTATTTTTCCCCAACTAGTTGATCAACTGAAACAAATGTGTATATATCACACACTTAAACAGGTGTATTATTTTGTGAAGGGACTTCTTGAGTCAAGTAAACTGTAACTTTCTAAAAAGTCTGGAAGAAGTAGCGCCGTGAGTAAGGTGGTTTATTTATAACGCTGTTCCCATCACCGCTCCCGTGATGTTTAGACTCTTTCTTTGCACGGTGCGGCGGCGCGGGAGCAACAGACACTGACCTTTGTCAGCGACGATCTTGGAGGTCTTGAGGAAGAGGCTGCCGTGCTGCAGGTCCATCATCTCTCCCTTCAGACGGTCCTCCATCACATCAACCAGAGCCAGCTCATCACACAGGTCCTGAGCCACAGGAGGATTTTATGGAAATAAGAATATGTCACATACAATTCAGTTCAATTCAAATAGCTTTATTTATTTCAGACGGACAATTTAAGAGCACACTGGGTAGTTCAAAGAAAGAGCACATAGACATATAATAACAACAAGTATAAAAGCATAAATACATCTTTAAAGTGCAGTGCATAACAAAACACACACACATATGCAGGTTATGACACATATTCCTATTTTTCTCCTCATGTGATAGAAGTGATGATGTTGCTGACTGTGTGTCTTACCCGCAGCAGGATGCTGACGGCGCAGGCCATGCCCACCTGGCCCACTCCCACCACCGTCACCTTGTTCCTGGGGGGCTCGGCGGCGGGGGCGCCGGACAGAGGGCTGATCAGCTTCTGCAGAACTGAAGACATGATGGCAGCTGCAGAGAGACACAGAGAGGACATGATGTCAAACATCTGCTTCACCCTAATGTAATCATTTACTGTTACAGACTACAAGCCTTGTTGTTCATCCCATAATCAGCCTGTTGACTGTGAAACACACACAGCTATAAGGTCACAGTCAAACACTGTCTTAATGAAAGGTAAATAATTCATTCATTTCAGTCTATAAAATAGTTGATAACAGTTTTCTACTATTATTAACAAGCAGGTGAATGAACAGTAGGCTAATGATAAATCATTTATATCATCATAAATGAATCTGTTTTTTAAATTGTCCAATAGTTATTAAATCATCCAATAAAAAAAACTGTAAACAAAAAAAAATGGCCACCACAAGTTCCCAAAGCTGAAGGTGGTGAGTTTCTTTCTGAAAAGCAGCAAATCTTCACAACTAATTAATTATCACAGCTCTGAAGATTGATTTCAACCAATCAAATTACTGATTAATCCGATTCACAACCTCTAACAAATAGCTGACCACAGCTATGCACAAACACAAAGGAAACCAGCAGGAGATACAACAGTTATTTGATCTATTCCACAACAAAATGAAGCATTATCACAACTGTCCATGAGACACATCCTGTCAATCAACATAGACGCTGATAGTTTCAACACTCAGGACCAGCAGTGTCTTTTTTTCCCAAAATAAAGCCATACACACCGTCCTAACTCAGTATAAAATAATAACAACCAACAACAGAGCCAGTCTTGGCCGATCACAGCGCTGAGGAGATGAGCGTGGCCACAGAGACTTACAGGAGGAGGCGCGGATGGGCATCAGGAAACGAGACATCATGGTGGAGTCCAAGTGCAGGATCCAAACAACTTACAAACTGACTAAAAGCCGCTGTTCACTTTAAATACTTGAGTCTTATCAGAGCGTTTCCGTCATCATCTTACTCACTTTCAGCAGCTATCAGCTCTCTGTTCCTACACAGCATCATGCTAATGCTAATCTGTACATACATGATGTGTAAGAGTATGTTATCATGGTGACTGACTGTATCCATCTCCTGTACTGTACTGTATGTGTCAAACAGACAGTTTATCATCTGTGATGCTCTGACACTTATCTCACTAGGAATAAGGAGTTCTTCACAGATGATGTTGCATGATGAGACCGTATAAAGCCCCTAGTGGTACAGGAAGGAACTGAAAAATTATATTTAAGGAGACATATTATGGAAATATCACTTTTTGAAGGCTCTTTAATTTGGGTGTTTGTCTTGCCTTGTGAAATGTGAGAATTGACAATCTGTAATGTGCAAGCTCCCTAGGTTGAAATCCATGTGGTTTTACAGGCTGTTCCCTCACATGTCTTCACAGTGTACATTTAGGAGTGGCGGGCCGCAGTTCCTGAATCCTAGCCGCCACTCCTTAAAATTTCTTCTTTTTTTTTTATTGTCGCAAATACACCACCGCCACATGTCTCCACCTTCCACAGTCTCGGTACAGATCAGTGGTAGCTGTTTCCGGTGTGTTTATCAACGTTGTGCTCGAGTGCTTGTGGAAAAGCCACTCCTTAAAGGGATAGTTCACCCAAAATTCAAATTTCACTCATTATCTACTCACCCGCATGTCAACTAAGAGCTGTGGGAATTTTCAGAGTCCTCGTGCCTTCTCTGAGTTACAGCAGTATTTGTCCATATAATGGTTGTGAATGGATACCACTTTTCTTCGTCCAAAAAGACACACCAAAAAACATCCAAATACCTCCATACTGCTCGTCTGTAATGTCCCTCCTGTATTGAAGCCCCGATATGAGAAAATGTTCCAAAAAAAAAAATTAAATAAGTCTATATTTTAAGCTTGTTTGTAGCGGAAGCTCCCAGTGTCTCAGTTCACTGCTCTTCCTGTGTCAGTGCAAATCTCGCGTGATTTGCACTGACAGGCGGAACAATTTCTCATGTTGGGGCTTCAATACAGGAGGGACATTACAGACGAGCAGTATGGAGACGAAAAAAAGTGGTATCCATTCACAACCATTATGGACAAATACTGCTGCATGGTTTTAATTTGTGGAAAGGGGGATAATATGTCTCCTTTAATATCACAAAACCCACTTTAGACACCATCAACAAAGTATATTCTACAATCACTGTGTGTGTAGTATTACACAACTTCTCGGGCTTAGTTCTGAGTCAGGTCAGGTCCAAGTTCGATTCAGTCTCACTAGGTGCTGCTGTTGTGCTGCCTTCAGGTCCTTGAGTCATCCTTGTGGATTTTTCCAGCTCTGATCACATGGTGCGACAGACTCATCACAGAGGGAAAATGTGGGTTTGGAGGCAGACAGTGAGTTCAACTGTAACTTGCAAGAACGTGCTACTAATAAGTGCAGTTGGATGCAGTGGTTAACTGTAATAATGAGGCAACAAGGAACAGAACTGAGACGTGTAGCATGTGCACATGTCATTAATGCCCCATGTGACCCCCCCACAACATGTGACCCCCACCAGGACTGGGCCAAGGGGATCAAAATGACACACTGACAGCAGCAATTTGAAATCCAAAGTAGTTTTACTACGACTTCCTGTGCTGTGCTCTGACACTCAAAGAAAATCCACTGTTTATAAATGATTAATTAAAGTTATTTTTAAGACAAGAAATGATGACCATGTCTCAATCACTAACATCAAGCTTCCTTCTAACTAACAAGGACTTTGCCCTAGAAATTTCTATCTCTGGCAACACCTGTCCCTCGAGTCAGACTGCTGTGCAACTGTACGACTGTGATTTGTTGCAAAATAGAATAGTTCCAAATTGAGAGACAAAATGTCCAATAAAGTATGATCAGTATCATTTTTTACCACTGTATTACTGCTTAACAACATTCACAGTGTTGCAGCTTCATCCTCCAGTGCACACTTCCTCTCCCACAGCGCTGCTCATGTGGTTTTCTGTCAACAGGTTTCAATATCAACACGAAGGCAGGATTTTCTAATAGAGTTTCTTTTTTAAAAAGAAACATTTTCAGATCATCAGGTTCAATAATTCCAGTAAAAACACAATAATATCTAAATTGAGTTGGCTATGCAATCTGCACAAGTCACATGGCACGGTTCAGCTGTTCAGCAACAGGCTGAGTTCATATCATATCAAGGTCAAATTCAAAATGACAAAAAGCGACTAGAGAATAGAGCGTGTAGTGTACGACTGAAACCAGAGCTTCCCTGACCCAAATACTGATTCATAAACTGAGCCAAGATGAAAACCATTAGACATAATTCATGATTAGCCTATATCATAATCAGATGTCAAAAATGTCTCAAATTGAGGGACACATCATGGTAAAATAAAATTAACTGATTCATTCACTCGACTCCCAGGCACCCCAACAGCTCTCTAAAGGTCCTGGGGGGGGGCTCAGATTGGAAAACACTGACCTTGGCTATCAGCAGCCATAAAGAACAAAAGCCCCCGAGAGCTCATATTGTTCTGTCACATGTTCTGCCCCGTACACACTGCCAACAAGTTAAGATATCAGCTCATAACAAGGTCAAATGGACACTAGAAATAGGCAGGCAGAGGAGGAGGGGAGGTGGTTTGTGTCTGAGCAGCAGAGAGAGACACACCTCATCACGGCTGTGTGTGTGGGTGCAGGCGGACTGAGGAGTCGATAGCTGAAAAACACAGTGCCCCATTTCAGCCTCATAAAATCTCTTTAGTGCTGTGACTATAGGACTGTAGGGTGTGTGTCCTATCTACACGGGCTGTAAATGAGTGAGTGACTGTAGTAAGTGGATAGGCTCCCCTCTTGTCCTATGGTTTCAGTGGAATTGAGGTTATGTAACCAGCCTGGGCCTGAGCCCTACAATCGCCCTTGGTTCTGGTAGTGATGCTGCGGGGAGAGGACATTGAACGCAACACAGCGAAGGGTTCAAAAATGTGTTAACAAGGCGTCTTTAACGACGGGTTGAGAAAGTAACTGCGACAGAGGGGAAGAGTTCAAGTTCACTGCGAGTTCATTGTTTCCTGTCTGTGCGCGTTACACAATATGGCTTCATTAGTACACACATAAAGACACACGGTCCATCCTCAATGTCAAGTGCTCACAGCGGGATAAATAACGGTAAAATGTGGTAAAATGTAAATAGCCTACAACAATTGTGGCGAAACGGAGAAATGGTGTGAAACCACAAAGCTAGCTTAATTAGCTCCAGCTGCTGCACTTTACACCGTTAGTTACAGTTAACTGTTACTGTGACGAACTGAAATTCAGCACATTATTAGACTAATAAATAATTAAGCAAATTTGTTTTATATTACCCCATAACTTTTAAAATAACGACACCGAACGAACACGCTCATAAAAACCCGCCTTGTGGTTTCAAACAGTGGATTTACTGTAAGTTTAACTGCGCATACATTGACACACAATGGATTCCTTCAGCGGAGCCGAGCGGAGCGGAGCATCCATTGCTGCTGCGCCGCCGGGCACGCATCACGTGCAGCAGCACCGCCACGAGCCCCCCGCTGAACAGAAAGAAGCAGAAAAAAGGGAGAGGAATACTCACTCTTATTTTTTTTTTCCAGGTGTTACTAAAGGCTGATATTAAGTTAGCTGGTGCGGTGGCCCGACGAGGAGAGGAGACAGACAGCAGGCTGGTGTGGAGCTGGAGTGGCAGCAGAGAGGAGGAGGAGGAGGAGGAGGCGCAGCAGGAGGAGGAGGTGAATAGATTCCCACCGTGACCATGCAGGCTGGGTTCACGTGTAAGGAGGGGTGCCTGCGTGGTATTTTTGTTCCCGCCTGTCAGTTATGGAAGACTTGGAAATATGATGGTCGGTCGTTTTTTTTCCTTCTCTCTCTCTCTGTCTGTGCTGACTCAAGCAGTTATGGAGAAACAGGCTGATGGTGATGTACAGTCAAACACTCTCTTTGAACAGAGCTAGACATCCTGCATGGACATTTTTAAAACTGCACCTCACACCATGAGCATTGCTTGATGTGTGGATGTAAAAGTGTAATTACCACTATTACAGTGTCAGACCCATATCCAATATTAACCTCTCCTGAGAGCCACACATTTGACTCAAACACCCCCATTCATTCATACTATGAGCTCCTGTAGGATTTCCCAAACAATCTAAAGGCAATTATTAATATTGCCACTAAGAAAGTATATTTATGATAATCAACATGACATTATAGCCTACATTGCATAGGCTACAGTATAAGGCAAACTATAGGCCTACTCCTACGATAGATAGATAGATAGATAGATAGATAGATAGATAGATAGATAGATAGATAGATAGATAGATAGATAGCCTATAATGCAGTAGGCCTGTCATAATATGAATATGTAGGCCTATTTATTCATGTGTAGAATCTTTCTTTCTTTCTTTCCAATTGTCTATAGAAGTCTATAAAACTGTTGATGACAGATTTCCACTAATATTAACAAGCAAAACAGCAGGTGAATGAACAGCAGGGCAGGCCAATTATAAATTATTTATTAAATCATTATAAATGAATCTGTATTTTAATTAAGTTGGTCCATAGTTATTAAATCATCCAATAAAAAAAATCCTGTAAACCAAAAAAAAAAAAAAAAAAGGCCAGTGTTAGGAGTCTTGAGACCCAGTTCCATCTCAGTAGATTTTTAACAAAACAGCAGGAGAGGCAGTTTTTCCTTCGCTATAATCCTCAACGGGTCTGTTTACCTTATCTGGGTGGACCCGGACACAGGTGGACTTTCACCTGTAAATTAAACATTAATTATGCTTCGAGGAGTCTGTCTGTCATTGTCAAGATATTATTTATGTCAGTCACCACCTGCACTTTGCCCAGTCTGCAGAAACATGACCTATATTATATACTATGTTATGGGTCGTGGTACACCTCTGCTATACTTTTCATCATCATCTCTGTGATGATATCAGCTCTGTGGGATGGCGAAATGCCACAGAAGAGTGACACCAGATACATTTGAGCTCCTTGTTGCACCCATTGACCCTGAGTGCTCATTGTCCGTTGTATACAGAAGAAAGAAAGAGCTGTCTCGTACTATTCTAGCTTGTAGTGGGCCGTGACCATGCATCTAAATGTAGACAACTTAATCCCCTGCAGCTACATCTCTTCCCACACAAAATTACAAGGAAGTTTACTTTGCCCTATCATAATGCAGCAGGTGCAGTCACCTCTGGGTTTTGTGCTTTGTGGTTTGAGGATCAGACAAGGTTCCTCTCCAGTGTTTATCGGGCTCAGTCAGCAGTCACTGCGTCAGAGAGGAGAAGAGGAAGCCTGTGAACAGAGGCACAATGTTTGACTCTTCTCAGCCACTCCTCCTCCTCCACTTCCTTCCTTCCTTGCTGCTTCACACATCAACAATTTGTTCAATCATTTTCTACTTTCACCTTTATGAATTCACAAACGAGCCTCAGCAGGAGACAAGACGTCCTTGGATTTTAACATGTCTGTTTAAAGGGATAGTTCAACATTTTGCCAAATTCGCCTATTGCTAGGCTACAATTCCATATGAGTAGGTTCATTACCTTTAATTGTCAGTGCATGTTGTTGAAATAATAATGTAACATTACGAGACAGAGTTGTTTTGGAGGCAAATGCATACATGGCATACATGACATGACTGCTGGGCGGAGTGATTTCAAAAGCGCAAGTAGTTCTTCTGAGTATTTTCTTTGTGTGTTGTAATGTCACATAATTATACATGATTATTTCATAGTGTGGTGAATGTGCAGGTCACAACTTGTCCATGAGAGCGTTTTGGAGTTGTTAGATTGTGTATTTGATGAGTTTTGAGGGACACGGGTGTACCATTCACCTCCATTGTGTTCGCTGAGCAGCTCACGTCTCTCCCCCGCAGATCTCAAAACAACATGCACCGATAATTAAATGTAATGTACCTACTCCTATAGGGATTAGGGCAATGGGCAAATTTGTCAAAATGTTGAACTTTTCTTTAACATGTTTGATTTTCACACATTAAGAATAAGAATAAGAATGACTTTATTAACCAAAGGGAAATTCATTAAGGGAAAATTATTAGACGTTACTTAAATTGTTGGACTGAATTCACTGCACAGCTTGGCCATACATATCATATGAACATGTTGTTCCCTGTAAACCTCCCCCACTGATGCTGCACACAGGTTACATAGATGATGACGACGACGATGATGGTGGTGGTGATGGTAGTGGTGATACAGGCTGGTACCCAATAGGATGCTGCAGCCATGCCTCTCTTCGTCCAATGGGATGAGAGGATGCTGATCCCTTAAAGGCACCCCCTCGGCTGCATTGAGGCCCAGTCTGCCCGTGTCTGTGTCTGTGTGTGAGGGCTGAAGCGGTCGTAGCATGTGAGCGAGGAAGGGATTAGATTGGCCAGTGGAGGTGGAGGTGGGTGGGGCTAACATGTTGTTGTTTCATAACACACAGCCCCCCTGCAGCCTATAGGCCTCTGCTCGTCCTCCTCAGCCTGTCTGTGCCCCCCTGCTCTGTGCCCGTATCTCTGACATACAAACATCCTGAATGCTTTCACTCACTCCTCACAGATCTCTGTAGAAACAGTCCTCGTGTTTGTCTTATCAGTAAACTAGCTGCTTTATCCTTGAGGCTGCTGGGCTGGTTTAAAGAAGGAACAGGGCTTCTTGGGCTAAAAAAAACAAACATGCAAGATTCAGTAGGTTGTGGCCGTAACCAATATGGCTGCCAGCATTTTCTAGTTCAAGTTCACACCATTCAAGCCCTGGTTAATATGTTTCCATTTGCACTGGAACAGAGAGCAAAGCACTTTGGGATTCTGACACATTTCTCTCAGTTATTTAAAGGAAAGGAAAAGGCAGAGAAGACCAGAGTACACAGAAGGAAACAAATATTATCACAGGGATGAATCACAGAGAGCATTCAGGTCACATAGACTGAGTTAAAAATAAAAAGACATTATGTCATAAATAGTTTTCACTAGCAGACATCTCATTCAGTCTTTTTTGTACTTTTTTTCTACAATTGTTAAAGTTAAAACAATCCTAACTGGCCTCTTTCACAACTAAAACATATAGCTGGGGTACATATTATAAGCCTAATCTTATTTATATAATAGAGACTTTATGTATTTAATGGTTCACTCACATCACGAGCAACAAGAGATTCCTCTGAAACAGCTTTAAAGTTCTGACTCACTGTAATTAAAGAAGCCATACAAAAGGTTGAAGGAGATACGTGACCTCACCCCAGGACTTCACACAAACTTTATATTTCCAGATAACTTTTAATCAAGGTGTGGAGGCTGATGCACACCTAAAAAATCTTGAAAAACAGGTGCGTTGGAGCATAGGATAGGAGTGAACAAAGGAAAAAAGGGTCATTAGCAAAAGCACACTGTCAAATCACTTGCAAAAGACTTTTAAACTTTGCAACATACACTACTATTTTTATTAAGCCCAACGGAAATGACCAAATTAGCTTTGATGAGAAGTGAAGCCCAAGAGCTTCCTGTGTGCAGCGGCTACACAGAGCTGCACATCATGACCTTGTGGGTTGAACTTGGGCTGTTGATAGTGACATTACTTTGTTTGGTCTGTGTGTTTCCTGCTGAAACCTCAGTACAGCTGCTGCACTTACAAACCTGAAGCACTTGCAAAAGAGCATGCCCCATCTTCACACTGCAAAAACTCAAAATCTTTCCAAGAATATTTGTCTTATTTCTTGTCAAAATGTCTCATTTCTAGTCAAAACGAATCTCTTTCCACTTAAAATAAGACTCATCACCTAAAAATGTACTTGTTTTTAGATCATTCTCACTTGTTTGAAACAAATTTTCACTTGAAATAAGTAAAATTTGCCAGTGAAAGCAGGTTTTTTTGTGCTTGTAATAAGAAAGAAAAAACTTGCTCCACTATCAGATTTTTCTACTTATTTCAAGTGAAAATATGCTTGAAAGAATTGAAAAGTGTCTAAAAACAAGCTACTTTTTATGTGATGAGTCTTGTTTTAAGCATAATGAGATTTGTTTTGACTAGAAATGACATTTTGACTAGAAATAAGACAAATATTATTGGTAAGATATTTGAGTTTTTGCAGTGCAGCGACCTTGAACATGATCATTGCCTGACACACAAATAACATTCTTCCAAAACACTTTCTCAACTCAACTTGACCTTGTTCATTATCAACTTTGGAGAGAAATCTTAACTCAAGGTCCTCTTACTTACTTCTGCTTTATTTGTCTTTCACTCTCATGTCTGTGGGTACAGGCCCAGAGTTGGAGAGGTGGTGTGGTTTTGTCTACACTGACAGCATGAACACATGGGAAACAGTTAACGTGGCTCTTTTCGCACAATAGGTGCAATCAGCTTTTTATAAGGCTCATCAACTGACATATTCATTTTTTTATTGACTCTCAGAAACGTAATAAAGCTCTGGCCTCCCTCTGAAGCCGGCGGACAGTTGACACTGTTGTTTTTACATTTCAGTTCATGCACAAATTAAACTAATGAGATGTAATCTAATCAAAGGGGCATAGGGTAGCTCTGTTCTCAGGCCAAGCAGGGAGCAGCAAGCCAGGAGGAGTTCAGCTGAGGGCGAGCAAGTTCAGAGAGGTCACGGAGGAGAAACTTTGGCTCGGTTCAAGGAGGTTTTGGCAAAACATGTGACGTGTCAGGAAGGAGAAGCAGCGCTGGCTGGGAGATCCAACATGTCCTCTGAGGCTGCTGAGGCTGGGGACAGTGGCTGTGGACTCCGACTGGCAGAACAGGATGGTTCATATTTTCAATAAAGAGGAGTGGAAAGTGTTTGGTCTGATCCTCATACGTGGCCATGAGCTCTGGTTAGTGACTGAAAGAATGAGACAGTGGATTCAAACCCACTGCAGAGCAGCTGGACAAAGTGAGACAGAGAGAGACAGAGTGAGACGTCCAGCCTTTGTTCTTTGGCATCGAAAGGAGCGGTCCCTGCCAGCTGCCATCAAACTCTTTGATGTGCAATAACTCCTGCACTTTAGTTTATAGTATTTATCTATTTTATTCTATCTTATCTTATCGGCATTTTATTGTTTTATTTGTTGTTCTTTTGTTGTGTTTTTTTTGGCAGAAACTGTCTAGAACAGACTGTCTATTTTAACTCCTATTTCACTTTTTTCTTTCTTTCTTTCTTTCTTTTTTTTTTTTTACAAACTTGTATGTAGATCTGTTTCCTGTTTTTATATTCTTGTGTTGCCTGTGTGTGATGAATGTATGATGTTGCTGCTGTAATTGCCTGCAAAGGATTAATAAAGTACCTATCTCAATCATTTCATATTTATTCCATGCATACATTACATTATGACATGTTAACTTTTCTATTTTTTTCATTAACTGCATAATACATAACACCATAAATGGAAATGAGCAGGAAGAAGAAGAACTGAATGCCGCTCTGTTGCTCACACACACACAGACTGAGGGTCTAGGATGTAATGATGTAATGATGCTGTTTAAAGCCCTTTGAGACAAACTGTTTGTAAAAAATGGGCTATACAAATAAACTTGCCTTTCCTTGGACGTTTTCCAGACGTGCCCAACTCAAAGGAGGCCCTGGGTTGGACATAGACAATGCTGGAGAGTTTATACATATCATTTGACGTGGAAACGCCTCCAGAGGCAGCTAGAAAATGTTGCGGGGGAGAGAGGGACATGTGTATTACTTTGTTTGATCTGCTGCCACTGCAACCAGACCCTGTTATCCATCTGAACAAAGTCAGTTTATCCAAATGCTCAACAATTCCTTCAAACTATTTAATGGATACTAGGTTGTTGTAGTGTGAATTGTTCTATTTCTGGAATACAGTATTCATGCTGTGTTAGGTAAAATAGTAGTTTCAGATTTAATTTGAAGTTTATTTCTATCAGGGACTTTGTTTCAACTATATTAATCACAGAAACAGAAACAGATGCTTGTTCCAGATTTAGCTTTCCTTCTGCGGACACAGGGCAGGGAAGGGGGACATCACAGCTACAACTAGGACAAAGTCTTATTCATGAACTCACACGTATACAAACACACAATAACACACATGCACAAACATGAAACATGAAACATAATATTAATATCTAAATAGTTTATTCACATACGTGGTCATCAGAATGCCATATTAACCTATTTTAAATCAGTTTTTCTTATTTGGGTTGAGGTTGATGTTAAAAATCTGTGTGTTGTGTTTATTATAAACACACATTGCACTTTTTTAAAATTTGCTGATACTGTGCTTTCTTTCTTTTGTAAACGTTACATTTCCATCAGTGAACTCCTGTGTGAGTTAAACCCACAAGGTCACCACCAGGTAGATGTGGGTGCAGTGATGCTGCTAGGTGTAACAAAAACACATTAACCTGTAATTACATAAGGTTTTTATATAATAAGAGGTGTAGTGCTGGATACGAGCTCAGTTGTCAGTACAACAAGCTGCAGTCAGTCAGTTGTTACTGTAAATATGGAAGACAAACGGTGTTTACACTTTAGCGACACCATGCAAAGTCGACGGTCAGAGCTGTCGATCATAAATCAGCAGGTGGACAGAAGCACGCATTGTGTGTGTGTGAGTTTTATTAATAGCCTAGGTATAAAGTTGAGCAGGCTGAGGGGCCAACTGAGTACCACTGTTAGATAACCTTATGTAATTGTTATGTAACCTGATGACCCAACGTAACTGGAGCTGAGGTGTGAATTCAGGCCATAGTAGTGACTGTGGTGCAAACTTTACAAGTGTCAGGTATTAACCCTGTGTTACCTGTCGGCTTTCTTTTAATTCTACAAAAAAAAACAAAAAAAACATAGGCCTACACAATTTGTCACATCTTTCCAAGAAGAATCTTATTTTGAAGCAACCAGTTACTGCTGGTTTGCCCCAGATCCAAACTCAAGAGCAGAAGGGCAACAGAGCATTTTCAGTTGTGGCCCCAAATTTGTGGAATGCTTTACCCCTCCTCGTGAAACCCTGGAGCATTTTAAATCATCAAAGACCCACCTCTTCTCTCTGGCCTTCAACTCGCTCTGACGTCTTATTTTCATCTTTTAGTATAGCTTTTATTTGTTTTACCTTATCTTAGTGTTCTTATTGCCCTATCCTCTATGTTGATGATTTAAGCTGTTTTTATCCATATTGCTAGCACTTGACTCTATGTATGTTGTGCAGCACTTTGGGCAACTAAGGTTGTTTTAAATGTGCTGTATAAATACATTTTGAGTTGAGTTGAGTTGAAAGGTTTTGGAATTTGAGTTTGGGTTTTCCTGCTCACCAACATGTTTGTCTTACTGGAGCCTGAAAACCCTCAACGGGGCAAAAACGGACAGGGGCAGATGTGTGAGGGTCCTGTTAACTCCTTGTTGACCACACTCTCCATGTCATGTGTGGTGTGTATCATTGCAGTAGCCTACAGCCTGACCCTGGATTTACATGAAAAAAGAGAGAAACTGATAGGATGAAACACCTGTCAATCAAAGAAACACCCAAAACAAACTGTATTACTAAGCAACAGGCAGGTACAGTGGTTAGCAAAGTCACTCACCTCTTAATAAGAAGGCTCTGGGTTTGAAACCCCCAGGCCTTTCTCAGTGGAAATTATATGTCACCTCTGTGCCTGTGTGGGTTCCCACTGAGCTTCTTTCTACAGTCCAGGTTGACTGAACACTCATAGGTGTGAATGTGAGTATGTTAAGTTGTTTGTATCTGTATCTAGGCCCTGTGATAGACTCATACACTATATCTATCTATCTATACAGTATATCTATCTATCTCTATCTGTTAATTTGTTGAGATTTGTTTATTTTAAAAATGTTTGAGCCTGTTAAGTTATGAAAAACAGTTAAATCACTGTATTACTGCTAGGGTTGCAAAGTTGGAAACTTTCCATGGGAATTAACGGGAATATATGGGAATAAACAGGAATAAATCCAAAATGTACAAAATTGAATGTTGGCCCTTAACAGGGAACTTAAATATAGTTGGGGAAATATATTGTAGCATAATCTTGGCTAAAAAAAAAAACAGATTTAAAGCAGAAGTAAGCGATCCGGTCGTTTTGGCTAACTTCTTGTCAGCCGATGGAGTTAGCAGTCCCCGCCCTCGTCATGGATCTATTGGTCCTCGTCCCTACGTCACCACATTCACGCGCATCCCTTGGCTGCACACACAGCCCTTCATGCCGTTCTCTCTCCTCATTGGATAAAACTTGTAGGATACAAGGAAAGTTTTCTCCTCGGATTACAGCAGAGCAGAGTGACTGACAGACCAAACACTCTATATAAGTGATTGCTGTCGGAAGATAGAACTATTTAAGACTTATATTAACACAAACATTCCGCTTACTTCTGCTTTAATGCAAGTACACTTGAATATCTATGCTATTTCTCAGTCACATGCACACAGCACACTGCTTACTGCAGGGCTATTGAGGCCACACCCCCGACATGCACTGTGCTGCTAAACGCCACCCCAGTTACGGGGCGGCAATAAACTGTTGTATCCAACTTGTTGCGACAATGACCCAAAAAAAGAAATTCTCAAGTTGAAACAAACTCAGAAGTCTGATTGTGTAACAGAGGCCTCATATTTCATCCACTTCTCTTGCGTTTTTTTTTTTTTTAGCGTTCCCTTGCTCACAGTGGAGGTCAGAGGTCAGAGTGTTTCCCTCTGTGTGAAGGCCTCTAAACAGTAAAGCAGCTGGGCAGCGTCACACATCTGAGCTGTGAGGCTCCTTAAAGGGATAGTTCACCCAAAGTTGAAATGTCATTCATTCTCATTATCTACTCACCCTCATGTGGACTAAGGGCTGGGAGAGGTTTCAGAGTCCTCCGTGGCTTCTCTGAGTTACAGGGGGTCTCGGCATAGCAGTGCATGTCCATATAACGGTTGCAAATGGATACCAACTGTCTTCGTAACAAAAAGACACACCAAAAAACATCCAAATACCTCCATGCTGCTCGTATGTAATGTCCGTCTTGTATTGAAGCCCCAAAATGCGAAATTGTCCCGAAAAAATTAAATAAGTCTATTTTTCAAGCTTGTTTATAGCTGAAGCTCCTCTTCCCAGTTCGTCCAAATTTGATGAACTGGGAAGAGGAGCTTCGAGAAGCTTCCGCTACAAAACAAGCTTGAAATATAGACTTATTAAAAAATTTTCGGGGCATTTCGAGGCTTCAATGCAATACAAGACGGACATTACATACGAGCAGCATGGAGGTATTTTGATACACGGAAATTTCAATTTTGGGTGAACTATCCCTTTAAGCCCAGTTGTGGCATGTATTCAGTGCAAACATGTCAGCCTACAGTCCGGCTCACTGCTCCTGTAAGCCCCCGCCCCCCCAGCCCGTCCCTACCTCAGACAAGGCTGCCCAGGCCTGTTGTGGAATGCAGTCCTCCCACCGCGAAGGCTTCAGCCCCCCCCACCCCTCCCTCCCTCCCTCCTCTCGTTCATGTGACCAGGAACAACAGCTGCTGTTTCAGAGTGACCTCCAAACACTCACACAGCACAGCACAGCACAGCACAGGGGCTGGAAGGACAATGGCTGGATGCATGAATGCGCTGATGAATGTGTTTGCACATGCGTCATGGCTGCCTCCTCTGTGCACTCACTGTTGACTCTTTCCCTCCTCGGTGTGAGAGCCAGGTGGAGCTGCCTGCTGTCGGCTAAAAAAACAACAAGAAGAAGAGAAGTCATTCAGGAAATTATTCATTTTAATCTGCATCTATGCCACATGGAACCAGGCTCTGCAGGTGGTAACTGGAAACTGACCTACGGGCCCCAAACCCCTGTTGGACCCAGATTCACTGACCTCTACAGTCAGGGCTGCAATATTAGTACTCCAAAAGCATCTCTTCATTAATGCATGAATCTTATATTGAATGTTTTGCACAGACTGAGCCGCCTACACTTAGTGGACATTAAACCAATAGAACATGTGCTGTTCATAACTCTGTCCACCTATGTATTTAAAATATTTACATATATTTTGTTTGTAACTCTTTGTTGTCCATCACACATATTCCTAGATACTGTATATGCACATACAGTGGCATGCAAAAGTTTGGGCACCTGGTCCAACCTTTCTGATTCCTTGGTCAAAGTTATCTGAGAGCTCAAATACTGGGTTTCCCATTTTTTTGCAGGCTGCTGCTTTGTTTTCCGTTTTCACTCAAAATTGTGGGAAACAAAAATAATATACTGATATTGCCTAAAATATTGAAAAGGAGTGTTTGAGGTTTAACTTTTTGCCTTTTGGAGATAATTTCATTTTCAACTTGCTTAAAGGGATCGTTCAACATTTTGTCAAACTGGCCCATTGCCATAATCCCTAAAGTTTTAAGAGTAGGTTCGTTACCTATAATTGTCGGTGCAAGCTGTTTTTAGAACGGCGGAGCAGAGCCGTGAGCTGCTCAGAGCTATGCTACAGAGGCTAATGGGATTTCTTGGTTTCCCTCATCAAACTCATCAAATACACAATCCAACAACTCCAAAACGCTCTGGTGGACAAGTTGTGACTTGCACATTCACCACACTATGAGATAATAACAGAACATTACCAGATAGAGCTGTTTTCGAGGCAAATGCAGAAACTGCTTGCTGAAAAGCTGCCCCCGACGGGAACGCGCATCAGTGGTTTTGCATGAATTTACCTCTAAAACAACTCCAATTCTATATTATTATCTCATAGTGAATGTGCAGGTCACAACTTGTCCACCAGAGCGTTTTGGAGTTGTTGGATTGTGTATTTGATGAGTTTGATGAGGGAAACCAAGAAATCCCATGAGCCTCCGTAGCGTAGCTCTGAGCAGCTCATGGCTCTGCTCTGCCGTTCTAAAAACAGCTTGCACTGACAATTAAAGGTAACAAACCTATACTGCTATGACTATAGGGATTATAGCAATGGGCCAATTTGCCAAAATGTTGAACTATCCCTTTAATTTTGACCAGGGGTGCCCAAATTTTTTGCATGCTACTCTATGCTGTTGTACTTACCCTTATTAACCCGTACTTATCTGTAAATAGCACTATTGTTGCACTTCTTTTTAGATGCCAACTACATTTTATTGGCTAATTGTAATAAAGATTAATCGAATCTAATCTAGAGTGTTCATGTTCCTCATATATTATGATTAACTTCACACATCGCAGCATGTCATCATCAACTTTTTATGTTTTCTAAATGCTGTCGATAACCGCACGTACAGTACACCGGCTGATGTTGGAGCCGTGACCGCTTATCAGACGTCTAACCTGCCAGAGATAAGCAGGGGTTCAGGCTTTGACCTGTTTGGGAAATGAACTAGTTCACACATTGTCTCAGTGTTAATGACCAGGGCTAAAGTCCTGCTGTGTAGAGACAGAGCAGCTCTATCTCCCTGTAGTGTGCTGTGTGATACAGGGCTGTGGTCCCGCTCCAGAACCGGACCTGCTCCCTGATCCTGAAAGAAGGAACTCGTTCTTTTGTGGAGTCTTCCTGTTCCTTTACCTTTTTCTTCTTTATCCCTATCAGTTGTTTCTGCAGGTGCACACTCCCTATGAAATAGATGAATTACATCAAAAGTGGAAATCTAGACCTGATCACAGAACACACTTGTGTTCATTCAATTTATTAGAAGAAACCATCTCTCTCTCTTTTTCCTCTTCTTCCTTGCACACGAACATAATTACTTCCATTACATAACAATACAATGTTCCCCCTGCTTCTCACATTTCTGTATGTCTTACTGTTTGATTCACATTACTTATATTTACTTATGCCATGTTTCATTCCCCTTTATCTTTTTCCATTTCTATCTTTTCTCTCAATTTGTTGATCTGTATTGATAAGTATTAGCCTGTCGCATGAGTGTGTGTGTGTGTGTGTGTGTGTGTGAAAAAGTATATGTGCATGTGCATATAGGCTATGTTCACCAATCAGCTGCAACATTCAAGCTGTAAACTGGAGTCAGTCAGTGTTGTGGTTAGTTTTGTGTAAACACACTATCTGTACAGTGAGCTCCAAAGCTCTGAGAACAGTTTCTAAATGTGAGACCAGAGCCACATATTCTTGGTGACTGGTCCTATTGTGTCAATACTAACAATACTCACAGCAGCATTTATTCTTATTTCCTTATAATTCCATTATTCATTCTGGGAGTGGCCAGTTGGCATCGAAACACTTTGCTCTTTGGAACAGTTATCGAGAAGAAACATGTCCAGCAGCATGTGTGGCTCTGCTGGTCGGGTCACGCATCACATACAGTTCTGTACACAACATCCTCTCATCTGATCCATGTTTCATTTTCATCATAATGAACCAGTTTAGTCATTCAGGGGTTGTTTGTTCAGCAGCCTATTTGGGTTATAATCAAACTTTATCTTGTTTAACTGTAGTTCTGCCTGACAGTTAACCATAAAAAATCACTTCCACAATACGACAGACTTGACAGCTTTTAATATGCCAGCAGAGTTGAAGAGCCCGACCATAGATCGGTGTGTCAAACACCTGTCACACCTGGACACCAAACAGTAGCTATAATGTTAGTCATAACATGAGCTTTAACTTGATGAAATACACCTGAAAGGTTGAACTTCAATGGAAACAGACAAACAAGCTGACATACCCTGATGGGTCTGTAGGTTTGTCACAATACAGAACAAGCCAAGCTGGCAAAGCACTTCCACAGAAGTCAGTAGGAGGAAAAGGCTGAAAGTTCAACTTGGTCGATCAACAGGTGAACAGACTTGTTGAGAGAGTGGGCAGTGTCACTGTTCTAAAGCTGCTCTCACATTCTGCTCATAGTTCATCAGGGAAGTACATTTAAATATAAACAGTAACAATAACACATTTAAAACAACAAACCAGGTTGACTACCTTATTATTGGAGCTTGACTTGGCATGATCCATGAGAAGTGAGATAGGCCTTTGTCTCTCTGTATCACTGATTAATGCATAATGTATTTGATTTGTTCATTTTTTATTATTTACTTATTTTTTTCACTTTATGTTGTCATTGAACATAATGTTCATTTCATTCTTACTGTGGCACCTGTGGATATTGACTTTGATTTTTCTTTGAAGAATAAGGGGATAACATGTAACATGTGAATCATGTGCATCATGTGATCAATATCACGTGTAGCCTATCCATGTCTCCCTGATCTTCCTGAAAAATTCAGTCTAGTTCTGTTTCTTGTAGTTCCACTGGCATCGTATGGAAAGAAATGTGCAGCATTTCAATGTTTACTTTGACCTTTAGGTTCAATTCAGCAAAAAAGGACGATGACTTCATCTGACATGGGACAGGTCCTTCTCTGGAGCCTCTGGCCTCAGTCAAAGGTTACAGGAGCTTGTTCACTGTGTTAATGTAAAGCAGCATTTATATGTAGTGGTTTGTGTTCTCAGAGACTTCATATACATGTATGGGAGATCGGGGTCAGGAGGAGATTAACTGCAGTCATATCAGAGGAGTCCCTGATTAATCGATTGGTCTCAGCTGTGGTTCTGGCCTCAGACTCAGAGGTTGCCACGACGATAAACGCAGCCCAGACTGAGGCAGATAGAATTAGACATCAATCAAACATTTATTGCTCCAGCAAACTTTCACCTAAAGAGTCCATTTAAAGGGACAACGAGGAGTTTTGGAAAAGCGAAGCATTTTCACACTACATTTATGAGCCTCCGCGCACCGTGAAATTCTTTGACCGGCACAAGACAGACTCATTTTTTCATTCATCAAGAATTAAAGTCAGAGGTTCGATTACCGAAAGTAATTAAATGCTGGTCGGCTCGCCCAGCATTTCCGCGACCGCCACCAATAACAACTAAATAATGATAACAAAACGATATATTTATCGAAAATGGGCCCATGTGGGTAATGTAGATTCACCCACATTAATATGAGACTTTTTTATTGTCGCAGAATTTTTCGTTCTGCCGCTGGAGAAACTCCTCGTTGTCCCTTTAAACTTTAAAATGTACACACAAGTCTGGTCTATTGATGCTTTTCCACATTTTATTTCATCACTGTTCAATGATCAGGATCATTTTTTGTAGAAATGTTGAGATTCTACTGGGTGTGTATTGCACAGAAGGTTCAGGCTGTGGGTGAGTGACGTGGACAGAGAGGAGACCTTCACGGTCCCAGAGCCTCTGCCACACAGGTCCAGGTCGCCCAGGCCTCTTGACTTCACTGCCCTCCATCTGGCAGCGGGACCCCACCCCAGTGGGTCCTCCTGTGGGTAGTGGGTCCACAGGATGGGGGGACGTTTCCATGTAGCCTCTTCAGGCTGGACCTGACCAGGCACCATGAGCCCCCGGTCCAGACCTGGACCTCCTCCAGGCAGGGGGACCTCTTCTGCTTTTCTCCTGGGGTCTTCTTGAACCATTCTTAGTCTGGCCCCTCACCTGACAACCAGTTGCCATGGGAGACCGTGCAGGAGCACATTGCTCCAGACAACATAGGCCTCAGGTTCACAGGGACACGCAAACCTCTCCACCACGATAAGGTGATGGTTCCCGGAGAGGTAAAAAAATAGTTTAAAATATATATATATTTGTTACAAAAAATTATATAGTAAAAAAATATAGGTTTATAAAACAATATTTCTTATAAAAATTATATAGTAAAAAAAATATAGGTTTATAAAACAATATTTCTTATAAAAAATATATAGTAAAAAAATATTTCTTATAAAAAAATACATAGTAAAAAAAATAATATATTCGGGGGTAATGGTAAAGGGGGTCTTGGGGGGTAATATGAGGGGTAAATGGGGGAGGCAGGTTAGGGAGGGGTTGAGTGTTGGGGCGTAATATGATGGAGGGTAAAGTGGGAGGGTGGGGGTTAGAAAGTGGGAGGGGAGGGGGGTTGAGGGGAGGAGTTTCTTATTCTTCTACTCCTCCACTCGCCCTCATTCTCTTCCTCTCCTCTTTTTCTCTTCTCTTGTTTTCTTTTCTTTCAGCCTTCTCCCTCCTCTCCTTCTCTTCTCTTTCTTCCCTTTCTTTCCTCTCTTGTTCTTTTCTTTCTCTCTTTTCCCTCTTCTCATTTCCCTCTCTCTCTTCTTTTTCTCTCCTTTCCTGCTCCTCTCTTTCTCTTCTCCCCCTCTTCTCGTTTTTCTTTCTCTCTTCCCTCTCTTTCTTTTCTTTCTTCTCCTGCTCTTTCTGCTCCTTTCTGAGCCTCTTCTCTTCCTCCTTCTGTATCTTTGCTTTCTCTCTATCCGTTCTGGAGGCCAGTTCCTGAAGCCGCTGCTGCTCCTCCTCCATCCTTCTGCTCTCTAACAACCAGTGTCTCTCTTTGTTGAGCCAGCTCTCCTCCATGTTGATCTTCCTTTTGTTCATCTCTTCTTTCTCTTTTTTCTCCAGTGCGAGACTTTCCTGCAGGGCGTTGACTTTTGCCTCACAGTCAGCCTCACATCTCTGGAGCTCGGTGTTCACGTCTCTGAGTTGGATCTGGCTCTCTATGTTCTTCCTGATCAGTGTCATGATTTTGAGTTTTGCTTGGCTGATCTTCACATCTCTCTGTGTCGTGATTAACTCCACCTTCTTATCACAGCTCATCTGGAGAGCGTGGAGCTCAGCAGCAGCCTTCTCTTCCTTCTCAGCAGTCGTCTGGTGGAGGTCGGTGACTTTTCCCTCGTATTCCTGGAGCTTGGTGGTCATGTCGTTGAGTTGGACCGTGCACTCCACGTTCTTTTTGATCAGTGTCACGATTTTGGAACCAGCACTGGCGATCTTCTCCTCCTTCTCTTTCATGATGAGCTCCACCTTCTCATCAAAACTCCTCTGCAGAGCTTCCAGCTCAGCTGCTGCCTTTTCCTTCTGGGCAGTCATCTGGAGGAGAGCCTCGTCTTTGGCCCTGCAGTCAGCTTCACGTTGCTGGAGCTTGCTGTTGACTTCCTGGAGTTGGAGCGTGTACTCCACGATCTTTTCCTCCAGTGCCATGTTTGTAGTTTTTGTCATGTTGATCTCCTCATCTTTGTCTCTGATGAGTAGATCAACTTTGTGCTCACAGCTCTTCTCTAGAGCTTGGAGGTCAGAGGCTGCCTTCGCCTCCCGTCTACTCATTAGGTCCTGCCATGTGGCATTTAACTGACCCAGTGACTGGGCTAAGGAGTCCTCCAGGACTTTCATCTGTGCCATGTTTGTAGATTTGGTCATGTTGATCTCCTCATCTTTCTCTCTGATGAGTAGATCAACCTTTTGGTCACAGCTCTTTTCCAGAGCTTGGAGGTCAGAGGCTGCCTTCGCCTCCCATGCACTCTTCTGGTCCTGCCATGTGGCATTTAACTGACCCAGTGACTGGGTGAAGGATTCCTCCATGACCTTCATTTGTTTGTCCTTCTCAGTCAGCTGGTGATTGAGCCTGTTGTTATCTAAACGGCAGGCATCGAGATCTGCCATGCAGCAGTGGAGCTCATGCATCTTTGCAGTGATGAATGGCTCCATATCTCTCTGGTTGCCGTGGTAGCAAGCCTCTCTGGCTTTGGCCGAGTCAAATCCCTGTCCAAACAGCTGCTTCAGAGCAGCTTCGTTCTGGATTTTGGAGTTGAGCCGGGCTGTTTGGAGGTCGTGCAGCATTTGATAGATGTTCTCCTGCTGCTGGTCGTCACCAAGCAGAGCTGGTCTGGGTTCTGCCATCTTTACTGAACACAGAATGTGTGGCACAGTTTGAGATACGCAGAAATTTAAGGATATTAATTAATTACGTGTAATTATGAATTACTTGTAATTGAATTAATTACGTGTAATTATGAATTACTGTAATTTGTTGTAATTAATTAATCGCAATAGATCAGTTAAACTTAACAGAAATGTGGGACTATGTCTCGGTCGCTGTCAGTATCACTGAGATGTGTCTGTCTGTGGTCAGAGTGTAGACGACTTTACTAGAGATCATGGGAACTGATGATGTCATACATATCTTCAAAGGAATGATGTGTGATGTCATACTCTTCAAAGGAATCAGTTCAGTTAAAAGAAAAAGAATTAATCATGTGTGATGTCAGAATGTGATGACATCATTGGAACCCAGTGATGGCTGCATCATGTGACTTTACTTTTTTTTTTTTTTAAACAGTTCTCTTATTGTGAAATTTCAGATGAAAGCTCTTATTTTGAAATTTTTGTCAGAAGTTACAGTTTTCAGTTTTGAAATAAATCGTCTAAAAACTAAAAACCTCCAGGAGTTTAACATCCTGGACACTTTGTCTGTAGCCAACAATTCAGCTGCCAATATTGTTTTCAGTCATTTTGTCTATGAAATAAAGTAGAGGACAGCTTCTCCACTGTTTTTTATTCAGAAATACAATACAATAATTTTCTTTTTCTTTTTTTTACTAGGAGTGGCCCCTTTACTTAACATTTTAGTGCAAGCAGAAAATTTAGGGTCACACACTGTAAATCAAATATTCACATCACATTTCCTTTTCATTCATGATGCTCACACAAGAAGAAAAATACTGTGGATCAGGTTCACAGGTGGGAAGTTACGAGTTTGACTGTACGTTCTAACGGGTAACCATAGAAACAGGTCGGAAAAGTACGAGTTACGGGTTGCCTGGAACGCACCATCAGTCAAAGGTTACAGGAGCTTGTTCACTGTGTTAATGCAGAGCAGCATTTATATGTAGTGGTTTGTGTTCTGTAGACTGACACAGAGACTTCATATACATGTATGGGAGATCGGGGTCAGGAGGAGATTAACTGCAGTGATATCAGAGGAGTCCCTGATTAATCAATTGGTCTCTGCTGTGGTTCTGGCCTCAGGCTCAGAGGTTGCCACGACGATAAACGCAGCCCAGGCTGAGGCAGATAGAATTATGCTGCGTTCATAACAACTTGGAGGTCGGAATTCCCAACTCGGAAATTTCCGACTTCCAACATCATTGCGTTCACGCTGCAGAAACTCGGAAGAAAAAAACACATGGATACCTGAAGGAAGTTTGGCATATTGTGGCTCATAGCTGAATACGAAAAATCAATGCAGCAGTAAATGATGTTTATTTTGGAGGAGAGGAGACGCCGCAGATGAGTGCACATATAATGTTATAGCCTTGATAACAGTTAAACGTTATTTCCGTCACATACGAGGAACACAATTTCACACCATACAACAATCACAGCTTAATATAAACGTATTTCATAGGCTACTGCAATAATACACAAACATATGCATTCAAACCTCAACAAATAACTTATAATGTCTAAATTCTAACCGTTTAAGACGAGGGCTGCCATGTTTTAATGTTGTCGTGACATCAAGTCGGAAAGTCGGAGCTCTGATAGGATACCCGAGTTTCCGACCTGTAACTTTCGAGTTCGACGCCGTACAATTAATTTTTCCCAACTCGGAGCTCATTTTTTCCCGACTTCCAAGTTGTCTTGAACGCAGCATCAGACATCAATCAAACATTTATTACTCCAGCAAACTTTCACCTAGAGAGTCCATTTAAACTTTAAAATGTACACACAAGTCTGGTCTATTGATGCTTTTCCGCATTTTATTTCATCACTGTTCAATGATCAGGATCATTTTTGTAGAAATGTTGAGATTCTACTGGGTGTGTATTGCACAGAAGGTTCAGGCTGTGGGTGAGTGATGTGGACAGGAGAGGAGACCTTCACGGTCCCAGAGCCTCTGCCACCCAGGTCCAGGTCGCCGAGGCCCCTTGACTTCACTGTCCCCCCATCTGGCAGCAGGACCCCACCCCAGTGGTTCCTCCTGTGGGTGGTGGGTCCACAGGATGGGGGGACGTCTCCATGTAGCCTCTTCAGGCTGGACCTGACCAGGCACCATGAGCCCCCGGTCCAGACCTGGGGCCTCATTTATCATTGTGGATACACCTTTTTTTACGCCATTTTCCCCTCGTTTTGTGCGTACGCACTTTTCTCCGCCAAATTTGGGATCTATCAAGCCAAAACCTGACGGGGAAAAGTGCGGACATTTACACCCATTTTGACCCTGGCGTACGCCTTTTTTGAGGAACAGGAGGAATTGGCGACACCGTTGCTGAGTCAGAGAACTGCAGTGTGAGAGGGAGAGAGGAGCGGAGTACATTTAGAAGAGCACAGAAGGATTTAATGAAGTAATTGTGGTAGTGGTGGACCGTTGATGCTGGCAATCCAACCCGCTCTATAATAACACTAGGCTCTATGTTAATTGATAAACAGAGCGGATTGTGGATTTTGCTTTTTTGATTAGGCTATGTGTGACGTCCGACAAGGATCAAACCATCCAAGTTTAAAAACACATCGGCAGCAGCGCACACTGATCTGCAGCTACTGAGACTGTTATTATTCTGTCACCTGAGTTAACTAGGTGCACGTGTGTTTGGAGCTGACGAGAGGAGAGAATAAAGAGCGAGACAACGCGGCTCTGAGGAGGAACTGTGAAGGACTCAGCTGTAATGGAAAATGACCTAAACCGAGTCCAGTAGAGCTGTAACTGTGTAGTGGGAAGGCCTGCAAAGTAATGGTAACTATCGTCCTGCTTCCTACATTGTTTTAACATCTAGGTAAAAAAAAAAAAAGAAAAAAAAAAAAAATTCTGGGATAAAGGGGCAGATTACATAAGATTCTTCTTCTCTCTGCTCCCTTTTGTTGAGATTTGGGAGGTTTTTGTTTTTATTGTAGCTTATTAAAATGCAAGATAATTTTTCTGACTGATTTATTGCCCGTGTATCTGCTTTCGGAGAAGCGGAGAAGTTCCGCTTCTTTCCCCCGTCCTCCGCCTGTTGTCTCCGTTGTCACTTTGTTGTCACAAAAGTTGCTGCGCCACAGAGAGCACATGGCTAATTAAATATGCACATGCTGACCATATATAGTTGTATATAGGCGTTCCGGGGGTGGAGTAAGAGGTGTGTTCACGTGTGCACCATTCTTGAGTCCTGTGTGATTTATTGCGGAGAGTTGTGCGTATGCACAGTTTGATTGATCTGAAAAAGGTGTAAATATTTAGGGTGTAAGCCATTTTCGTCTTTTCGCCGTACGCAAATATTTAGTAGCAGTTTTACACCCTCTTTGATAAATGAGGCCCCTGGACTTCCTCCAGGCAGGGAGACCTCTTTTGCTTTTCTCCTGGGGTCTTCTTGAACCATTCTTAGTCTGGCCCCTCACCTGACAACCAGTTGCCATGGGAGACCGTGCAGGAGCACATTGCTCCAGACAACATAGGCCTCAGGTTCACAGGGACACGCAAACCTCTCCACCACGATAAGGTGATGGTTCCCGGAGAGGTAAAAAAATAGTTTAAAAAATATATATATTTGTTACAAAAAATTATATAGTAAAAAAATATAGGTTTATAAAACAATATTTCTTATAAAAAATATATAGTAAAAAAATATTTCTTATAAAAAAATACATAGTAAAAAAATAATATATTCGGGGGTAATGGTAAAGGGGGTCTTGGGGGGTAATATGAGGGGTAAATGGGGGAGGCAGGTTAGGGAGGGGTTGAGTGTTGGGGGGTAATATGATGGAGGGTAAAGGGGGAGGGTGGGGGTTAGAAAGTGGGAGGGGGAGGGGGGTTGAGGGGAGGAGTTTCTTATTCTTCTACTCCTCCACTCGCCCTCATTCTCTTCCTCTCCTCTTTTTCTCTTCTCTTGTTTTCTTTTCTTTCAGCCTTCTCCCTCCTCTCCTTCTCTTTTCTTTCTTCCCTTTCTTTCCTCTCTTGTTCTTTTCTTTCTCTCTTTTCCCTCTTCTCATTTCCCTCTCTCTCTTCTTTTTCTCTCCTTTCCTGCTCCTCTCTTTCTCTTCTCCCCCTCTTCTCGTTTTTCTTTCTCTCTTCCCTCTCTTTCTTTTCTTTCTTCTCCTGCTCTTTCTGCTCCTTTCTGAGCCTCTTCTCTTCCTCCTTCTGTATCTTTGCTTTCTCTCTATCTGTTCTGGAGGCCAGTTCCTGAAGCTGCTGCTGCTCCTCCTCCATCCTTCTGCTCTCTAACAACCAGTGTCTCTCTTTGTTGAGCCAGCTCTCCTCCATGTTGATCTTCTTTTTGTTCAGTTCTTCTTTCTCTTTTTTCTCCAGTGCAAGACTTTCCTGCAGGGCGTTGACTTTTGCCTCACAGTCAGCCTCACATCTCTGGAGCTCGGTGTTCATGTCTCTGAGTTGGATCTGGCTCTCTATGTTCTTCCTGATCAGTGTCATGATTTTGAGCTTAGCTTGGCTGATCTTCACGTCTCTCTGTGTGGTGATGAACTCCACCTTCTTATCACAGCTCATCTGGAGAGCGTGGAGCTCAGCAGCAGCCTTCTGTTCCTTCTCAGCAGTCGTCTGGTGGAGGTCGGTGACTTTTTTCTCGTATTCCTGGAGCTTGGTGGTCATGTCGTTGAGTTGGACCGTGCACTCCACGTTCTTTTTTATCAGTGTCACGATTTTGGAACCAGCACTGGCGATCTTCTCCTCCTTCTCTTTCATGATGAGCTCCACCTTCTCATCAAAGCTGGTCTGCAGAGCTTCCAGCTCAGCTGCTGCCTTTTCCTTCTGGGCAGTCATCTGGAGGAGAGCCTCGTATTTGGCCCTGCAGTCAGCTTCACGCTGCTGGAGCTTGCTGTTGACTTCCTGGAGTTGGAGCGTATACTCCACGATCTTTTCCTCCAGTGCCATGTTTGTAGTTTTTGTCATGGTGATCTCCTCATCTTTGTCTCTGATGAGGAGCTCAACCTTGTGCTCATAGCTCTTCTCTAGAGCTTGGAGGTCAGAGGCTGCCTTCGCCTCCCGTCTACTCATCAGGTCCTGCCATGTGACATTTAACTGACCAAGTGACTGGGCTAAGGAGTCCTCCAGGACTTTCATCTGGGCCATGTTTGTAGTGTTGGTCATGTTGATCTCCTCATCTTTCTCTCTGATGAGTAGATCAACCTTTTGGTCACAGCTCTTCTCTAGAGCTTGGAGGTCAGAGGCTGCCTTTGCCTCCCATGCACTCTTCTGGTCCTGCCATGTGGCATTAAACTGACCGAGTGACTGGGCGAAGGAGTCCTCCATGACCTTCATTTGTTTCTCCTTCTCAGTCAGCTGCTGATTGAGCCTGTTGTTATCTAAACGGCAGGCATCGAGATCTGCCATGCAGCAGTGGAGCTCATGCATCTTTGCATTGATGAATGGCTCCATATCTCTCTGGTTGCCGTGGTAGCAAGCCTCTCTGGCTTTGGCCGAGTCAAATCCATGCCCAAACAGCTGCTTCAGAGCAGCTTCGTTCTGGATTTTGGAGTTGAGCCGGGCTGTTTGGAGGTCACGCAGCATTTGATAGATGTTCTCCTGCTGCTGGTGGTCATCAAGGAGAGCTTGTCTGGGTTCTGCCATCTTTACTGAACACAGAATGTGTGGCACAGTTTGAGATACGCAGAAATTCAAGGATATTAATTAATTACTTGAATTAATTACGTGTAATTATGAATTACTTGTAATTGAATTAATTACGTGTAATTATGAATTACTGTAATTTGTTGTAATTAATTAATCGCAATAGATCAGTTAAACTTAACAGAAATGTGGGACTGTGTCTCGGTCGCTGTCAGTATCACTGAGATGTGTCTGTCTGTGGTCAGAGTGTAGACGACTTTACTAGAGATCATGGGAACTGATGATGTCATACATATCTTCAAAGGAATGATGTGTGATGTCATAACTCTTCAAAGGAATCAGTTCAGTTAAAAAAAAAGAATTAATCATGTGTGATGTCAGAATGTGATGACATCATTGGAACCCAGTGATGGCTGCATCATGTGACTTTACTTTTTTTTTTTTTAAACAGTTCTCTTATTTTGAAATTTCAGATGAAAGCTCTTATTTTGAAATTTTTGTCAGAAGTTACAGTTTTCAGTTTTGAAATAAATCGTCTAAAAACTAAAAACCTCCAGGAGTTTAACATCCTGGACACTTTGTCTGTAGCCAACAATTCAGCTGCCAATATTGTTTTCAATCATTTTGTCTATGAAATAAAGTAGAGGACAGCTTGTCCACTGTTTTTTATTCAGAAATACAATACAATAATTTTTTTTTTTTTTTTTTTTTTACTAGGAGTGGCCCCTTTACTTAACATTTTAGTGCAAGCAGAAAATTTAGGGTCACACACTGTAAATCAAATATTCACATCACATTTCCTTTTCATTCATGATGCTCACACAAGAAGAAAAATACTGTGGATCAGGTTCACAGGTGGGAAGTTACGAGTTTGACTGTACGTTCTAACGGGTAACCATAGAAACAGGTCGGAAAAATACGAGTTACGGGTTGCCTGGAACGCACCATCAGTCAAAGGTTACAGGAGCTTGTTCACTGTGTTAATGCAGAGCAGCATTTATATGTAGTGGTTTGTGTTCTGTAGACTGACACAGAGACTTCATATACATGTATGGGAGATCGGGGTCAGGAGGAGATTAACTGCAGTGATATCAGAGGAGTCACTGATTAATCAATTGGTCTCTGCTGTGGTTCTGGCCTCAGGCTCAGAGGTTGCCACGACGATAAACGCAGCCCAGGCTGAGGCAGATAGAATTATGCTGCGTTCATAACAACTCGGAGGTCGGAATTCCCAACTCGGAAATTTCCGACTTCCGACATCATTGCGTTCACGCTGCAGAAACTCGGAAGAAAAAAACACATGGATACCTGAAGGAAGTTTGGCATGTTGTGGCTCATAGCTGAATACGAAAAATCAATGCAGCAGTAAATTATGTTTATTTTGGAGGAGAGGAGACGCCGCAGATGAGTGCACATATAATGTTATAGCCTTGATAACAGTTAAACGTTATTTCCGTCACATACGAGGAACACAATTTCACACCATACAACAATCACAGCTTAATATAAACGTATTTCATATAGGCTACTGCAATAATACACAAACATATGCATTCAAACCTCAACAAATAACTTATAATGTCTAAATTCTAACCGTTTAAGACGAGGGCTGCCATGTTTTAATGTTGTCGTGACGTCAAGTCGGAAAGTCGGAGCTCTGATATGATACCCGAGTTTCCGACCTGTAACTTCCGAGTTCGACGCCGTACAATTCATTTTTCACAACTCGGAGCTCATTTTTTCCCGACTTCCAAGTTGTCTTGAACGCAGCATCAGACATCAATCAAACATTTATTACTCCAGCAAACTTTCACCTAGAGAGTCCATTTAAACTTTAAAATGTACACACAAGTCTGGTCTATTGATGCTTTTCCACATTTTATTTCATCACTGTTCAATGATCAGGATCATTTTTGTAGAAATGTTGAGATTCTACTGGGTGTGTATTGCACAGAAGGTTCAGGCTGTGGGTGAGTGACGTGGACAGGAGAGGAGACCTTCACGGTCCCAGAGCCTCTGCCACACAGGTCCAGGTCTCCGAGGCCCCTTGACTTCACTGTCCCCCCATCTGGCAGCGGGACCCCACCACAGCGGTTCCTCCTGTGGGTAGTGGGTCCACAGGATGGGGGGGGGGGGTCTCCATGTAGCCTCTTCAGGCTGGACCTGACCAGGCACCATGAGCCCCCGGTCCAGACCTGGACCTCCTCCAGGCAGGGAGACCTCTTCTGCTTTTCTCCTGGGGTCTTCTTGAACCATTCTTAGTCTGGCCCCTCACCTGACAACCAGTTGCCATGGGAGACCGTGCAGGAGCACGTTGCTCCAGACAACACAGGCCTCAGGTTCACAGGGACACGCAAACCTCTCCACCACGATAAGGTGTTGGTTCCCGGAGAGGTAAAAAAAATAGTTTAAAAAAATATATATATTTGTTACAAAAAATTATATAGTAAAAAAATATAGGTTTATAAAACAATATTTCTTATAAAAATTATATAGTAAAAAAATATTTCTTATAAAAAATACATAGTAAAAAAATAATATATTCGGGGGTAATGGTAAAGGGGGTCTTGGGGGGTAATATGAGGGGTAAATGGGGGAGGCAGGTTAGGGAGGGGTTGAGTCTTGGGGGGTAATATGATGGAGGGTAAAGTGGGAGGGGGAGGGGGGGTTGAGGGGAGGAGTTTCTTATTCTTCTACTCCTCCACTCGCCCTCATTCTCTTCCTCTCCTCTTTTTCTCTTCTCTTGTTTTCTTTTCTTTCAGCCTTCTCCCTCCTCTCGTTCTCTTTTCTTTCTTCCCTTTCTTTCCTCTCTTGTTCTTTTCTTTCTCTCTTTTCCCTCTTCTCATTTCCCTCTCTCTCTTCTTTTTCTCTCCTTTCCTGCTCCTCTCTTTCTCTTCTCCCCCTCTTCTCGTTTTTCTTTCTCTCTTCCCTCTCTTTCTTTTCTTTCTTCTCCTGCTCTTTCTGCTCCTCTCTGAGCCTCTTCTCTTTCTCCTTCTGTATCTTTGCTTTCTCTCTATCCGTTCTGGAGGCCAGTTCCTGAAGCCGCTGCTGCTCCTCCTCCATCCTTCTGCTCTCTAACAACCAGTGTCTCTCTTTGTTGAGCCAGCTCTCCTCCATGTCGATCTTCTTTTTGTTCAGTTCTTCTTTCTCTTTTTTCTCCAGTGCAAGACCTTCCTGCAGGGCGTTGACTTTTGCCTCACAGTCAGCCTCACATCTCTGGAGCTCGGTGTTCACGTCTCTGAGTTGGATCTGGCTCTCTATGTTCTTCCTGATCAGTGTCATGATTTTGAGCTTAGCTTGGCTGATCTTCACGTCTCTCTGTGTCGTGATGAACTCCACCTTCTTATCACAGCTCATCTGGAGAGCGTGGAGCTCAGCAGCAGCCTTCTCTTCCTTCTCAGCAGTCGTCTGGTGGAGGTCGGTGACTTTTCCCTCGTATTCCTGGAGCTTGGTGGTCATGTCGTTGAGTTGGACCGTGCACTCCACGTTCTTTTTTATCAGTGTCACGATTTTGGAACCAGCACTGGCGATCTTCTCCTCCTTCTCTTTCATGATGAGCTCCACCTTCTCATCAAAGCTGGTCTGCAGAGCTTCCAGCTCAGCTGCTGCCTTTTCCTTCTGGGCAGTCATCTGGAGGAGAGCCTCGTCTTTGGCCCTGCAGTCAGCTTCACGCTGCTGGAGCTTGCTGTTGATTTCCTGGAGTTGGAGCGTGTACTCCACGATCTTTTCCTCCAGTGCCATGTTTGTAGTTTTTGTCATGGTGATCTCCTCATCTTTGTCTCTGATGAGTAGATCAACCTTGTGCTCACAGCTCTTCTCTAGAGCTTGGAGGTCAGAGGCTGCCTTCGCCTCCCGTCTACTCATCAGGTCCTGCCATGTGGCATTTAACTGACCAAGTGACTGGGCTAAGGAGTCCTCCAGGACTTTCATCTGGGCCATGTTTGTAGTGTTGGTCATGTTGATCTCCTCATCTTTCTCTCTGATGAGTAGATCAACCTTTTGGTCACAGCTCTTCTCTAGAGCTTGGAGGTCAGAGGCTGCCTTTGCCTCCCATGCACTCTTCTGGTCCTGCCATGTGGCATTAAACTGACCGAGTGACTGGGCGAAGGAGTCCTCCATGACCTTCATTTGTTTCTCCTTCTCAGTCAGCTGGTGATTGAGCCTGTTGTTATCTAAACGGCAGGCATCGAGATCTGCCATGCAGCAGTGGAGCTCATGCATCTTTGCATTGATGAATGGCTCCATATCTCTCTGGTTGCCGTGGTAGCAAGCCTCTCTGGCTTTGGCCGAGTCAAATCCCTGTCCAAACAGCTGCTTCAGAGCAGCTTCGTTCTGGATTTTGGAGTTGAGCCGGGCTGTTTGGAGGTCGTGCAGCATTTGATAGATGTTCTCCTGCTGCTGGTGGTCATCAAGGAGAGCTTGTCTGGGTTCTGCCATCTTTACTGAACACAGAATGTGTGGCACAGTTTGAGATAAGCAGAAATTTAATGATATTAATTAATTACATGTAATTATGAATTACTTGTAATTGAAGTAATTATGTGTAATTATGAATTCCTGTAATTTGTTGTAATTAATTAATCGCAATAGATCAGTTAAACTTAACAGAAATGTGGGACTATGTCTCGGTCGCTGTCAGTATCACTGAGATGTGTCTGTCTGTGGTCAGAGTGTAGACGACTTTACTAGAGATCATGGGAACTGATGATGTCATACATATCTTCAAAGATATTATGTGTGATGTCATAACTCTTCAAAGGAATCAGTTCAGTTAAAAAAAAAATAATAATCATGTGTGATGTCAGAATGTGATGACATCATTGGAACCCAGTGATGGCTGCATCATGTGACTTTACTTTTTTTTTTTTTTTAACAGTTCTCTTATTTTGAAATTTCAGATGAAAGCTCTTATTTTGAAATTTTTGTCAGAAGTTACAGTTTTCAGTTTTGAAATAAATCGTCTAAAAACTAAAAACCTCCAGGAGTTTAACATCCTGGACACTTTGTCTGTAGCCAACAATTCAGCTGCCAATATTGTTTTCAATCATTTTGTCTATGAAATAAAGTAGAGGACAGCTTCTCCACTGTTTTTTATTCAGAAATACAATACAATAATTTTCTTTCTTTTTTTTTTACTAGGAGTGGCCCCTAACTTAACATTTTATTGCAAGCAGAAAATTTAGGGTCACACACTGTAAATCAAATATTCACATCACATTTCCTTTTCATTCATGATGCTCACACAAGAAGAAAAATACTGTGGATCAGGTTCACAGGTGGGAAGTTACGAGTTTGACTGTACGTTCTAACGGGTAACCATAGAAACAGGTCGGAAAAGTACGAGTTACGGGTTGCCTGGAACGCACCATCAGTCAAAGGTTACAGGAGCTTGTTCACTGTGTTAATACAGAGCAGCATTTATATGTAGTGGTTTGTGTTCTGTAGACTGACACAGAGACTTCATATACATGTATGGGAGATCGGGGTCAGGAGGAGATTAACTGCAGTGATATCAGAGGAGTCCCTGATTAATCAATTGGTCTCTGCTGTGGTTCTGGCCTCAGGCTCAGAGGTTGCCACGACGATAAACGCAGCCCAGGCTGAGGCAGATAGAATTATGCTGCGTTCATAACAACTCGGAGGTCGGAATTCCCAACTCGGAAATTTCTGACTTCCAACATCATTGCGTTCACGCTGCAGAAACTCGGAAGAAAAAAACACATGGATACCTGAAGGAAGTTTGGCATATTGTGGCTCATAGGTGAATACGAAAAATCAATGCAGCAGTAAATGATGTTTATTTTGGAGGAGAGGAGACGCCGCAGATGAGTGCACATATAATGTTATAGCCTTGATAACAGTTAAACGTTATTTCCGTCACATACGAGGAACACAATTTCACACCATACAACAATCACAGCTTAATATAAACGGATTTCATATAGGCTACTGCAATAATACACAAACATATGCATTCAAACCTCAACAAATAACTTAAAATGTCTAAATTCAAACCGTTTAAGACGAGGGCTGCCATGTTTTAATGTTGTCGTGACGTCAAGTCGGAAAGTCGGAGCTCTGATATGATACCCGAGTTTCCGACCTGTAACTTCCGAGTTCGACGCCGTACAATTCATTTTTCACAACTCGGAGCTCATTTTTTCCCGACTTCCAAGTTGTCTTGAACGCAGCATCAGACATCAATCAAACATTTATTACTCCAGCAAACTTTCACCTAGAGAGTCCATTTAAACTTTAAAATGTACACACAAGTCTGGTCTATTGATGCTTTTCCACATTTTATTTCATCACTGTTCAATGATCAGGATCATTTTTGTAGAAATGTTGAGATTCTACTGGGTGTGTATTGCACAGAAGGTTCAGGCTGTGGGTGAGTGACGTGGACAGGAGAGGAGACCTTCACGGTCCCAGAGCCTCTGCCACACAGGTCCAGGTCGCCGAGGCCCCTTGACTTCACTGTCCCCCCATCTGGCAGCAGGACCCCACCCCAGTGGTTCCTCCTGTGGGTGGTGGGTCCACAGGATGGGGGGGTCTACATGTAGCCTCTTCAGGCTGGACCTGACCAGGCACCATGAGCCCCCGGTCCAGACCTGGACCTCCTCCAGGCAGGGGGACCTCTTTTGCTTTTCTCCTGGGGTCTTCTTGAACCATTCTTAGTCTGGCCCCTCACCTGACAACCAGTTGCCATGGGAGACCGTGCAGGAGCACATTGCTCCAGACAACACAGGCCTCAGGTTCACAGGGACACGCAAACCTCTCCACCACGATAAGGTGATGGTTCCCGGAGAGGTAAAAAAATAGTTTAAAAAATATATATATTTGTTACAAAAATTTATATAGTAAAAAAATATAGGTTTATAAAACAATATTTCTTATAAAAATTATATAGTAAAAAAATATAGGTTTATAAAACAATATTTCTCATAAAAAATATATAGTAAAAAAATAATATATTCGGGGGTAATGGTAAAGGGGGTCTTGGGGGGTAATATGAGGGGTAAATGGGGGAGGCAGGTTAGGGAGGGGTTGAGTGTTGGGGGGTAATATGATGGAGGGTAAAGTGGGAGGGTGGGGGTTAGAAAGTGGGAGGGGAGGGGGGTTGAGGGGAGGAGTTTCTTATTCTTCTACTCCTCCACTCGCCCTCATTCTCTTCCTCTCCTCTTTTTCTCTTCTCTTGTTTTCTTTTCTTTCAGCCTTCTCCCTCCTCTCGTTCTCTTCTCTTTCTTCCCTTTCTTTCCTCTCTTGTGATTTTCTTTCTCTCTTTTCCCTCTTCTCATGTCCCTCTCTCTCTTCTTTTTCTCTCCTTTCCTGCTCCTCTCTTTCTCTTCTCCCCCTCTTCTCGTTTTTCTTTCTCTCTTCCCCCTCTTTCTTTTCTTTCTTCTCCTGCTCTTTCTGCTCCTTTCTGAGCCTCTTCTCTTCCTCCTTCTGTATCTTTGCTTTCTCTCTATCTGTTCTGGAGGCCAGTTCCTGAAGCCGCTGCTGCTCCTCCTCCATCCTTCTGCTCTCTAACAACCAGTGTCTCTCTTTGTTGAGCCAGCTCTCCTCCATGTTGATCTTCTTTTTGTTCAGCTCTTCTTTCTCTTTTTTCTCCAGTGCGAGACTTTCCTGCAGGGCGTTGACTTTTGCCTCACAGTCAGCCTCACATTTCTGGAGCTCGGTGTTCACGTCTCTGAGTTGGATCTGGCTCTCTATGTTCTTCCTGATCAGTGTCATAATTTTGAGTTTTGCTTGGCTGATCTTCACGTCTCTCTGTGTCGTGATTAACTCCACCTTCTTATCACAGCTCATCTGGAGAGCGTGGAGCTCAGCAGCAGCCTTCTCTTCCTTCTCAGCAGTCGTCTGGTGGAGGTCGGTGACTTTTCCCTCGTATTCCTGGAGCTTGGTGGTCATGTCGTTGAGTCGGACCGTGCACTCCACGTTCTTTTTTATCAGTGTCACGATTTTGGAACCAGCACTGGCGATCTTCTCCTCCTTCTCTTTCATGATGAGCTCCACCTTCTCATCAAAACTCCTCTGCAGAGCTTCCAGCTCAGCTGCTGCCTTTTCCTTCTGGGCAGTCATCTGGAGGAGAGCCTCGTCTTTGGCCCTGCAGTCAGCTTCACGCTGCTGGAGCTTGCTGTTGACTTCCTGGAGTTGGAGCGTGTACTCCACGATCTTTTCCTCCAGTGCCATGTTTGTAGTTTTTGTCATGTTGATCTCCTCATCTTTGTCTCTGATGAGTAGATCAACTTTGTGCTCACAGCTCTTCTCTAGAGCTTGGAGGTCAGAGGCTGCCTTCGCCTCCCGTCTACTCATCAGGTCCTGCCATGTGGCATTTAACTGGCCGAGTGACTGGGCTAAGGAGTCCTCCAGGACTTTCATCTGGGCCATGTTTGTAGTGTTGGTCATGTTGATCTCCTCATCTTTCTCTCTGATGAGTAGATCAACCTTTTGGTCACAGCTCTTTTCCAGAGCTTGGAGGTCAGAGGCTGCCTTCGCCTCCCATGCACTCTTCTGGTCCTGCCATGTGGCATTTAACTGACCCAGTGACTGGGTGAAGGATTCCTCCATGACCTTCATTTGTTTGTCCTTCTCAGTCAGCTGGTGATTGAGCCTGTTGTTATCTAAACGGCAGGCATCGAGATCTGCCATGCAGCAGTGGAGCTCATGCATCTTTGCAGTGATGAATGGCTCCATATCTCTCTGGTTGCCGTGGTAGCAAGCCTCTCTGGCTTTGGCCGAGTCAAATCCATGCCCAAACAGCTGCTTCAGAGCAGCTTCGTTCTGGATTTTGGAGTTGAGCCGGGCTGTTTGGAGGTCGTGCAGCATTTGATAGATGTTCTCCTGCTGCTGGTCGTCACCAAGCAGAGCTGGTCTGGGTTCTGCCATCTTTACTGAACACAGAATGTGTGGCACAGTTTGAGATAAGCAGAAATTTAAGGATATTAATTAATTACGTGTAATTATGAATTACTTGTAATTGAATTAATTACGTGTAATTATGAATTACTGTAATTTGTTGTAATTAATTAATCGCAATAGATCAGTTAAACTTAACAGAAATGTGGGACTATGTCTCGGTCGCTGTCAGTATCACTGAGATGTGTCTGTCTGTGGTCAGAGTGTAGACGACTTTACTAGAGATCATGGGAACTGATGATGTCATACATATCTTCAAAGGAATGATGTGTGATGTCATACTCTTCAAAGGAATCAGTTCAGTTAAAAAAAAAAGAATTAATCATGTGTGATGTCAGAATGTGTGATGACATCATTGGAACCCAGTGATGGCTGCATCATGTGACTTTACTTTTTTCTTTTTTTAAACAGTTCTCTTATTTTGAAATTTCAGATGAAAGCTCTTATTTTGAAATTTTTGTCAGAAGTTACAGTTTTCAATTTTGAAATAAATCGTCTAAAAACTAAAAACCTCCAGGAGTTTAACATCCTGGACACTTTGTCTGTAGCCAACAATTCAGCTGCCAATATTGTTTTCAATCATTTTGTCTATGAAATAAAGTAGAGGACAGCTTCTCCACTGTTTTTTATTCAGAAATACAATACAATAGTTTTCTTTTTCTTTTTTTTTACTAGGAGTGGCCCCTAACTTAACATTTTAGTGCAAGCAGAAAATTTAGGGTCACACACTGTAAATCAAATATTCACATCACATTTCCTTTTCATTCATGATGCTCACACAAGAAGAAAAATGCTGTGGATCTGTCTTTTCCTCTCCCTTTCTCTCTCATATTTAGTTAAAGGGATAGTTCAACATTGGCCAATTGCCATAATCCCTACAGTTTTAGGAGTAGGTTTGTTACCTTTAATTGTCGGTGCAAGCTATTTTTGAATGGCGGAGCAACTCTGTCTCGTAACGTTCCGTTATTATCTCATAGCGTGGTGAATGTGCAGGTCACAACTTGTCCATGAGAGCGTTTTGGAGTTGTTGGATTGTGTAGGCTATTTGATAAGTTTGATGAGGGAAACCAAGAAATCCCATTAGCCTCCGTAATGTAGCTCTGAGCAGCTTGCGGCTCTGCTCCGCCATTCTAAAAATAGCTTGCACCGACAATTAAAGGTAATGAACCTACTGCTATGACTATAGGGATTATGGCAATGGGCCAATTTGCCAAAATGTTGAACCATCCCTTTAATACTGACTACTGTTTTCTCACCTCATCTCACCTCTCAAATACCTCACGCAAGAAATCAATCTCACAAAAAAGAAATATATTAATTGTCTGTTTGTCTATTCTGTTTGTTGATCACCTATGTTGCACCCCTGTATTATGGTTATGTGTCCTCACCCTGTATTGCACTATATAAATAAAATAAAAAAGGGAAAAATGTGTCAATGATCAGCACAGCAGCCATGTCTCCCTTATTGAATCATCAAAACTAATGATCATGACCATAACATCCTGCAGAGAGGGCCTTAGATTTAGAAATAAATGATTCAGCCTTAAAGTGAGCGAAAATCCTGTTGTGAAAGCATCAACGCCCGAGGTTCAGGGGGGTCGTTGGTCTATAATGTGTCACTCTGCCTGTCTGGACTTGGCTCTGGGTGACGGAAACACAGTTTGTGTTGGAGCTGATGATAAAAGCTGATTGTAACTGTCTCTGATAGAGCCCACAGCTGCAGCATTGAAATAAAACCCTGTTCAAGTTGTGTGGAAGTCAACGTCTGCAACGGCGCTACCAGGGGGGAACAGATCACACATATGGAGCCAATCACAGGACTCCACATATTCACAGGTTATCGCCTGAATGTGTAAAATTACTGCAGTGATGAAACCAAACTAACAAACAAAAACAAAACAAGAGGAGACGAGGAAACGCAGCTCTGGGAAAAACCTTTTTGTCTCTGGCGGTGCCGATGTTTTATTCAACCAGACGACAGTGACATTATGATCTCACAAACACATAAATGGACTCCATTTCCTGTGACCTCTTGCAACCTTACCCTGTGAGCACAGGGCCCTGTTAGGCACACACACACACACACACAAACACACACAAACACAGATGAGTCCTCTTTTCCAGCAGAGGACAGCAGTATTTGTTGCCGGGGTTAAAACAAAACGACCGATTCCATGAGCAAACAAATGGATTCTAATGACGGCGGCAAAATGTGTGTCCACGTGTGAGTCATTCCACTTTACACACACACACACACACACATGGGCCGCCTCGGCCTGAGTTTGAAACATGATATGTGCTTTGTGTGATCCTCCACACACCTCCCCCCTCCTCCTCTACCATCAGGAATCAGTGGTGTAATACAACACATGTTGCACAGTACAGTGGATGCATGCAAACCAATAATAGTGTCTGAGCTGCTCATCTTAAATAAGGGTTAGTTGAGTTTGTAGTTTGCTTTTCAAAATAAAGTACCTGCCTTACTCTTATAGGGCAATAAGTCCATGTCAACTAACAACAATGAAATGATGCACACACATTAAAGGGATAGTAGCATTTTTTTTTTAAAGTGGGGTTGTATGATCTACAAATAGCCCCTAAGTACTTTAATTGCAGTAGAAGACTCTCTGCACTCCTCCCGTTAGCAACATCAGCCCATAGCCCTGCCCAGAGATTTACAACATACAGTGTTGTGAACAGACCCAAGGAAACGGCCTATTTTCACGGCCTAAAAGAGGTTTTACCTGAAAAAAAAAACACAGTTCCATTGTTCGCTATAATATAATTTTTTCCAGCCCTTCAAAGAGCAGGAAAAACGCAGTTTTTATTTGGACCTAACCAATTCACGTATCCCTCTGCCCAGGGTTAGCGCCTGCCGATCAGCAGTTGGTTAGGTCCAAATAAAAACTGCACTTTGAGGGGCTGGAAAAAATTATATTATAGCGAACAATGGAACTGTGTATTTTTTTTCAGGTAAAACCTCTTTTAGGCCGCGAAAATAGGTCTGTTCACTATATGTTGTAAATCTCTGGGCAGGGCTATGGGCTGGCGTTGCTAACGGGAGGAGTGCAGAGAGTCTTCTACTGCAATTAAAGTACTTAGGGGCTATTTGTAGATCATACAACCCCACTTAAAAAAAAATGCTACTATCCCTTTAATGTGTTGGTAATAATCATATAGCCTATGAAGGTAACGGAGAGCTTTTATTTTGAAATACTTGAAGTTCACTGTGCTGATGACATAGAAGTACAATTTTGAATGATGAACTTATACTATGATACTGATACAGACTCTCTGTCCCTGCTCTTTCAGTGTGATGTGGCTCTGGTCCAGCTAACGTGAACAGTGGAGTGACGGTGCCCTCTAGTGGTGGAAAACAACTAGTGCAGGCAGTCTTTTCTTTCTTTTTTTTTACTCAATGGCCTGACACATCTTATATTTTTACTTATATTGTGAAACATGATTATATTTTTTATATCTTTTACCATTGCTTCCCATTATTCAAAGACAGTACTTCTCAAACGCTGCCATATCAAAGACCCTAAAACTTGGTATTGTAATTGGATGCTGATGCTGTAGTGTATCACAATGGCTTGAGATTTGTCACTGCTTGTGCCTGCCATATTCATCAGTGTACCTTCTGCGAAATGACTGTTTCTAGAGGAAAGAGCTTTTTAGCCTCCTCCGTGTGGAACTTTCTCTGCACAAAAACAAGTTGAAACTCCCACATCTCATCTCCTTCCAGGCCTTCAGTTCTGTTTTAAATGCAAAACAACATGAGACCAGTGAACAGTGCCATTGTTGTTAAATCTTAAAGTTTCCACAGCAACTGTTCCTACCTGCCTCCCACTTGCAGTTGTGTTGTTTTTGTTTCTCCGGCCGGCATAGTGCACATCCAAGACCAGAGGTGGTCCACTGCAGCTGGTTAACACTCAGATGCATTTATGTGCCAGCAGAGCAAGGGATACACAAATGTTTCCCTTTTTTGAAGATATATCAATTCTTTTGAGAAGCACTAAAGCTCAAAGATGAACACAATGTTCATCTGTGACCAGAAATATAAGACTCATACTCAAGACTTTAAAAGAACTGAATCAAACTCCTTCTGGGACCAATGAACCCATGGTGCTACAGGACAGAGCAGTTTCAGATCTTATTTAGGCCACACCTCCAGGAAGTGAACTGGACACCAATCCAAAATGACGTTATGAGGTATTTACTCCGTTTATTTCCAAAACATCACAAACCTTCACTTCCACTGGCCATTTACCAGATATTAAACAGTAGTTAGGTGTGGAGGGTATTAACCAGTATGCAGATTTGTGCACTAACAGTTCAGACTCGGCCAATAATCTACAGGCAACCTGTTGAACTCATTCACTCACAAAATGAAGGTGAAAAAAAAGAAAATATTTAAAAAAAAGAGACACAGGTGATAGAGGGAAATTAATTCTTTTATTAGAATATCCACATTTTCTAATGACAGGAACTGATAAAACCAGACAGGTGTTTTCTACAGAGGAATAATTCCTGTCAGACTCTTGCTAGGACAAGAGCGACAGCGCCATCTTCTTTCCTTGCACTTTTGCTGTTTTTTTTTTAAATATACATGAGTAGTAGCAGCTCTGAGCTCTGTGCCGAGCGGGATGAGCTGAGGACATAAATATAGAAAACTGCCGTGTGCGCTGTGGAAGTCGAGGGGGGTTCAGATGTGTCAGCCGTTGGACTGCGGCTCAGTGGGAGGAATGGGCAGTGATTTACTCTACCAGGCCAAGCTTCTTCTTCAGGGACTCTGGCATCTCGGGGGGAGGGGGGCGGGGCAGGCGGAAGTACACCTTGACAGAGTCGTAGATGAACCACTGCAGGGCGGTCAGAGTACCGATCATGATGATACGGGCCACCAGACCCTTCCACACACCTACACAGGACACACACACATTATGTTACTTTCATGAGACAAACATTGGCTTTTGCAAATTATGTTGAAAAACAGACAAATCAGATAAAAGATGCCTGAACTGACTTAGAGCTGATTTTGCATTGAACAGGATCAGACATTTACAGTGTTGGTTTTCACATTTGGGAATTGGGACCCCAGTCAGTCATTTTGAAGCCAATAGAATTGTTAATACACAGATGTTTATACATCCATGAACCAATTTCACACATTAAACATGGAGTGCAGCTGAAATGTCAGACTCTTAATCCTTTTTCAAGAGACTTAATTCAATATCCGAACATCCACCAGGATGAATGTCAGTTTTGCATCTTGTATTTTGATTTATTCGGACAATCACTTGTGAACGCCAAAACTGTCCACATATTAAAAGCAGAGGTGTTTCAGTATAAACTACACAAGAGACTTGATGAATGTCCACATCAAGTTGTCCAGCTCCACAGTATATAAACTAATCCTAGATATTAAGCCTCAAAGAAGAGTAGAACTAGTTGTGTTAGACTGCCAGACTGTGGCTGATCAACAGTATCAATAAAAACCACAACAGCTACTTTCCTTCATTATCAATAAACAAACTTCAGTTGAATGTATCTGAATGTCCGTCCCCCAGGCTGGCAGCACTGGGAGCTCCCTGTCTGTAGAGGACAGGGTTGCCAGTGATGCACGTTGGGCTGGGGGACAGGTAGACTGTTCTCACACGCCAATGACTCAAGCACCTCCAACTGTACAGCCGTAAAGCTGCTGAGGAGCGCTGCTCTGAGAACAGCGCCCTCCAGAGGTGGATCTAAGGAGCGTGTTGATTAAATGCTCGTGTTGCACCGAGCTGCTGCTGAAAAGACGGCCGGATCTTTGCGGGTCCTCACCTTTAGGTCCGAGCTTCTTGAGGACTCCGACGGCGGTGCTGCCCCTCTCCTTGTTCAGCACAGACACCACGGAGTCGGCGGGGTGGGACACGATGGCACAGAACACACCGGCTGCACAGAGAGGAGAGAACTCATCAGGAAGAGGAAACGACACTTCATCAGCGTGTTTCAAAAGGATCGATGCGTTACTGGTGGAAACAGCCGACACATCCAGCAAATACTCCAAAGAAATGCAGCGTTTTTCATAATACATTGGTAATACTCCGCCTCCACAACAGGACCCACTGCACCGCAGGGAATTTTCTGATCAAAAATCTATACATTCTATTTATGTTATACAAACATGTTGGGCTCTGTACTGTGCTCTGCTGTATTCATGGTCATAAAGATAAAGTCTATTTGCCCTTTGTACATTTGTTAAGGTACATAGGAATTCTTGTGCAGACGACACTCAGGACAAACGTAAAAGAGTAAAGATCTGATCTGCAAGTGCACACAATTATAAAAAGATGTAAACAGTAAAAAAGAGTAAAAGACAATAAATAAAAATAAATATCTAATATTTCTCTGCTGTCTGTCAGCTCTCACAGAAAAGCCGACACCAAAGCTCCTGTCCACAACAATAAAGGAGCAGCTCGCAGAAACACTCTTCTCCACTAACTGATGTTCTGTTTTCTGGCTTTAATGAACATCAGGTTGTTGATTCTTGATAAATCTGTGTTGTCGGTGTCGCTATGAGTTCCACAGAAGAGCACCTGATTATCATTTTGATACGAGTGCAGGTGTTGCGTTACTCACCGATGTAACCTGCCGTGAAGGTGACGATCAGCTGCTCGCCCTTGGAGCACTCGCTGCGGGGCTTGGGGACGGCGTACTTATAGAGCAACTCCACTGTGCGCTCGAAGCAGGCGAACTTCATCATGGTGTAGGGGATCTGCCTCATCCACAGGGGAACCACGCCCTTGTAGAAACTGGAGTAACAACAGAAAAGAGACGTGAGCTCACCCCGAGACCTCAGAGTCAAATATATTCTTGTGCAGACGGACAACATGTGCAGCTGGGTGCAGACGTCCATTTGAACACATTTGAGCACATTTTAGCATTTAAATAAACCACATCTCCTCTCACCACGTAAAATAATTAAAATCTTCTAAGGACATTAATGCAGTAACAGTGAAGTGTGTCCGTCCCCCAGGCTGGCAGCACTGGGAGCTCCCTGTCTGTAGAGGACAGGGTTGCCAGTGCTGCAGGTTGGGCTGGGGGACAGGTAGACTGTTCTCACACGCCAATGACTCAAGCACCTCCAACTGTACAGCCGTAAAGCTGCTGAGGAGCGCTGCTCTGAGAACAGCGCCCTCCAGAGGTGGATCTAAGGAGCGTGTTGTCATCAGAATTCAATTTTCCACATCAAGAGCTATTTAATCGCTAAAAAAAAGCCTGAGAAGTGTCCCACTTACGCCCAGAGTCCCTCCTCTGCGAACATCTTGGGGACACACTGCCTGAGGGTGTTGGCGTAGCCCGGCTGGGTCTGGATACGGACTTTGACAGCCTCCATGGGAGCCAGAGCAATGTCAGCAAAGAACTCTGCGCTGGCTGAGGCAGCCAGGTACAGTGATGTCCTCCACAGATAAGTGTTTTCCTGTTGGGCAACATCATAGCACAAACGGTCACATCAGGAAAATCAATATTTAAAAAAAATTAATACAGCAGCCGAGGTTCACTGAGGAGCAAAAAGAAGGAAAAACAAGACACTCCAGATGATTACCAGCTTCAGTTAGCAGTCTGGTTTTAACATTAGCCATTGAACAGAGTTATCTTCTTGTAAACGAGTCAGCCGATTTATCAAGCGAACGTGTACATTGAGAAAAACACAAAATGAAAGTGCACATGTATACATTTGGAGACCGTGAAGTCATTTACCACTGCTGTTAGTAGGCTATTATATACACAACTTAAAGAGAAGCAATAATAAGTTGTGCTTATTTCATCTATAGAAAGGCCGACGCCAATAGATCATTTCTTGAATAAGACATGCATCTGTGAGTGCATTAGTCCATCTCTATGTCAAATCTTAAGAGAACTGGATCCTGAGTCAGCTGTTAACAACAAACTCAACCAGTTAACTATAATCCAGAAAGTATGGATCCTCAGTTCATGTTTGATTTCCTGGGATGTGCTGCAGGGTTCATCATGAACATTTGTACAGACCATTCCACTGGAGCACAGCAACTGTTTTGCTGTTACGACTCGTCATCACTAGAGAAAGGTGCCTCTGTCTAGGAGACGTACAAGAACAAACATGTCCTGGTCTGTGGGCGCGGGGCCGTGTGTGGACTCACCTCTCCCAGGGCGTCACTGTAGAAGATCTTGAACACTTCGTAGAAGCCAAACTTGCACAGTCCCTGCATGGAGTAGCCGATGAAGGTGGGAGCCCAGCCCTTGGCCAGGCCTCTGACACCATCTTCCCTTACTGTGACTGAAAAGCCGTTGCCAATGCTCTTGTACTTATCTGGGTTCACCTGGGACAGAGAAACGCTACAGTGAGCAGACATGTCAATAGATCACTGGCAGCTCTGGGGACTGTGGAATAACTTTAAGCAGTATGTGCCAATAGTTGACTGCATTTCCTCTGGTCATTGGTTTCAGTGTTTCTTAGAGAATTGCTAATATTAACAAACTGAAAATGTTTGCATTGGAAGCACCTTTGGTCTAACTTATGTTTCCAACTATACAAGGTAAACAGTTTAAAAATGTCAAATATCTAACACTATGAGAAGTCTGCTGTGCTTTGGTAATTTTCTGTGATCACATTCATGTTTAACTCAAACTTTCCAATTTAGGTGAGCTTATAATATGGTCTTCCACTCTAGGATGGAATTTGGACCTCTTATTTGCCAACTGTGTGAACTTAGATTGTTCAGTTTTAAGTGTTGATATCAGGCGGGGTTGATTTTGGCAAACATTAAGACTACATTGTTATATACACTACTGAATGTAATGCAGGAACAGCAATCAGAAAATGCTGATTGTTCACTGAATTTTATCATTTTATCATATCCCGCACTGTGTAAGCCGGTGTTCATGAACCTATCCATAACTCTCCTGGACCACTTGGGGTCTGAGGGGACGGAGGAGCTGCTTGCTATTATGAGGTTCAGCTTCCATACAAACCTGCAGACGGCACTTGACAAGGTCGAGGGGCACCACTGCTGTGTGTGTGAGGCCGCAGCTCAGGATACCCCCAAACCCACACAGGGCATAGTACTTTGAGGAGCCAAAATCGCAGCTCACGTCTGTGGTAGAAGGGGAGGGGGACACACAGACGTGCAACATGCAGGGTGACATGCAACACAGGACAAGAAACAAAAAAAATCATCACCAAACCAGAGCCACATAATGGAGGAGTTGTCACTGTGGTGGTTAAAGTTTCCATCCAGTGCCAGGACTCTTCCCTTATAGCGGGCTCAGTCACAAACATGCCACCGTTTATTAGGATCACACACCAAAGGTCGATGACAAATCAGTGTACACAGGTGATTTCAGTAACTTTCATGGACCACAGGGATGTTTAACAAGATAGGCCATTCACTACAAAACATCCTGCTCATCCTTTTCCAAAGCATACCACAGGTTTTTAGATCAGTTTCCACCTTAGATGCAGCAGCTGGTTTGTGTGATTTCACTTGTGTGTATTTAAATAATGTCATTAAACACCAACAGCTGCATAAAAAGGTAGAAATCACTTTAAAATGTGGCATCAGTTGAGCATTTTAATGGTAAATATGTAGTTCACAGGCTAAAATGAAAAACATCAGTGTGGTCCTGCAGATTTGTGATTAAATCATCAAAAAATAAACTTTAGGAAGAGATACAATGATTATCAACAATAAAGAGACATTTATATTTCTCATTGACTTCACATACAGCGGAGGTCAAACATCTGAAACCACTTTATAATAACTACACATTATTAAGCATTAGTTAAGCATTAAATATGGAATTCATCATTTATAACACATGAATACTCCTTAGAATGTAGTAGTTAAAAATGTTTTACTCAACATTGACAAGCACTAACTGTATTTATAAAGTACATACAGTACTAATGAGTATTGTTATGTTTGTTATAAATGAAGAATTCAGTATTAATTAATGCTTAATAGTGTGCACTCCTAATCCCACTTTCCTATGGGAACGTTGTCTTAGACTCATCCCTAATTCCTATTTAAGTGTACCTTTGAGTCTCTTCACAATATTCTTACCCGACAGGGCAACGTTAACCTGTCTGTGTTAATGAACGATCAATAGCTGTGTGATGTCAGTCAGGCAGCCCTGATGGTGTCAAATAGCAGTCGACATTCAGGACATATTCTGGCTCCTCTGACCTTCACCTACAAATGTCATCTACTGTGGACTGAATGCAGGCGGGAGGTGGCGGGTTGGCGAGGCGGGCACAAATCACTCAACACATCGGTGTGGAATCATGCAGCAATGTTATGATCACTCCAAAACATTAGAATCATGGGAATCAATACACAGTGACTTCACAACCGGGCTGGCACCATGTCTCCCATGCAAATCGGTGCATTTTAGGGAAGAAAAAAAAAAGAAAAAAAGGACCAACACACGGTTATGGGTCGGCGAGGTGTGACATTAAAAAAATGGCACTGAGCCACGGAGACAGACCTGCATTCTGCATTTGACCAGATCAAGGGGAACGACAGCTGTGTGTGTGGTGCCACAGCTCAGAATCCCACCAAAGCCACACAGGAGGAGATACTTCTGAGAGCCGAACTCACAACTGTCACCCTCTGAAGAAACACAGGTGAAACTTCAGAATCTGTGCATCTCTGAGCTCAGAACAGAGGAAGGTTTCTTAAAGGTTTTGGATGTTTACCTGGCTATGGGTCTGAGGAATTCAGCTGAAAAAGCAATATGAACTGTGCCTTAACCTTTAGCCTACAACCTTTAACAGGTTTTGCCAGGAGGACACTGGAAACAACTTATTAAACCACTGGTCCTTATGCAACAGACAGTGGTTTAACATAAATACCAGCAAGTGTATAGTTTGACAACAAGGCTGTGTGAGGCTGCCCTAGTCTTACCAGATTTGATCCACTCCCAAGTAACAAACAATTAAAATGCACCACTAATGGTAATCTAAATCCAATCATTTTATTGCCAGGGATAAATAACCAAAGGTTGAAGGGCATTATGAAGTGGCTGGATGGACTTCAATCCACAAGTTGGGCCTTATGTACAATCAACACTCAAACTTAGCCTGGAACAAGTAACATATCAAACTAGAGGGCATACTTTAACATTTCAGACAGTAGAATCTCTGCAGCATTACTGTTATGCAGAAGCAATTTAGGGTACCCCCTTTTTTACAACGTGTCATAGGAGCTTCTAGCTAGGACAGTTTGTTCTTGATCACTAACTGTGCAGCTCATAGCCAGGGGTCACGTGCATTTGCGGGCTAAGTGTGCAATTATGCAACGTAATTAACAAAAATCTGCCAACAAACCACTTCATTTCATCATAAATCTAGGATCTGAAACTAAGTGCGACACATCGGCTACAGTTTGCTGCAGTGCAAACGCAAGGTACTTCTTTGTCCTTCCTTGTCCTCCACAGGCGGCTTGTGTGAGCAGCGCGGGCCTAGCAGCTAACAGTCTCCTACAATCATAATTGATCACTATTCATAACGGTTCATAACCTCGATAATCCGGAGTGGCCTGTTTTAATGTCAACTCTTCTCGATGGGTACATGTATGCTGAATTACGCAATGACGTTGGTCACAGACAGGCCAACCTGGTCGGCTAAGCTAATGCGGCTACTACCAACTAGCCTGCCTGTAGTAGACTCTTTGCCGGGGAGGTTTACCGTCTGCGGTGGCGGCTGCTGCCAGTTTGCGGGTCCTCTGTCCGGGAAGGCTCTGCTGGGGTTCCTCCACTTTCTGGAGGCTGAACAGGGGCGCGCTGAACGGGTTGCCCCGTGCCATCTGCGTCAAGGAGGTCGGATACATGGTGGTGGGTGTCCTGCCTGCTGGCGGAGCTGCGATGCAAGTGAGCGACTAGTTAGCTTGTGTTGCGCACTGGTAACACAATCCACTCCCACAGACTCGCACTCGCACACAGACAGACACACACACACCAACACCTGAGCTGAGGGGATGCCATGTCACGTGCTTGTTAGCTTGCTAGTTTTCGCGTCTGAATGACCGTGAACAGGAAACGCTAGGCTTTGCTAACTTAAATGGCTCAATGCTACGACACACAAATTATTAACTTACATAGCGTCGGTAGAAGTTATTATATAGCTGCAAAGCACATGTAAACATAACCGTGTCTGCCTGCACAGCCCCTATAGTATTTTCCATGGTCTTTTCTCTTTTATCTGATGCTAAATTGCTAAGCTAAGCTAACTTGACCGCTCCAAGGTGGAAGGTCTCCTCTGAGCTGAAAATATTAAAGACACGTAAGCAAAAGCAGCTGCTAAATGCCACAGCTACGTGGAGATAAACCCTTCACTTAAAAAAAAAGAGTCGCGGTGTATGCACAATATTTGAAGAATATCAGCACTCACTCTCTCTGTGTCTTAAGATGGCGCCTCCGCTGAGCTGTAGCCGGCTGCTCGGAGAGGCCGAATGACCTCGCGGTAAATCGATTTGTCCTTTCGTGACGTCACCAGGCCACCTGGGCGGGCTCATGCGTCGTTCCCGTCCCGTGAATGGGCGCCGCGGGAGCTGTCAATCAACACCTCCGGTCCAATCACAGCATCGGTGATGACGGCCTGCGTTAAGGGGCGGTGCTTGTAGGAAGTGGAGAGGAAAAATCTTCAAACAGGAGAGATTAGTTGAAGATAAATGAATGAATATGCGTGATTATGACAGTCAAGAAGACCAGAGGAGGGGACGTATATGTTACAAAGAATGACTAGTAACCGTAACAGGAACAATAAGTGGATTAGTCAACCTGGTAGCAGCTGCTTCTATTCCTGTCACGACTAATGCGGCTGAGAGTGAAGCCCCCCCTTCAGAGATCACTTTTTTTGACGTCATCGCACACCTGGTTGAATGACCCGCGAGCCTGACCTTCGACTGCACGTGAAGCACATGCTTTGCAGAGGTGCTTCCTCAGTCCTTGTGAGTGTCGTAACAAGGACCTTACATGTCCTTAGTTGTGCAGAAACAAGCAAAGAAACATACAAAGTCAAAGTTCACCTCTTATTGAAGTGTAACCATGGAGACATGGTACATTTATATTTACAACAAACTGAGAGGATGGATGGACCTGCTATTTGACACAGTCACCTCTAATGTCAGTCTGCAAACTGCAGTCTTTTGCAAGCTGCTGACATAATTTTATAATTATCTACAACCTTATTATTAGTTGGATTATTGTATCGTGAACCTAAATAATAATTGTGCTGAGATGCCTCACGTGGTGAGGGAGATGCCACATGGTCCTTGCTGCAGTGGCCCTAGGCTCCGGTCTGGCCCCTCGCCCTAAGATGACATATCTTTCTCTGGCTTTCCTGTCTATCTCTGTTCTATCATTATAAAAGTGAAAAGTTCAAAAATATTGTAAAAAGTAGCTATGATTGAAGAGCAATATCAAACATCAGCATATCATTTTATTATGTATAGTTTATATTCTTATTCTTTATATTCTTATACTATATGTTGTTATCGTCAATGTGTGTCTGTGTAATGCTGCTGCTGCACTGTAATTTCCCAGATTGGGATCAATAAAGTATATCTATCTATCTATCTATCTATCTATCTATCTATCTATCTATCTATCTATCTATCTATCTATCTCATTTGTGTGGTTAAAGGGACAACAAGGAGTTTCTATTTGGTTATAAAAAAGTCTCACGTTAATGTGGATGAATCTATGTTACCCACACTTGTTAATGGGCCCATTTTCGATAAATATATCGTTATTTTGTTATTATTAGTGGTGGCGGAGATGCTGGTCGAGCCGACCAGTGTTTCTTTACTTTTGGTTTCGTGGCGAGTCATGAGAATAACGCAGCCGAATCGCCGTTTATGGTCGGAGCTACGACGGTATGTGATCGTCTTCCAACCTCTGACTTTAATTATTGATGAATGAAAACATGAGTCTGTCTTGCGCCGGTCAAAGAATTTCATGGTGCGCGCGGAGGCTCATAAATGTAGTGTGAAAACGCTTCGCTTTTCCAAAACTCCTCGTTGTCCCTTTAAATAGAAGAAAAAGAAAGAAAGAAAAAAGATCGTTGATGATCAAAATTATCAAGAAAAAATATGAAACTTTGTTTTTCCTATGTCACATCAGAATAGAATTTGAAACCTGGGCTCTGGTGACCGAAGTTGTGCCTTTGCCATTTGCAAAATTAGTAATAATTTAAAGGGCCAATTCAAGATTTGGTTTATGTCTGAAGCTTTAGAGATGACAGGCTCTGACCTGTTGGTGACTAATCCCGATAGATTTACATCTGTGGTGTTCACAGCAATGAAAACGTTCTAGGTGCAGGGTCCTTAGTATAATTCAGAGACTTCAGATTGAACTGTTTTAACTGGAGCTGATTACAGGGATGCAAACGGGTCAGGACCAAAAAAGAGAGGAATTTCCCGGGGGGGGGGGGCTTAACAAATAAGTACATTACAATATCACGGAAAGGCAATTTCCAGTAGTTCAACCCCAACCAAGTAGTGCATATAGATAGACATAGTTTTCAGAAGGCTTTTACATTTCTATATTAAAAATGCTTAAAAAAAACAAAAAACTTTGCAATATTTCCATTTTGGAGATACTGATTTTTAGGTCTTCACTGAATGTTAGACATAATTATTACTATTAAAATAAACTGAATAAATAAAGACATGGGATGTTTCATTCAGTGTGTAATGGACATATGGGCCTATATAATGTGTTAGTTTCACTTTAATTGAACACATTCTACATCGCGGAGGCGACGTCTTTCCACTCAGAGCTTCCTTCACCTCTGAAACGGGGCAGAGCTCCGTGGAAACACCTGCCTGACACAGCAACGTAGGGAACCGTGCATGTCCGCGGCGCACAGCTCCACATGCACGGGGGGGAAAACGGCGTCGCCGTCGCACCGATGTACGCGGATACGCGCCGCTTTAATGAGCGCGCATGTCGCGCGTCTACATTGGAGGTCGGCTGTTATCAGTATAATCAGAGACAACCATGAATGAGTTCGCCTCAGTTTCACGTGATTGTCACTGTCAGCCTGTTAGAAAAACATTCTACTGACCCCAGCTGAGACGCTGAGACCCCCCCCTCCTAAAAACAAAAACTCTTCGGATCTGAACGATTCACACAAGTCACCTAATTGGTCATGAAAAAAGCGAGTTTCGCTTTTCGGCGCGCTGTTTGCATCCATGTGATTATTGTGTGAACTATGAATGATTCAGTGCATAAGGTTTTTCTTAAACACATGTTGCTACAAATCTTATTTAACATTCATTGTGAGCATGCTGGTGTGAGAATTTAGCTCAAAGCTTAATTGTCCTGAGGTGCAGCCTCAACCAGGTGCTAAAAGTACTGTTGATGCTTTTTGTTTTATCAGTGCAGATGAAACACAAATGAAATCAATATCCATTGTTTTGTTGGAGGCATAAACTATACAAACCTGAGTGTGCCTGTAAACCAGTGCAAATAATATATCAACAAACAATGAAGTGTTATTAATTGTCCATAGGAAGCGGATAAAGAGTGCTGCAACATGCTTAACTTGCACATAATTCTTTAATGAGTGTATAATTAATATTTGTGACAGTGAATACATGAGTACAATACAATGGACCATTCAAATTCATTATAAAAGAACATTAAGAAAATATGGTGTGGTCCAGAGTGGACCCAAACACCAGCCGATGCGCAACTGTCCTTTCACAAGTGTCATGGAGATCCTTGAAGTGTCACTGAAATGGCTTTGTCGCATCTCTTTAGGGATTCAGTAAAACTTGATTTAGTGAGGAAGGGAAAAAGAAAAGAAACAAAAAGAAAAAAAAAAAAAACACGGGCGTTGATGTCAGAGGTAATTTCACAGCACCCTTGAACAAAATGGCTACACAATGCAGATTCACACTTGAGAAAAACAAAAACAAAAAAAAACAAACATGAAAGAACAGAAGAGAGCCTCTCTTTCCCCTCAGACAGCTCCTGTGTGCTCTACGCTGTGCTGCCGCTCGTCACTTCTGTGTCGGAGCTTTCGAACGGGCTGATGGAGTTGGTCTCCATGGCTTGGTAAACCAGGAACAGGAAGGCGGCCACGATGGCCAGCAGGAACAGCTTAATCCACAGGGACATGCCGCGGCGCACTGCTTTGGTCTGGGCTGCGGGGGGCGCTGCAGACAGAGGCCTGGAGGAGGAGGAGGAGGAGTTGGAGAGAGAGGAGGTAGAGGTGGTGTAGCGGGGCAGGCTGGCCACTCTGTTGACCACGCGGCTCTCTGTGTAGGAGGACGAGGAGGTGCTGGTCTTGGTCACTTTGGGGGAGAAGAGGCAGTTTTCGCTGTTCCACAGGTCGCCGGGCTTCAGGGGCCGACCGGCCGCTCCTCTGATAGGCCGCCGACAGGTGGCGCTGCAGGAGACAAGGAGCTCAACTTTACTTTTTATACTTAACACCCAAAACCTAGTTAAGTGTACACATGAGACAAAAGCCGAGTGACAGTACAGATATTACTGCTCATGACAAACATCATACTTAGTCACTACCCCCTGTAACAGAGTGCACTTGTAAAGTGTGAGTGAGTCATGGTGCACACATTCACAAGAGGAAAGTGCTGTTCATAGAAAACCCTCACACTTAACCTGCTGACATGCATTTTTGTCACCAAGGTTACCAAACTGCCTAGAGTAAATAAATAGTTGAGGTGTAGTAGGAGCGGTAATAGCAGTTTAACTTTTTATTCTACAAACATACTTTATCTTTTATGGTGGTGCCCCCTCATCTGGAAACAATAGTTTATAGAAACACTGGAGAAAGTTTCAATCGTGCCTCACTATTACAAACAAACAGCGGAACCTTACGGATATATTGTGACCCAATTGAGGAGCCGGTCACATCATAACCAGGGCCCAGCTGTTCAAAAGGTAATCTAATTGGATTTTGGAGAATGGATTGGATCGAATCTTGAAAATGGGTTCTTCAAAACTAAAAACGGATTCTGAAATCTGATTGGTTCACTTAATCCAATCTTGGTTTTAATCTGGATCAAACTCTCACTTTGTGTTGTTCAAAACTTTTTAGTAGGATTGGGATAACTTTGATCCAAAAAAACGGACTATTCTGATCCCAGCAGTTTGGTGGATTCAGGGTGGATTTCAAGACCAAAATGTGATTTAAATTCAATTCAAATTGGTCAAATGAGCAACATTTATAATGTAGTTACATACACTGATATTTTGCACGTGATTTTTCCATTTTAGTGATAAAGTAAATAAAGTAAACTTTTGATTATTTCACAATAAATAACTTTTCCCGGGGCGGTAAAGCGGTAAAGCGGCCGCCCCATGTAGAGGCTACAGTCCTCACCACAGGCGGCCCCGGCTCGAATCCCGTGCCAGGCAGACCTTTCCTGCATGTCATTCCCCCTCTCTCTGCCTCCCCCTTTCCTGTCTATCTCTATGTGTGCTATCAAAATAAAGCCAAAAAATATACTTAAAAACAAAACAAACTTTTCCCCAATAACTGGATAATTAAATGAAAATTGAAATTTGTATTCTGAATTTCAAATTTTGAAGTTTGAATTTGAGAAATATTCACAATGTATTTGACTAATGTACTGTGCATTGGTTTTTTTTATTCATTTGTTTGCGTCAGATAAGTGCTGGCTGTTTAAAAGACATGGGAGAAACACATACAACTATACACATTTTCAAATAAACACACTCTGAGTGACCCCATGCTTTTTTTTCCTTTTTTTTTTTTACTTCTTTACTACTTTTTTAACTACCTGGCCTTCAGTGTGATACCCATTCTTGAAAAGTTTGGATCTGGATCAGACTGATCCAATCCAACTTTGCTTTGAACAACTGGGATAAAAGAAAGACGGATTACGTGATCCTGGATAGCAAAAAAAAGATGATGAAGATTTCAAAATGGGGATAACTTTGATCCAGATAACACCTTTTGAACAACTGGGTCCAGAGAATTAAACTACAGGCATTCATCAGCCTTTCCGATTTTAAAACCAGACTTAACTGTTTTTTAATGGCAAATCATGGAGTGTGTAAATGTTTTACTGTTTAGTATTTTAGCATCACTGGATTACCGTTCTTTTAGTGTGTATTGTTGTGCATTGTTCTGTTCTGCCCTGGCTGATTTAACATAATCTCTCTTCCTTCAGGATCCCCTGGTACAGCCTCCCCTTGTACCACACAGCCCTCCCGTCCTCCTTCTCTTCCCCCCATATCCCTGCCGGACTGTAGAACTCTGGACGTCATTCATCTTTTCTTTCTCTTTCTCTTTCTCTTTCTCTCTCCCTCTCTCTCTCTCTCTCTTTTCTCTCTCTCTCTCTCATATTCGTCCTCACTTCTTTGTGTGTATATTATCTTGTTGCTGCTTTCTTGGCCAGGCCATGCTCGTAAAAGAGATTTTTGTATCTCAAGCAATTTGCCTGGTAAAATAAAGGTTAAATAAAAATAAATAAAAAGAGAATGAAGAGTCACTGCAGACTGACCTGAATCCTGTTGGACTGCTGATGTCGTTGGTGTACAGCTCCTTCAGGACGTCGCTCTCGTCCACCTTTGGGGTTTGGTCGCTGGCTGTGATCTTCTCCACCTGCAGGACACAAACAGCAACGGTGATGAACCAAATACAACAACAGTCACTATTAAACTCACTCACCAGTGAACCAAAGCAGCTTCTGCTGCATGTGACTTTTAATGGATTCAGATGTAGAGACGTTTGTATGAGCAGAGCGCCCCCTGCTTCACCATGTGACCTCCTCAACCAGAGAGCTGCTCCACCACCATGTTCACCACTGTGAGTCCCACATAGAGCCCAGTCATCGACGTGTCTCACCCACACGTCCCTGCGCGGCGGTGTCTCCACCTGGCTGCGCGCTGCAGACAGGAAGCTGCTGCTGATCGTCTGCTGCCTCTGTTTGTGCGGCAGCAGGACGTCTGGAGGGCCGCGCCGCCCCTGCCCGGGAAACAATGTGTGCGATTGTGTGCGTCAAGGATGTTTAAGCAGCCAACAGTTCAGCTGCCACACAACTGACCCCGCAGAAAACCCCTCAACAGCTGCACACACACACACACACACACACACACACAATTAACCCATTCATAAACTATAGCTCTTATGTTTTGCAGCCCCCGACAGACACAACGCAGCATTCAGACTAGGATGCACATGATTATAACCGTTTAACCGTTAACCGATAACAAGAACTTTGACCGATTAATACTATTGTTTGTTTTTTTTTTATTAGCTCTTTATGTCGTCAACCCATGGGGGCGTGTCGACACGTGCAGACCATAGACTGTAAAAAGAATGGACGTAGCACCGTGACGTCACCCATTGGTTTGGGGGAGTCTGTTTTGTGCCGCTACTACGGGGGTTTGAGCTGCGCCATGTTGGATTCTACTTGCCATATTTGGAGCGCCATAGACTTTTTTTTCATTAGAACCCGCCCACTGGCCTCGAAGCAGCGGTCTCCGGACCTGTCACTCAACGTTTCCGCGCCCTAATTGGCCAGAATTTTAAACCTAATAACAGTAAAACGGTAGAGTTTAAAAGAAAATTCACCCCCCTCAGAGTGTGTGCGGGGGTAGAAACTATCGGTTGAGACCAAAAAAATAAAATGTACCAGGCTGTAAATATGTTTTTTTAAGCTGTAAAATCGGCTATTTTAACATGGGGCTCAGTTGGAGTTGCTCCCTTCTGGAGCCAGCCCCCAGCGACAGCCGGGGGGATTGCAGTTTTTTGAACGCGGAAGTGAGCTTCACTTCTCAGACCGACAACTGCCCCCTTGGTGCAGACTTCCACGTGCCTTCAGTCATATTTCACAGCAAAAAGTTACACAGGAGGACTGACAGTATGTGCAGCAGCCCCCGTGAAGGAAGGTCAGACAATACATGTAGCCTACAGGACATAGATGCGAATCACCTGTTAAAGCAGATATCAGTGGAATGTTTTTGTTAATATAAGTCCTAAATAGTCCTATTTTCCGTCAGCAATCACTTACATGAAGTATTTCAGCCTAAACACGAGTCTCTCCGTCACTCTGCTCTGCTGTAACCCCAGGAGAAAATTTTCCTTGTGGGATACAAGTGTTATCCAATGAGGAGAGAGAACGGCATGAAGGGCTGTGTGTGCAGCCAAGGGATGCGCGTGAATGTGGTGACGTAGCACGAGGACCAATTGATGCCTGACAAGGGCGGGGGCTGCTAACTCATGGTGCGTTCAAAGAAACTCGTACTTTGTGTTTTTCCTTCCTGTGAAGTCATACCAGTTCGATCTGGTACGAGTTCACGGGTCGGAAGTTACGAGTGGCCGTTATAGGGAACTTTCACAGACAACAGGATGGTAAAAACACGAGCTACGGGTTACCTGGAACGCTACCAAGTCGTAGTTGTGACTTGAAGCTGTAACTTACGGTTTCAAAAGCCTGCCTTGAACGCAGCATTAGCCGAAACGGCCGTGAAGCTGATATCTGCTTTAACAACGGCGCTGAAAAAAATGAAATAAATAAATAAATAAATAAAAGAGGATGTTGCTGATCTCCAGCCTGTTCACCTGCAGCTCTCCTGCAGCTCCACAGAGGAGCTGTCAGAGGAGACTCTGCAGCCAAACACCAGACTGAAGGAACAGCACTTTGTATAAAAACAGTTCTACAACGATCTAACCTCCATATGAGCGCGATCAGCTGCGACAGAGCACAGTGGATGTGGTACTGATCAGCTGTCGCAGTGCATGTGTGTATTTAACGGCAATTGGAGCGATCTTTTTTTTTTGCCGTTAAATACACACGTGCTCCGCCAGCGTCTTAATCTTATCGGTTAACGGTTAATAATCGGTTAACGAGCGTTGGTTATCGGTCAGAAATTTTTTTCAAAATGTGCATCCCTGATTCAGACACAAGTCAGAGAGAAGCACGAGTGAGGGACAGCAGAGTGGAAGGAGCTGAATGCAGCCACAGATGTGTTGGAGTTAGAGCTCTACCGCTGCTGCAGGGACGCCGCCGCCGGCTTCAGATCCGCTCTGGTCTGACCCGGTCCACGGGGACTCTGGGCGCTTAATGGGCGAGATTTTACACATGGGGCTAAAGGTGAGCGGCTCCACTCTGCCGTGGAGGACCAGAGGGGTGGAGGGTCTGGAGCACGGCTGTGGGGCCTTCGGCTCGGGATCCTGAAGGTTGGGGAGATGAATCAGAATTCAGGCTGAAGTCCTAAACCCCGTCTGCATCAGGTGTCTCAATGTGAATGTAACCGTCTACTTTTTTTTGGGTCTGTCGCTGCACCCTGGAGTTTATTTTTAGCCGGGGTGCAGACTTCATCTCTCCTGATATCTGCACCAGAGGACATCTCACTACCCTCCTGATAACAGTGCTCTCTTTTCCACATTTGAAATCTTTATGACACAGTGGGGAAAAGAAGTATTTGATGCCTGGCTGATTTTGTACACAAATAAATGGATGGTCTATAGTTTCTATTTTAACAGAAAGAGACACAATATCAACAAAACATCCAGAAATAATATCATCATATAAAGGTTATCGATTACTTCACATTTGATCAAGTGAATTAAAGGTCCAGTGTGTAATATTTGTAAACAAGGTTTATTGGCAAAATCTGAATATATTTGTATTAAGTGTTTAATCGCTATGAAATAAAATCTGTTGGTTTTCGTAGCCTTATAATTCTTCTTTTATACACATAGCAAGGGTCTTGCTTAGAGAGTGTCTCCATCTTGCGCCGCCATGTTTATACGGAATGGAAAATCCAGCCAACCAGAGAGCACGTTTCAAGAGTTTCACATTCATTCATGAAATCTTTCATGCACAACGCCATTTATTAGGCTATACATGTTTTTTTTTTTACTGTTTATATCATTTATATCATATTATTTTAGGTTATGTAAGCTGCTGGACAATCTGAATTAGGGATTAATAAAGTATTTTCTTTTCTATTCTATATAAACAATAGAATGATTTAATAGATAAAGAATAGAATCAGAATGCTAGATGTCACTGTTTTCCCCTCATTTTACACACTGGACAAGTAAAGATGGTAAAAATCAGCAGGGGACAAAATGCTTATTTTCTCCATGTCTACTCTAGGGAAGAAGCTGGCACTATAAGAGAGTTTTAACAGGAGCTGCATCTATAGCATCACTTCTTCTCTGGTGGAGACAAGTTTTCTTTCAGCCTGGTGCTGATTTAATTATGTTGCTCTACGTGTGTTTATGTGCTTGCATTGTTACGTGATCTGAATGTGACCCGGACCGACCGAGGACAGACATGCCGACCTCGTGTTCAACCTCAGCTTCATTACTGTAAAGTCTCTGTGGATCAAACTAAACCTCCCTGCTACACAAGGCAGCTCATCGACATCTGCAGCATCCACTTTACTCCAGTTGATCCAAATGTATTCTTTAGAAGAAGTTTTTGTTCTCTTGGCCAACATCATATTACTTAGCAATGGCTCAGCAATAAAATGGTAATAACAGTTATTGCAATGCAGTTTTCATCAAAACATTGTATAACAGGTAGTGAAACTGATGTATAACCATAGTGACGTGCTGTAATAGCTCTACAAGACACAGTGAGTGAGCAAAGCACCAACAGGTTAAAGAATGCAACAGCTAATCACCTCACCGACTGTGATTAGAAGCCTGTTGTGCTAAAAAGCAGTGTGGTGCCTTTAATCAACACACAACAACACCCTACGATACATCCCATCTGGACGCACATTCCCCTTTAAGTGAAGAGCATCTCACCCGCTGTGGCCATGCTGAATGTGACTGTGTGAAATACATCCAGAGGACAGAGGACAGCGGACAGAGGACAGGGGGCTAACCTCGAGCAGAGCCATGTTGAGCAGGGCCACAGGCTTGTCAGTAGAATCCTTACTGTGTCTGGGCCTGGGGGGGTCCAGCCCCAGCTCTTCCCTGTGGATCTACAGGTTTTTAAAAAGAGGAGGAGGAGGGTGGGAAGATGATTTCTTCACAGCAGCGGAGCAGAGACTGTGTCCACAAGTCAAAGCTGATTCCGCCCCAGTCCAGTGTGCTTTATTTATATAACGTGCCTGTCTGAGCTGTGAAACAATTGCATCATTTTACACGGTGATGCAAAGTGAGAATCTGTGAATGTCTTTGTAAAGACAACTCTCTGTGTATCAGTTCAACTGTGAAGCTTTGAAGCAACCGATTTAAGACCGAGACAAGAGACAGATACAGTGCTCAACCCAGATTCAAAATGCAACTCATTCGCGTTCATTGCCATCAGTGTCCAGACTACTATCAACTGTTGACTGGGTCAGAACTGTGCCAAATCGATACTCTGTGGCTGGTGTCCAGCAGGGCTGTCGCTGCTCCAAAATGTGAAGTTGGAGCAGAGTCAAACAAACATGTCATTTGTTCAAATTGAATCTAACACACCATGTCCATATATTTTGGTGCTTTATGCTTTGAGACCCTGGTGAGACTTGTAATCTTACAATATAGCCACACTTCTACTTTTGGGATGATGTGAAACAGCACTAATCCATACAGATTACATTATAGGTGGCTGTGCTTTTACAAACTGGTCTGAGAGCTGAGATAGTTCTGTACACTTGTTTTTTATAACTTAACCATCTATGGTGCAGAATGAAAAAAAAAAAAAAAAAAAAGAGTTCCACGCTCGCTGCTCTGATTTTTATGTGATGTAATTATCCAAACAACATGGCCAGGGCTCTCAGGACCCTGCAGACCCTGCAGACCTGGGCCAAAATATGGGACAGAGTTTCCCCTGCTGGATTCTGAGACAGCTACATGAGTGAATGCATATTCTTTTTTTTTTAAGTATATTTTATGGGCTTTTTCGCCTTTAAATGGAAAGCAGAGTCGAGAGAGAGACAGGAAATGGGGAGGCAGAGAGGGAGGAATGACATGCAGGAAAGGCTCGATGCGGGATTTGAACCGGGGCCGTTAGCAGTGAGGATCGTAGCCTCAACACATGGGGCGGCTGCTCTACCAACTGAGCCAATCACCGCCCCACAAATGCATTTTCAGTAGATGGCACCGAGAGGTGATAAAGAAACATCCTAAACACTAAACAGTCTAAAAGGTGCTGATGTCCGTTCTAGTCCCGTATGGAAACAAAGTGAAATGTGACTCATTCATCACCACCAACCATGTGGATAATAGATAGGATAATGCACACACATGCCTACACGTCACCCTCCAGTGAATCCTCATCCTCTCTTCCCCAGATCCACAGTCACACACACACACACACACCAGAGAAGCAACAGGCCGGTGAGTCCAGCCTGCTGCAGCCTCCAGCTACCTGAACACGTCTGGACGAAGAGGAGCGACGCTCAGCCCGAGCTGGACTGTCCGACTTGTGCTGAACCCTCCTGTTAGACTCTAACGGGACCGGATCGGTCAATACGGGCCTGAGGTCCTCAGGCACTATCTGCTGGGACACGGAGACCGGTACAGAGAGAGGACACAGAGACGACAACAGTGAAAGATAACGGAGATTCAAACTCTCCTTTCTGGCACATGTTCATCCACTGTCCAGGTTAGGGATGGGATGGGTAGGTTTTCACATTTGAATTGATACAGTACTGATACTCAGTACCTAAGAACCTGTACCGGTACACAACAGTACCTTTTTTTGGTACTTTTTGTGTGTATTATTTTGTCTGTAAAAAAATAGACAAGAGGAGACTTAGTCCTCGTGTAGATGTGCTCTCATTCTGTGATGAGGACTTAATGAACGGTACCGCTGTGACGAGAAGCGGTAGCCTACTGTTACAATATTCTCTGGTACCGATTCTCAAAACAGTCCGTGATTTCATTTATTTTGAATATTCGCATCAGACAGACCCTCCCATAGACTGTATCCGCATGCAACACAATGGTGCGTTCAGGTACCGAAATGTGGTACCAATTGACTTTACATGAATCGATACTCGGTACCCGTCCCTAGTCCAGGTCGTGTTCCGTCTTGTGGACGTCGGGTAGAAGAAAGTATGAAGCTGCTGAAGAGAACGGACGACATGTGCATACACCTCTTTGAAGCTCTAGGTTGTCCATCATAATCGTCTCTCCACACGTGGCGCGCACAAATCAACAGCAGATGAAAATACCAGTGTGTGACTTTTGGCCCATTTATAACCAGCTTCTGTCCTGAAGACGTAGAGCCCGTGTGTGTGTGTGTGTGTGTGTGTGTGTGTGTGTTGTGAAAAGTACATTCTGTTCACCCTCCTCCAGCAGGAAGGAGAAAATAAACTCAAGACCACGCTGAAGACCACATGTTAAATTCAATTCATTACCGCCGCTTAATCTATACCTGAACACACAAACACGCACAGCGAGGTCAGATGAGATTATTGTTGGCGGCTCACCAGTTTTCATGTGCCTCTCATTGGTCTGGGCCTGGGCTCAACAGGTGTACGTTCACTATGTGAACAGCAGGAGGAGCTGCTGACGCCGACTTCTCACTGCCTTTTCCCAACAGATGTAGTTCACACGCTTTGATAGGAAGTATTTCAAAACAAAAACAAAGAGATCTCCTCTAGTTATGTAAGAGTAAAAGGGATCTCTGGAGTCCCGCTGTCCGGATTTTACCATGAGAAAAATGGCCGAGTGGAAATGCGCAGAGGAAAAAGCAATAGAGCGGCCGGAGATAAGGAACAGCCCTCAGAGCTGCAGGGATCAGGAGAAAATGAGTGTGTGAAGCGTCCAGCATGTGCATGGCAGCAGCTAATCCACATCATGTGCTTCGAGTCTGACATGCGGCGGGGCAGCGCCGATACACTGAACCTCCAGGCTCACACTGAGCTGCTGGGTGTGACTGCTCTCCAATAAAATGAAAAAAAAGAGAAAAAGAAAATGCCTCTGCTTCCTGTGCCGGTGTCGGAGGAAACTGCATAATCAAAGCCAGCTTCTGGCCGTCCCACCCCGCCCTACCTGCTGCTGCACGCTGGGATTACTGCTGGAGATACACATACAGAGACTGTGTGTTTGTGTGTCTCCTGTTGAACTCTCTCTGATACTCCACACATCAGCAGAGATGTAAAGCAAAACAAAAACTGAGCTGTTGACGTCCACAAACATGATAATTCAACGTTGGTGGTGTTAAACCAACATGGCAGACTGGCCTCGGTAACACTTTCACATCTGGTGTTGATTGAACCAACAATCACTGAATAATAAAGTAGGATTAATATTAGTTTAGGACGAGGTTAGTGAATGTTACAGAGGAGTTGAACACATTTTTCCAGCATCTGCACTGAAGAGTATTCTTCTTTGTACATTTAATTTAAATTTAATTAGAGCTTTCAGTCAATGAAACTAAAGTAAATAGACTGTGGAACAATACAACATTGTGCTGACACTGTTCTTCTGAACACTGTTAAGAGTAAATATTCCAGTACTTTAACTTAAGTAAAACAACAACTGAACACCTTTCACTTGTACTGGGGGTTACTTCACCAGATCTGTGCTTGAACTTCAAGTAATGAAGTTGTGTCTTTGTCCAACTCTGCCTGTGCATAATATATTTATTTATCTAGATGAATGATGATATTGATAGAATTGTCCACGTCTCGGATTTGATAATTGGTGCCTAAATCACAAGTTGGCATTTGGAGAAGATATTATTTTTGTTTCTTATCTGATAAGAAACAAAATAAAACAATAAAAAGCTGTAAATCACACTATAATCACTATAAAGTGCAATAACACAGATATAATAAAATAGATTAAGATAAGTGCTATAAACACTGCTGCATGTTGATTTGTTTTATTCCTACAGTTAGCTGTGCCTTTGTGCTACAATTACAAATCTGTTAGATCTAAAATCCACCTTAGAAGTATTGCATATTGTAGTCGTAAGTAGTGCGTATTGATTATTGTACAATTGAAATTACTATTAAAAAGGTGTCTCAGGCAGGACGCATTACAATTAGGATTTATAACCTATAATTACACCAGGAAATAGACAGTTCCTCTGTAGCTAGGGTTTATAATTAGAAAAGAACTGGTATGACATGACGCTGGATGTCTGCCCAGTAAACAGCACAGTGGGTGAAAACTGAACTGATGTAGTTTTTTTCAGTCATCATCAATCATCAATACGTAAATCATCTGGGTCATTTATTGGTCAATTCTTTATCTATCCATTAATTTGGTTATTTATTGCTACCATCTGCCTTCATCTGTATTTATATCTGTTTAAACATAAAAGGACAGTAAACACAGATGTAGTGTGCTCATCTTATATTTGTATTTTACGTGACTTCTATGTCCCTCACCCCATTGGAGATAAATAAAGTTATTGAAGTTGAGGTTATCAGCGGCTCAACAATGTTGGAGAAACTGGGAACATAATTTAACAATATTACATGACCCCAAACAGCCTCCAATCAGAGCAGTGTGAGAACTAGTTTCCATGTGAATGTGTGTGTGGACGGTGAACCGCTGGCTCGTACCGTGTGGTGCTGGCTGCTGCGTGTGCGGGTGGTGACGGGCGTCTTCCCTCGGCTCCTCACCGGTCTCTCCACCACTGGTACTGGTGCTGGTTCAGGTTCAGGCTCTGGTTCTGGTTCTGGTTCTGGTTCTGGCTCTGGTATTTCTGTCACTTCTAAAACAACACAGTAGAGTTGCACGTCGTCACATTAACATTCAGCTAAAGCCTGCTTGATGAACCGTTCTCTGTCACTTAAATCTTTATGGACAAATTATTGCAACAACAAACAAATATAAACAAACTAAACAAAAAGCTACCTGGGGAGTGCATAATATTCTTGTAATGATTTTGGATAATGTTTAAAGGGATAGTTCAACATTTTGGCAGAGTAGGTTACCTTTACCTTTGTCGGTGCAAGCTATTTTTAGAACGGTGGAGCAGAGCCGCGAGCTGCTCAGAGGGATTTCTTGGTTTCCCTCATCAAACTCATCAAATACACAAACTCAACAAGTCAAAGACAATAACGGAATGTTACGAGACAGAGTTGTTTGAGGTAATTGCAGAGACTGCTTGCTGAAAAGCTGCCCTCGACGGGAACGTGCATCAGCGGTTTTGCATGAATTTACCTCGAAAACAACTCTGTCCCGTTATTATCTCATAGCGTGGTGAATGTGCAGGTCACAACTTGTCCACCAGAGCGTTTTGGAGTTGTTGGATTGTGCATTTGATGAGTTTGATGAGGGAAACCAAGAAATCCCATTAGCCTCCGTAGCGTAGCTCTGAGCAGCTCGCGGCTCTGCTCCGCTGTTCTAAAAGTAGCTTGCACCGACAATAAAAGGTAACGAACCTACTCTTAAAACTATAGGGATTATAGCAATGGGCCAATGTGCCAAAATATTGAACTATCCCTTTAAGTCTCAGCTCCTGGAATGACTTTGGATATATATAAAACTTTTCATGCCACAGTCATTATCACAACTGCATCTCTTGGTTTTGTTACACAAATTCAGTATTGTGAGTCTGCAACAGGTTTTCATTATCTGCAAGTTCATTTCCATGAGTGACAGAAATGAACAGAGAGAAGAGAATGCCTCTGAAGTAGGTCACAAATATGAAAATGTACGAGTGTACTTTATGCTTGCCAATGCAAATGAGCAGCCAGCAGCAGGCAAACTCACTCTTCCAGTGGGGCGGCATGTGGTGTCAGATTTCCCCCCCTGGCAGGAGTGTGAGCCTCAGAACACCACACACACACCTTTAATCTGTGTAAGCCATGAATGTGCAATCAGTGCTCTCACCATCCTCCTTGTCGCTGTAGAGGTCCGAGTCAGATTTGCCGTTGTGGTTGACTTGGATGTCGGTGAGAACCAGCAGTGGCAGCTTTGGCTCCGGCGGCGGCGCGGGCCCATCGTCCAGCAGCTTCTGCAGCTTCTTCTCGTAGAGCTTACGGGTGGAGGCTGGAGGAGGAGGAGGAGGAGAGGGGGGGGAAGAGAGAAAGAGAGAGCGTTAAACCTGCACAGGATGATGTCACATATGAATGGAGGGATTAGAGAAATCCACACACAGCACGCTTTGTGTTTACAACTGACAGGTCTGCAATGACTCATGTGAAAACTGAAAACCGCAAAGGTGTAATTCCCTTTATTGCTGCTATTGCTCTATTTAAGGCTAAGTGGTTATTCACTTTAAACCACTGCTGTTTCTCGAGTGTTACGGAGAAGTTGAGGTTAACACTTTGTGCCAACTTGTGTGAGCACAGAACAGCTGCAGGGGAGAAGACTCACTCTGACTAACACCACCACTCTGTCTCATAACAGGTGAGTGTGCAAACAAGTCAAAATGTCATTTCCACCCATCACCTTACAAACACTGACCCTCATCTGATTATTTGCCGTTTCAGTTGCTTTTGTTTTATCTGGTCCCTCATCTACATCCACACTGGCAGCGCAGCACAATGGCAACAGCTGCAGTCAGAGTGCACATCTGTTCATCAACACATCTGCTCTGCACTCAGCCATGTATACATTGGAGTAAACAGCTGTATTATTCCAAACAAATGTGTGAGCGCTCTGTATGAAACTTGTGAGGTTCAGACAGGCTGTTGGGAGCAGTGGTTCTCAGTGGGGTTTATTCACACTGTAATTCCATCTATTAGTAACACAGTGAGGGGATGTGTGGCCATGGGTTTCAAAATAACCTGTGGTAAAACACCTGGAAATCTAATTTACACAACTGGAGTTCTACTGTGTGATCCTACATCTACAGGTGCAGCTCAATAAATGAGAATATCATGGAAAGGTTCATTTATTTCAGTAGTTCAATTCAAAAAGTGAAACTCATATTATATAGATTCATCACACACTGACTGAAATATTTCATGTCTTTATTTCTTTTAATTGTAATGATTATGGCTTACATTTAATGAAAACCCAAAATTCAGTAAATCCAACATTGGAATAGTTAAAAAGTTCACTATTGTAACCTAATGATGTCACACTCTAATCAGATAATAAAGTGAAAATGCCTGCAATGGTTTCCTGAGCCTTTAAATGGTCTTAGTCTGGTTCAGTAGCTCCACTATCATGAGGAAGACTGCTGACCTCCATCATATCCTAATTTATTTAGATGCACCTGTATATCAAATTTGAACTCAAAGCCAAACATATCCCAAAAGACAGAAGAAACGCATCAATTCTGAGACTCAACTGAGTTCACTGATCATTTCAATAGTAAGTTATAGCATAATGTACTTCACACACTGAAATGTGCATGTTGCAACCAGCACGACACACGTAATTAAATATCTAGAATAGATTAAGAGAATCATTATTAAGTCATTGTGCAGACTCCAACAGTTCAGGTTTCAGCATGCCTGCATGTCATGATGTTATATTAGTGCCAATGAAAAGCAGATCCACTATATAACCAAACAATAATGCTTCTCTATTACTGCTTTATGCAATAACAGAATATTTTAATATACCAAAGTCCAGCTGGGTAACTTCTGGTTTTTCTGCAGGGTGCTACACGGCATAGACAGTGCATGTGTATCTCAATAAATGAGAATATGATGGAGGTCAGCAGTCTTCTCCATACTGAACCAGACTAAGACCTTAAAGGACAATTCCGGGCAAATTCAACTCGGTGTTCCTAACATTTTAGGTCTAAAAGAAGGAATCGGAAGATTTTCAGTTTAATTGCTCCTGTTTTGCGGTAGTTGTGTCTGTCCCCCAGTTGTGTCTGTTACCCTAACCCAACTTCAACTGCTATAATCACTACAATTAAAAAAAAAAGAAAAAAGTCATGAAATATTTCAGTCAGTTTGTGAATCTATATAATAGATGAGTTTCACTATTTGAATTGAACGACTAAACTTTTCCGTGATATTCTCATGTATTAAGCTGCTTAACACAGAAAACAGCTGTTTCTGTAATGACTCAGTGGCGGAGCAGAGTGATGGAAGAACTAGTGTTGTGTTCAACTGACTAGTGACCAGTCAACTATTTGTTTGTGACAACTGTGTTTTTGAATACCAACAATGACGCTGTACACACCCTGCTTTATTAAACTGACCGACCAACACACTCCAGTGTGATCACCTCCAAACACACACACACTGGGTCAAACATGGCCGACTACTGGTCCACATGTGAATTCCATCACCTGTGTAAAGAGGGCAGCGCCAGCATACCTCTGCTCTGTGTGTGTGTGTGTGTGTGAAGTGCAGATATGTATCTGTATGCAAACAGCACAGCCTTTACCCTGATATGACTACCCCCCGCCCCCCCCCCCTGCTCTTTCCGCTAACGTGAGCACTCACCGACGATCGGCCCCACGTCCACTCCGTGCTTCAGCAGCTCGTCCCTCAGGCCCTCGTCGGTCAGCGCCGTCACGTCCAGCTCGTCCGGCTGGACCTTGTCTGTTTTCCTGGTGGCTTTCTGTGGGAGAGACGACGGGGCAACATGAAGTGTACAGATCGGGGTCAGGTCAGGGACTACCATAGATTTATTTCTGTCCTCGGGCGGTGTAATCAGCAAGTAATGAGATCAAGAGTCCATGACAGAGCGTTTTGTTTCAGGGTGTGGGCGGTTTGTTCGGTGCCCGCTACAGACGGCACCACACTACACTACACTACACTCACATGTTTATTTGTCTAAGGAGAGGGGAGGACTCCATCTTGTCTCTATTACACCAGGTTACAGACTTCCTCTGCTGCTCCACTCACACATCTGTGACTAAAACATGGAAATGAGAAACTTTGCACTGTCCTGATAATCACACAGAGATTACAACAACAAGCAGCAGGTACATGTCAACAATGACCAACAATTGCCATAATCCCTATAGTCATAGCAGTAGGTTCGTTACCTTTTACCCGATGCAAGCTATTTTTAGAACGGCGGAGCAGAGCCGCGAGCCGCTCAGAGCTACGCTACGGAGGCTAATGGGTTTTCTTGGTTTCCCTCATCAAACTAATCAAATACACAATCCAACAACTCCAAAACGAGTTAACAAAAATCCCAGAGGAAACACACACTGATTGAGTGTGTATGAAGTGAACTGAAGCAGATGTTTGATAATACAACTGTGTGATAACGCAAGTTGAGTGAGTCTGGAAAAAAAAAAAAAAAAAGATTTATATGGCTGACTAATTAAAGAATGATTGACAGTTAGACGTAGGTTCAATACATGTCAACACAGAGATCATACATACACAAATACCTTTCCTCTGCTTATTATTGCTGCACACACAGCTGTGTGTCTGGTGCCAGCAGAGTGGGGTTTTCTGGGCATACAAAAATAATTTTGCATGTGCAGGAAAAAAAACACAGACTCATGCTTTGACCTCAGCTGCTACAAGTCAAGGTGCTCAGGTCAGACTCAGGTGTGTGTTCTGGCTGCGAGCACCTGTTCACCTCCAGACTTCCTGTCAGCTGGCTGGGTTGAGGGTTTGTCCTCTCCTACTGTGAAGCCGTTGGTGCGACTCTGAGGCAGTTACAGAAACCTGTTCACCAGGTTGCTAATTACACAGGAGGCCTGTTTGAACGTGGAGTAGTATTCGAGCGGGAACCAAACGCCAAGAACATTTTTTTACAACTGCCAAGTTTCACGCATGATCTCTGCAGATTTGTGGGAGCGCATGTGATGTGTGTCCTCGAGCGCGTGTAACAAACGTGTGATGGGGAAAAGTGGTTTCTTCAGTTTTCTACAATGGAGTGAGCTAAGGAGGAGGAGGAGGAGGAGGAGGAGAGGGGGAGGGGTGGTTCTTTCTAAACAGATGCTCTAAGTGATAGAGGGTAAACAACGTGCTGGGCTGAAGCCGGCCCTCACACACCAGCCGACAGGAAATTACAGCGTGCTTGAAGCCAGCGGCCTCTGAAATGAAACCCTGAGTCTCCTCCCCGGCTTCGCAGAGTAAATAAAGTCTGTGTGCGTGAAGATGTTTTCCTGGAGCGTGATGTCAGAGTACTACTTGCACATGCTGCCTTGTTTTCAACTCGCTTCTTTTCAAATGAGAGATTCTGTGCTGCAAGAGAGTCTTAAAGGAACTGAAAAGTTGTTTGGTGCACAGTGCATAACTTCCTCAATTTATTTTCTAAAGCATCTGAAGTCACAGATATAATCCAGAACTAAAGTGTATGTGTAGTACAGAGAGTGGGCGTGGCTCTGTACGATACTGCACCATACAAACTAGGGGTGGGAATCACCAGAGGCCCTGCAATATGATATCACAATACTTGTGTTGCGATATAATATTATTGTGATATTAAAAGTACTGCCATTTGCTGCAATATATTGCAATTTAGTAGCTTTTTTCAACTGCAAATGATGGATTTCTTTGTAAACATCTTTTTTTTTTCCTAATAAGAAAAATGTATTGATACAATATTGCCATGCAAAATATCATGATACTATGCTGGATTGATTTTTTCCTCCACCTCTAATACAAATAGACATTAACTTCTTTACAAAATGCATTTTGATATAAATTGAAGAGACACCCAAATAAATGTTTCCAAACAGTTAACACTCTGCTGTGCTTTGTGCCATCCACTCCCATTTAAAGTCATTTGAATATGGATGAAAACCTGTTCTTAAAGCCTCAAGTCCAGTGAAACTGCAGCACTCATCTGCACTACAATGAATCCATATCACTATTACTACACCCAAACTTCAGAGAAAGGTGAAGAGCAATTCATGATATAGGTCCCTTTAAAATCTGTTTTATTTTCTCCCAAATTCCATTTTTTTACGTTTTAATTTTTGGAAATTCACTCTTTTCCATTTCAATATTTGGGAATACCATTTTTTTTTTTTTTACTTTTTACTCTTATTTTACTACCAAAAAGAAAGTGTTTTTAATGTTAGTGACTGGGGGAAACCCAAATAAATGTTTTCAAACAGTCAACGCTGTGCTTTGTGCCATCCATTCCCATTTAATGTCATTTGAATATGGATGAAAACCTGTTCTTGAAGCCTCAAGTCCAGTGAAACAGCAGCACTCATCACTGCACTACAATGATATCCATATCAAAGCCTCTTTGATTTCAGGAATCATTTAGCGATCGGTTGTCATGGTGCACGCAAACACACGTAGCGATAATGACCAATCATTCCTCCCCTCCCTAGTGAGTCAAACTGTCAACTCTGCAAATTTTTCACCGGACTTTCCAGGCCGACCTCCACTCTTCCATTTCCAGCGGTCTACTGTTTCTCTCTGGATGTGAGTGCAGGGCTCCAGAGAGCACGTTCAGTCCAGCAGTCGCCGGGCTGACGGACGGAAATATGAATGAGCTGGAGACGTGTCCACCTCCAGAAACCACCAATCACTGAAGCACGCTGCTCATCCAGGGACCTCCTCCCTTTTTTTCTTTTTTTTTTTGAAAATGTTCCAATTTGACTTCTGTTTTATTACTTTCACAACACACTTATGAGATTACAAGAGTGAATCTGTTCCATTCATGACAGTTCAACACTTCCGAGCTCTTCAACAGTCAACATAAAAAGGCTTTTGATATCAGAGGCTTTAATCTATGTTAAAAGTGATGAGAGGAGCTTGATAGTTGCATTTAAGTTCATCTTTTTAACTTGAAGTCTCTGCTGTGTCTGTAGATTGCTATGTGGTGTCAGAGATATGCACATGAGAGGGAAACATCATCTTTTAAATAAACGGCTCCTTGAGGAGGCTTTAGCTTCTTTCATTGAAAACAGATTGCTGCGCTGGCAGCAGGCGCTGTGTGTCTATATGGAATGCATGAATATAGAATATGATGACAGAAACAATGAAAACCATATTACAGAGCACAGCCATCACCTAGACCCTCTGCTGTCAGGACTGAGTGGGATGAGGAGGAGGAGGAGGAGGAGGAGGAGGAGGAGGAGGAGGAGGGGGAGGGGGAGGAGTGCCCTCAGACAAAAAAAAAACACACACACCAAAGCAAAACTACTTTGCTGTGCCCGACTACAAAAGGCCCACACTCATGATGGCGGTGAGCTCCAAACAGACGCTGTGCGCTCCACTCAGCTGGGAACAAACCAGAGGAAAATGTGAGGAATGTAAAAGGCGATATGCTCAGTTTCAGCGGCGAGGTGCTGCCACGGTTCACAGCGTGTACTTAACTGTGAGACAGACACACACACACACACACACACACACACTGAGGCTGTCTTGCTCTGCGTCTGGCTCTCTGTGGGCCCTCAGCAGGGTTTGGCTCTGGAGCCGAGCCAGGGTGTTTCATAATCACGGCAGCCCGGGCTGGAGAGGCTGTAGAGGAGAAGGAAAGAGGAAAGAGAGAAAAAAAAAGGAGGGAAAAATATGCCGTCTGCTCCGCGCTCCGTCCTGGGCCGACCACGCCCTGGCCTTTAAAGGCATAACTGGGCTGTGAGCTCACGGCTCGGTGGAGTAAACTCACTACAAAACGCCGTCAGACTTTCCTCTACAAACTCTAGAGTAGTGCGGTGATGGCGACACATGCCAGGGCCCGTGGCTGCGTGATGTAACTGCCTGGCTGGAGAACAATGGAGCGAGTGTGGCGGGCCGTAATGTAATTGACTCTTGCTAAGATTAGCCGCCACAACTCTTTGCAGTCGCCACATTCTTTATGCCTTTACGGCCCATACTTGTCATTTCTCTCCAGCACACACAGTGTTAAAAGATGAAGGGGGGGGGGGCTTTAGCATGAAGAGATGTGAAGTATTTGAGCCTTTAGGGTTCTTGTTTGAAAAGCTGCTCACTTCAGCCAACCATCTCAAATATGCCAGGTATGAGTTTCTGTCCGGCATGCTCACCTCCACCTGCGCTTCATACCTGCAGCCCATAATCACTAAGGCATGTCGGCCTCAGGTTTTCACAAGGTAAACAACCGCCAAACGTACGCACAAATACTACGAGCCGAGGACAAACTAATTACACACATTGTGCGTCTGTTTGCGCCCCTTCTGACTTTTTTTTACTACTCGCACATGTGGTGTCAGGGCTGAGAGAGTTCTCTTCCTGAGCACAACTATTTCCTCAATGAAGAAGAGGATGCAATACAAAACCACACAGGGTGGAGTTGGTATGAAAACACTCGACCTAAGACAAAAATTCCAAATATGTCAATGTCTTCGTCTCAACGTGGCCCATGGATAAAGGTTGTCTTGATACAAGTATCAAATCACAACTATAGAGGACAAACCTTAAGAAAACAAGACACGACACCATCCACATTTAATTTGCAATCAGATTTGTTCAAAGTGTCAAAAATCCAAACAACAGGCGCATGAGGAAACAAATTTACTCTTTAAATTGAATCATATGTAGAATATCTAATTATTTACTACACCTAAACTTCAACGGTGAAGAGCAGTTTGAAATCCAGCGATCTGTTAATGAGCGTATACGACAGCTACTATTCTAAAGCCTTATGCTGCGTTCAAAACCACTCAGAAGTCGAAATTCCCAACTCGGAAATAAGGGAGTTTTCGTCCCTCTGCTTTGCGTCTGGCCGAAGAACGCCTCTTAGCCGAGATATGAGCGTATACCACGGCCTGTTGTGATATATTGCTTAAATATAGGACCCTATTAAAAATCTGTTTTATTTTCTCCCAAATTCCATTTTAATTTTGGGAAATTCCGTCTTTTCCATTAAAATTTTTGGGAATTCCATTTTTTACTCTTATTTTACTACTACGCTGAGTGTTTTCAATGTTAATGATGGGGGGGGGGGGATTTGTTTCCTTCTGTGCAATTTTCCCCATACATACGTTCCTCTTCCACACAAAAACAACATTTTAAATTATGTTGAATTCTGAGATATTCCGCATAAAAAAATAGATTCCGTTTTAACTGGCCGATTCCGTCTGATGAAATCATAGGGCCCTAATGATACCCGGTGTGAGACATCAGGACCCTGTTAACTCCCCACCCCTACTACACGGTGTAGTAGGGGTGGGGAGCAGCACAGGGTTTCCCCAGGAAATGGTGTAACATCATTTCCTGGGGAAACCCTATGCTGCTTACGGATGGTCAGTGGGTTGATACGTTCCCTCCATAAAGCTGTATGACTGATGGAACTGACTGGATCTGATCTGCTGTGAAGCCGACCAGCCACCGTCCTCCTCCTCCGAGCAGCTACAGGCTTAAGAGTGTCGTTTAATTTTACAGGAGGCAGCGCTTCGTACTCGTAACGCTGTGGAGCGTTCCTTTAAAAACCTAGAGGCCTCGGCTAATGAGCATGAACCCTGTCTTGCGATGACACATCTGAGTTCTTTGGAATGTGGGGTCATTGTCTTCACAGGACGTCTTGGTTCCTGGGCACAGAGACCTGACCTGGGTTCAGATCATTAAAGTCTAATCTCTTTGGCGGGGGTCACCATCTATCTGACTTCTCTCTGTCAACTTACAAATTTATTTACAAACTGCTGCATCGGTATTTTCTGGGATGGGCTCGAACGCAGACAGAGTCAGCTGTGACGGTACAGACTTTCACTATGGGAACTAGTTACAGACAAATTAAATTTGACATTTTAAATGACAAATGTCAAATACTTCTGAATGCAGTTTCTCAGACTGAGGCCGACTGGAAGTCATGGTAACTAGATGATTAATCAAAGATAACCTTGATGACTAGGGCTGGGCCGATATGCTTTTGTGCCGATTCGATCCTTTAACGATTTTGTTAGATTTCGATTTTGTCCCGATTCGATTTAAATTGCGATTCTGATTAAACAAGTATTGCGATTCGATTTTACCAAGTATTGCGATTTTATATTTCAATTATTGTGATTTTCTTTCCTTAAACAAGAGCAGGTTGAACCGAACACTTGATAATACATCATAAGTCATATTTACAAAAACAATACACACATCACATCAGTTTGTCTGTTGTGTTCGTTTGTTCACACAGATATCTGTGAACAAACGAACACAACAGGCCGGTTTGACTTTGTCGAGTGTAATGGCACAGAATACATGATCGTACAATAAAAATTGGTCGTCCCCAAATAAATAAATAAATAAAAAGCCAGAAAAAAATCGCAATTAATATAAAAATGGATTTTTTGGCCCAGCCCTATTGATAACCTAATCTCATCATCAGAAAGTGTTCTTTGATCCAGTTAACAGTGATGTCCAGGCATTAATCAACAGTAATCATGCTATACAACAAATCAGAGTACTTTCCTGTGAACTTTGTTAAACTTCAAAACTGCATCATCTTACAGTAATACAGTTTTCCAATATTTAACTGTGCATTTTCAGTTAGTTAAATGCTTGAATGAGGTTAGGAAGGAAACCAACTGTTTCCTTAGTTTTGGTCCGAGTTGTTGTTTCATACATCACAGCTCCACTGGGTGAGGATCTGCCTGAACACGCGCCACGCCAGGCCGAGATGTCAGAAAGATGGAAGAGGGTGCGAGAACATGGAATGGAGAACCTGAATATTTCAAACATTTCCCCTGGGGACTAAGAATTGGTCATATATTAATTGATACTTGAAATATTTTGTGTAAACAATGAGTAATGTAATTATATTTTGACTATATTTGATTTTACACATTCATAGTGCTGTGAACTTAATTAGTGCATAATAATCGTGATAATCGTAGTACCGTGATTAATCGTGACATCCCATTCCCTACACACACGTCTTCACCACAAATGACACGGCATATGGATCATCTGGATCTTCTTGCATCCAAGTGGAACTTCATGCTCACAAAAGATGAACACTCACACATTCATTGGTCAGATTGAATCAAAATAAATGTGTCTGGGTGAGATGGGATCAAAGTGGGCGTGGCCAAGACTCTTAAAGTGACTGTATAGTACGGGATCATCAAACATGGGGGTGGGGGGAGGGGGAAAAACAACCACAACCACGAAAACTACACTGGGGGTGATGGCTCTTGAATCTGTGGTGTAACACAGACACTGTAAACAAACACTGCCCCTGCATGGAGCTTTGTGGTTTACACACAACGAGGGTCAGTGCACACAAACTCCCATGATTCCTCTCACCACCACTTTGCATTATCAACTATCATGTCACATCATGCTTTGCAATTGAGGTGTCACCACTACACACACAAACAAACAAACACACCACTGCCTTCCTCTCCCCCTGTCAGAGTTTATTCTTCATGTGAAAACTCATGAAAGATTGATGGCCGTCAGCCTCCACACCTCACAGCACAAAGAGCTCTGAACAAACAGCCAGACCACCGAGGAATAGCCTACACTTCTCCACTGTGTGAGCTCATACAGAGAAAAAATGCGAGTGTAAATCTTGAAAGATGAAGAAAAACACAAAGTGTAGCATCTGTACACATGTTTCAGGCAGCGAGTGAGAAAGACACACACACACACACACCTACCCACAGGCACAACATGTCATTTCTCATTCACCACCTTTGTTTTGCTCACACCCTTCACTTCATCATGTGCAGACCCCTCCCTCCCCTCCCCTCCCCCTCCCTCCCCTCCCTCCCCTCCCCCTCCCTACACACCTGGTTGAGACCAAACCAACAGGTGATACTCATTTCACATTAATCAACAGTGAGCGATTTGTCATAGAGCAAATGTAACATAATTTTAAAAGCAGCTCACAGGTCAGCCACCACACACACACAGTATCAAAACTAAAACTAATGATGGAAGAATACAGAAAACCAAGTGTTTTTTTAGGTAGGATAAATTAACCACTGAATTTCAGGAAAACTACAAGACAGCATTGACATTTTAAGTAATTACAGTTAATTACCAAAAAATTTTAAATGATCATTTGTGAGCTTAGAATTATAAGGTTCTATCTCCATTTTTTTTCAAAATTGAGTTTTTTGCATAATATCATCCATTAGTGGTCTGTTAATGCCTGTGTGGTGTTATTTTTAAATTTCAACATTTTCTGATTAGTTATTCATAAAATACAAAGGTTCTATCAACCAAAACACAAGCCGAGTTGGAACTTTGATGCTCAATATCTCGGAACTACCCTAAACGGAGATAGAACCTTATAATTCTAAGCTCACGCATTCTAAAAAAAAGATTATTCAACAATCTGACAGTTTCTGATTTGTTATCTAGTTTCCTCCACTAATCTCTCTTCCGGCATTATATTTTATTATTCAAGGTATTAAATAGCAAGTGAAAATACTACAAAAAATGTGTAAAAATGTGATGATTTCAACTTAACAATAACTAAAGTAGCATAAAGTAAACAAGTGTAACTTCTTAAGATCTTATATAGCCTAATACTACTCACATGTGCCATCTTATTTTCTCTACATTGCAACTGCCTTTACATTCTTTGAGATGATATGAGCGCTTAGCATGTAACTACTATGTAAAAGCAGTTTGGGGTCACACTAAAGAAAGTCAGCAGGATTTAGAAGTCACGCTTCAGAGGGAACACTTTGAACAGCTGCTGTTTAATGGTTGTGGAGGATGTAGCAAGCAACTGACTGAAGAGGGGGATTAGTATTATTAAAACAACTGAGGAATGCTGAGAAACCGACACCCTGAGTCCAAAACTATCTCACTCATCTCCAAGACAAATGTCATTCAGTCAGTCAGTCAGTCAGTCATTCATTCATACATGCAAAAACAACAAACTCCTATCAGCTTCCTTATCAGGCCTTTCACAGTTTCTGTATCTGGGTGTAATTTAATTTCATGCAACAACAGGTAAAGCAGTTTCTCTCTTCATCCACTCACTCACATTCTCCCCAACCAAAACTGATTAAATTATCATGTCAAAAGATCCAATGATCAACAGGGTGAGAGAGACAGACCCCACCCAGCCTCCACTTCTGATACAGACACAGATAAAAAAAAAAAGAAAAAAAAAGTTTCAATCAGTTAAGAACTGAAAGGTTGGTGTAGTTTTGCAGTAAGGTCACTCCAGTATGTTAAAGCAGGAGAAAACAAACTGTTGTGCAAAACTCACAACACCACTTTTTCAGAGAGGGGGATCATGGGAAAAATAAATAAATCCTGCACATATTGGGAGTCTTTGTAGTTTTACATTGTTGCTTCATTGAGTAGTTGAGGTTTCTCGTCTTGCATGATGATGGTCAAATACTTTGAATAGTTTGAAACATCTGCCAACATCTGTTGATCATTAGCTCTTTATCCTGGAAGCTTAGATGCTACGTTACTGTCGAGTAATCGATTAAACCAAAAATGATAATAATGATAATAATAATAATAATAATAATCAGTTGATAAATAGGTGGTTGCTGGAGGTAAATATGGTGTGTTTAATTGAGAACATGCACCTAGTAAATCACAGATGGCGGTGGCGAGAAATCAAATTCACTGGTTCAAAGTTAAGTTGGACAAACTTGAATTACCGCGAGGCTTGAATTTGAGCTTAAAATTCAACAACAAAACTCACTCTGCCCGACGAGCGGCTTCTGCTGGAGACCACGGGCGGCGGCAGCTCCTCGTCGCTGGAGAAGGCGTCCAGGCTGGTGGGGACGCTCATCTTGTTCTGAGCGGTCAGGTTCTTCAGATAAAGCTGGACGTACACGTCTTTGTTCGGGTTCCCGCTCGGCAGCTCCACGTTGTGCGCCAGCAGCTCGCTCTTCAGCTTGTCCTTGGTGAGCACAGACGGGTCGTCCAGGTACTCCGGCATGTTGTTGTCGGTGGCGGCGGCGGGGCGGTGCAGATGGAGAGAGGGGAACAAGAGTTACCGTCGCCTGGGTAAACTTAGCTAGCTAATAACACGGAGGGAGAAGCAGGAATGAGCGGCGGAGGAGGAGGAGGGAGGCTGGTCGGTCCGAGCACAGCGGCTAACCAGCGCCTCCTGCTGGCTTTGACTCGTAAAGAAAAAAAATATTAGGTATGGAGCATAGACTGTAAAAAGAAGGTATGGAGACGAGGAATGTGCTACAGAAATAAAAGGAGGAACCAAAATGGGGAGAAAGGGAGATTAAAAAAAGAACTCAGCCTTGCTCGTCGCTGCTCTCGTTTCCTTTCTCCGCGGAGCAGGGTGAGGAAGTGAAAGTAGTACCGACTGAGAGGGGTGGTTTAGGGTGAAATCACCGCGCCAGGCTGCTGGTACTCATGTGGATGACCCAGGCGGAAGTGGCTGCATGTGGAGACCGGCTCCCATTGGTCGGTTGCTATTACAGACAGCGTCCTCATTGGTGGAGCCAACACGCAACTATTGAAATGACCGGCACGTCACGAGTTTTACGTGCCATGTTTTTTTTTTTTTTTTTAGATTGAACTACTTCTCAACATGTGGGCTGTGAATACAGTATAAATACGCCAGCAATGTCTTCCTCCTCCACGGTGAAAATAAAGACTGTGGGACTTTTTTGTAACCATAGATAAACTCAACTCAAAAGCTCATTTTGGAAGCATCTTGTCACATGCTTGTTTGATCCTCCCAGCCCCAGTAAATACACATCTGATGGTAACGTTTTCTACATACAAAGATGGTCCTATATTAAATTGAACCAGGGTTTAGTCCATACCTCACTGGTTCACACCTGTGAATTAACACACCACAGGGCCATATGTGTTTAATTTTGGCAGGCAAAATACTCCAATTTATAATGGCCCTTTACTCATTTTTCAAGTGGTAAAAAGCAATGGTTGAAGATAAATATTGTAGATATAACTGCTCAGTGATATAAAGTCATTTTGGGGCAGAAACCCCCTCACTGTGCAATACCAGGGCCTGGAATCCATTTTTGGCAGGCAGAAATACTCTGATGTATGCATTGTAATGGTCCTTTTACTTATTTTCAAGTGGTAAAATGCACTGGTTGGGGTCAAATCTTGTAAATAACTCTGATGAGTGATATAAAGCAATGAATGACTCTGCTGACTGTAACTGTGGAGTGACTTGTATGTTGTTGACAGAAAACCCTATAATGTTAGCCTTACCCACCTCCCACCATGGACTCAGCAACTCAAATTCCCTCTTCCTGTCCCTCCATGTTCCCCAGAACGTCTGAAAAGTCTGACAGAAAACTTGGTCCTGTAACAGCTTCACATTAAAGTGCCACACATCCACCAGTCCTGACTCTGACAAACTGATGACTGCAGGTGAGGCTCCTCTCCTGCTCTGTCTAATGTGAACTCTGTTGTGCAATTCCAGTGGTGGACAGGATGTGGACGTTCAGCCCTGGAGAAAAGAGGACGGCCACATCAGCAGATAAGTTTGTCCCATGAGACAGGACGTAGGCCTACTGCCCCTTCCACCACAACCTCCAGTCTGTCTCATTTTCTGCATCACTGTGTGTTTCCTGAAGAAAAATAATATTCAATTTTTTTCTGTGTAATCATTTCTGAAATAACTGCCCTCCTCTGTTGACCCCTCCCCCGGTAATATCCAAAGAGCCCAACCTCACCTGGTGCATCCCAGACTGAGAGAGATGGAGACAGGAAGAAGAAGCAGTAAGAGGAGGACCACCAGGTGCAACACAATCATCATCATTTCATTTACAGACTTTTAGCCTTTTTGACCCTTTACATGCCTGTGAATCTGCCACAGAGACACAGTCAGAGCCGGTCTCATAGTCCATATCCTCATCTGCTGGCCCATTTCAGAATTGCGGGTTCTAGCTTAGACAGAAAACAAAAAATAAGAATCATTTTTTTTCCATTAAACCCTTTTCATTTTGATGGAGAATACTCTAAATTTAATATTTCCACCATTTTCCAAGCTTAGACCTGTCAGATTTAAAATATTTAATCTGATAATCAGCGTACTAAGAGTAAAACCGGTCAACACACACACAAACAAAGAAACTATGCTGATGATCTCCATATAAAAGCCTAGTTCAGACAGACAACTCTGGAATGAGAAGAAATCATTTATTGAGCGTAAGCAAGCTGAAGCACAGCATGGGCAGCATATTCTTGAGCATGGCTGCAGCAGGTTTGGCGTCAGGCTCTGTCTCATATTCGTTCCCTGAATGATCTGCTTTGCCAGACATTTACAGGTAATGAAGCGGACCCCCCACGAGGGATCAAGAGACAGAGCCCACAGGTGGATGCTGGGGAAGTGGTGGGTTTGCAAAACCTCATGGGCAGCAAGGCAGCTGCAGCAGCCGTAGCGAAGGCAGAGTAGAAGCAGAAGCATAGCTAGGGATGAGCAGGTAAGCTGGGTCTAGATCCCTGATACTACTACAATTTGGTAGTATGTTATAGGGCTAGTATCGTTTTTCAGCTGTTTTTACCCAAAGCCAAATACCCTATGAAATATCCTAATTAACAAGAAAACTATAACCAATCTTATTTTAAGAGCAATCTTGGATTTAATTTAATTTTTCTTCCTCTAATGTTTAAATTTGATCAACAAGTAGGTGACTTTATCTCTCATGTTGTATGCTTATTGTGGTTTCTCTTGTGGCACATCAGTAAAATATAATAAAGGAGCATTTCACACAAAAACTAACAATGCATCAAAAATATATATTTTTAATAATTTAATTTTTTTCATATCCAAGACTGTGATAACATGTGAAAAATCTCTGGTCTCTGATAATTTATTATATTGAAAATCTGTCATTTTTTTCTTTCTTTTTTTAAATCAGTTACACCCTTTATGAAATTGTCAATAAAAATAATAAAATTCTAAAAAAACAAACAATATTTAGTAGTTTTGATAAGGACTGAAGTTGATTGAGACACAGAGAGAGAGCTAGAGCTAGTGTGTGTGTGGTAAAGTATGTCCATGTTTGTCCGTTTGTACTGTATGCGAGTGTATTTGTTGTGTGCGTGTATGTGTGTTGGATGTGTGTGGTGAGTGTGTGCATAGAGGAGAGATGCCTGTGAAATAGCTTCACAGCCTATAAGACAAAAAAACAAACAGAAAACCCAGGTGTTCTTTTCGCATTACTTACAAATAAAACTGTAATGCATCTGTTTATTCAATCACTGGACACAAATGTAGACAGAACCCAAAATGGAAAAAAAACAAACAACGACTTTTCTTCCCTTTTCCACTTTGTCGCAAAACAATATTTTCTTTTATTTGGACACATAACTTTATGTAGGCAACCAGTATAACAGCAGCTAATAATAAGCAAGGTTTCTGAAGAAACGAAAGCGTCTTAACTTTAGCACAAACTGTGCAACGACCTCCAGTATTCTCAACCATGTTCTGAAAAGTAAAAGCCTTGGTCCAGCCCATTAATTCATTTCTTTTAATTCCAAAACCAAAACCGATCTTAGCATCATGTGTTCGCGGGATTCAGGATTCGAGGGTTAAAATGAGTTTAAACAGACAGACGGAACTGGGCTGATCGGAGAGAAAGCAGGCAGCGATGAGTAACAGACATTCACAGCTCTACTGCTTTACTCTCCCACCCATTCAAATCCATTTGACTGCATAAAATGTGTGTGTGTGTTTGTGTGCGAGAGAGAGAGATGGTTGGTCTATGACTGGCCGGGGGCTGTCATAATATCCACATCAGTTCCTGATGGATGGAGATGCTCTGGACTCTGCTCCTTGCTGGGGCCTGATAGAACTCACTGGAACACCTCTCCACTCGTCTCCTTTCCTTCTTCTGCTTCTCATCCTGTTTCCAGACAGCGCTGCTCTCTCCTCAGGCTTTGATCTCAGGGGGCGCGGTGTACAGCTGCTCAGAGTTCTCTGCCCCCAGGTCCTCTGAGGAGCAAGACAGAAAGAGGAAACATTAAAAACATAATACACAAGTAATATAAAAACATATACAACAATATGCCACAACACTGCTGACACACAAAACTCAGGGCTGTGTTTGGAGGTCATGAACGGCTGATCAACTTTATTCACAACATCTAGGCCAGGGTTGTCAAACTCATTTTAATTCAAGGGCCACATATAGTGCAAGTTGATTTCAAGTGGGCCGGACCAGTAAAATAATAGCATAACATCCCATAAATAATGAGATCAAAATGTTTCCCTTTGTTTTAGTGCAAAAGTACATTATCAAGATGTTTACAGTTAATGAACTATCCTTTTATAAAACATATTATGAATAACCTGAAATGTCTTGAGAAAAATAATGTGCAATTTCAACAATACTATACCTCTTCTGTCTTCTATGTAATTTTCCCTCATCAAACTCATCAAATACACAATCCAACAACTCCAAAATGCTCTCGTAGACAATTCACCACGTGGCTCTGCTCCGCCATTCTAAAAATAGCTTGCACCGACAATTAAAGGTAATGAATCTACTTCTAAAACTATAGGGATTATGGCAATGGGCCAATTTGCCAAAATGTTGAACTATCCCTTTAAGGTACTATTAAGTTATGGGAAGTTTAGGATCCAAACAAGTCAGGGTTTTTTGGCATTGACTTTGATTTAAAATCTATCTCTGGCAAATGCCAAAAACCTTTGACAGGTGGAATAACAAGTCTCTATAGTAACAACTTTAATATCTCCGTAATGAAACAAAGTTGAAATTGCCACAGACATGGCGCTTTTCCACTAGCACGGCCCGCTTTTTTTGCTTTTCCACTAGCCCTACCTCCTCGGCCCTGGTTCCAAGCGAGCCGAAGCGATACTAAAACGTGACGTCAGCAGACTGCCTTCCACTGATTGGGCAGAGCGCTCACTGGAAGATTCGCGAGCGCTACGTCCGACATGAGAATCAAACTCGGAAATTTCAAAAACAGAGCGTCAACAGCGACCACTGATCTGTCCCGAGACTGTTGTTATTCCTTCACCTGAGTTAAATGTTGCTGTGTGGAAAATCACACTGTGGTCCGTAATCGAGGTGCAGACGAGTGAGTTTGAAGCTGACGAGAGGATCGAAAAGAGAGACGGACAATGCGGCCCCGCGATCGCCCCTGCGACAACCCCGGCCCCGCTGAGGAGGTAGTAGAAGAACTCAGCTGTAGTGGAAAAGCACCTTTACCGTGCCGTGACTGTGTAGTGGAAAAGCGCCAAAACACCCACTAAAAACTGATTAATCCAGGTGTGTCTCACTGAGCCACAAACTCTTACATGCAATTGTACAGACAAGGGCAAAATTTAGAAAAGAAAAAAAGAAAAGAAAAGAATTGATAAAGAAACCCATAAAAATTTCCATTTAGCTATATACACGTTTAAAGGGACAGTTCAACATTTTTGGCAAATTGGCCCATTGCCATAATCTCTATAGTTTTAGGAGTAGGTTCGTTTCCTTTAATTGTCGGTGCAAGCTATTTCTAGAACGGCAGAGCAGAGCCGCAAGCTGCTCAGAGCTACACTACGGAGGCTAATGGGATTTCTTGCTTTCCCTCATCAAACTCATCAAATACACAATCCAACAACTCCAAAACGCTCTGGTGGACAAGTTGTGACCTGCACATTCACCACGCTATGAGATAATAACAGAACGTTATGAGCCATTGTTGTTTTAGAGGCAAATTCATGCAAAACCACTGATTTGCATTCCCGTCGGTGGCAGTTTTTCGGCAAGCAGTCTCTGCATTTGCCTCAAAAACAACTGTCTCGTGGCAACAGCGACCGCTGATCTGTATCAAGGCTGTTGTTATTCCTTCACCTGAGTTAAATGTTGCTGTGTGGAAAATCACACTGTGGTCCGTAATCGAGGTGCAGACGAGTGAGTTTGGAACTGACGAGAGCAGGGCTTGAAATTAGCGGTCGCCACTCGCCATTTGCGACCCAGATTCCTCTGTGGCGAGACAGATTTTTAGCTGTCTCGCCACTTGGCGAGCTAGAAAAAAAAGAGACTCCCAATCTGTTTCCAGGGTTTCCCCCAGTGTATTATAAGCTTATAGTCACCTGACAACGTCACAACTTAGTCGCGAATAACGGGACACGTCATGGACATCATGCTTATCAGACCGCTGCTGCTTCACAGCTGACCGAGAGGAACGCACCGAGTCCACGTGAGCCGAGCCGCGGCTCCAAAAGGCTCAGTCAGCTGCTGTAGCACAGCTGGTAGCTGTTAGCTGGTAGCTGTTAGCACGCCGGAGTCGGTGGTCGGACTATCCGACGGACGGACGGACGGACCGGGGGGGGGGGGGGGGGGGGGTATTTGAACACTGTACAATCAGCGCGATATAGCGCATTTACGAGCGGCAAAGTGCCGACTGTCCATGCGCCCGTGTCTGTGTGTGTATGTGCGTGCGTGCGTGCGTGTGTGTGTGTGTGCGTGCGTGCGAGAGAGACGGCAGGTGGACTGACTGTCAGAGATGAGAGTTGGTGAAGCGCTGTTTAAAAATTATTATTATACTGTTCTTCTTTGAGTGGGGTGGGATTGTGGGAGGGATAAAAAACTGGGGGAAAAAACGGAAGAATGGAAGTCTCTATGTCACGTTGTACTGTCATGTTGCTACCTGTGAAATTGCTTCCATTAAAGAAAGTCATCAAAAAAAAAAAAAAATTCTGTGAGAGCCTGTGGCAGGCCGCCACACATAAACTACTGTTATTCCAGAAAAGTTGAAAGGTCATCGTCTACAGAGCACAATTGATTGAGAAGAACAGAATGACTGTTATATGGTACTACTATGACTGCTATAACTAGTGACGTCGAAATACAATAGTGAAGCAACTTGTTGGTTTTGGCTAGTAAAAAATCTGTCTGGCGAGTAACTTTTTTGACCTACTAGCCACTTGGCTAGTAGGTCAAAAAGTTAATTTCAAACCCTGGACGAGAGGATCGAAAAAATAGAGAGACGGACAATGCGGCCCCGCGATCGCCCCTGCGACAACCCCACCCCTGCTGAGGAGGAACTAGAAGAACTCAGCTGTAGTGGAAAAGCACCTTTACCGTGCTGTGCCGTGACTGTGTAGTGGAAAAGCGCCAAAACACCCACTAAAAACAGGTGCAATCAGATACTGAGATCCTGATTTATCTTTTAACTTGACTTTGTATTCCCAGAGAAAAGGAAGCACAAGGTCACGGAGCCCGGATTCAGTGTCTCTGCACGTCTCTTTCTACTTACAGTATCAATATCAATATTTTTGCAACTTCATTCGGAAGTAAATCGGAAGCAACTACAGTGTTTTCAGTCTCTATTCCTGACTCTGCGACCAGCAGTGGATGTATAAATCACTGCTTTAAGATGGTTTATTACCTGGAAGGACACATTTCCACAAGCCGTAGGTCTTCCCCACCGCCGTCTGCCACAGTCGGAGGGTGCCGTCTTCGGAGCCGCTGGCGTACAGCTCACCATCTGGACTGAAGCGTACACAGTGCACCGGACCAAAGTGACCCTTATAGGACTCTGCAGGTGGGAGAGGCAGCAACACAGTGGAAAGGCATAGTTAAAGATCTGACTTTAACATTTTCTGTTGTTCTTTATTCTCTCTTAACAACAGAGACACAAGACTACATGTCACTTTGAGATCCGAGTCATTTTTGTGTTTTAGTTTTGAAATAGGCGTTAAATGGACCATATAATCCGCCCAGAAATCAACTGTAAAACTTTTGAGGATCTGGGTTTTGTGTATTGTGTATTGAACTTGCTTTATGCCTGTTTTAAGGGAAAAAAACACTCTAACACTCTGAAAGCAAGTCATTCATTCACAGTGCTGAAGTCGCTGATCAAACCAAGTTCACTGCAGTTACTTAGCACATAACAGCTTTATAAGGTTGCACTAAAAGGAAATAATCTAGTATATCATTTCAGGATAAGACCCTCATCAGTCATTCTAGCCAGCAAGCACATTGTACCCTTACAAAAGCAAATCTTCTACAACAGGATGTCCTGCTGTGTTTTATAGAGAAAGAAACCTGCCTCAGATAATCTACTGTGATCCAAATGACTGGAGGAAACCCAACACAATCACTGAGAAGAAGTTTATATCTCTGCTCCTCACCCAGCTCGTCCTTAGAGTTATATTCAAATTTGTAGAGCTTGAAGTCTTCTCCGCCGGCGACAAAGAAGTCTTTGTCTGGGTGGAGGGAGGCGGAGTTGATGGTTGCCGGAGCCTCCACAGTCTTGATCAGATCCAGGCTTGGAAATGTGAACAAATAATAACATTGTAAGACGATTTACAAAGTCACAAGGAATTATTTGAGCATCTTGTTCGATGAAATACGCTTTTATTAAATATATTTTATACGATACGGTAAACTTTATTGTCCCGTTCAGGGAAATTTGTCTTGGACTCTGTAGGTGCGCCATAAATGCCTTGATGGCCACAATGACAAAAAATGCGATTATGTATATTCACAATAGCTGCCCATGAGGAAAAGGTGTGGCCACTTGACCAGTAAGTTTCTCTATGACAACATCTGTTTCATTTATATAACTGTATTGAAACAGAACATAAATTGTAACAGAAAGATAAATGTGACAAAAAGGAGCTGTCATATCTGATAATACATATTTTGCAGCCCAACTACAAGAATAGAGAGCTGCAAAAGGTTAATGTCCCAGTATAACTCAATAATATGGAGCTAACAAAGTCACATTTTATTCTCATGGCTATGGACATCGTTTCCAGCGTAGACATGCTTCATTCAGATATATATATATATATATATACCTCAGAGCGTTGTAGAAGCCGATCGTCTTTCCATACGTGATCACAAGAATCTCTCCATCTTCCATGTACTCCATGCTGCTCACAGCTGTGTCAAATGTCAGCTGTTTCACCTCCTCCATGGAGCTCCTGTCCCAAAGCCTGGACACACACAGACACACACAGAGGTTGTAGCATCCAAAAGATCTCTGGTGTGTTGCCAGATTTGCAGAGATCTGCTATAACGCACAGCGCAAAGCCACTTCGCTCACCGTATGGTTTTGTCGTCTGCAGCGGAGAGGATCTGCTTGTCGTTATTACACCACAGAGCTTTCTTGATGGCTGAGGTGTGACCTGCGATCTCCTGTGGTGCTGGAGGACACAAAGATTCAACAGTCAACAGTGCAGAAAGCTAATTTGAAACATACTTCTGAGAAGTTTGCGTCTATGGGCTCTATGCACAGCTCCACTACTTCCTGAACTTAAGGCAGCTCCTTTATTTCCTGTCTTACATTATTGGACAAACTGTCTCACTGAGCCACAAACTCTTATATGCAATTTAAATGTTAGCTGTCTCCAGCAGAGGGCAGCGCTGTACAGACAAGGGCAAAATTAAGAAAAAACCCATCAAAATTTCCATTTAGCTAGATACATGTTTAAAGGGACAGTTCAACATTTTGACAAATTGGCCTATAGCCATAATCCCTATAGTTGTAGGAGTAGGTTCGTTACCTTTAATTGTCGGTGCAAGCTATTTTTAGAACGGCGGAGCAGAGCTGCGAGCTGCTCAGAGCTACGCTACGGAGGCTAATGGGATTTCTTGCTTTCCCTCATCAAACTCATCAAATACACAATCCAACAACTCCAAAACGCTCTGGTGGACAAGTTGTGACCTGCACATTCACCACGCTATGAGATAATAATGGAACGTTACGAGCCATTGTTGTTTTAGAGGCAAATCCATGCAAAACCACAGATGTGCGTTCCCGTCGGTGGCAGTTTTTCGGCAAGCATCTCTGCATTTGCCTCAAAAATAACTGAAAAAAACTGCCCCCCACAGGAACGCACATTAGGGGTTTTGCATGAATTTACCTTGAAAACAACTCTGTCTGGTAACTTTCTGTTATTATCTCATAGCGTGGTGAATGTGCAGGTCACAACTTGTCCACCAGAGCGTTTTGAAGTTGTTGGATTGTGTATTTGATCATTTGATGAGGGAAACCAAGAAATCCGTAGCGTAGCTCTGAGCAGCTCACGGCTCTGCTCCGCCATTCTAAAAATAGCTTGCACCGACAATTAAAGGTAATGAACCTACTCCTAAAACTATAGGGATTATGGCAACGGGACAATTTGCCAAAATGTTTAACTATCCCTTTAAATAAGGGATTTCCCTCTTCGACACATTCACTCACCTGCTTCAGGGTTGCTAAGATCATAGATACGCAGCAGCTTATCATTTCCTCCAGTGAGCAGACAGTTGCTGTCCTAAAGAAGAGAAGCACAAGAATATTACAGTTTTTCTCAATTGCTTACACCCAAATACTAGTACTTGAGACACAATGACCACAACATGTAACTCATGCACTAGGTGCTTACGAGCATTTAAAAACACACTTGATATTTTGTCCTGACATTCAGCTGTTAAGCGTAAACGTCTATTCTTAGGTTTTAGAGGATTTATAACACTTACATAAAACTTTTACTGCACTTAATGTAATGAATTGTCAATGTGTCTCTGCTCTGAGCGTGTGAGTGGAAGGGCTTTTGCAGGAAGCGAAGGAGGAAATGTGTCAGCCAAACATAGACAGCAGATAAAAAGGTAAATGAGATATTTATTCCCCTTTGGTTTCTTGCTGTCATTAAAGGGATAGTAGCATTTTTTTAAAGTGGTGTTGTATGATCTACAAATAGCCCCTAAGTACTTTAAATGCAGTAGAAGACTCTCTGCACTCCTCCCGTTAGCAACGCCAGCCCATAGCCCTACCCAGATATTTACAACATACAGTGTTGTGAACAGACCCAAAGAAACGGCCTATTTTCGCGGCCTAAAAGAGGTTTTACCTGAAAAAAAATACACAGTTCCATTGTTCGCAGTTTTTATTTGGAGCTAACCAACTCACGTATCCCTCCGCCCAGGGTTAGCGCCCGCCGATCAGCAGTTGGTTAGGTCCAAATAAAAACTGCGTTTTTCCTGCACGTTGAAGGGCTGGAAAAAATTATATTGAAAGGAAACAATGGAACTGTGTTTTTGTTTTTCAGGTAAAACCTCCTTTAGGCCGCGGAAATAGGCCGTTTCTTTGGGTCTGTTCACAACACTGTATGTTGTAAATCTCTGGGCAGGGCTATGGGCTGACGTTGCTAACGGGAGGAGTGCAGAGAGTCTTCTACTGCAATTAAAGTACTTAGGGGCTATTTGTAGATCATACAACCCCACTTTAAAAAAAATGCTACTATCCCTTTAATATGCAACCAAGGTGTAATCTACATCCGAGGTACCTGTGCTATTATTCTTGTCGAGTTACAGTGTCTGCTTCTGCACAGTCACAGAAAAGCAGCAGAACCCATCATATTTACCGATGTCTTCTTGTGAACAGTTCACCGACATCCGGGATGAGCACTCACCTTAGTGAAGTTGACAGTCTTGACGATGTGTTTGTGTGCCAGTGTGAGGACCTCGTCTCCACTCACTGCATCCCACACCTTTCTGAAAAAGCACAGAGGTCATGTTTTAACTGACAATAGTACATGTAGCCACACTGATTCAATAATATCCATCTTTGCGCACAATATATTGGACATCAGAGATCAAAGTTTCTTTTTCTTCCCTTTTTTTTGTTTGTTTGGGGGGTTTATTTTTTGTTTTTTGTTGATGTCATATTTTGACAATGATTTTGTATGGACTGCTCTGTTATCTCTAAACCAAAAGAAATGAAATAAAAGAGTTGATCACAAAATATATATATTGGACATCAGTATTTTAAAAAAGAAAATTGAAGCTATCAATCTATGTATTCATCCTAGAACAGTGGTTCTCAACTGGTGGGTTGGGACTCAAAAGTGGGTCGCGGACCCGTTCTGGGTGGGTCGCGGACAGCTGGCCAAAAAAGTAAATAATATTTAATGCACATCTGATGTTGGACATGTCTTTTATTTTGAAAAATGACTTATATTGAAAGGCATGCATCACGCGAACACATGCAGTTGTAATGCTCCTCCTCAGTTTCTTATTATTTGCTCTGAATGCAAAGAAATCAGTTTCTTATTAATGTGGCCTGAATGCAGTGAATCTTGTTTTGTTTTGTGGGTCTTTATTTTGTGCAATTTGATATTTATTCACTTTTGTGAATATGCTCTGAATGCAGAGATGCATTAGAAGTCAAATATATCGTTTTGTTGTTCTCCATTTTGTGCAGTTTGATATTTTTTTATTCACTTCCGTACATGCAGTTGTCATGGTCCTCCTCAGTTTCATTCATGTGCTCTGAAATGCACTTTGCTCAATAAAGAGCAACATTAGTTTTTAAAGGTTTTAAAAAAAATCTTGGTTTGAATTCTATAAAAGTGAGTCGCGACTTAATGACCATGGGAAAATGTGGGTCCCAGAGTGAGACTAGTTGAGAACCCCTGTCCTAGAAAATACGCAAATGGAAACAGGAAAACAATCATCTATGATTCGCCAACATTGGCCCATCTGTTGAGCAACAGCTGAGTGTTGCTTAGTAAGAAGTGGGCGTGGTGCTGATGATGCACATTGAGCCATTGAAGATAAACATTCATTTTCAAACCAATATTTAAAAACTATTGACGTAATGTTTGACACTCTAAATCTCTATATATTTGCCCTGGGACAGACTCGCCCTGTGTCAGCCGAGACTGGCTTCACCAGCCAACGGATAAGCCAATGGATGGATGGATGGTTGTTCTGAAATTAACCTGCTGTCGAGCAGATTACCATGCAGTCTGTGTTGCCATGGTGATGACTGACTCCAGATAATCTTGAACCATCTTATACCAGAAGATCTGAGGCTGGCACAGAAAATGGCCAGTAAACCTACATACGTGGCTTCATGATGCGGACCTCGGACATATACACTCACATTCATGGAAGAATAATCAATCGCCAATTAATTCTTATTAAAATTAACTGCATATATAGTATGCAAATGTAAGCAAGTAGCACTGTGTACATTAAATCATGATTATAGTGGGTTTTGCAGTGAAATCAGATTACTGAGTGTTTTTTTTTCCATGCTGACAATCTATTTTAGTATGGATAGAACACAGGGTAAGATAATGAGATGCATTCAGGGTGGATGGGTTATTTGAGATTCGTCTCTGGATATTCACGTGTGGGTAAAAGGGTCTGTCAGTCCCTCGTAGCTGGACCACACTACTCACGCTGTGAAGTCAGCGGCGGCCGTGGCTGCTTTGGTGGCGTCTGTGTTCAAAGTGGCTCCCCAGACAGCGCCTTTGTGACCCAGAAACGTTCCGATCCAGTCCCCTGTGTCTCCCTGGCGCAACATGGGCTTGCCATCTGACAAAGAAAGAGACCAAAGAGGACACAAGTGTTACATCTTCTGGTCTGGATCTGGACACAGACACAGACACACACACACACACACACACACAGTAGCAGCAGCAGATGACAGCGGCGGCAAAAGCTGTGGATGCAGCTGTCAACAGGTGACTGACAAGCCACAGACTGCCTTTACTCTGACAACGACTGATTTAGCACTGTAACCATGGGCCAAACCTTATCAACATATTTTAATTTAAGTGGTTTTAATGACCAATGTAAGTACTCTGGTGTTGATAAAACAGTCAAAGTGAGCAGAGAGTAACGTTTGAGTAACGTTCGAATATCCAACGTTAAACGGTCAAATCCTGTCCCACATCTTGATTAAAAAACCTTTTGTTTCCTAACTTACCTTTACAGGCACTGATTAGAAAGTATCCATATGGAGTGATCCCACTGAAGGCCAGGTCAACCACCGGCCGGGTGTGACCCGAGCAGGTGAGTGGAGTCTGTCTCATCGCCATGGTCTTCACGCCGGGTCGGACAGTTAGTAAGTTAGTGAAGGGAGGAGACGGTGGGGCGCTAGCGGTTAGCCGGCTAGTTAGCTAGCTGGGTTAGGCTAGCGGGCTAGGAGAAAGACAAGACAGCAGGCTGAGTGAGCGGGGGTTTTGTTGGGTAATTTCCGTTGGCCGGCGTCTGGCTGCTGAGTGGCCTGTGAGAAATGAAAAACCTGGGTTTGTGAAACAGAATGGCAGAATGGCTCCCTCCCCAGCTAAGGAATGGCTCTCGTGCTAATAGCTACAACATTGCAACTATCTAGCAACGTGCAACGCGGCGCAATCACCGCAGAGTGATATAGCCGGTGTTCCGCTAGCCACAACAGGAGTCATTCTTCCGGTGTGACGTTTCACAATAAAAGCATCACTTCTACAACCTGACTGCTGCTGACTGACTGACTGAAAAAAACGATGTTCAATATTAACTTACCAACGAACCAACCCAACTAACCTCATAAATAAATAACATTATGAAACTGTAAAACTTCTGCTTCTACACGATAGGTTAGCAGCTTATTGCATTCTATTTTAAGACAAAATCACGATATTTTAGTTTGTTCAAAACGTGTGTGCACTTGTGTTTTGCTTTTATTTTGAAGGCTCGACGGCACTCTCTCATGCGCGTCACCAGGTTATTTCCAGGGTAATTCTGCCCCCTACAGGATATATATAGGCCTACTGATAGATCATCTTCGATTTGCACGAAAATAAATGTAGATTGGTTAAATTTGTTGGATTTTTAGCTCAGCGTGTAGGACCTCTACCTTATTAATGCCATTTAACAACTTCTTGCATTTGAAGAGAAGTCAGATGTTGCAACTAAATTGCATCCAAATGCTTTTTATTTTTATTTTACTTTGTCACATTATTGTGACTTTTTGAACAGTTTTTCTAACAAAATACTGAATCTGTTTATGCACAGGAGGACTGCCCCATGCTTGGCTGTTGCCATTGATCTTTCCAGGAGAAACTGGACATTTGATGTTTTACACCTACAGAAGCTGAAACGGACTGTGAAAAAGATGCAGGTTGACATTGAGAATGGAAGAAGAAGAAGTGATAAACAACTGACACAATGCTATCAATAACTACAGTGTCCCAGGCAGGGCCGTTGCTAGGAATTCTGGACCCCCTGAAAGAATACTAAAGTGGCCCCCTGACTTTTCCACTTTTTTTCTTACTATGTAGGCTATTATTATTTTTTATTTAGCCTACTTTGTTTTGATGCTAATACAGCATTACTATGAGTATTAGTCAGGGTCTAAGCAGAATAATTCAGTCATAGGCCTACTGGGTTTTTTGTGGGCCCTACTGCGCTGGGCCCCTAGAATTATCATCACCTTTCTCCCATATACAACGGCCCTGGTCCCAGGAATAATGAAGACCCATAAATACCTTTTTCCCTCACCTTTATAATCATCCACAAGATAAAACTCCGTTCATGCAGTTTTTTGTGCACCGATTAAATTTAACACCGATTTAAAATTTAAAAAAATAAAAGTATTGCGCAATAATTTTAAAAAATTGCATTAGGCTACTTTTTATTTCACCTTCATTTCTATGAGTCCAGAATCCAGCAGTTTGGGCTTTAATCATTTCACATCTAGCCTATTATTTATCAATTAAAAATGTAACATGTAAAACTAATATAGACTACATGACACCTGAAAAGAAAACAGTGCGTAAAACGGGAGGAGAAACTTGTGCGTGGTGACTGAGTGCGATGATCTCCAGAGGGCGCATCCGCCTCCTGATATTCTGCAGCTATTAGATTACGCGAGACGGAGCTGTGGTGTGGTCCACCCTCTGAGGATCCAAACAGTGCGAGCTGCCTGCCTGCCTGCCTGCAGCAGGATCAGGATGACAGAGAGCGCCGGGGAGTGTGCCTTGCTTCACGGCTGCGGGCAGAGATGGCGTCCTGATGCCGGTGAATAAGCAGAAAAACAGAGCAGAGGGAGGGGAAGAGGATGCGGGCAGCGGATGAGGAGGAGAAGCTGCATCATTCAGAGCATCACATGGCAGGAGAGGACTTTCTCTGGCGATGATGATGACAGCGCTTTGTGGATATTCGCGGATCTTTATTGTTCCTTTATTTTTTGCTACATGAGATTTGAAGCAGCGGTGTGATTCCTCAGAGGGGAGGAGGAGGAGGAGGAGGTGGTGGTGGGGGCTTGTTGTCTGCCTCGGTTGTTTCTCCCTCCGGCGGCGGGGCTGTCCGCCTCAGAGGAGGGCAGAGGGAGGGACGGAGTGGGGCGATGGCTGCCGGTGGAGCAGGATGCGGGGACACGGCGGAGCAGTACCGGGTCGAGGTGGAGCGACTGACCCGGGAGCTGGCGGAGGCCAACCGCGAGAAGATCCGGGCGGCGGAGTGCGGGCTGGTGGTCCTGGAGGAGAACCAGAGCCTCAAGCAGCAGTACTCCGACCTGGAGGCCGAGCAGGAGGCGCTGAGGCAGGAGCTGGAGCAGCTGCAGGAGGTGGGCTCAGCAGGGGTATGGCTCGTTACTCGAAAAAGTAAAAAATAATGACTCATAAGAAGTAATAAGGCCTTTAACGTCATCACCGCTGGCTTTGATGGGTCATTCGTTAATACGATTATTATTATCACACACATATGAACTTATGACAGTGTGTTAGTGCACATGCAGCTGGATTCATGTTGTTTGCCATATGGTTCTGTGCGCAATTCTAACCACTGGCTACCTGTGCTAAGCCTACATACACCTGCTGGACAGCTAACAGAGAGGCCCAGCTCAGAACAGTGGGACAATATCTTATAGTGTCCTATCATTCTATTGAGCTTATTCTACCTCAATTCAAAGTCAATTCACACCAGGATAACATCACGTCATGTTTAACATTGTTTTCCCCGTGGTCTGATGTGATTGTTCTTGGGGCTGTCATATTTATAAAGATTGGTAACAGGTAGCCTAGTAATAGTGATATAACATCTCAGTGAAAATGAGTGAGAGAGCTTATAGCCCAAAATGCCAGTCATCATTGTGACTAATATGAGATTACATTACAACTTGAACTTTATTCATACTGTAGGGGAGACTGGGGACAGTTCACAGTTGCAACAAGGGACGGTTGCAACAAGCCTTATTTCTCCAATCAGAAACATGCTAGAGTGATGACACTCACACTGCACATTCACAGACCCTCTACCCACCAATAGAAAAGACATATTCAGCATCTGCTCCTGCTTGTACTGAGACAAAGTTGTAGTAGCTTTTTTCATGAGCTGTATTTTTGCCATACTGTTCTGATCTTTTGTATGAATGAATCCAAACCTACCTAGTTTGAATCAGTGTTTTGTTGACTATCAAATGACATGGTTAGCATGTGTCAGTGTCATTGTGTCTAGCTAGTACGTGATGTTTTGTCATGGCTGATAGGGTGGGGACGGTTGCAACAACTGCCATTTGAATATGGAGGCACTATGCAAATGCAAATGTATAAAATGAAACATTTAGCTTAAAATGGGCACAATATATCTATTTTATTCCTCATGATGAACAGAACAGCCAGTTATATTAAACCATCAGAGACTAAGATTTCAAAAATAATTCCCCAGATAACTTCCTCTAATGAAATATGCATTTTGTATCTATAGCCTAGTTAGCCTATATCTTATTCTATGGGACATAAGTAGCCACATATATTTTCAACTGTCCCCACGTTTGGGGTCAGTTGCAACGTCTGGATTCTTCCATTCAAATTAATATTGTGATTGATGTGTCACATGTAACCATCTTTAAATGGTATGACTAATTAGCTGACAAATGTATGTTTAATCTGTAAAAGTTTGGTGAGCCTAGTCCAAATAGTCTCTGAGTAACTGAGAAAAATGTAAAAAGTGTTGCAACTGTCCCCAGTCTCCCCTACATACCATGAAGCACTCAAACAGGAACTGCATGAACTAACTGCTACACAATAAACCTGGGCCCAGGTGGTCAGAACACTGAACTGGTTGGTTTTGGAGGAACGTAGCCTACTCTGGGAATCAGTACCAGCCTGTAGCTTGTTTTTATATTTATGTGTTAAACTGGATGCAGCTGGCTACATTTTCTCTGGTAACTTTAATCTCCATACAACACTTGCGTCACCTTAAAAGTTACTGGTTGACACGTTAGCCAACACTGCCAACACTCGCCTTTGTGCACACCCATCCGGCAGACACGGAGCAACACTGCCACCAATTTTAAGACTTAAGTTGCTCTACTTTGTCTGTCTGTTGTTCATCTGTTGTTGTCGTCTGCTGCCGGCGGTCACGTTCAGGTCTTGTGGGTTTGTTAAGTCCTTTTCCCTGTAAACATGCAGCTATACCTGCTGCTACAAGCCAGGCTGATGAGAGTGGGTTTGTGAGGCCGAAAGAACAGGGGCGTTGCTAGGAATACTGGGCCCCCTTAAAGAATACTAAAGTGGGCCCCTACCCCCTGACTTTTCCACTTTTTTTTTCTTAGACTACGTATATATTATCATTTTTTATTTAGCCTACTTTGTTTTGATGCCAATGCAGCATTACTATGAGTATTAGTCAGGGTCTTATGCAGAATAAATCAGTCATACAAAGATTAGACTACTGGGTTTTTTGTGGGCCCCTAGAATTATCACCACCTTTCTCCCCTATACAACGGCCCTGCAAAAGAACCAAAAGAACCAGCTGAAAGAAGCTCAATAGCTCTGTAAAGGGCACATCTTCACGTCTTATTTTACATTATAAATAATCATTTGATCCATTGTTTACAGTGGTGGACAGTAACGGAGTAAATTTACTTGAGTACTGTACTTAAGTACATATCCAGAGGATTTGTACTTTACTTGAGTATTAGATTTCTTTGGTACTTATATCCAAGACAAATATCTTTACTTTTACTTTTAATTTCTAGAAGGCTGAAAAGTACTTTTTTTTCTTTTTTTTTCTAAAATACTATTGGACACAAGCTGTGTTTGTCAAAGAAGGAAACCCTAACCCCTAAAAGCAGCACATCAGTGCAGCTGAATTAATTCTCGGAAACAAGAGTTAAAAGCTCCTTAAATTCATATAGAAAAAAATATAATTCATTGATGTGGAAAATAAGAAATTTACTCTTACTCTTACTTTTACTTAAAGTAAATTTAAAAGCATGTACTTTTGGATACTTAAATACCTTTAAAATTTTGACCAGTAGTATTTGTAGTCTTACTCAAGTACTGGGGTCGAGTACTCTGTCCATCTCTGATTGTTTATATCAAAATATAGACAAGTGCAGCATTAAGTATGAGCCATTTCACCAGAGGACAATGAAATCTCAACACATACTGTTAGTGTGTATGTTGCTGATGTTGCTACAGTCATGTGAACCATTAGTGTAGTTTCCAATCAGCTCTTTATTATGTCTGTGGAGTGTTTAGTTTATGACTCAGACCAGTATTTCCCAGAGCACTTAGAGCACAGTAGAGACTCTTGAGTCTTCTTAGTAAAGGCAATGTTGAATCTGCAGGACTGCGTTCACGACCGAACCCACACCATGGGATCGTTCACATACAGTCTAAATATAGAGCACAATATCTGATGATGTTGTTCGTGTAAAAAAAAAAAAAAAAAAGCTGCATGGTTTTCTGTTCCACCTCTGGTCTCAGGGGGTGATTTACCTCCTCCGACTCTGAAAATCAATTTCAGCTAACGAGACGGTCGATGCCTGATTTATAATCAGCTCATTTTTTTCCTGATCAATATTCAACAGAAAAGCAGCATTTGTTTTTTTGTTTTTTTCATGTCGGGTCATGTATGTCAACACTAATTCAGTAGTTTGTAAGCTGTAATACAGACTGGAGTGTGTTCAGAAGCTGACTGTGCAGTTACATCCTGAAGGTCAGTGTGTGTGTGTGTGTGTGTGTGGCCAAGAGGTAGCAGGCAGCAGTTTATATACATGATGTGTCAACAGTTCATTTTAAACTATGGATGTGCTGTTGACAGCAGCAGGGTGGGAGTAAATACCAACCAGAGTAGTGATGCTGGAACAAACAAACTCAACTGAAGCAGTTGTTATTTAGTTATTGACATGCTGGTTTATTACAACCTGGTAGTTTAGTAGCCATTATTCCCATCAGTGATAATAACATTGAACTCACCAAGTTAGATGTCATAATGAGTCAAGAAACACTATAGATTGGACATCAGGCAGTAGACAAATCAACAGGTTATAGAAGTTATTTGACAGACAAAACTAGATGATCTGTAAAATTATCAAACCCACTCCCTGCTTCAACTTTGTCCTGTGTTCCCTCTATGGTACGCAATACGCATTATGATGCCATTGGGGTAAAAAAATGTTTGGAGTGTTTTTTTTTTGTTTCAAAATAGACTAAATAAACATAATCTAAAGACATTTTTATAAATTGTTACTTTTTTGAAGTTTTTGGGATTGCCTGTAGGCATCATTGTACCACAAATACTACTGTACTAGAAATACCATACACTTTCACCTTCACTGGCCTCATCCTCATCTCACTCTCATCTTCCTCATCATCATCATAATAGCCTGAAGTTTGCTTTACAGCAACCACAATCAAATGTATTGTAAGGATTAAAACAAAATTATGATGAATGATTTATTTTTCAACATTATATTTACACCTAAACACACACTACCATAATCTCCTATGCAATGTTGATTCCATAATGGTCCAGTGTTGCCTCAAGGCAACATTGCAATTTTCTATAATGGTACGTTGTTCCCTTCAGGCAACAGGTACATTTTAACAAGTTTCCATTATTTAATAAGTAAATAAATTGCATGGAACTATTAAAAATTAAACTTTACTAATCTATTAGTGTAATTTTTTTTTTCCAGAAGAAAAAGGGCCAGGAAGTTATGTTTTCAGACCGTTTTAGTGGAGCAAAATGGCAAACCTGTTTCCTTTGAAAAGGTCTACAAAAAGGGTTTCAGTATGGCTTCCTGAAAGTCATTTGATAAATTAAAGCATTGTTATTTGTTCTCTATGGTCTTCTCTCTTTTTTTAAAGTATTATATCATTAAAAGGGATGCATTGTGGAGATGTGACATGCCAAAAATTGGTTTGTTGCCTGAGGGCAACATGGTACCATAGAGGGTTGTATTCTACTGTTACTGATGGATAATACCCCAGATACAGATGTGCTTTCTTTCCGTTTTACTGCCAAATTATCAGTTTAAGTAGTAGGAGGCTAATCTTGTTTATGGCTGCAAGTAATGGTTGTTATCTGTTGCTTGTCTCTGAATGGACTGATTAGAATTCTGATTATTTCAGAAAACTGGGGAAATAGATCTCCTTGAGCTCAAGGTGTGTTCTCTAAACCGTTTATTTACTCAAAAAAAAAGAAAGGAAAAGCAGCAAAGACCAAACAGGGTTTTCTCTCACCTGACTTTAAACTGATCGACATCACGTAATGAACCAGTTAATGAAAACCCAGGCGTCTAAACCAGTCAGGTGTTTTTCAAAAGCAGTCTCTTTAATCTTTAAGGCCGCCGGTGGTTTCATTTATTCATGCCAGGACAAAGTCAGTGTATTGATTTAAACCAACTGGGATGCACCATGCAGTTCTTCTAATGGACTTTAGAACCTCATTTGTACTGATGTTAATGGGAAAACAGTCAACTTCTCTTGAGAATTGTCGCATATTTCCCTGATATGTGTATTTGTTGCATTTAAAAAATATATAATTTGATTAGAAAGTATTCAAACCTGCCTGTTTTGGAACTGTGTGTCTACCTGATTGGTGTTTCATTCGGCCAGTAGCCTAATGCTGTTGTTGCTTCACAGTCTTCATCATGTAACTCCTGACTGAGGTGACCTTGGTTTAACACATGAGACATTACACAGCACAACAGCTTCTGACCCCTTTCACCTCGTCACTTTCTGTAAACTCTCTCCCCACAGGGCAGGCTGCATCCATCTGTAACACACCGTCTTCATTCCAGCCCCGTTAACTCAATACCTCTCATTTCAGCTCATTGGACCAATATTGATCTCCTCTGTCACAAGGCATGCTGTCGGGGGGGAAATGGTTTTGCTGATGTGAGAGGATAATACCTCACTAAATTAGCTTATTATTAGGTTTCTGAGAGGAAAATGCTACTGGGCTTCTTCTGCCTCAGGGACTTCTTGTGTGTGTGATGTAGAGAAATGTCACTGTTTTAAAGCAGATTCTACTGCATCTAGACTGACTAGATAGCATTACATGAAGAAAGGTGAGAAAAACTGAAAAATAAATTGTTTCCACACTGCCAACTTTGTTTTAACTGGTCACCTGGTGGTCATGCTCCTTTAAAGGGATAGTTTAACATTTTGGCAAATTGGCTGATAGCCATAATCCCTCAAGTTTTAGGAGTAGGTTTGTTACATTTAATTGTCGGTGCAAGGTATTTTTAGAATGGCGGAGCAGAGCTGCAAGCTGCTCAGCTATGGAGGCTAATTGAATTTCTTGGTTTCCCTCATCAAACTCATCAAACACACAATTCAACAACTCCAAAACGCTCTAGTGGACAAGTTGTGACCTGCACATTCACCACGCTATGAGATAATAATGGAACGTTACGAGACGGAGTTGTTTTTGAGGCAAATGCAGAAACGGTGTCGTGCCGAAAAGAGACTGCTTGCCGAAAAACTGCCCCCGATGAGAACGTGCATCAGCGGTTTTGCATGAATTTACCTCGAAACAACTCTGTCTCGTAACGTTCTGTTATTATCTCATAGCGTGGTGAATGTGCAGGTCACAATTTACAAGAGCGTTTTGGAGTTGTTGGATTGTGTATTTGATGAGTTTGATGAAGGAAACCAAGAAATCCCATTAGCCTCCATAGCGTAGCTCTGAGCAGCTCACAGCTCTGCTCCGCCGTTCTAAAAATAGCTTGCACCGACAATTAAAGATAACAAACCTACTCCTAAAACTATAGGGATTATGGCAATGGGCGAATTTGCCAAAATGTTGAATTATCCCTTTAAGATATTAGGATCATACCATTTGCCATTTAGCACTAGACACAAAGCTGAGGCTCAGGTTGTTTGTCGTAAACCAAACACTGGACAAGTCAGAAAATATGAGGTAGTGATAGTGCTAAATGACAGTTCAACTCATCTGTATCCAGCTGATGTCATGGCAGTGCAATTAATTGATCATTAATGATCAGTTTAAGTGTAGACTAGGCAACAATGCCATCACAAGGTGAAATGGACACCTGCATGAGGCACATGTCCTTTAACTATATAATACATGGAAGTTCAGACTGGAAGAAATAAGCCCCTCATGGACTTTTATACAGAAATAGATTTCACATGGGCTGCACAGTAGTTATATTAGGGTTGTGCTAGTTAACATAAAAAAAAAAACATGCTGTGCAGCTTCTGATCACGCTGCCATGTTCCGGTTTGAACTACACAGTTGTTTTTCAGAAGCAGCTGTTTCCTTTTTTGAAAATAAGATTAAGAGACCAAAAATAATTTTCTTTTTGAACAGTGTGGACACAAATCAGTTCTTCATGTTAGATCCTGACTCTGGGCCACAGCTGACTGTAAGGCCACCGAGTGCAAGTCGAAAGTTATATAAAGTGTTTATTTTATAAATGATTCACTCTAACATACTTTTTGAAGTGAAGTGCTTGGTTGACAGGAACATTATTATTTCATGGACACTCAAGACATTCACAAAATAATTTACTGTCTGCCATTCACTTTTTCCTCTCAATTAATATCTTCTCTCAATTGTCTTATAGAATATGAAACTCTTTCCATGTAGTTACACTGTTTTAAATTCTTCCATTCTCCGACAGAGTATAGTGACTGCAGTTGTTTTTTTTCTTCAAAACTTCTGTCATGTTGTCTTCACTGTCTCAGTCTGACAGCCATAGTTCCTGCAGTTCCCACATGGATTTTCCAATAGACCATTAATTTTTAAAGAGGAGCACATCAGCAGTGGTGTAGCTGGTGAAGCTCAATATCCTCTCATTCTCTGTGGGTTCATCTTTTCTAGGAACATGTCACGTTAGACACAGTCGGAGGATCCTCTGTCAATATTTTTTATAGTGCTGCTTATTTTGAATAGGATTGGAGAAGGATAGTTAGAAGAGCATGAAAAGGCAGAATGCTGACAATGAATAGGACGTAGTATAAGATCACATACAGCAAACTGCACACAATCTTTTAATAAGAGCTGTCTCCAGAGGTGGAAAGCGAGGCCAATGTTAACTCTCATTTGGCTTCTATTTGTATCACTTCTTTTAATGAAGATAGCACGCTAACCCAACTTTTTCATACTGAGCCACAGTAGCATCCAGTCCAGCCTGCACTTCTTAATACAGGGAGTTAACTTGTGCTGTGTGGCTCTTGCAAACTATGTCCTTTAAGAATCATAGAAAGCAGAAAAGCACCTACACACTTTAAAGTGATCTTAGTAAGAAAAAGAATAATGTTATAAGAAAGAAGGTGTTTGGATCTTTCTTACATTTGAATATAATGGACCAACGTGACAGTAATGCAGCTGTAAAGAAAGAAATATAGGGGATTTCAATGGGCACACTGCAGGAGGGATGTTTATTTACCTCCTCTTGGTTCAAAAAAGTAAAAAGAGCATTGTGTTAATTGATTTGTTCATTTAGATACACTACGTAATACTCCTTTAGCAAACATCTGGAAGAAGATTTATGTAAAAAAAAAAAAAAAAGAAAGAAAAAAAAAAAAACCTCATCCACTAACCCAACATGCATGCCTTAGAATGAATGCTAAAGTTAGCTGATTGTATTACAGTTAATAATATTGCGAGTTAGATTAGAAGTGAGCCTGTAGGTTTGTCCCAGTTTTGTTGCTGCCCTTTCAGTGTTGTAGTTTAATTTAGTCCATAATTTTCTTAATTCTTTCCTTTCCAAGAACTGTTAACATTTACCACAATTACTGGCAGAGGCAGAGCAGGACTGGTGCAAAATGATGCTTATTTGTGCTCCAGGTTAAGATGATGCCTAGTAGGGGCTACATGTTTATGCACAGTGAGGTCCATTCCTCCATCTTTCATGTTGTTTTGATTCAATTAAATGATTCCAATTGTTATAAACTTCATTAGAGAGGAAATATACACCAACAGGCCACCATCTCACTTTATTTGCAAAAGTTTAAAGGAGAGAGAGAGAAAGAAAGATATTATCTTGTAAAGTAGTCTGGAGGTCATAAGTTTTCACTCTGAGCCTTTGTACATTTAGTTGTTGTCATGTGCATTAGCTAATTGGTTGACATGGACTTGCAGGTTTAATGTAATAATCATTGCCTGCGCAGCAGGAGGAAACCTCACACAGATCCACCACTGGGCCGTAAAAAGCTAGCCACAGCTCGCTGCTAATTAGCTCAACAGGAGTCCATCACATTGATTTGCACAGTGAGCTGCATCTCCACTCTGTGCCGGCTGTAATCAGGCACAGGGCCAGCTCAAAGTGTGCTACACAAAGGACCCACGATGGTGATGCAGTGTCACATGGATTTGTTTTTGTTTTATATATATATTTTTTGATGGTTTTGCATGGGAACTGCAGGGAAGAGGAGGAGTGCTTCCAATACACTGAGCCTCATTTCATACAGAAAACAAACACATCACTAAAGGAGGCAGGGTTACATCCTGTCATTCCATCATCCCACCTTTCCATCATCCCACAACTCCGACATACCACCTTTTAGACATACCACTATTCCGACATGCCATCGTCCCACCATTCAGACAAGGTTTTCAATATAAGGAAATGTGTGTCGGATTATCGGAAAGGCAGGACGTTTAAAAAAAGAAAAAAATACCACCATTCCGACCATAGGAGGCAAGAATTGTCGGCATGATGGGACATTTGATAGAAAATTAGGTGTTGCCATTTAGACAATTAGAGGCCTTGTTGGACTGGTGGGATGTCGGAATGGCGGTTGCCCCCCAGGAGGCAGAATCACACAGTGACAGAGAGAAGTCATTGCTACCTGCTAAATAAACTAGCAGATCTGAGCAGCATGGAAACAACAGAGACACCAGCAGCTTGGAATGACACAATACATTTACTGCAGCAAAGCAATAAATGCCCTGTTAGCAAATGAATGGTCTCTATCTACTGAGAAACTACTTGGTAGTACCTTTCTTGTTATAGTCCTTTGTTAATTTCTGAGAGCTCATGGTCAAGCAGGTCACAGACAAGGGCAACGTGGTTCCACATCAAAATGTAACAGAGGGAGGGCACGTGTGAGTGTGTGTGATAGAAAATGCAGAGAGTGCATCGGTGCAGCTGCTGGGGCTAAAAACAGATCAGGACCGAGGGCCCCCCCAGGGGGGACGCTCTGCTACTATCTGTGATGTCACACGGCAGAGGTGAAACCTCCGTGTGTGGCTCGTTGTTACTGACACTGACTCTGAATCAGCTCTATATTCAGGATGTAGTGAGTTTATACTAGGGATGAAAAACCAGCGAACACAAGTCATTTGGAAAGTTATTATGAGTCTACAATGTGATTAAAATATAGTTGAGAATGTGTCAAACAGACTTGATTTAACTTGATAGCTGTAGTTGTGTTATATAAATTCTAGCGCATATTTTGTGCACCTCCTGAACTCTGTCTGGTCTCTACCTCTGCGCTTGCCGTACAGTTATGCAAGTGACACGGCCACACGCTCCGAAGCACTTAACAGCAGACGGGAGGTCTGAAAGATGCATGTCTGCGTCTGCATGTACACGCACACACAAACACACAGAGGAGAGAGGACGTGCTGAATTATTCATTCAAAGTATGAGGTCATGAGGATTTCATAAGAATTCATGTGCTCCATTTTTAAAATGTTCGCAGTATGTGAGTTGAGGTTTCTAAAGCTGGGTTGGACATTAAAGATGTTTATTGTAGTTTAACTGTTTATTTAATGTAAGAACCTTTATTCGCATACACCAGGCATGTCCAAACTATTCCACAAAGGGCCGTGTGGCTGCAGGTTTTTGTTCCAACCAAACAGCACACCAGACTGAACGGATCTCAGTCTTCAGACAGTTGATTGGTCAATGTGTGTTCTTGATTGGAATTGGAATAAACTGTAATTATCTGTTAATTAGTGATCCAGAGAGTCAAAACCACATCATACATAATGTATGACATTTATGATGTTCTGTGCTGAGGAGATGTGGTGGAGGACCAGCCACATCATTGTGCTGTGATGCCATGGAGATGACATGTCTGGGTCAAACCTGTACTACATGACTGTTGTTGTGAACATACTGTTTTGTTTTCCAAATGCACAGCAAGTGATGCGTTTGGTACCAGAAGTTTATTTTCATCTGTGGAGTTTCATCTCGAGCTGAGCCCACAAATCATCTAAATCTCTAGGAAAACATTGTCATAATACGGGAATACAAAAGAATTGTTCAAAAAGGAGTAAGATGAAGCGTCATGCTTATCCTCTACCTCTATTCTCTTCTATTCCAAGGTGAATTGAGTTCCCTATGATTCCCTTAGAAAACTATATGGTATACTGAGCCATTACCATCTTCTCTATATCCTGAAAACATATTATTTTTTAAACATTTTCTTAAACTGTATAATAGATCTGTTTCCTTTGATATCATCATCAACCCGTTCCACAAAGTCACGCCACAAAATGAAATGCACATTGTCTTCAAATTTGTACGGACAGAGCCTTTCTTTAAATAATATTTTCCTCTTAGGTTATACCCATCTTCTCTGTCAATGAATACGTTTTGAATGCTACCAGGAAGTAAATGATTATTAGCTTTTTACACTATTTGAGTTCTGAACGTAACCAAATCCATAAACTTAAAGGGATAGTTCAACATTTTGGCAAATTGGCCCATTGCCATAATCGCTATAGTCATAGCAGTAGGTTCATTACCTTTAATTGTAGGTGTAAGCTATTTTCAGTACGGCGGAGCGCAGCAGCAGGCTGCTCAGAGCTACGCTATGGAGGCTAATGGAATTTCTTGGTTTCCCTCATTAAACTCATCAAATTCAACATCCCAAAACTCCACAGCGCTTTTGTAGACAAGTTGTGACCTGCACAACCACCACGCTATGAGATAATGACGGAACGATACGAAACGGAGCCGTTTTCGAGGTAAATACAGGGTAAATACGGAGACTGCTTGCTGAAAAACTGTCCCTGAACGCAACGCGCATCAGCGGTTTTGTATGAATTTACCTCGAAAACGGCTCCGTTTCGTATCGTTCCGTCATTATCTCATAGCGTGGTGGTTGTGCAGCTCACAACTTGTCTACAAAAGCGCTGTGGAGTTTTGGGATTTTGTATTTGATGAGTTTGATGAGGGAAACCAAGAAATTCCCTTAGCCTCCATAGCGTAGCTCTGAGCAGCCTGCTGCTGCGCTCCGCTGTACTAAAAATAGCTTACACCTACAATTAAAGGTAACGAACCTACTGCTATGACTATAGCAATTATGGCAATGGGCCAATTTGCCAAAATGTTGAACTATCCCTTTAAAGGGATAGTTCACTCAAAATTGAAATTGGTGTACTGTTCTCTCTATGTGTTATGCTCCTGCGTGAACACAGATTAAACAGCCAGCCAAACTCCTTATTCAAGAGCCAGGAAGTGAGCGGCTTGCTCCTTTAATATCTTCTTACACAAAGTCAGCATTTCTGACTGCACTGAATTCGGTGTAAAACTAGAAAAGAAAGATACAAAAAAGTGTCTTAATAAACAGTCATGTAAATATCAGTATCAACGTGTTGACTGCTTCATATTAACTCAACAGGTATTAGCACAGCAGGCTAGAAAACAAAGCAACTTAGCAGGTAAGTATACACTACTGTCACACAAGCTACGACATTAAACCGTTACTTTTATACACAAAATACCCTTGAAATATATCAACACATCTTATCAAACCTGTAAACTATGTGTAACACTTACAACCATTGCTTTCTGAGAGATAACTGCATTGATGCGGCCGTGAGACGATGTACACACACTCGTTTTCCCTCTCGTTTACGTTTTTACTTCCTACATCCGGTTCGGGAGATTTTCAAAATAAAAGCGCCGGAAATACATATAAACGTAGAAAACGGTAAATTAACATGTCAATGTCATTTTGAGTGTCTTTTAAACATATTAAACATATTCAGGGCAGAACACTCCCCGTCTGGCATTTACTGATGCCACTTAAGACTTAATTGTCCTGATTTGACCTCTGGCTTTCCTTTGCCAGGAGTAAGACCACTTCAGTGACAGGCCTTAAGAATGTCTTTACTTTGTCATGTGATGTTGTCCTGACCTCAACTTTGCGGACTTTCCCGTCACCGCTTGGACTGGTAGATGTGACCAGACCCATAGGCCACTCGTTGCGGGAGGAATCAGTCTGTTTAAGTAGCACAATGTCTCCGACCTCCAGGTTGCGACATGCTGTGTGCCACTTACGCCTTGGCTGAAGGGTGTGGAGGTATTCAGTTCTCCATCGACTCCAAAACTCATTGGCAAGTGCCTGCACCTGTCTCCATTGACACTTGAAAAGATCCTTTTCCCCAAAACTGCCATGAGGAGGAGACACACCTGGTTTTTGGGTCAAGAGCATAGCAGGGGTCAGCAGCATTGGAGAGGAGGGATCAGAGGAGACCGGGACTAAAGGTCTGGCGTTGATTATAGCACACACCTCTGCCATTAAAGTACAGAGCACATCATGAGTCAGGTGAGCATGTTTGGTTCGCAGCAACATGGCATCGAGTATCCTCCGGGTCACGCCAATCATGCGCTCCCACACCCCTCCCATGTGGGATGCGTGCGGGGGGTTGAATTCCCATGTGCAACCATTCTCATGTAAGTACTTCAAAGTGCTGGTTTGCTTCGGATCATCCGGTCTCATGCCCAGTTCAGAACTGGCTCCGATAAAGTTTGTGCCCCGATCTGATCTCAGCTGCTTCGCTGGCCCTCTTAAAGCGAAAAACCTTCGGAGGGCGTTGATGCAGCTGGCTGTATCCATGGACTCTATGACTTCTACATGCACAGCTCGGGTACTCATGCATGTAAAAAGTATGGCCCAGCGCTTACTCTGAGCTGCGCCACCTCTGGTGCGTCGGGTGAGAACCTCCCAGGGGCCGAAAACGTCCAATCCTACATAGGTGAATGGCGCAGATGAGCTCAGGCGCTCTGGAGGGAGGTCGGCCATCTTTTGGACCTCAAGTCTTCCCCTCAGCTTGCGGCAGGTTACACAACGATGAAGGACTGAACTTATCAGCCTCTTGCCAGCAACAATCCACAGGCCTGCAGCCCTGATTGCACCCTCGGTGAATTGTCGCCCTTGGTGTTCAACTTTCATGTGATAATGATTCACCAGTAGTGTTGTGACATGACTTTGTTTCGGGAGAATGATTGGATTTCTCACCTCAGGACTGATCGATGCATGTCTCAGACGTCCTCCGATCCGTAAGAGGCCATCATTCATGGACGGATCGAGGTTCAGGATTGTACTTGTTCTTGAAATTTCTCTGTCTTCTTGCAGTGCAGTGTACTCTTCTGGATAAGCATCTCTTTGAACAGACGTGAGTATGAACCGCTTGGCTGCTGTCAGCTCTTCTGGAGTACGAAGTCTGCTGCATCGATGCCATCCTTTACATGTAGCTGGTGAGTCAGATCTGAATGAACGAGTTTGATGGATCAAGAAGGAAACTGCTCTCAGCAAAGACCCCCAAGTGGAGAAGCGTTGGAAGCGTCCTGAGGTAAGTTCACATTCACTGATGCAGGTAGCAAGGGTGGTCACTTGGGGTCTCACATCTGCATCTGTTTCAGGATCCACCAACTTAAAGGTCTCCTGTGTTTCAGCCAGAAACGGTTTGTGAAGGAACTCTGGCCCTGTAAACCACATGCTGTTGGTAAGTTGAGACGCTGGAACAGATCTGGTGGCCAGGTCGGCTGGATTTTGACCTGTAGGCACATAATGCCACTGTTGAGGGGAAGTTGTCTTGCGTATACGGTGAACACGGTTGTGTACATACACAAAGAATCGCTTTGATTCATTGTATATATAACCAAGGACAACTTTACTGTCACAATAGAACCTCACTGCATCTGGTTTGTGGTCAAGCTCGTCGAGGATCAGTTCAGCCATCTCGACGGCCAGCACAGCTCCACACAGTTCGAGGCGAGGAATGGTGGGCTCGGGTTGAGGAGCCAGCTTAGCTTTCCCGAGCACAAAGCCAACTCGACACTGTCCATCTGTCATGACAACTCTGAGGTAAGCTACTGCCCCTATTGCCCAGTTTGAAGCATCAGAAAAAAGACATAAATCTGTGTATGTGGCACTGGAGAGAGACTGTTGTATGTAGGAGCGGGGAAGATGTAGTGCACTCAGGTCCTTTAATGATTCTTTCCATGTTTCCCATTTGTTTAACTTGTCTGCAGGAAGTTCAGTGTCCCACTCGTGAATGTCGGCAGAAAGTTCTCTGAGCAAGGCTCGCCCTTTAATGGTCACTGGCGCAACCAAGCCCAATGGGTCGAAGAGGCTATTGACGGTGGATAGCACTCCACGGCGAGTGAATGGCTTGTCGTTGACTGCCACTTTAAATGTGAAAGTGTCAGAGTCTATGTTCCAGCACAAACCGAGACTTCTTTGCACTGGAAGCTCTTCTTTGTCGAGGCCTAGGTCTCTCAGGCCTGCAGCCAGGTCGTCAGGTGTGAAGGCTTGCATCACTGTGACACTGTTTGAGGCGATTTTATGCAGTTTCAGATTTGATTCTGCCAGCGAAGCTTGAGTGCGCTTGAGCAGATCGATAGCTTCAGTCTCAGATGGGAGGGAGATGAGCCCATCATCCACATAAAAGTGTCGCTCAACGAAGTGGCGAGAGTCAGAGCCGTACTTTTGTTCGCCTTCTTGGGCAGCTCTCCGGAGGCCGTATATCGCGACTGCCGGCGAAGGGCTGTTCCCGAACACATGTACTCGCATCCTGAACTCCATCACTTCCTTAGTCAGATCGTTATCCTTGTGCCAGAGGAATCTTAAGTAGTCTCTGTGGTCTTCTCTCACCAAGAATCCATAGAACATTTGTTGGATGTCAGCAGTCAGTGCGACCGGTTCTTTTCTGAATCTGAGCAGCACTCCCAGGAGCGAGTTATTTAAGTCAGGGCCTGAAAGCAGGACGTTGTTAAGAGAGATGCCATTTTCTTGTGCGCTCGAATCAAATACAACTCGTATCTGACCCGGCTTTTGGGGATGGTACACTCCGAAAATGGGTAAGTACCAGCACTCTGCACTCTCAGGAAGAACGGGAGCTTCTTCAGCATGTCCGTTTACAAAAAGCCTCTTCATAAAGGCTACAAACTGTTCTTTCATTTCGGGATTTTTACTCAGAGTACGCCGCAAGGAGTGGAGACGGGAGAGGGCTTGAGCACGGTTATTAGGGAGGCGTGGCCTGGGGGACCGGAAAGGTAGAGGAGCAGTCCAGCTGTTCTTTTCATCTCTGTGAAACTCCTTTTCCATGACCTTCAAAAATGTTTCATCCTCGAAAGACAAGGCAGGTTTGTCATCATTCTCTGTTCTCACGAACACACTGCATCCAAGCTTGTCTTGAGCTGCCACACCGTTGCCAGAACAGCTGGAGAGGTGAGTAGAGGTGCCGTGTCTGTGCTCCCCGCCGTAGCTCACTTTTTCTTTGACGCTGATGTGTTTCTGACAAGGCGTCAGATAGGATGGACGTCCATTCTGCAGGACGTTGGTCTTGAAGACAGCTACAGTGGGTTTGTGAGCACTATCAATACAAACTTCCCCCACTATAACCCACCCTAAATCCAAACGCTGGGCAAAGGGTGCATCGTGGGGCCCACTGATTTGTTGCCTCACCTTGTGGACACGTATGAGGTCTCTCCCCAGTAAGATCAGGATCTGCGCCTCAGGATCAGGCTCTGGGATGTAAGGCGCCACAGGTCTCAGGTGAGCGTGGGAAAGAGCGACCTCTGGTGAGGGGATTTCTGATCGATTGCTCATGATCTCATTACATTCAATGAGTGGCGGTAAGTTTAAACATACTTCACCATTTATTGCTTGTACCTGGAAACCGACTGCCTTCCTTCCAGTCATTTCCACAGTGCCGGCGCATGTTCTCATCAGGTAGGGTGAAGCGTTGCCTTGGATACCAAACAGCTGGAAAAACTCAGCTCTAGCCAGCGAGCGATTGCTTTGGTCGTCAAGGATGGCGTACATCTTGACTGAGCGTTCCTTTTGTCCTTGTGGGAAAACTTGAACCAAGCATATCTTTGCACAAGATCGTGCTGGGAGACCTTCTCCGCAGACTTCAGTGCACCGTGACGTAACCTCTGAAGGCGCGTTCCTTTGCTGCTCTGTGTCCGGCTCAGTCACAGATGACGCTGCTGGTGAGAGGTGTATGTCTGGATGCATGGCTGTGCAGTGTCGATCACTCTCACACTCGTAGCAGTTCAGCTCCACAGAACAGTCTTTGGCCATGTGAGTTGCAGAGCAGCACCTAAAACATCGTCTGTGCTCTCTTAGCAGTCTTTTGCGTTCTGTCAGCGGCTTCATTTTAAAGGCTCTGCACTTTTCCAGAGGATGAGCTTTGTTGTGAAGTGGGCAGTTTTTAGCTGGATCACCACTGTTTCTCTTCTCCATCTCTGCTCTATACATTGAGTTTGGACCTGTTGCTGCTGACAAGTCTGTCTTGTGGACGGCTATAGTTGTTCTCACACCATCATGCTTTGCTATGGGCCTCTCATTACGGAAATGAGTGCGGCTGTTGTTCATCACGACAAAGCTGGGGTCATTTCTAGCTTTTGCCTCACCGTTGACAAAGTCAGCAAAGAAGGAGAACGGGGGATAACTTACAGCATAATGTTCTTTATATCTTGACCCAGTAGACAGCCATTTTTCTTGCAGGTTTATTGGCAGCTTTTCGACGATGGGGTTAATGCCCCGAGGTGTGTCAAGGTAGCTGAGTCCAGGTAAGTACCCATCGTCTTTGGCTGAGAGCAGCTCCATGAGCAGGTCACTAAGTTCTCTTAGTTTAATGTTCTCCCTTGAAGTGAGACGAGGAAAATTGTCCAACCGCTTGAATAGAGCGCTCTCTATCACTTCAGGGGTGGCGTAGCACTCTCTGAGCCTTGTCCAAGACATCTGAAGTGCGGCTTCAGGGTTAGTGACATGTACTGCTCGAATTCTTTTAATGTGTTCAGATGATTCCTTTCCTAGCCATTTTACCAGGAGATCTAACTCTTCACCAGCTGTTAGGTCTAAGTCTTGAGTGGCGTTATAGAAGGAGGACTGCCACGCTCTGAAGCTCTCAGGCTGGTCATCAAACTTAGTAAGACCTGTAGTTACTAACTCCCTGCGTGCCAGATATTTAGCAAAGTCTATCATGTTAGCAGCTGGAGCTATAGCAGAAGTCTTTATGTGCGTTGGTGTTGTGGGTGAACCATCATGACGGTGGATGGGGCTTAACTCAGGGGCCTCCTGCGTTGTCAGTGGCTGTGTCTTTTTTATATGGGGAGGGAACAGTGTGTCTGGGGCAGGTGTGTTAGGACTGAAGCTGGTCTGAGCTTGATGGTCCAGATATGCCTCTGTTCGCTGTTTAATTACCTGTGGTGAGACGTCACTCCTGAGGACACTGTCTATATCCTCATATTCTGATCGTGCTGCAGCTTCTAAAATCTCAGCCTCTGCGTTAGCAGCAGCAGCTGCTTTTTCAAGTCCTAGTGCTTCTAGATCCGCTTCTATTGTAGCTTTTTCCAAATCCAATTTGGCTCTTTGCTTTTTCAATTCCAGCTCTTTTTGTCCATATGCGACTCTGGTGCGTGCAGCTTCAGCTGCGGCTCTGGCCTTAGCAGCAGCGCTAGCCACTGAATGCTTGGAGGAAGATGTGCGCTTTGAGCTGGCCTCTGACGCTGCCTTTTCATCCTTCTGCGTTGTCTGGGCTTCCATAACTGCAGCAGGCGAATCCCTCTGATGATATGGTTTTTTACTGTACTGTTCTCTCTATGTGTTATGCTCCTGCGTGAACACAGATTAAACAGCCAGCCAAACTCCTTATTCAAGAGCCAGGAAGTGAGCGGCTTGCTCCTTTAATATCTTCTTACACAAAGTCAGCATTTCTGACTGCACTGAATTCGGTGTAAAACTAGAAAAGAAAGATACAAAAAAGTGTCTTAATAAACAGTCATGTAAATATCAGTATCAACGTGTTGACTGCTTCATATTAACTCAACAGGTATTAGCACAGCAGGCTAGAAAACAAAGCAACTTAGCAGGTAAGTATACACTACTGTCACACAAGCTACGACATTAAACCGTTACTTTTATACACAAAATACCCTTGAAATATATCAACACATCTTATCAAACCTGTAAACTATGTGTAACACTTACAACCATTGCTTTCTGAGAGATAACTGCATTGATGCGGCCGTGAGACGATGTACACACACTCGTTTTCCCTCTCGTTTACGTTTTTACTTCCTACATCCGGTTCGGGAGATTTTCAAAATAAAAGCGCCGGAAATACATATAAACGTAGAAAACGGTAAATTAACATGTCAATGTCATTTTGAGTGTCTTTTAAACATATTAAACATATTCAGGGCAGAACAATTGGAGTTCTGGATCTGTTTGCTCCAACAGTTGGACATTAAACCCTTGTAACGCCGCATTATGTAATAATGACGCATTATGTAATAATGTAATAAATCTTCACGTCATTATGTAATAACGCCGCATTTTGTAATAATCTGCCGCATTTTGTAATAAAAATCTTGAACGCAATATGTAATAAACTTTGCCGCATTTTGTAATAAGTTGTTACATTTTGCATCACTTATTACATATTGCGGGTGTTACACTTTTTTATGAAAAAAATGTAATAATTTGGTGCATTATGTAATAAACCACCAAAATGGATGTCTTAATTAGAAAAAAAAGACATTAGGACCATCAGAATAACACTGACTTTAAGCATACCAGCATGCATGAATCATAAATATGAATTAATTTCTAAAACCAGTAGGACGGTCAAATCTAACTATCTATCTATCTATCTATCCCACCGCTCAGCTCTGGGTGCTCCCTGAGGGGCACGCCACCAGATGCGCTTTTCTCCGTGCCGCTCGGCAGGCGCCTCGGCCCCTCAGATGTGTGTGTGTGTGGGTATGTGTATCATGTGTAGCCCGTATGTGTGTGTCGCCTGTGTGAATGTGTGTGTTAAATCTCGCTCGCGCTCTGTTAAGATGAATAAACAAATCGCTGCAGAGCACGAGCCTGGCACAGCCTGGATCAGCTGGGCAAATTTTGATAAAATGTTAAATCTGGTGAAAATCAGAGGCAAAATCACTTCCAGCATCATCAGCCCGATGAAATCCCACAGCTCGACCCCCCCCAGCTCGCCCCAGCTGCGGCTCCGGGGGCGGCGATCCCAGCCGCCCCTGCCGCTGCTGGAGCAGAGCTGGACCCGGCCTGGAGCTCCAGTCGGACCGTGGTCCATGTCATCCCTCCACAGACGAACATGACCCGGGCGTATTATTGTCGGTGGACAAGGGGGGAGGGAGAGACGCGGAGCGGTTACCATCCGCGTGGGACCCGCTGTCGGAGGAGACCGCTCTGGTTACATGCTGCTATTCAGACATGCCGCTATTTCGACATTGACTTCTAATTGTCGGAATAGCGGCATTAACATTATTTTTTAAGCGTCCCACTATTCCGACATTTTTTTTTTCATTGTCGGAGTAGCGGCACTTTACTATTTTTCAAACATTCCGCTTTTCCGACATTGATTGATTACGTTATAGTCAGACGTGTCCTTCTGATTTATTTTTATTTTTTCATCTGAGACACTGTTTCTCATACACAAATACATTGGCCTATTAGAGAAGAAAAAACAAACCCTCCAAGTTTAAAAACACACCGGCGGCAGCGCACACTGATCTGCAGCTACTGAGACTGTTATTATTCAGTCACCTGAGTTTATCCTGCTGCTTTACATTGTTTTAACATAGGTAAAAGAAGAAAAAAAAGATTGTCTGGAATAAAGGGGCAGATTACATAAGAGTATTCTTTTTTCTGCTCCCTTTTGTTGAGATTTGGGAGGTTTTTGCCTGATTTATTGCCCGATGCCATGTATCTCGCTTTCTTTCCCCCTCCCTCCGCCCGTTGTCTTCGTTGTCACTTTGTTGTCGCTCCACAGAGCGCACATGGCTAATTAATATGCACGTGCTGACCATATATGGTTGTGTAGGCATTCCGGGGACGGAGGTGTGTTCACGTGCGCAACTGCGCACCATTCTTGGATCCAGTTATCAAAGTTGAGGTGCAGAGTTGTGCACGCACAGTTTGATAGATCTGAAAAAGGTGTAAATATGTTGGGTGTCTTTTCGCCGTAGGCCTAAGCAAAACATTTAGTAGCAGCAGTTTTACACTGCTAACTTACAGTTTTGATAAATGAGGCCCCAAGCCATAAGCCCAGAGCCCAGACGCTCACAGCTGCAGCTCCGCGGCTCATCCGCGGCGCTGTCCGTGGTGCTGAAGGTGACAGGTTAACTTGACAAACAAACTGCAGCATAGTTCTGTTTGTTTATCATATGTGTCAGTTTTGTTTGCGACTTGATAGTTTAGTTGTTGAGATTAAGAACATCACTCCCTCATCAAACCGGTGATAGACATGCTGAAAAGAAAAGAGAGAGAGAGACGCGCCTGGGTATCGCAGATGTAAAAAAAAAAAAAAAAAAAAAGACGTGTCGGAATAGCGGTATCAAAAAGTGTCGGACTACCGGCATGTCTAGATAGAGGGATGTCGTAATAGCGGGATGTCTAAATAGTGACATGTCGGAATAGCGGGATGTCTGAATAGCGGGCGGACCCCGACCGCTCTGCTCAGCGGGGAGGAGGAGCAGCGTGTATTATTGTTAATGTTTTTTTCTAATTAAGACATCCATTTTGGTGGTTTATTACATAATGCACCAAATTATTACATTTTTTTCATAAAAAAGTGTAACACCCGCAATATGTAATAGGCTAAGTGATGCAAAATGTAACAACTTATTACAAAATGCGGCGAAGTTTATTACATATTGCGTTCAAGATTTTTATTACAAAATGCGGCAGATTATTACAAAATGCGGCGTTATTACATAATGACGTGAAGATTTATTACATTATTACATAATGCGTCATTATTACATAATACGGCGTTACAACCCTCAAAGATCCTCAAACAAACATAAACCAGAAGAGGACAGAAATCAACTTTAAAGGGATAGTTCACTCAAAATTGAAATTTCACTCATTGTCTACTCACCCTCATGTCGACTAAGGGCTGGGAGAGTCCTCCGTTCCTTCTCGGAGTTACAGGGGGTCTCCGTGCAGCACTGCATGTCCATATAACGGTTGCAAATGGATACCACTTTTCTTCGTAACAAAAGGACACACCAAAAAACATCCAAATACCTCCATAGTGCTCGTCTGTAATGTCCGTCTTGTATTGAAGCCCCGAAATGCGAAATTGTTCTGAAAAAAATTCAATAAGTCTATGTTTTTTGGTCTGTCTTTTTGTTACAAAGACAGTTGGTATCCATTTGCAACCGTTATATGGACATGGACTGCTATGCCGAGACCCCCTCTAACTCAGAGAAGCCACGGAGGACTCTGAAACTTCTCCCAGCCCTTAGTCGACATGAGGGTGACTAGATAATGAGTGCAATTTGAATTTTGGGTGAACTATCCTTTTAAGTCAATTGGACTTCAGAAATAGTATGTTTGTGTGAATTCAAAGTGCTTTTTTGTACTATACATAATGGTTGCAATGTTGTTTTATAGGCATTCCCCCCATACCACCTCTATCTATGTAGTTAATGCTAGCAGTTAGCATCTCTTATGATTCCGTCCTCTCCTCAGCTCTCCTTCCCTCCCTGCTGCTGCCTTCATCTCCTGGTTGCGGATTAAAGAGGACACTGTTCTCCCACGCCTGCAGGGTTTATACGGATATTGATCCATGTGCCGTCGAGCTGTTCACTCAGATAACAGCTATGGAGCGAGAGATAGGACCTATAATTTTTTATTATTTCCTTCAGCGTCTCACCAAGAAATCAGATAACGCAGGCCTCGGTTTCATTATTTCCAGACAGAGGTACCACTGTGGAGTGTTTTCATGACACGACACCCAAATAATTGTCGGTAACAAACACACACAGAGGGTGGGGTTAGTTGTGCATGATCCTGAAATAAATAATTCTAAGTTAATTTAAATTAATTTCATTAAAGACGTCTGGTGCTCAGCAGATCAAGTGTACCATCATGCAGTCTAAAAACAGATGTGCACAAACAGCTCTGTCTACTATATTTGATGTGTACACATAGTCTAACACACTGCCATGAATCCTGAGGTACTGCCTCTTTCTAAATCACATCTATTCCTATAAATGCTTAATTACTGACCCGATTTAGAGTCATGTGAATGTTGGTTGCATGAGGTGCTGCTGATGTTACTATTTAAAAAGCTGAAAACTACATTTCAGTCCGACTTGGTCACCCTTTGAGGAAGGATAATGTTGTTTCCAAAGTATTTGTCACTGATATTAAAGGTACATTGTGTAGGAATTCCTCCCATCTAGTGTTGTGGTTGTATATCACAAGCAACTCAATCGTATTTTTCATGCTGCATTCACGTGAAATTGGGCAGATGGCAGACAGACGACAGCCGCTGCACGTAACGGCATAAACAAGCCTCTGTGTAAACAAGTGGTCCGTCAGCACGAGGCAAAACAATACACGTGACAATATGTTGTCATGGCGATGTCGTAATGTTTACCTGACCCACGTTTTACCGGCTTTCTCTGGACTTCTGTGACTAAAATGACATCTGGTTTGTTAGTGACGGCCGTCTGCCCGACTGCAGGTGAATGCAGCATCAGTGTAACGCTCCATTCCTCCTCACTGCGTTACCGCGGTGACTTTTCACAGACGCCACCTCGACCTGAGCCGACAGCTCCGGTGTCTCCGCTGAGTTTCCGTGGTTTCCTACGGTCACGGTGCCACTGAGCGTAAAAACATGGCGACACCACATGGCAGCCAGCACCGAGCTTACCCGCTCCATGGAGATATGAATGATATGAACGGCTAATTCAGAGCTGAAAGGAACACTTCACTCCGTTGATGGGGGGGATTAGCCTACTGATTAATGAAAAACAGACTTTTGAACCAAATAATCGATTTTCGTGAATAGATAACAGGAGAACTTACACCATGTCCCTTTAAGTAAAAGTTTAACCCCTGTAGTTAAAAGAAACAAACATGTAAAGACAAAAAATACACTTACAAAATCCTACTTGTTACTATTGTCTTTCATTGTGATGTTCTGAACCTGTCTCTACTGGAAGCCGGTGATGTGTGAACTGTGCGATGTCTCCAGAAGACACAAAGAGGTTGGCAAGGTCAGAGGATGCCTGCTGTCTGTCTGCTTTTGAATCAGACGCCCTGCATGGAAGGGAAGGCTCTAAATAATGATGTGTGTGTGTAAGTGGGTGGGTGTGTCGGGTGCGTGCATGTGTGTGTATGTGTGTGTGCATCTATTGCGGTATAATTGACAATAAATTGACCTTGATTCAGAATTCTGGCAGCAAGGCTCTGTTTACTCAGCCTCAGAGGATGGCTGGCTGGACACACAAACACACACACACACACACACACACACACACACACACACACACACACACACACACACACACACACACACACACACACACACACACACACACAGGCATCACCGCTTACAGTTAAATCAGCCTCCTGTAATATTTAGTGGTGCCCATCGAGCTGACCAGATGTCATGGTGGGAGGTCCTCGGTGAAATGTCACAACAAACTGCAGGTCAACACATCTGAGCTTCACTACACATACACATCTGTGTCAGACTTCAGACTTCAGGAATCAGATGGACTCCTTCTACAGACTGGCTGAATCCCCTCCTCTATTATTTAGGGCCTTAAAGGGATAATTCAACGTTTTGGCATTATTATTTCATAGATTATTTCATAGCGTGGCGAATGTTCGGGTCATAACTTCTCCATGAGAGCGTTTTGGAATTGTTGACTGTATATTTGACTAGTTTGATGAGGGAAAGGCGAAAGTATACCATTCACCTCCATTGCGTTAGCTGAGCAGCTCTCGTCTCGGCCCCGCCGATCTAAAAACACCTTGCACCGATAATTAAAGAAAAGAGAAAAGAGGAGACCGCACACTTCAGCTCCCGTATGTGCTGATTTATTTAGCAAAATAGCTAAATAAATCGAGCATGTGCGGTCTCCTCTTTTCTCTTTTCTGTCTACATTTATGTTTGAGGCCAGCACCTTTTTTAACTGGATGTGCACAACCTTTCTACTTTTTTGTACCGATAATTAAAGGCAATGAACCTACCATTAAGACTATAGGGATTATGGCAATAGGTGAATTTACCAACAACTGAGCGAGGCCTGGTTCTAACTACAGTGACTCAGGTTAGTCTGACCTGGGGCCACCATGATCCCTCTCTCACTGGCCGTGGAAAGACAAGAATCATTTTATACAAAGTTGTAGTTTATACCATAAAAAACTTGTCATTGTTTTGGATTTGGATTTGTTTGGAAAGGATTTAAGACTAAAGATTAAATCTGAATCAGACTGAATCTGATTTGAAAATCACAAAATCACTCAAATTCACTCGGAATCATTTGACAAAACTATGCAGTGAATGTCAAAGAAATTTTAAATCGAATGCAACTGGACTTGGTTATTTGTCTAGGAAGAAGTTTCACCTCTCATCCAAGAGGCTTCATCAGTTCATGTAGCATCTGACCAGGCTGGGACTGGTCCGTCTGGTATGCAGTGAATGAACTCTTCATTTTTTGTAAGCAGCCAGTCACAACACACAGTGCTTTTGTCAGTGCGGACCAACAGGCAGACTGCTGACGATGCTTCAGATTATCACATTCAGAAGTAAAAATTCAGCTGACAGCTCCACCCGGGACTTGATTTAGGATGCTGACTTGAGTTTTACTTGTCACTATGTCCCTTTTCTTGCTAGAGTAAATGGAACTACATGCTACATACATAAGCCTCTCACTGGGAATTTGCCATAGCATGGCATGGCTTTTCCACATATTAAAATAGTCCCCAGGTGTCTTAAAGACATGTCATGTGTCATGTGACATGCTTCGGTCAAAATACCCCAAGGATCAAACATCACAGCTCTTTTTATCTGCTCAAAACAGCCCTGTTCAGAACAGCTGGTTGCAGTATGTCCCTTTAAATGCAAATGAGCCACTGCTTGCCCCGCCCCACCCATTCTACCAGTACAGGTACTCACAGGTAGGGGTGGTGTTATGCAAATTTGAAAACTAATGACATCATTAGCCGGTGCATATTCTCATTTGTCCAGGTCATAGTATTTCAAAGGAGGTTAAATCGAAAGCAACTGGACTTAGTTATTTGTCTAGGAAGATGTTTCACCTCTCATCCAAGAGGCTGATTCAGTTGAAATAATGACATCATTGTATGACAGCTGAGGCAACAGCTCGTAAATCCACATGGATTTTGACCTATAGGGAGCCTGAAAATTACAGATTTATTTGGTCAATTCTCACATGTTGGGGGCCAGAAGGCAAGAAAAACACCCAGATATAGTGGGTGATTCAAGTCAGTGATTCAATTAATGTTGGTTTTGGTATTTTCATTGGACTTTGTTCATAGGAAGTCATAACTATGGTACCCAGGTTGGATACCAAACTGTTTGCAAAGAGGAAATTTGAAATGAAAGTCCAAACATATAGGCTACACTGTACTGAGTAAATTGTACCTAGCCAGGTATTAGTAATAAGATGTTTGTGTGTCACTCAGCTGCATCTGTCTGCAGACTTGTTACATCATGTATCATTCAGAGGAAAAGTGTGAACAACGAATAGACGGGAGGAACTGGTGAGAGAGCAAGAATGTGAACAAGACAACTGGGAAGATGAGGCCGACTGAGCTGCCTTTGTCTGACTCCAGGTCAGCGTGTTGTGTTGTGTGTCTATGATGACTGGAGTCAGACAGATTGAATTAAAATTAATGACTGCATGATACGCCCATCTGCCACTGCTGTGGTGTCACATGGGGTCTAAATATTTGAGCAGCCAACAAAACAAGTCAAATGTTCTCCTCACTGAAAACCTGTAGTGAGAGACCTCTCATTGTGTTATCATGTTGCTAAGACAGAGACAGGAATGACCTCTGGATGGATGGAAGTATGAAATCGACTAAATACTTTACACCATCGGTTATTTTACAAGAACAAATATCACTTTCTCAAATGGTGAATGTGCTGTTTTAAGACCCAGACTCCCCAGCTTGCATCAGTGGCTGCACCATAAACTCGCTCTGATGTCTCAGACGTTCCCACAACATCACAGAGCCAGGGACAGTTTTATGAGAAACTCTTCAGTCTGGCTGCATTAGTATGCTGACGGAGCAGCCGACCGAAGACACGAGGGAGACAGGCTGGGAGAAATTAGTTGGATAGATGGAGCGAAAGAGGGAGGTGGAATGGAGGGAGATAAAGGTTTGGGGCTGAAGAATGAAAATGAATGTGTTTTTGGGTGTTCTATGTACGGGAATAAGATGAATCCCTGTTATCGGTGTCGTTGCTCATTTCTGTCCGGTGTGTCCTGTCACAGCGGGTTTGCTCCTGTCCACACTGCCTCTCTGCCCCCCCCCATGTCTTCTCTCTTTATCTGTTTTGGACTCGTCCTTGTCTGTCTTTCGGTCTGAAGCGGGATGAGGTCAGAGTTGGCAGGGATGCGCTGTGTCAAATAACTAGGACAATGGTCTCAGAGAGACAGTAAAGGCCAGCGGCAGATTAACAGTTTCTACTGGCTGGTTCAGACCTCCCACACATCCCAGTCTGTGTGTGGAGCATGCATCGGTGAGTTGGGGATTTATCCAGATTGGTAAGAAGGAGAAAATTGTCATATCTCATATAGCTTGACAAAAGTGAGGACTGGAGGAGTGAGTGCTATACCAGCTCAATGACTTTGTGTTAAAGGGATAGTTCACCCAAAATTCAAAATTTTCAAGCAGTATTTGTCCATAATGGTTGTGAATGGATACCAACTTTCTTCGTCCAAAAAGACACACCAAAAAACATCCAAATACCTCCATATTGCTGGTCTGTAATGCCCCTCTTGTATTGAAGCCCCAACATGAGAAATTGTTCCGAAAAAAAATTAAATAAGTCTATATTTTAAGCTTGTTTGTAGCGGAAGCTCCCAGTGTCTCGGTTCACTTCTCTTCCTGTGTCTCGCGTGATTTGCACTGACCGGCGGAACAATTTCTCATGTTGGGGCTTCAATACAAGAGGGACATTACAGACGAGCACTATGGAGGTATTTTGATGTTTTTTGGTGTGTCTTTTTGGATGAAGAAAGTTGGTATCCATTGACAACCGTTACATGGACATGCACTGCTACGCCGAGACCCCCTGTAACTCAGAGAAGCCACGGAGGACTCTGAAACTTCTCCCAGCCCTTAGTCGACATGAGGGTAGATAATGAGTGAAATTTCAATTTTGGGTGAACTATCCCTTTAAACTGCTACACCCCTGACATGAGCTATGCCTACAAAATATGCATATGTTTTGTGATGCAAAAACTCACCTCTGGTTGGCAGCAGATGGTAATATAGATTGCAATGGCTTCCCCCTGCATCACTGACCAGACATTTCATAGTCTCCAGTGTACACCCAGTCTCTCAGACAAAGGCATGGGGGTAAACGTCCTTCAGAACGTTCCCACCAGGCCTGTCAAACATGGGCTCAAACCAGACAGTACAAGGTGTGGTGCTTTCTCTTCACTCTGTATCCAAGGTTAATGTGACCTCTGATGCTGTGTGAAGTCACCCCACTGCAATAAACACGGTTGGATGTTTGAGCCAACTCCTTCGTCAGCAAATGGCAAGGGCTTCCTCGCAGAAGGTGGCGAGCAGACTGTAACATCGGGGGGTGGTGGGCAGGGTCCAGATTGAGCAAATAGGCCGTTCACCCTATAGTCCAGATCAAGTGAGAAACAGAGAGAGAGGATGTTATTCTCTATAAGGGATACAAGATGAACATGAATAAGTTGAACAATGAACTTGGAAGTCTTCTGGAAGCAATCCTCAACACCCTACCTTAACGTTTGGGATAGATCAAACCTGTAACCACTGAATAACCATCAAGGCCCACTGGTTTGCTGTGAGTGTTGTTGGCAGGTCATGGTCAGCAGTATAGTATCTGTTCCACCAGACTCTCTATCAAGACGTAGGTGCCATTCCACCTGGTTTTGACGTCCTGCTGCAGGCGTTTTGGTTGCATTTTCATCTCGAGCTGGATATCTTGCAGCTGTGAATATGCTAGTGGAGAATGTTTAAAGTGTCCAACAATCTGTCTCCCATGTGCAACGGCATCACTCACAGTGCGCTGTGATAGGAGTCCCTCGTTGATAACGAGCTGCATTGTATGTGTAACGCAGCCTAAACTACGCACTCTCAAGTTGTCCATCGTCTTTCGCATGTTGCTGGTGTTGTCCCTCAGAATCACATGGACTTTTCTTAACGGAATTTGCCACTTGTCAAACATTTCCTTTAGGGTAGCTGCAATCACATTGCTGGTGTGTGACCCACATACGTTTGTTGCATTTAACATTGCACTGTGTGGCACAAAACTCTCATCCAGCCAGTGTGCTGTTAAACTAAAAAGTGACACGGGGGATACGTCAGAGCTCCAGATACTTTTATCTTCTCTAATATGTGTTTGCACACTTTATCACACTTTACGCAGTTCAGGTAGAGCTGTCTCGGAAAAATACTTTCGGCATACCCTGCATACTGGGGCTCCAGGTGGCTAATTAGCAGCTGGAAACCCTTGTCCCCAACAACCGACAGCGGTTGTCCATTCATAACAATGAATTTCAGTATCGTCTCAGTGATTTTTGTTGCCTGCACACTATTACTTTAGGTGGAAACTTTTAACCTCTTTCCTTTATCTCCTTCAAAGTTAGCTGCTTCATACCACCTCCCTTTTCTTTATTCAGTTCAATGAACTTAGCGTGTTCTCTGGCACAAAATCCCTATAGGTGCTTAATTAAGTTGGTTGTGTTATAACTTGAAGTTTTACCACCATCCCTCGGACCATTTACTGCGCAGGTATTGCAAGTAGCCGTCAAGTTTGTTGGCTGAGGTAGTGTGAAATGTTCCAGATAGGCAATGCTTTCACTCGCTCCATTTTGAAAACAGTGTGGGCTTCCGCACGGCATGTTGCTTGCATATGACGTCACAGCGTACAGCATAGATCGGCCTATGGAAGTTACAAGTTTATTTATTTAGAAATGGAACAAAACATATTAATGAACGTTTTAAAAGAAAAATGTAAATATGAAAAGAGATTGTAGCCGTACGGCTAATTTCCATCTCCTGTCCCATGGGCAGGTATAGGTCATCATTACCCAACCTAGAATTTTCTTCAGTTATCGGGACTGATATTGTTACCAATATCGGATCGGTGCATCCCAATATTCCTGTGGACCACTGCAGGAAAATCAGCTTTTCCGGTTAAAGGGACAGTGCTATCAGAATAGAGGTTGGAGGCAGCCCACCAAAGGAGGAGGGCAAAATATGCAGACTTGGTTGGAGTTTAGGAAAGGTGGATGGAGCGTGGTGCTCTACCTGGTGGAGGTGGACACTTGAGGCCTTTGGAAATGAAGGGACAGAGGCTGCAGAAAGTTACTAGGAAGGTATCCAGGTGGAGGTAGAGAAGATAGCATTTGGCTCTAGTTTAGAAGACGGGACAGGGCATGGGGAGTGAGCAACTTCTGCAGAAGTTTAGCTGCAGGGGATGTAAGGGAGATGTTCCTGTTCACCACCCTGCCATTGACCCTGCACTGAAGTACAGGGTCAACAGGAACCAAGGCCTGGCAGGAAGAAGACCTATTAAATGTAGGTTTTAAGGTAAAGTTCTCCCTGTGCTGTTGGCGGTAGAGGCTCATTAATCACTTACGTAAATAAACACTAAAGTGTGCAGTCTTACACACATCAGTGAGCAGAGGGACAGGGGACAGCCCTGGGTGTTCTCCGTCCCGGCCTACTGCGTTCAACTGTACTTACACTGCGGCCCCATGTGGGGAAATGCACAGCTATACATTCTGCCTATGCACACTGCTTCACAGTCACGCCTATAAACAAAGTCACATATTGACCGGACGTAGAAGAGTGAAGGATGCAGAAGAGGAGACGCAGTAGTTTCCCACGTAGTCTTTCTCTTCCTCTCTCCGCTTTGTAGTTCTCACTCTATAAGTTCCTCCCAGCGTTGGGGGCGTTTCATTGATTTTCAGTGCGGTCGATTTCTCCCAGTGTGTGAAGCAGCTCAGTGATCATGAGCTGACTCGCCTTTTTACATGTTGGATCGCAGTGTGATGGCTTTGTCCTGTGTTTTATTACACGATTATAGAGCAGCATCTGCAATGAAAAACCCATTCGACATATTACACATGTGAAGTAGCGGATGACAGTGACATGAGGTTCATTCATAAATCATATTGCTTTAAAATGAACGCCCAGGAAAAGCTGCATTATACTGCATAATATATACTTTGATGTTCACATGAGATGCAAGGAGATGCTTTCTTCAGTAAGTGATGGAGAATCTAGAGGCAGCACCATTGTGAGTTAGAATTGACATCACAGTCCAAGAACAAAGCTGTGTTTGAAGATTTCACACTGGCTTAAAGCGTGAAATGAAAGGCAAAGGGCTTCTGATTTTCTTTGCATAGTAGGTTTCATTTGGTCATGTAGACTGGGGTTGTGGCATTGGTATTGAATCCTAAATTTCATTTTCCTCAATCTAGCCCAAGGACTGGGATCACGATATTTTTCCACTCTGTAAAAGACATTAAACTCAGCATGACTTTGCTGTAGTTCTCCTCTTGCAACTGGACTTTTGGAGAAAAAAAAACAGTTATTTATCAGTACCAAATGCTTTTTCTCCATCATATTAGATAAATTGACTGGATAAGTTGTCGCTTGGCTGTTGTTCACATAACACACACATTACGGTATGTTTGAGTGCTTATATCTCTTAAAGGGATAGTTCACCCAAAATTCAAATTTCACTCATTATCTACTCACCCTCATGTCAACTAAGAGCTGTGAGAATTTTCAGAGTCCTCCGTGGCTTCTCTGAGTTACGGGGGGGTCCGTGCAGCAGTATTTGTCCATATAATGGTTGTGAATGGATACCACTTTTCTTCGTCCAAAAAGACACACCAAAAAACATCCAAATACCTCCATACTGCTCATCTGTAATGTCCCTCTTGTATTGAAGCCCCGACATGAGAAATTGTTCCGAAAAAAATTGAATAAATATATATTTTAAGCTTGTTTGTAGCGGAAGCTCCCAGTGTCTCAGTTCGCTGCTCTTCCTGTGTACTGTGTACTGACCGGCGGAACAATTTCTCATGTTGGGGCTTCAATACAAGAGGGACATTAAAGACGAGCAGGATGGAGGTATTTGGATGTTTTTTGGTGTGTCTTTTTGGACAAAGAAAAGTGGTATCCATTGACAACCATTATATGGACAAATACTGCTGGACCCCCCCCCCGTAACTCAGAGAAGGCACGGAGGACTCTGAAAATTCTCACAGCTCTTAGTTGACATGAGGGTGAGTAGATAATGAGTGAAATTTGAATTTTGGGTGAACTATCCCTTTAAGGGGCTTTTTTTTAACTTTGCTAATTTATAAATCACTTGATAAAGAAACAATATCGACGATCACCCAGTCATATGTAGAGAACTCACCAATTCCCCCTCCTGCTGTGTTCCACAGGCCTTTGGCCAGGCCTACTCCACCCAGCGTAAGGTGGCAGAGGATGGGGAGACCAACGAGGAGACGCTGCTGCAGGAGTCAGCCACCAAGGAGGCCTACTACATGGGCCGTCTCTTGGAGCTCCAGTCGGAACTGAAGCACAGCCGGGCCACCGCCTCCAACACCCAGGCCGACAACGAGCATCTGAGCTCCCTGCTGCAGGAGCTCAGGGAGGTACAGCACCACAGGCTCATGGATATCTCTATCATGTTATATAGTGCTATTAAAACAGGGCATCTTCATGTACAAAAAGTCTAAGATGAAATGGATAGTTCACCCAAAATTGAAATTTCACTCATTATCTACTCACCCTCATGTCGACTAAGGACTGGGAGAAGTTTCAGAGTTATCTGTGGCTTCTCTGAGTTACAGGGGGTCTCGGCATAGCAGTGCATGTCCATATAACGGTTGCAAATAGATACCAACTGTCTTCGTAACAAAAAGACACACCAAAAAACATCCAAATACCTCCATGCTGCTCGTATGTAATGTCCGTCTTGTATTGAAGCCCCGAAATGCGAAATTGTCCCGAAAAAAATTAAATAAGTCTATATTTCAAGCTTGTTTTGTAGCGGAAGCTTCTCGAAGCTCCTCCTCCCGGTTCGTCAAATTTGGACGAACTGGGAAGAGGACAGACCCTGGTTTGTCCAAATTTGACGAACCGGGAAGAGGAGCTTCCGCTACAAACAAACTTAAAATATAGACTTATTTAATTCTTTTTGGGACAATTTCACATTTCGGGGCTTCAATACAAGACTCACATTACATACGAGCAGCATGGAGGTATTTGAATGTTTTTTGGTGTGTCTTTTTGTTACGAAGACAGTTGGTATCCATTTGCAACCGTTATATGGACATGCACAGCTACGCCGAGACCCCCTGTAACTCAGAGAAGCCACGGAGGACTCTGAAACTTCTCCCAATTTCAATTTTGGGTGAACTATCCCTTTAAAGATTGAGATTTAATTGAAACAAACACAGTGTGGTAAAATGGTCCACTGTGTCATAAACAGCGTACAGCTCCAGCTTTTCTCTTCTGTCTCAGCAGAGTAACGAGATGTTGGAGCTTCAGCGCAGCCGGATGAGAGAGGAGATCAGGGAGTACAAGTTTCGGGAATCTCGGCTGCTCCAGGACTACACGGAGCTGGAGGAGGAGAACATCTCTCTGCAGAAACTGGTGTCAACATTGAAACAGAACCAGGTACAGTTGATTTTCTAAAAGCTCTGAGACCCTCTCTTCGCTAAAAGTGTGCCGATGTGCCAGCTTCCTGATTAGATTTCTCAGCTGCGCGTGGAGGCGAGAAAGCAGACAGGGTTTCACCTTCTCTTACAAGTTTAAAAATGTGCGGCGTATATTTAACTCCAAGTTCCGTTGAGAAAAAGCAGGACGAACTAACAAAGTCAAAGGGAAGCACGGAGACTAAATAGACACAAGGGAGACAAGGGTAACTGAGCACAGGTGACACACATTAAGGCGGGGCAGACAGATTTACAAGTAGGGAAACAGGACAAAGACAAGAGGTAAAAAAAAAAAAACACAAGACAAGGGAGTTAAAGGATAATTACCGTTTTTTTTTTACATAACTTTGGTGTCATTACAAGTTGTCCCGACGAAATTAGCTCCAGCCGAGAGCCGCGTATATCCGTATAATGCGAGAACACGGGGCACGCAATGCAGCCTCTAAATAACACATTATCCGCCGCGAAACTTGTTCATTTCACCAATATTTTGTTATGATACACTATCTGTAGGTCTGTAGGTTGACCTACTGACCTCTGACCTGGATGATGTCATCTCTGACCGCTGCCCGGCTCATTCTGATAATAATCATTCCACTTTCGGGTTAATTTTTAGAGCAACTAGCCAGAGCTTTAGTGAGTCCAGGTTGTGGAGAGGAAGTCTGTGGAAGCTGAACTTCATCCAGCTGCTCATTTTCTTCTGACAAGTCAGAAACATGCAGAAACGAACCGTAGCATTAGCGGTAGCAACAAGCTGCGCCACACCGCGGTCGGAGATGACATCATCCAGGTCAGAGGTCAGTAGGTCAACCTACATGATAACATGCCACCACGGGCTCTGAGGGTAATAGCACTAGTGTATCATAACAAAATATTGGTGAAATGAACGTGTTTCACGGCGGATAATGTGTTATTTAGAGGCTGCATTGTGTGCCCCGTGTTCTCGCATTATACGGATATACGCGGTTCTTGGCTGGATCTAATTTCGTCGGAACGACTTGTAATGACACCAAAGTTATCTGGGTGAGTAAATGATCATATTTTATGCTAGAAATAAGGTCCAGAATGTAAAAAACGGTAATTATCCTTTAATAGAAAAATAAAACAGGAAGTGAAACAAAAAAAATCCAAAAATAAAAGCCCCAAAGCAAAAAACTGATGAAAGGAAATGTACAAACAAAACAGAAGCTTGATTTCCTCTGATTCCTCTGTCTGTCCCTCCATCTCTGCTTCAGGTGGAGTATGAAGGCCTGAAGCATGAGATCAAGGTCCTGGAGGAGGAGACGGAGCTCCTCAACAGCCAGTTGCAGGACGCGCTGCGTTTGAAGGAGATCTCCGACGCCCAGCTGGAGGAGTCCCTGGAGTCCCTGAAGAGCGAGCGCGAGCAGAAGAACCACCTGCGCAGGGAGCTGGTCCACCACCTCAGCATGTGTGACGTGGCCTACACCGGCAGCGCCCACCTCACCTTCACCTCGGCCCCGCCCAGCGGCACCGCCACCCCCACCACTCTGCTCTCCCCAAACGCAGAAGAGCCCACAAGGTGGATGTTGCACTTGTTAAAGGGATAGTTCAACATTTTCGCGATTATGACATTGTCATAATCCCTATAGTGATAGAAGCAGGTTCATTACTTTTAATTATCGGTGCATGTTGTTTTGAGATCAGCAGGGCAGATACGTGAGCTGCTCAGGGAACTCAATGGAGGTGAACGGTACAGGTCGCCTGTCTGTCATCAAACTCATCAAATGCACAATCCAACAACTCCAAAACGCTCTCATGAACAAGTTGTGACCTGCACATTCACCATACGCTATGAGATAATCATGTAACATTACAAGATGGAGTTGTTTTTATGATAAATGCAAAGCTGGAACTACATTCCGGACATGGCTGCTGGGCGGAGTGATTTCAAAAGCGCAAGTAGTTCTGAGTATTTGCTCATAATGTTACGTAATTATAGGCTACATGATTATTTCGTAGCGTGGCGAATGTGCAGGCAACAACTTCTCCATGAGAGTGTTTTGGAGTTGTTGGATACCAATATCATATTAAAAGCTCCTGAAATGAGCATAATAGGTCCTTTTAAATGTTAAAAAACACTTTAAAATAAGACAAGGCAACATTTTGTCCCATATTGGTGATAATCTCACAGTTTGTGCTCTCAGCCCATTGGTTTTGGATCACAAATTAATGGTTTCATTAAGAAATAGCATAGTAGTTTTCTACAACTGGACACTAGTTTTTTTTTTAAACAAATGTAACGAAACAGCAGAAAATGCTGCACTTGTTGGGGACTAGTTTCAGAAGTGGATTAGGAAGAAGCAGAGGAAGAAGAATCATGTATTATCAAAGTGTTTCTAAACACATAGGAAATCAGACCTCTGCATTTAACTGCATTCAGGACAGCAGGAAGCAGGAAACTACTGTATCCATCGATGTGGATGGAGAAACACATCAGTCAGTGTAACAGTATGTACTCAAAGATGTTTTCAGTCGTCAGTGGAAACAGTGGAGTTATATGGTTCAGTGGAAGAAGACACAGCATTACACTCCTTAGACACACATTAACAGTTACAGGAAGAAAAATATCATTTGTCAGCACACTTTTCCTTTACCCAAGTACTGCTTTGCTCTGCCAAAACAGAGCTGCGAAGGACTTAAATGCTTTAGTTGCCAGGAGGAAATGTTGTAGGGAAGCGAGTAAATATATTGGCTATTAACATGTCACTGATTTGTTCTGTAGAACATTTTGTTTGGCAGTGAGTTTCCTATGAAAATATAATACTAATGCAGTTACAGTTTCTGGCCATTTTTAACCCTAGAACACTAACAATAAAAAAATAGTCATAATCATCAAAAATAATCATCACTAACGCCGGGTATTTTTTACCCAATAGCCTATAATATGCCCATAAAAAAAAATTCTCATCAAAGTATATTAAAATACAACAATACATGGCAAATTGAAGTACACTTCCTTTATTTTCCACTATACAATGTTTCACAAAATGAAAAAAAAGATATCATGGAGGACCCTATAAAAAAATGTCCAAAATTTGTGATTTATTTTTTGTTTTTTTGACAAAAACTTCTTTAAAAAAAAAACTAATGGAGCTGGGACTTTGTCCTTCAGACCACCCATTTGTGGGACATTTGAGCCTTATTTGGTGGAGTAAAAAGAAAAAAGAAAAATTTTCAGCAACACCAGAAATGGTCGCCAGACTTATGGTACAGACACACCAACTCCGGTGGCGACGGATCCCGACGCAACGAATCGCCGAGCGCACCGGCGAGTGGGCGGGTCTGTGTGACGTGGTACGGAGCTTGAGCTTCGCTCTGCCGTTTCCAACATGGCGGCCGGGTCACAAACGATCTCATTTTACAGTTAAACAACACACTAAAGTATGTTTCTGAAAGCATTTGAGGTGGGAAATGTGTAGTGCAGTAACAGAATCTTGATTCATATTTGATCAACACCGCCTAGTTTGATAGTTTGAAAGGAGTTTCTGAGCCGGCCGCATTGCGTTGGACGGACGTCATTTGCATAAAGTTCAATCTATCGAACTTTATGCAAATTCACATACGGCGACGGGGCCGTCAACTCGACGTGCTGTGTCCATCATGCACCGCGCGGCCGGAGCTCCTGCTCTACATAGACAATGAATAGGATCCGTTGACTTGACGTCCGTTGCCGGAGTTGGTGTGTCTGTACCATAGAATACATAAACACTAACGTCGGGTCACCCGAACATGTGCCTGCTGAAAAAACTAGGGATGGGAGCAGGGTAACATGCCTACCTTCAATGACGTCACTGAGCAGTATGAAGCTACCCAGGGACCCATGAAACTCAGACAACAGCAACATAATGAAAATTATGAAACAATAATTTCACGGGTGAAAATCACCCGACGTTAGTGTTCTAGGGTTAAGAAGGTTTCTATTCATATCTGAAAAGTTGCACATTAGCAATAGAATCTCTTCACTTTCTACGTGGTATGTGGACAACAAAATTCATTTCTTGGCCCTAAAGGTTTGCTCTAACCCGGTCTGCCAGATGTAACGGCCACCTCCAGGGCGGGACGGGAGCGGCCCCGGCACCGAGGGCCAACGGGGAGTGCAGGGGGCCCGGCCGGAAAGCCGATGGAGCGACGACGCTGGATCTCTTCAGTGAGATGAACGTGACGGAGCTGCAGAAGCTCAAGCAGCACATCATGACAGTGAGTTTGTGTGTTCTCTGATCTCCGGATCACAGCGCGAGGGTGTTAAGACAGAGAAACTAACACTCTGATGATGACGATGAAGGTGAGAGTGAAGTGATGTAACGACCAAAATTCACAAGACACCTCCTCTGGGAGCGGTCGTTCAAACTCTACTTGGAAAAACACACGGCAGCTTTATTCTTTATTTTCGGCGTCTGCTGGGCTCATGATCCAGCATGATCCTCTTCTCTTAAAAAAACCAAGGCTTTTGAATAATTTAAGGTAAAACCATGCTGACATACAGTATCCCCACTGCGTACAGCCCCCTGTCTCTCCCTGCATCCCTTTGTCTCCTCCTGTCACACACACTGACTCCTTCATTCTTATTTCCTTCCCCAACACCTCTCTTATACCCTTCTCAAGTATTTCTCAAGCTCAGATCTACCCAAATCTGTATAATATATTGTGCGTATATGCACATCTGTGTGTGTGTTTGTGCGTTTGTTTCAGTTCCTGCAGATGTAATCCCATCCATCCCTGCTCTCTGCAGCCTCTCTGATAGGCCGGGCTGCAGGAAGAGCTTATTTATATCCCAGCTGATACACTACACTATCGACCAGTCCCCAGCAGATGGATGGTTTTCATTTCTTCTCCTGCTGTTGCTCTTTTTTATGTTAATGAATCCTCTTTTGTGCGACAGTATTGTTTCTTCACATGCAGAGGAACTCTTTACCTCAGTGTTGTGAAGTGAAGTGCTGCCTGTAAGGGGTTAACACGATGAAGACGTGTTTATCTCATGATTGTCGTTCAGTGTGTGTTAAAAGTTTCCAGTTCAGGTCTGGTTTTTGTGTTGAATGGCGTGTGTCTTCGTCAAACACATCATTACACTTTGTGTTACTGCTCCTGTGTGGGTGGGCCGGTGAAATACGATCCGAGAGGTGCAGATGTGAGTGAGTTATCCTCCATAGGTACGAGGAGGAACTCATCTGATGCCAAAACCACTGCACTGCAGTTTGTAATGTAAGAGCTCAGGAGAGTTACCATGGTGACGCTCTGCGTTGGTAAACAGCTTAAAGTTAATTTCTGTCCTACTTCTGGTTTTTGTTTGTTTGAGGATCTTTGAGGGTTTAATATCCAACTGTTGGGGCAAACAGATCCAGAACTCAAAAAGCTCTGTCATTACACAGTCACCACTTTGCAGCATGACAATATATTGCAGATGTAGCAGATTAAAGGTACTTTATTTGTCACATATACAGCTAGTACAGTGAAATTCTTTCTCTGCATTTAACCCATCCCTGAGGAGCAGTGGGCAGCCACGGTGCAGCGCCCGGGGACCAACTCCAGATTATGAGCCAGTGCCTTTGGTCAGGGGCGCTGACTGGAGGATCAGGCTAGCTGACATGTTTTTAGTGGTGGGGGAAATCAGAGTACCCGGAGGAGGGATCATCCCTATGTTCCCCACTTTGTATGTTCCCCGCTGTGTCCGAACCGGGGAACATAGGACCCTTTTTTTTTAGAAAAAGGGTCCTATGTTCCCCACTTTTCCCCAAAAGGACCCGGAGAACATGCATTTTTTGTACCCATACCTGGAAGTGGAGTTCTGACTTTGCAGATTTTTGCCTATTTTTGAGTGAGAAGTTGAGTTGTGACTTTGAGTGAGAAGTGTAATTGTCCCATTGGTTGGGTTTAGGCAATGAAGAAAGGAGTTGGTTAAGTTTAATACAGTAAAAAGACCAGGTAGAGGCTAGACAGGCCAGATAGAGAGAAAGAGTCCAGATAAGTAGAGAGAGCATCGACCAGCAACAGTGGGGAACATAGGTCCCTTTTTCAGAAAAAGGGTCCTATGTTCCCCTAGTATGTATTGCGACCGGGGAACATAGGACCCTTTTTGGGGAAAATGGGGAACATAGGACCCTTTTTGGGAAAAATGGGGAACATAGGACCCTTTTTTAAAAAGAGGGTTCTATCATTGTGTCTGTCTGAAGAGAATTAGAGATTGTTACTAGAGATGGTGCCGATCGATCGGCAACTGATCGGATCGGGCCGATATGATAAAAAAACGATAGGACCCTACGCTCCCCCCGGAGGAAACCCACGCTGACACGGGGAGAACATGCAAACTCCACACAGAAAGGACCTGGGGGATTCGAACCCAGGACCTTCTTGTTGTGAGGCAACAGTGCTAACCACTGCGCCACTGTGCCGCCGAATTATAGAATTATAGTTCATTCACAGTTATTTTGTGTTCATGAAATGCTCATGCACAGGTCCACGTCATGCAGTTTGAGTGAGAAAACAGTTTACAAGTTTAGAATTGATACAGGACACACATGGCAGTATCACTCTTGATATTGTGACATACAACAGGGATTTGGGGCTTTCGGATGAAATTTTAAAAGCCACCTAAAATGCACTATAACCCTTACAAATGAACTTAATTCGACCTTCTCTAAACATTTGTATGCACATGTCCAACTGATTAATGTTTCAGTGCTTATAACATGACATGCTGTTCTCCAACAAGGTGTCTGAATTCTCTGGTTCAATGACAGTTTGTATTGAAACAGTCCTCTTCATCACGCTGTTCACATTCTGACATCATGAGACCAAGACCACACCTGTATAACAATCCATCAACAGGACATGTGGAGGCTTCAGACGATGGGATGTTGTCAGAGGGAAGTGTCCACTGAGCTCAGAGTGTCACAGAGTGTCATCAGCAGGTTGAACAGAGACACGGAGAGACTGGAAGAGTCACAGAAAGACAGACACATGGACGTCCTTTGACCACATGACTTATTGACACATTTACATTTTTTGTTGTGGTTTACCCAGCACTGTTTTTGTTAGCTTTTGTTTCAATACACTGTTTCAGATGAAAATTACCACCCCATACTTCTACTTAAATGCCCTATTTTAATAATAATAAGAATAATACATTTTATTTTGGAGGCACCTTTCAAGTCACCCAAGGTCACCTTACAAAATAAATAAATAAATAAAAGCATAGAAGATCAGACACATCATTAAAACAAAACATCATACAGTTTTGAATTGGGAATTGAATGATGTGATGGAGTCTGACTGTCTTATGTGTGGGGGATGATGATGATATAATGAAGCAAAAACTTTACATTTTCCATAAATTTCACCCGAAAGTCAAATATCCCTAACTTTTTGTGAGCAGTCTTATATTACATTTCTGTAGGCTATGGGACACCAGACTGGAGACTGAAGACTTGTTGAGTATTGGGTCCAGTTCCAGTCCATCTGTTATTTGATTTGATTTGATATAATTTTGACTCTGATAGATGAACCGAGGACCGCTCTGTTGGGATGTTTACTGTCATCTGAGCCTTGTGTCTGCAAAACTGTCTTTTAGTGGGACATATTGCAATAATTGAAGATAAAACTTCAGACTATGATTTGATTTGGACCCTGTGTCGACTGCTAATAGAACACTAAGAATACATTTAATGTAAGATGATGCAGTCTGTAAAAGAAATGCACAGAATAGTCAAATAATACCTCAGTAAATGTTGTTTCCTTCCTTTGCTGCTCTGTCTCCAGTTGGAACGTGATAAAGTAACACTGATGACGAATCTCCAGGAGTCCCAGACTCAGCTCCAGCACACCCAGGGGGCCCTGACTGAGCAGTATGAAAAGGCCCTCCGCCTTAGCCAGAAAATCACTGCCCTCCGCCGTGTTCACCGAAAGTCCCAGAGCAGCGTCACCTCTCCGCTCACCTCTCCGCCCGCGATGCAGCTCGGTGAGGACGAGGCCGAAGGGGAAGGAGAGGCCGAGGAGGACAGGGGCGAGACGATGACCAAAAGCCAGGTGTTTACGTACCAAACCCCGGGTCTGGAGATCATGCAGTGCAAGTACCGCGTGGCTGTGACGGAGGTGGTGGAGCTGAAGGCGGAGGTGAAATGCCTCCGGGAGAGGCTGGCTCAGTGTGCGGAGGCAGCGGCGGAGGAGAGGCCGAGACGCAGCGGCCAGCTCCGGGAGCTGGAGAGACAGGTGGCCTCGTTGGAGAAGAGCTGCCGAGAAGGACGCGAGAAGGTAAACCATGGTGGAGTCATTGTGTCTGTCTGAAGAGAATTAGTCATTAGGCGCGTTTCCACTGCAGGAACTTGGGGGTAATTTTACGGGGCCAACCCCGTTGGTTGCGTGTCTCCACTGCAGGAACCTCCCCCACAGGGCCGTTTACAGGAACTTTTACAGGGCCAAACAGAGTCCCTGCCTGGGGGTAGGTACTCAGATCGGCCCTGAAAATGTCCCGGTGGGGCTTGAGATTTACTCTGTGCTGATTGGTCAGACTCAAAGCAGGAGGATCATGTGACGCTAAGAGAAAGCCCCAAAATAAGATGCATTTTTATAACCCAACGTTACTAAAAACGGAAAAAGAGTAGCAGTAGGCCTGGTAAAAAAAAAAGAGTGGTAAATAGGCGATCATGGGATTACGTGCCGATCGAGACGGCATTTTTTTTTTTTTAAAGCAGAAGTACGCGGAATGTTTGTGTTATTATAAGTCTTAAATAGTTATATCTTCCAACAGCAATCACTTCTATAGAGTGTTTGGTCTGAAACACGGGTCTGTCAGTCACTCTGCTCTGCTGTAAGCCGAGGAGAAAACTTTCCTTGTATCCTACAACCTTTATCCAATGAGGAGAGAGAATGGCATAAAGGGGCCTCTCTGTGTGTGCAGCCAAGGGATGCGCATGAATGTGGTGACGTAGGGACGAGGGCGGGGACTGCTGATGGGGAACTCCATCTGCTGACAAGAAGTTAGCCAAAACAGCCGGATCGCTTACTTCTGCTTTAAGAAAGCGTCTATACTGACAGAAAAAAACAACAACAACAAGAGCAGTAAAAAAAATAAATATATAAACATAAACGCTGCACAACGACCTCGCAATGATTGAAACTGTTGCATGGCCACCGAGAGGGCCGAGTGAGAGGACGGTTCCTGTAGAAGTTCCTACCCCCTCCTTTTACCAGGAACTCCTGCAGTGGAAACGCGGCTATATACACAGATGAAAACATTATTCCCTCCTCTGTCTTCCCTCAGATTTCTAGTCTGGAGTCGAACTTGCAGGCAGCTCACTCTGCAGCCAGTGAGAGCCAGGGGGCGCTGACTGCAGCCCAGGACGAGCTGGTGATGCTGAGTGAGGAGCTCGCCCAGCTCTACCACCACGTCTGTCTGTGCAACAACGAGACGCCCAACAGGGTCATGCTGGACTACTACAGGTCTGACTGTTGTTCTGACAATGACATAGGCTACACACAGCAAGGAAAGATATTAGTGTCTTACACAAAATGTGATGCATTTAACAGATGACATTTAAGGGGATAGTTCAACATTTTGGCAAATTGGCACATTGCCATAATCCCTATATTTTTAGCAGTAGGTTCGTTACCTTTAATTGTCGGTGCAAGCTGTTTTTAGAACGGCGGAGAAGAGCCGCAAGCTGCTCAGAGCTACGCTACGGAGGCTAATGGGATTTCTTGGTTTCCCTCATCAAACTCATCAAATACACAATCCAACAACTCCAAAACGCTCTCATGGACAAGTTGTGACCTGCAAATTCCCCACACTATGAGATCATAACAGAACATTATGAGATGGAGTTGTTGAGGCAAATGCAGAGACTGCGGGAATGGGAACAGAAACGCGAACGAACGTTATGCAGAGGCCATTTTTGGCAATTTCCGCCTGTTTTTGTATCACTGCAATTAAAGCTTAATAGCCACAGAAGTACTAATCCCACAACTATGGTTTATGGCTTAAATGAAAGACAACCTTTGTCCCTTTACATCTATATGTATAAAATATTGAATTGAGTCATTCCATAAAAAAATGGGCTTCTGAAATAACTTTTTTTTTTGGAAAAAAAAAAACGAGTTTGAAATTTTTGGTGAAAAGGTGATATATCAAAATCCTAATTATAAAACAGGTTGAATTTTACATATATGGTTCACACACTCCCTGTCCACATATGTACCAAATTTTAGGTTGATAGGTAAAACTACTGAGGCACTATAGAGTTTTTCCAAACAGTGTCCCTTGGCGATGTACAGTGTGCAAAACCTGTCCAAAATCGTCCAATTTGGCTAAAATGCACACTGCAATATTTTAGTGAGATTTTTTTTTTTCCAACAGATAACCTATTGGGGCCAATCACACACTTGATGGGTTTTAGGAACACCAGTTACATAAGTAAAATGCCATTTGAAAATTTAATTTATGGGGATGAATATTTAGTGTCCAAAACCCATCCAAACATGAATTTACCTATTTTCGCCTGTATTATATTGTTATTTTCCTTTAAAACTCCAGAAGTAAACATCCCACAACCATCAGTGATGGCTTAAATTAACAAGGACATTTGAAATAGTTCATTTGTCTTTTATTATTATTTTAATTAAACTTGGGGCAGTAAAAACACACTTTTTGTGGAGACTTGTATTGCTTACTTGTTGACACTAGGGGGAGAGGGAACCAGCTGGGTGCAGGCTTAAGCTTTGCCCAATCAGGGATCATTATACATCAGGTCACACCTTAGAGTCTCTGCTATTGGACCAAAAAGTTTTCACCCCCGTGACTTTGATTGACAGGCGACGAGAGATGCGCAAAGCGGGTGCGCAGTCTGACGGAGAACGCGAGTAGTAATAGAACTGCGGAGTTACGTAACACGCCGCGGAATATCTGGTCACGATGGATAAAATCAACCAATGGATTATTTTCGAGCACATGTTCAGCTTTTAAAAAAGGGTAAGCTTGTAATTTTATTCAGTGTTTTAGTGGGTCTATTATTGATTATTGTCCGTATTTTTCGGCACTCGAAAATGACTTCCGGGTTTGTTTGTGTGGAGTGAGCAGGCTGGTTTAAACCTTTAATGGGGTAAAAACTGCATTTTTGTGCTTTGCTTTTGTTTATATGACAGTTTATGATTTTTTGGTGGTGAAAGAAGAGGTGTACAGATGGTACATATATGTTTAAATCACCTTCGTTGTTGACGTGACGTCGCTTGTGGGCTGCCGTAGTCTGATATTGTTTGAGACATTTTCAGTGACTGTGAAAAAACCGTAGCACCCAGAAACTTCATTTTTTTCCCTACCTGTTGCTGAAAGTGTCCTTAAAAGGTCTGTGGTGGAGTTTTCATTACAGCATGCCTACTTTTCGTTATATTAAGGACGCCGTTCATGTGTTATTGATTTGGGACGCCGGCGTCCCAACCACTAGGGGGCCTGCGTGAACAGGTTCATTCTGTTATTATCTCATAGCGTGGTGAATGTGCAGGTCACAACTTGTGCACCAGAGCATTTTGGAGTTGTTGGATTGTGTATTTGATGAGTTTGATGAGGGAAACCAAGAAATCCCACTAGCCTCTGTAGCGTAGCTCTGAGCAGCTCGTGGCTCTGCTCCGCCGTTCTAAAAAATAGCTTGCACCGACTATTAAGGGTAACAAACCTACTCCTAAGATTATAGGGATTATGGCAAATTTGCAAAAATGTTGAACTATTCCTTTAATAACGAACTATTTCATGTAATCATCTGTTATACATTGGTGGGGGTGTGGTGTGGAAACACCCATATGCTCAGAACCAACAAGCTAAAGACCAGTTCCTCCAGTGTTGTTGTTGGAGCAAAAAGTTGGATCAGTGGGATTTTCCTCACTTGGCATGAACATGTTGAAGGGAAAGTTGCCTTACATCCATCATACCAACATGTACAAAGGAATGAAGGAATCACATTTTTGGACAAGGTGTCGATTCCTCTGAAGTATCATCTTTTTCAGTCTAATCCATTCCTAATGACAGTATCATGGCTGCATCCACTGTCATTTGGCCTTAATGGCTGCATTGCAACTTTTGAAGGTGCACAGTTACCACTACCAGCACAGCTGTGGTTTCTCAGTCCCTCTGATTCTCCATTAAAAGCATCATGTGTTTGGAAACAGCACAGTTATTAAGAACCTAGTCTAACACAGTGTAAATGGACCTCACTGTTTTTTCTGAATGTGCATAAAACAGCAGCAACATGACGCAATAATCTGGCTGATTCTTTGATTTCAAAAATCTAAATCTAAAATGGGTTTGTAAATACATATTTATATCCTAGGTGTTGCTTGAAATATCTCATAATTCCTCCTTTCATTCTGGAAACATGAATATTTCTGAATCAGACTCTCCTCCTTTCTCAGAATGTTTTACCCAAGAAACAGATTACTGTAAAAGAGGAAAAACAGGTCATGCAGAGAAAAACTAATGAAAGTTGTCCATGGTTCTTTTTATTAATCAGTTCCACTTTTTTTTACTTGATGATGAAAAAAAAGAATCCTATTAATGAGTGTGTCAGGCTTTGAAAGGATTTCTGGAGAGAATAGTCTAATGCGTCCTCACTCATGGCTTCAGTCCTCACACCTCTTGACCAGGAAACCTTGTCCACCACTTGTGTCCACCAAGCAAGCACTTAAGACCAGCAGCCTTCTTACCACAGATCTATTCAGCTAACAATTCAATGCCATCTGAAGACACTTTCCTGATACCACACTGCCTACACTTGTTCCTATGAGTTATGACTCACAGTATGACCCGATGGCAGCATCCTTATGTTGTTTCTGCAGTCTGTATCAAGTGAGCTCCTCTCACTTTCTGCCTTTAAAGCAGCATTACATAGTGTTTGTTCATGTGTATCTGGAGTCCTTACAGCTCAAACACTGTACTTACTCAAGAGGCTTGTTTCATGTGCTGTGCAGTGCTGTGGATGCTCCTGCTCCTTGTCTGCAACCAATTTGTTCCAGGAGTCTGGATGACAAGACAATCCATCTCCAAGCAGAAATGACCAGAAATGACCAGAAATTGAGTACTTAATGAATTGAAATAAATTCCAGGCCACTTGATTTATGTTTGCTAACTATGTTAGGTAAAGGTACAATTGACCAGCAGACCACACTGGGAGCAGGCAAGGCAAGGCAAGTTTATTTGGTAGCCCATTTTTACAAACAGTTTGCCTCAAAGGGCTTTACATAGCATCATTACAACATCCTCTGCCCTTAGACACATCCACTGAGAAAAAACTTCCAAGAAAAAACCCTTAACAGGGAAACAATTGGAGAAACCTCAGGGTGATGAAGGCAGCTTCTGGTGGGCAGGCAGGGCCATATACAGGAAAGGCAGGCAGAGCAGGCCACCTTACGTAATGGGAGTACTGGACGACAGGTCAGGCAGCAGGGGAAAGGAGGCAATGCAGGTGGCGGTTGGCGCAGAGGGATGGAGATCTGGAGAGATCTGTGGAAACACAGAGAGAGTGAGAGACACCAGGGTCAAACAAGGTGCAACAGATAATGACGGTTCAAGATGTGCATGAGGAGAGGAGAGGTGAGGAGAGGAGGGGAGGAGAGGGGAAGAGAGGAGAGCAGAGGAGAGATGAAAAACAGTTCAACCACAAGAAGGAGGAGAGGAGATGGTAAGAGAGGAGATGAAAGGAGAGGAGGGGAGGGGATATGGCAAGAGAGGAGAGGAGAGGAGGTGGTAAGAGAGGAGAGGGGGTAGAGGGGAAGAGAGGGGGTAGAGGAGAGGAGAGGAGGTAGAGGGGAAGAGAGGGGTAGAGGGGAGGAGAGGAAAGGAGAGGGGTAGAGGGGAAGAGTGGGGGTAGTGGAGAGGAGGAGAGGAGATGGTAAGAGAGGAGTTGGGAGGAGAGGAGAGGGGTAGAGGAGAGGAGGAGAGGAGATGGTAAGAGAGGAGTTGGGAGGAGAGGAGAGGAGAGGAGAGGAGAGGAGAGGAGAGGAGAGGAGGGGAGGGGAGGGGTATAGGGGAGAGGAGAGGAGAGGAGATGGGAGGAGAGGAGGGGAGGGGAGGGGAGCGGAGGGGTATAGGGGAGAGGAGAGGAGAGGAGATGGGAGGAGAGGAGATGGGAAGAGAGGAGAGAGGAGAGGAGAGGAGAGGAGAGGAGAGGAGAGGAGAGGAGAGGAGAGGAGAGGAGAGGAGATGGGAGGAGAGGACAGAGTGGTAGATTCAGTGGACAAAGACAGGCTCAAACTGAGGGTCAGTGATTCTCTGCTGCAGACCTGCAGTACATATTGTATACCAAGTTTAAAAACATGTTTTCATTGTTTCTCCTTCCAGACAAGGCAGAGGGCTCAGGGGCCTCAGTGCCAGTCTCAAAGCCATGTCCTCGGACAACAGCAAAGTTCTCCTCACACCGCGCCTTGCCAGGCGGCTGGCCGCTGTCGCCTCGACAACCTCAACCCCCGGGGAGTCGCGGAGCCCCTCGAAGTCTCCATCCAAAGAGCCCCTGTCCAGGGAGGGTGGAGGGGAGGAGAAGGAGGGAGACAGAGAGAGCGCTCCGGTGACGCCCGAGCACACCCTCATGGCCTGCACGCCTCCCACACGTTCACCCAGTATCAGTGCCTCTTCATCCTCATCCTCGTCGTCGTCGCCTGCCATGGAGCCAGCCGGGGAGCTGCGCAAGGAGCCCATGAACATCTACAACCTCAACGCCATCGTCAGAGACCAGGTGGGGCTCATGTTGTCAGTAGACTTTCTGGTAACACTTTATTTGACGCCTATCTCTTTAACGCATTATAACCATACTTATAATGAGTTATAATGCAGTTATAGCACTGTATAACTTTAGTTATAAACACTCATAAATGATCATAATGCTTTATAACAATAATCATAACACACTATAAAACCTTTTATCATGACTTAAGGTCAGGTATTATCAGTGACGGCTGGTATCAATGGGCTAGTGGGGCTAAGCCCTCCCTGCATTACACAACAAAAGATGAGGACAAAATATTATATATAGCCTATATTATATTCTCTAAATAACATACAAAATATTGTTTTAAGTCTTAGTAAAATCGGAACTGGTAACAATATTAAATAGTTTCGAGAAAAACACAGGATATCTCTAAATGGGCTAATTTTAATCAGCCCCAGCTCACCGAGTCTGCTCTCATTCATTTTCCGACTGTGGATGATTGACAGGTGCCAGGTCCCGCCCTCGCCATTGACCGACTGTTGGGGCTAATTTCATTCAGCCCACAGGCCGATCGGTTCTGACCAATCAGCAGCGGGCTGACGCAGGGTCAGTGATTGACAGGCGTCATGTCCCGCCCCCTTGATTCACTTGTCATTGGGGCTAATTTCATTTAGCCCAACACCGCTGTTTTCAGACCAATGACAGGAACCGGAGGAAAAGTTGTGTTGTTGTGGGAGGGAGAAGAGACAGAAACAGCGGCGCTAGGCGCTAGCATCACAGGTAGCTACTTTACTGCTCTAAACTGTCTTTGCTAACATGAACGAAGTGGAGAATCTAGTTTCTAAACTCACCGGGAGCACCAGACTTAAATGACATGGCGATAACAGACCAGAAAGGCCGTCGATATGAGCTGCATATATCGTCTTTTTAATTGAGCAATATCGTCGGGTGTGTGTGCGTGCGTGCGTACGTGTGTGTGTAGGTGTTTGTTTGTGTGTGCGTGCGTGCGTGCGTACGTGTGTGTGTGTGTGTGTGTGTGTGTGTGTGTGTGTGTGTGTGTGTGTGTGTGTGTGTGCGTGCGTGCGTACGTGTGTGTGTAGGTGTTTGTGTGTGTGTGCGTGTAGGTGTTTGTGTGTGTGTGTGTGTGTGTGCGTGCGTGAGAGAGAGAGAGAGAGAGAGAGAGAGAGACTGTGTGTGTATGTGTGAGATAACCAGGTGAAGCTTTTTTTTTTTTTTGGACTAGACCCTTCTACTTAATGCAGTGTGTAGGCCTAGTTAGTTGCTATACTTTTGTGAGATGGGATAACCCTAACTTTTAGCTGTGTTAACCATTTAATGGGTATAATTTATTTATTAGCCCACCCAACTAATTTGACCACCAGCCGCCACTGGGTATTATAATATGTTATAATTGTTAGTAACTTGCTGACAATGCCCACATCGATAATGCATTAAACATATAGTTATAATGTGTTATAATTGGCTTCTAAACGTGTAAAACTATCATTATAAACACTCATAAATTATCATAAGGATTTATAACAATAAGCGTAACACATTATAGAGCATTATAACTCTATTATAACACTTGACCTTATAAGCCAATATAAAATGCTCTGTGATGTGTTATGCTTATTGTTATAAAGCCTTATGGTAATTTATGAGTGTTTATAATGATAGTTATACACGTTTATAAGTCAATTATAACACATTATAACTATATGTATAATGCATTATCGATGTGGGCATCATCAGCGAGTTACTAACAGTTATAACGTATTATAATACCTGACCTTATAGGTCATGATAAAATGTTTCATAGTGTGTTATGATTATTGTTATTAAGCATTATGATCATTTATGGGTGTTTATAACTATAGTTATACAGTGTTATAACTGCATTATAACTCATAAGTATAGAGATAGGCGTCAAATAAAGTGTTACCGAATTTCTTCTTCCTTTCTTTCTCTCTTACTCAATCCCCCTTTTCCTTCATTCACTCCTTCATGTTTCTCCCCTTTCTTTCCTACCTCTTCCTCTCCATCTTTTCTCTCCTTTAAGATTGAACATCTCCAGAAAACTAAGGTCTGCTTTTTCACGTCTCAGTTTGCTTTTTCAGCTGCGTGCTATTATACCCTTCCTTCCTGTTCTGTTCTCCCGGGGATTAACTCGCTCCTTTTAGCCCAATTCACCTTCAAAATAAAGTAATCCTCTTATCTCCTTTTGTCCTTACTTTGTCTCCCCCTCCCCTCCAGGTGAAGCACCTCCAGCGGGCGGTGGACCGCTCTCTGCAGCTGTCCAGACAGAGAGCCGCGGCCAGGGAACTGGCCCCTCTGCTGGACAAAGACAAGGAGAGCTGCATGGAGGAGATCCTGAAGCTCAAGTCTCTGCTCAGCACCAAGAGAGAGCAGATAGCCACACTCAGACTGGTGCTCAAGGCTAACAAGCAGGTACATAAGGCACACATGGGACTTTTTGCAATACAAATACAATGGTGCTTTGGTCTATGATACAAATAATGTGGCAGTGCTGTGGAAATAACAGAAAAAAAAATCATAATGTAAGGTATGACAACAAATATATCACAGGAGATAGATAGATAGATAGATAGATAGATAGATAGATAGATAGATAGATAGATAGATAGATAGATAGATAGATAGATAGATAGATAGATAGATAGATAGATAGATAGATAGATAGATAGTAGGGGTGGGAGGAAAAAATCGATTCACATAAATATCGCGATATCTTTTTTGATGATTTTTAAATCGATTTTTTTTTTTCAAAAATCGATTTTTGTTTTGAATTTTTTTAAATATTGTGCAATGTGCATTTGTTAGCCTTTTTTACATACAGAGAGTACAGGTTTTGAAAAGGGTTTAAGTTCACTTTATAATGGAGTATGTTAATTTATAGGCTCCTACAGTATTTGTGTGCAGATAAATGTTAAAAATGCAGACTAAAAATCGAGAGAATCGGCAATATCGTAGAATCGCAATTTAAATCGAATCGCCATCCAAAAAATCGTAGAAGAATCGAATCGGGAGAAAAGCAGATAGATAGATAGATAGCTCTGTATATACACACATACACATTTAGAATACATACATACGCATTACGCACACATACATGTAAAAAGAAAGGGAAAAAAAAGAAGTGCAAATGGGGCTGGGAGTATGGCACATCCTATCCTAGTCTTTAGGGGTGGGGGCTGGAGGTGAGATGGATTTAACAGCTTGGGGGATAGAAGCTGTTTTTCAGTCTGTTGGTCCTGGCTTTGGTCATTTCATTACAACATGAACATAAGTTTAGGAAATCGTATGAGTAGTGACTCCTTCAGTGTGATTCGGAGCTGTCCAAGACAAAAAGTTGACCTTTGTCTGCAAACCAATCGGATTAAGGATAAGATGAATACAATAATAGTATCCCTAAATGTTATCTAATGCATCCATCCCTCCATCCATGTCTGACTTGATTGTGATGTTCCTGTCATGGGGCCAAGTTAACGTTCCTCCCTAATCAGATTCTGAGTCTGATGAGTATGGGATGTGAGATCGGTGCAGTGTCCACCAGCTGCTACACTGGTTCCTTCTCCTTATCGTCTACTATACCTTTGCACAGACATTTTAATGACTTTATTAAAAAAAAAAAAAAATCCAAACACAGCCACCAGCACTGGTTTTAACGATGCCTTTAGGGAATTAGAACAGCAGTTTTATAGTCCAACTGTTTACAGGCCTACGCTCTCCGGATATGCATTAACCAATACAGTTGATTGAGGGACCCACTTGACTTTCCTGAACCTTTCCCCCCATAGCAATTAGTTTATATCGTCTGTTTATATGGTTTCCTCTTGAGGCATGTGACTCAGTGCAGACACTGAGAATATGTCTGCCACTGGATAACACAACTCTGACGACCTTCACTAATGGAAAAGAGTTGTTGTCATAAGTATCAACTTGAGTATGTATTGTTATTCAGGTGGGGCTTAGTGGACGTGAGAGTGTTTTTCATAGCAACTTCCTTGGACAGTGCATGTCTCTATATGGTTAAAGTGATGGTGGGAATTAGGACTTTGATGGAGGATTATGTAATGCACTCAGTTTCAGGGCCGTTGCTAAGAATTCTGGGCCCCTGAAAGAATACTAAAGTGGGCCCCTGACTTTTCCACTTTTTTCCTTAAACTACGTATGTATTAGCATTTTTTATTTAGCCTACTTTGTTTTGTTGCTAATGCAGCATTACTATGAGTATTAGTCAGGGTCTAAGCAGAATAAAGATTAGACTACTGGGGTTTTTTGTGGGCCCTACTTTCTCCCCTATACAACGGCCCTGCTCAGTTTAGAAAAAAAGCTCAGTTTTTCTGAATTAACAAGGTCTTATCTCAGAATGCGCCAATAATTTTCTCAAGTGAATGCATTACATTTCTGTACAACATGGATTAAAGAAAAAAAAAGCAAAGCAATGAATATAATAAATGTGTGTGTGTGTGTGTGTGTGTGTGTTCACTCAGACGGCTGAGGTGGCTCTATCCAACCTAAAGAGTAAGTATGATTCAGAGAAGTCCATGGTGACCGACACCATGATGAAGCTGAGGAACGAGCTGAAGGCGCTGAAGGAGGACGCCGCCACCTTCTCCTCTCTGCGAGCCATGTTCGCCACCAGGTCAGAGCCTCTTTCAGAGTGTAGTTTATAGGTTCTTGTACATTTTTCTTGTTTTTTCGTATTTGGTTATTGGCTAAAAACGTGACTCCAATTGTTATTCTGTGTCTTTACCCAGAATGCCAGATGTGTGTGTGGGATTTTTGTCTCTTTGATAGATTTTGCCCCCAACTGGCCAATGTCAATCAATGTCAATCCATGTCAATCAAACACAGAGCACTCTGTACTGTCTAAGTGTATTGATATGCATAAGATCGACTGTCTTCCAACAAAAATAGTTTGACAGTTTAGGACAATGATGTCAAACATATGGCCCACAGGCCAAAACTAGCCCGCCAGAGGGTCCACTCAGGCCCATGGGATGAATTTGCCAAGTGTGAAAATTACATAGAAGAAAAGGCATCTTGTTGAAATTTGTGTAGGCTATATGTATTTTTTGTTCAGGTTGTTCATTGAATGAAAACATCTCAAAGAGATAGTTCAACATTTTGGCAAATTGGCCCATTGCCTTAATCCCTATAGTTTTAGGAGTACGTTTGTTACCTTTAATTGTCGGTGCAAGCTATTTTTAGAACGGCGGAGCAGAGCCGTGAGCTGCTTGTTTTCGATGTAGATTCATGCAAAGCCGCTGATGTGTGTTCCCGTCGGGGGCAGTCTCTGAATTTGCCTCGTAACATTCTGTTATTACCTCATAGCGTGGTGAATGTGCAGGTCACAACTTGTCCACCAGAGCGTTTTGGAGTAGTTTGATTGTGTATTTGATGAGTTTGATGAAGGAAACCAAGAAATCCCATTAGCCTCCGTAGCGTAGCTCTGAGCAGCTCACGGCTCTGCTCCGCCGTTGCTTGCCAATAGCTTGCACCAACAATTAAAGGTAGCAAACCTACTCCTTAGACTAAAGGGATAATGGCAATGGGCCAATTTGCCAAATAATGTACCTACCTTTGCACTAAAACAAAGGGAAAAATCTTTGAGTCCTCGTTATTCATAGGTTATAATGCTATCATTTTACCGGTCTGGCCCACTTGAGATCAAAATTACATTGTATGTGGCCCCTGAACTCTCCTTGTTTAGGAGATACACTTGTGAATCTCAGGTCTGTTTCTTTTATTCTGTGTCTTGTTCTACCCGCTGACTCCTCGCTCTCATCAGGTGCGACGAGTACATGACCCAGCTGGATGATATGCAGAGACAGCTGGCCGCCGCCGAGGACGAGAAGAAGACCCTGAACTCCCTCCTGCGGATGGCCATCCAGCAGAAACTGGCCCTCACCCAGCGCCTGGAGGATCTGGCCTTCGATCAAGAGCTGACCCACCGCACCCGCGGGTCCAGGCTGGCCCGCGCCAGGACCAGCGCCCCCAAAGTAAGTGCCCCGTCCTCGTCGGCTTCAGCCTCCAAGCCGGCCCACGGCTCCACTTCGGCTTTGGCCCCCGGCGGCCTCCCCGTTTCTGGCCTTACTAGTCCCACGTCGCTCCTTCTGGACGACCCCATCCTGTCCCTTAGCCCCTCCCTGGTCAGCGCAGCCACCGCCGCTCTGGCTTCGGCTCTCACCTCCCCTACCTCACACATACCCCACTGCGGTCCGTCATCGCCGGTGGCCGCCTCGATGGCCGCCTCGATGGCCGCCTCGATGGCCGCCGGCCCCGTAGCGCCGGAGAGCCCCCCATCTCTGGAGGCCCCCTCCGCTCCCTCGGCGCGGACCCCTCCCTCCACCCCTCTGAGGCTGGCTCACTCCCAGTGGACCCTGGGGGTGCGGACGTTCGTGGTTGACTCCCATAGTTTCAATGTCAACATCGCCCCCACCCTGCCTCGTAGCGCGGGCCTCACCAGGCACTACACCTCAGACAGCACCCACACCTCCCCCCCTCCCTCCACCATCACCTCCACCACCACTACCACCACCACCGCCACCGCCAGGTCCACCCAGCCAGGATCTGCCCCTTCTTCTCCGTACCGGACCCCCAACCTGGGGCTCCGGCGCTCCACGTGGAGCCCGTCCCCTCGAACTCGGCCCCTCTCCAGCCTGACCCGCTCCTCCCTCCTCTACACCCCCTCCTCCTCCTCCTCCTCATCCCCTTACTCCTCCTCCCCCTACTCCCCCTCTCCCTCCCACAGCTATTCCTCTGCCTATTACAGCTCCTCCGCTTTCACACCCTCCAGCTCCTACCTCACCCCCAGCACCCCCACCTCCTACAGCCACTCCAGCCACTACACCCCCCTGTACCCCAGATACTACAGTTCATACCGCCCCCGCCACTGACCCGATACTGTAAATCCTCCGCTATAAGCCTTTTTTCCAGCCTTTTTCCCACCAGGCTCCTTACAGAAAAAAAAACTGAAAACTGCAACTCCCATCATGCCTCTCTTTTCTTCACCTGAGACATTTGGGGGGGGGCTCACAGAGAGGAGGACAGAGTGGTTTCCTGTTTCCCGGTCCCCGTTTTCTCGTGCCTAAGCCTTGGCCAATGGGTTCTGAATGTTCAGTGACTTTGCTCAGGGATTTGACTTGAGGAGCACAAGCGCCTTCCTTTTATTCCGAGACTGCTGATTGGTCCACAGGATGGCGTTCCAAAAAAAAAGAGACTTTTTAAATGGGAATTTTTAGTGTTTAGATTCTTCAGGTTGAGACCACACATGCATGAAGTGATTAAAAAGAGACACAGAGACGTTCAGACATTGACGGGACACTTGGTGGACACTCTCATAGCTTTGAATAAGGGCCATGATACATTCAATTACCGTCCTCTATAATCAGTGTAATATCCACTCTGTTTTCAATTGTAGTGAGTCTCATATACTGCATTGTACTTGGACATTAAAGGGTCAGTATGGTTCAAATGGACCAGGTTGCACAAAGTGTCTGAAGTCAACAGCATTTATATTTCAGATGGCTACACCCAAAAGGTGGGGTTAGTGGTAGTAATACTTAGGGTGAGTGTGTGAAAGGAAGGTGTCAGCCTTCCTACAAAAACCATTAGTTTGAAGCATACTGACTCCTTTAGTGTTTCAATGAACTAGTCACTGGTATTCACTGGATGTGTTGTCAGGGTGCAGGGGCACTGCTTTCCAACAAGAACCTGTGCACTTCAATGACTACTCTTCGTTTCTCGCCGAGGGTCTGTTGTTGCCATCGTCACAGCTCGACCCTTTAGCAACGTCCGTCCCTCTCTAGCACCACCCGGTGGATTGTTCCTATAGCCATGTACTCAGCTATGCATGTTCACGTTTGGATGCTCTTAAACTGCAGATTTTCCTTCCCCTTCCATATGAAAAATTGTATCTGATGGAGGTCCAGGTTTTTATAGAAGGCAGAGAGAGAGAGATGAACTTATGAGAAGGAGGAGGAGGAGTGGAGAGCACTCAAACATGGCATATGAGATCAGTTGAAGCCCATAGTTTGTACAAGTTGGGGTGTGTCTCAATAGTCTTGAGTTACTTTCTCCTCATATTTTATTTGGACATGCCAGTAAAGTAATTATCACATTAATTATACCAATAATTACCTTTTAAAATAAAAATTAAGCTACATTAAAACATGTTGTTGTTTGGCACAGTTGGTGAGGAGGTTGTTCTCCTCTGGTTACAATTCCATATACACTGTATGTAGATGGTTTCATGATTAAAAAAAAAATTAGGTTAAAGATTTCATTGTATTTCTCAAAACTAATAAGAATGTGTTGAAATGAGGGGATTTATATAACAAACCAATGAGTGTAAAATCATAACACATGACTCAGTGTTTTATGTCCTCTCGCTGACTGGAAGAGAAAGTGATGAAAGACTTTTCAGACACACCGTCATGGCTGACTTCCGTTAACTATTACACCAACTATGTAGCACCCTCTTGTGCCTCTGAGGTCATCTGCAGAGGTTTGTCCAGCAATACAGAATGAATGTATTCAGGTTATGTGAAGGTTTGTTCATGGCACTGCACCAAACTCAGGGAATGTGAAACACTTCATTTGACCTGGAATCGCTCAACAACCAAACCAAACCAAACTAAACCAAACCAGAATGACTATAAGACAACAAGACTCCCGGGTTAGACTGCATCTTAGATTAGGGTTCAGTTCAATGCAGTTTTAAAGGTCCTGTATTTCACACTTTCACTGTGTTTTATTTGAAGTTTTGATATTAAAATACCAACCATTTCAATATAGTTTTACATTGTCTCCTCTCTGTGGAGCTTTAGTGACAGGTTGGTGAGGCAGAAGAGAAGAGGCTGTTGGATCACCAGGAAAATCCTGTATAGGTGGTCCGAACCAGCTGTAACATTTTCCTCATAATCATTCATTAAAACCCTCACTTCTAATTGGCTGACTAGCTTCTGAGCGGATTTCAGCTCAACATTCAGAGAAACCAAATCCTACAAGGTGTGGCTGAGAGCAGTGACTGTTTTGTTGTGACATCACAAAGTCGCAGAGGTCCTGACGGCTCATTTTAAGGCTCAGTTTCTGAATACAGGCTGTGTGTATTTCTGTATGGACTGAGGCTTTGATACGTTCACTGTATTGATTCAGAACCTAGACCTGATTATAAACAAGGAAGTAGGACAAGGACTTAATACAATATGGGACCTTTAAACGAACAGTATTCAGGTTTAAGAAGTAAACTATCAGTGTCACCTGGGTTTCCAGTACAGAGATAAGATAATTTGAGTTAAGTTAATTTGAGCTCTGTTCAGATTTTGCCTTGGTGTAACTGTCAGTAATGTCCTTGCAACCGTTTTCCTACTGGTTTATTTACACTTCACCCAAGCCTTTCTAATGAATGGTTCAGTATAATGACAACCTATCTATAAATCTCTTATATCTTCAACTCAAATTAATACAACTCTGCTCTCTGCTGCTTGTTTGACCCCAAAGCATCAAAGCATCTCCATAAAACCAAGAAAACGTAAATAACCAGTACATCCGTAGCTCTGTACTCGATTCACAGTTGATGTTGATGTTCTCATTTGCCCTAAGTTGACAGAAAACTTATATCTCAAATGTGCTGATGTACTCTAACTGTTAACTGACTAACTATCATACGCGAGACCTGACCAGTTCAGCACACATGATACCGTATTCCCTGTGTCTGTGTGTGCCTTACAGAACCTGTTATACAGAACCAACACAGTGTAGCCTAATAACAAATACCTACCCTGGCTGATTGTCTTTTGTCTGGACACAAAAACCTTTCAATGTGCTTCCTTTTATTTTTTATTTCCACATCTGCACCTCAGGCTACAATGCTGTTTTTTTGTGTATTGTCTTTTTTTCCTTCTTTTTTTAAAACCTGAATTGCTTTCTGTGGGACGGATAATGACTCAGCTGTGAGACAATACGTGTAACTGTCAGCAGATATTTTTTCCGTCTGGGTCCACTACTATTTTTTCCTCCAAGTACACTTTCCTTTTTCTTTCTTCTCTATATTGGAACCTATAAATACCACCCCTCTTCTTTCTTTCTTTCAGCCTATCACTTCTGTCTCCTGAATATTATGAATATACCCTTGTCTAATACTGTAAATGGATGCACCTTCATGCCTACAATACGCAAGTTTTTCAATATGCAACATGGGGCAAAATCACATTTGACAGGCGCCTTTCTTTTTTAGATTTGATTGGCTGTTTTACACTCGATGGGTCCATATGTTGCCCTAGTTTTTTGCTGCCTGGGCCACTGAAGCTCTGTGTCTGCAATCTGATTTTTAAGGTGCAACTGGGCAGTTCAGCTACTCTACTGCTTGATCAATTATTTCCTAATCATACATTTCGAGAGAAGTAGTCCTTTGCACTCAGATGTGACTTAAAGGGATACGCCAACATTTTCGTTCGTGTCTTGCCTCACTCCCGAGTCCATGACAAGCAGATAGACACCATCCTTTTGACTGTGCGTGCAGTAACAAGGGAGATAGAGCCCGTATCGCCCGTAATTAGCTTAGCTCAAACGCTGGAAGTGCATAGGTAGTGTTAGCCTGCCTCCTACCCCAGCCGAAATCAGCAGTCAGAAGCTGATTTCATTTTAGCTCTAAACTCTGTAAATATATCACTTTATCGACATTTCAAACATTTTTAGGCGAGAAAGTAGCCGTTTAGATCAGCAGTGTGTCGTTAATTTGTCTAAATACCAGCTGTTTACAATTTTGTTCAGACGAATTTGGCGCTATACTCAAGCGGGAGCGTGCCTATGTTCCCTCAGCCCTATGTTCCCTCAGCCCTATGTTCCCTCTGGACTCTCTCTACCTATCTGGACTCTGTCTATCTGGCCTGTCTAGCCTCTACCTGGTCTTTTTACTAAACTTAACCAACTCCTTTCTTCATTGCCTAAACCCAACCAATGGTGGGACCAAAGGGCTGTGGGAATAGGGCCTAATTTTCAGTGACGACAAAAGTTAGAAATGAGGGAACATAGGGCTGAGGGAACATAGGGCTGTGGGAACATAGGGATGACCCCACTCAAGCTAGCCATTGTGACCAACGCACCTCCGGTTACTTTCACAAAATAAAACACCCGTTGCCCTTTACATACAGAAAACCATGACGATAGAATTTGTGCTTTTACTTTGAAATAGGAAGCTAACCTACCCTCGATGTAGCTAGCTTGAAACAAAATAAACCGTCTTTGCTTGAACCCTCCGTTTTGATCGATCTCGTCCCGTTACCGGCATTTGACAGGCTAACCCTACCTATAGACCGTTTCAGAGAGTATAAACAAATACAGGTGTTACCAAGGATACTAATTAAGGCTCCATTCAATTTAGTGTACCAGAGCGTTTTCTAATGAGCCACACCTGTCTTTGTTTATACTCTCTGAAAGGGTCTATAAACTTCCAGCTTTTGAGCTAAGCTAATTACGGGGGATACGGGCTCTCCCTTGTTACTGCACGCACAGTCAAAAGGATGGTGTCTATCGGCAAGACACGAAAAAAAAATGTTGGCGTATCCCTTTAATAGACTTACAGTACATCCAGTCAGAGCTTGTTCATTCTCTGATGCCTGACCTCCATGGGCAAATTCAATCAGCAGTAGGAAATGTACATTACCTCCATCAGAGGACCAAACTGGTTGTTTACAGATGTATAGATGAGATTCCTGATGACCATTTTCTAGATTTTGGATTGTTTTTCCTTCCTCTCAGCTGCTGGTTTTCACTAATCTCACACTGTGAAAATTAAATTAGTAGATCTCATCTAGAGCGATCATATCATCTATGTTACCAGCAGATCATGTTAGTGTGCCCTGCACTAATTTATTTATAGTGCCACATCCATTACTCCAGAGGTGGTCTCCTCTCTCTTCTAATTGTTAAATCCTCTAGCCTAAATTATGTATTATTGAGACTTCGTACTCATAAAATATCCAATAATACAATGTCTTACCCTATAATCCACTTAGTGTATCATGTGGTGAGTTGGTATTTTTAAATCCTTCCCTCACTAATTGTTGATGATACAGAACATCGCTCCGGGAAGCCAGTCGGGAAGAAGGAAAAACACTGAAAATGTAAAGATTTTGATGATTATCATGGCACCTTATTGATCCTGGATATTGATCATGCAATTGGTTCTTGAGGATGATATTTTTTGTGTCATTGCATGATCACTGAACCTTACTAATATTTACTTCATTATAAATTAGGTATCTTCATTTACTTCTCAAATTGGACTTCGTTTTAAAAAGTGGACCCAAGTGTAATCTGTATGTTGGCTGAGGTAAAAGAAGGAACCCTGTGTGATCTCCTCTCTGTGACTCCCCCCACTCTGTGTAACAGACGCACACTTACACACTCGCTCACTGACGCACACGTCCCCCTAACTATCCGACCAACAAATCTTTGCTAAATTCCCTGCAGGTCAAATTGAACCAGTGAGAGTCGACATGAAGTCTGTCAAATGTTGTTTTCTGCCCCATGACTGGATTACCAGTTTCATTCATACGCTGTTTCAGAGGAATCTCAAAGGACCTAAAAAAAGAAAAGATTTCATGCAACAGACGTGTGTTGAAGTTGATTACGTGGCCAAGTCTGGCTGCACTTTGATCAGTGTCCTGATATATGTGTCCATCTCTGGATTGAACGGTTAAACTGTCTTTGTGGATTAAATAAATGTGAAGTTTAGGTTTAGAGAGAAATGTCACAATGTGAAAAGGAATTTGTTCAGTTTGATATTGGACTACTTTTCCTATACAGTACTGTACTGGTGACAGTATTCAGTGTGGACTTGATTGCGGCCAAATGAAGTGAGTTTTGCCACAGACATTTCATAAAGCAGCGTGGAAGTGGTCTTGAGGGAGAAATGGTCTCACTGTTGGGCAGAAGCAAAGACAGTCGCTGGAGGGCAGGTGGAAAAAAGAGAGACAAAAACATGGCACTTCCTCTTCCTCTTTACTTTATGACCATCGTAACAGTCGAATGAATTTTTAAAAGGCAGCTATACAAACTATATCACCGAAAAACTTTTGCACATTAAGACTGTAACAAGGACCCAAAGGTGTTCAAAACACCTTGTGTATCCGTGTTGGTCTCTCCATGGAAGAAAACAGCTGTTACTGCTAAAGAAAAAAAAGTGTCATATATTGCCAAAACACCACTCCATCAGTGGAGTGAAAACACATCTTGCTTGAGGATTTTCGGCACTGAGTGTTCTATATAAGACAAGAGATACAAGAAAGATTGTAGCAAACTCAAAAAAAAAAAAAAAAAAGTGTCATACTCCACAGAGTAGGAATAGAAACCTCCCTGTTGGCAGTGTTTCTCTGCTGGAGTGATACTGTGTAGTGCAGGAGGCTGATATGGGAACAGCTTTTGTCGAATATCTAAGGAAACCTCAGAATCACACAGAACAGAACAAACTACTACCAACTAGATAACATACTGTAACCTACAGTGTCAATACAGCATTTAAAACACTTGTTATAAGAAACATCACTTCCTGCAAACTATAGATCTTTGTAGTCTGGGCTATAGGAAGAAGGAAAAGGCTGATTGGTGTGGACGTGTAAAAGTATCATGGATAGAAGACAAACCAACAGCTGTGATGACTCACTACTGTATATATTCTTACACTTCTCAGAAAACCAAATGGAGGAAATTTTCCATCTGAAATTTCAATAAGTTACAGAAGCGAGTGGAACAGTAACCTGAGGTGATATCACTTCTTCGGCTCTCAGTAGCTTATTATAACTCCTCATCATCATCGTCACCGTCACTTGCAGCAGTGAGGAACAGGAAGCATTATAACTGGAATCTGAGGGACACTAACTTAAAACTGTTTGAATTCGAGGATGAGTCCCATTTGAGCCTTTACTTGAATTAACCGGCCGCCATGTTTGGTCTTAAACCAGCAATGAGCGGCCCCAACAACCTGAGGAACACTAATCTATTGGGCTTTCTCTGCATCCTGCCGTTTTCTTCCCCTCCACCTTGTATCCTCACCTTGACCCCGCTCCGTGGTGGCCCCTGCGGCTCCGGCCTCTGCGTTTCAAAATCAAACCAGTTTCCCGAGAAATGTCTGTGTAGCTAAAACTCCAAAACTCAACCCTGCGTTGGTCGTGCTTTCTGTATAAGCAGCACCTCTGAGCTAATGCCCTGCTGTTCAGACATCCAGACTGTTAACTGTCATACCACTGAATGTGTCCAATGCCTGTTTGCTTTCTGACCACTTTATATGCACGTGTAAATACCAAGTATTTTACAGCTTTATCTGTACAGTGTTATGTTGATATAGACCATACTGTAAATATCTATGAATTAACACTTTGTCTGTTGTGTTTTTGTCAGTGGGTAAATGATTATCACTATAATCAATATTTATTTTGGTAACACGTTGACGCCTATCTCTATAACGCATTATAATATACTTACAATGAGTTATAATGCAGTTATAGCACTGTATAACTATAGTTATAAACACTCATAAATGATCATAATGCTTTATAACAATAACCATAACACACTATAAAGCATTTTATCATGACTTACTGTATAAAGTCAGGTATTATAATATGTTATAATTGTTAGTAACTTGCTGACAATGCCCGCATCAATAATGCATTTTAAATATAGTTATAATGTGTTATAATTGGCTTGCAAATGTGTATAACTATCATTATAAACACTCATAAATTATTATTATAATGATCATATGCTTTTATTATGTTATAAAGCATATGATTATTTATGAGTGTCTATAACTATAGTTATACAGTGCTATAACTGTATTATAACTCATTATAAGTATGGTTATAATGTGTTATAGAGAAAGGCGTCAAGTAAAGTGTTACCTTTATTTTTTACAATTTAATCATTTTCAGTCATAAGATCAACTTTATACAATACATTCAGGCAACGCAACAACATCTTATCTCACTCTAAACCTCACGTTCTGTCAAAAATACTAAGTACACCTCACTGATGTGTAGGTAAGTATCAAATGGTTAATCTCTTCTGTGTAAACAAGCCTTCATATAAGTGTTTAGACCGTATGTCTGTGATCTAACCGTGTCAGTTTCTTGCAGATTGTCAGTAGTCTTCTGCCACAGTGCCGGTCCTCGTACCCTCCCCACAGCTGAGGCTTTTCGAGGGCCGCCTCAGCTCTGTTGACAGGTAACAGCAACACACACACACACACACACACACACACACACACACACACACACACACACACACACACACACACACACACACACACACACACACACACACACACACACACACACACACACACCAGTAGATTATTAATCGCCTTGTCCAAACGACCTCACTTATGTCACAAATCGTCTTTTTTTCCCCATACGATTATAAAACTCTGACGCAAATTTGTCCAAAAATATTGACTTGAGAGTTTTAATAACAGTTGAGTGCTCCTGTAAAAAAAAAAATCTAAATCTAAATCCCAGACATCTTGGGGGGGGAAAGTCTTAAAGGATTAAAACTAAGGAATATGATTAGAATGGTAGACAACATCCTGCAGCATTAAATGGCTTTTTATTTAGGTCTCAACGGGGCATGGTGAATGAGGCCAATGATAGAATAGAATTTACTGTGTGTTTCTGTCCCTAGCTACATTAAGAGAGCTAAGTACATCTGTCAGTTTTTAGCCCTGTTAGCAAATGTGGTTATAGCGACAGCATGACAGCCTGTCGGTGAGTCATTGCCCCAAAATCTAAATGGAAACAGACATTCATGTCAAATCCTAATAACTTATTTCATTCTCTGACCTTAAGCACCATCAGAAACATTTATGTTCTACTCAAGATGCACTGCAATAACTTTGGTGACTCTCTGACTTTTCATCTTGTTAACTACAGCTTTTTATTCAGCTGCAGTCATCCTCAGTGTCTGCTGACAGAATGTAGGCTAATGAGTTGGATAACGTGAACAATAAGTGAAGCAAATCATAGCTGCAAGCAGAGTATGTAAAGAAAAGAGTATAAATTCATCCATTAGCTATGCTGCTTATCCTTCGAGGGTTGCTGTTGGGTGGGGTAAGGGAGGGGGTGGAGCCAATCTCATCTGAGGCAGTGGCGTGTTCAGGAAGTGGCCTTGGGTGGCACGGGCCACCCCTGAAATCTGATTGGCCACCCCAAAATCTGAGCTATATGCCCAGTTTATTTTTTCCAAGAATAAAACATTGAGGTTTTCTTTTCTTTTTTAAAGAATATTTTTGGGCTTTAAATGCCTTTATTGGATAGTGACAGGAAATGGGGAGGCAGAGAGAGAGGGAATGACATGCAGTAAAGGGCCGCCCGATGCAGGATTCGAACTGGGGCCGACTGCGGCGAGGACTATAGCCTCTACATATAGGGCGTCTGCTCAACCTACCTCACCACTTTACCCAAAATTAGGTATTTTATCACAATTGTATGTTGTTGTATTTTGACCAGTATAGATCTAGTTTTCTTGCAGTGTTAGTATGTTTTGCAGACACAACTGGGAATGGCCAAAACCTGTGTGGGTGTGTGTTTGCATACATGAGTATAATGTGTGCGTGCAGGCTTCATGCCACCCCACCATAAATCAGTGCCCCACTTGGGCCACCCCTATCAAAAATGTTTGGACACGCCCTTGATCTGAGGTAGTGTGAGAGGTGAAGTACTCACCAATCTATCATAAGACCTTACAAGCAGACATTTTGGATCACATTCACACCCATGGGTATTGGGTAATTTAAAGTTGCCAGTTAATTTGACCTGCATGTCTTTGGACTGTTGGAGGAAACTATAGCACCCAGAGGACACCCTCACCTCTCCACAGAGAGGCCCCTGCATTCAAACTCAGAACCTGTCTATTGTGAAACAACCCTCGCCAACCACTGCACCACTTCATTTTATAGACATAGGTGGCGCACCTATGTGTATAAAATTGACGTCAAAATCAGCTGTGATGTGAGGTTGGAGGAAGGACACAGTTTTCCTACAGTAACTAACTCTGTCTCTTATAGGTCACATTCAGATCTGCAATATAATTATGGGGTGGAATATGTTCAAATGCAACTGTTTTGTTGAAGGAATTATTCATGCATATGGAAATGTATCAATGACAAAAGCATTGATAGGTAAGATAATTGTACTGTATATGTCTTATAAAGTAGAAAAAAAACAGTTTTAAATGACCATTAACTTTTTTAACCTTTCCTTTGCCACATGCTACTTGTGCTACTGCAATGAATTATGGTCTATATCAATGGTTCTCAAAGTGGGGTCCAGGGACGGCCAGGGGTCCTTGAGAGGGTTGAAGAGGGTCCCCAACTTTTTCTAGAGTGGGGGAAAATGTTCTGGAAAATGTTTTTTCAAGAACATTTTTTACTTTTTTTTTTTATTTTGAGAAATATTACCCCTCTTTGTAGAATTTTTACCACTTTTTTTCTAGAAATGTTTAAACGTTTTTGGAGAAATTGTACCACGTTTTCCCAGAAAATTATCTACAATGTTTCCAAAAATTCATGCCATTGGCCCTAATTTGAATGTACATTGAAAAAAAGTAATGTTCTTCAGTCTCAGAACAAATATTTCCTATGTTTGCTTCAAAATTTCGTCCAATGGGGGTCTGTGGTCTAATTTGTGTCAATTTAGGGGTCCTTGATGTAAAAAAGTTTGAGAACCACTGGTCTATATCATGATCATCAACACCTCCAGTGTTCAGTCCCTGCTTTTAAATATTCCATGTTTTAGTCTCATGCTATACAGTATACTGTACAGTATGTGGGTGTAGGGGTGGTAATCAGGGGAATGTGAGTGGGATAGGCCAGGGTGTCTTTATTGTGGAAAGCACTTTGTGATGTGTTTTAAAGTGATACGCCAACATTTTCTTTCGTGTCTTGCCTCACTCCAGAGTCCATGACAAGCAGATAGACACCATCCTTTCGACTGTGCATGCAGTAACAAGGGAAATAGAGCGATAACGCCCGTAATTAGCTTAGCTCAAATGCTGGAAGTGTATGGGTAGTGTTAGCCTGCCTCCTACCCGAGCTGAAATCAGCAGTCAGAAGCTGATTTCATTTTAGCTCTAAACTCTTTAAATATATCACTTTATCGACATTTCAAACATTTTTAGGCGCGATAGTGTCCGTTTAGATCAGCAGTGTGTCGTTAATTTGTCTAAATACCAGCTGTTTACAATTTTATTCAGACGAATTTGGTGCTACTCAAGCTAGCCGTTGTGACCAACGCACGTCCGGTTACTTTCACAAAATAAAACACCCGTTGCCCTTTACATACAGAAAACCATGACGATAGAATTTGTGCTTTTACTTTGAAATAGGAAGCTAACCTACCCTCGATGTAGCTAGCTTGAACCAAAATAAACCCTCTTTGCTTGAACCCTCCGTTTTGACCGATCTCGTCCCGTTACCGGCATTTGACCGCTCAAGATGCCTTACCGGAGAGTTTTGTCAGCTCTGAGACGAAGATCGGCCCGCCGGTTTCCGTTTAGAGTTGCTGAAGAGTTTCTCTGATGACTTTAGGTGGAGGCAGGCTAACACTACCCATACACTTCCAGCGTTTGAGCTAAGCTAATTACGGACGATACGGCTCTATCTCCCTTGTTACTGCACGCACAGTAGAAAGGATGGTGTCTATCTGCTTGTCATGGACTCGGGAGTGAGGCAAGACACGAAAGAAAATGTTGGCGTATCCCTTTAACTGTATGAAAAGTGTTATAGAAATACAGTTTTGATTGATTGACTGATTGATAAAACGTCAGTGGACATTTCACACTGTATCTTACGCATGACCTCTTACCTCTGCTTCTCAGCAGCAGTGTGTCGACCCTCTGGGGCACTGCAGACGCCTGCCATGAGTGCCTCCCGTCTGGCTTTCTTCCTCCTCCTCCTCCTCCCCCGTGGTCGTCCATCTCTGTGGAAAACAACACCAACACCAACACCGGACCCCACCCCCACCTCACTTGTAACCTGTGACCTCGCCCCCAAACATCCGGTCCAGTGGTCCACCTAACCACCACCACATGAGGAGTGCCTGACTCACCCACATCGCTTTGGAGAAACAGAAGTGACACTTTGACACTTTGCTACTGCCAGCAGAGCCACATGCACCCACTGACACAGCCAGAACCAAAGCACCTGCTCATCCATATTCATTCATTCATTCATTCATTCATTCATTCATTCATTCATTCATTCAGTCATTCAGTTTGGGTGTTATTGAATCATCAAAATCAAATGAATCAAACCCTCCTTTATGTGTCACCCACAGTGATGTGTGTGTGTGTAAGAGTCCCAAAACATGTATTTCTGTGTATTGCACCATACAAGTATGTCCTGCTGTATATATTTTAGCTTTCAGTGATAGCAGCTTTTTAACCTCTACGTATGTAAAGCATCACACTATTTATTTATGTCTCTCATGTATTAATCATACATAATCAAACCTAACTCCCCTGAAGGAGAAGCACAAACTGAAGCAATGCATTCCAAACACCTGTTGTGTGTGATGTCACGTGAGCACCGAGGTGCTGCCGACGGCTCTGCTTCAGATGCAGTGATAACACGCTCGCCCAGGTGGATGAGGTGGGAGTCTGGGGAGATAAACAATGTGTCTGGTTTGAAAAAGGACAAATGGTTTCCTCGGTGAACTTAACTTGAGTTCAGGTTCTTAGATCTCTGAACCCCTCAGGCTCAAATCAGGGGGGGTTTTATTAAGCTCCGGCATGAAGCTGATGATGAGCGGATTTTTTTTTTTTTCTTGCACAGGACAGATGCGATGAGGACGTTTACTCACCTCATGACCTAACCACACTCTGCAGTTGGCTGATGCATTAATTCCCGGTTCCACTTTGTCTCTAAAGCGTCTGGAGGCTCGAAGAAATGGACCTGGTGATTTCATAAGACTGTGATGTGCTGTGAGTTAGTGCTCCGTGCTTCATCTAAAGTGGCTCTGTGGAGAAGAGATTAGTCGACATTGTTGCAACAAGTTTTTTTTTTCATAATAAATGTCCCTGAAAGCCTCCCTTTCAAATTATAAAATAAACAGCACATACTGATACATGGTCTTTCTGTTGTGTTGTGTCTCTGCATGTTGTAACCATAGAGAAACAGAGGTGGGTTTTTTTTTGAGATAATAAAGAGGAGTTCAAAGTCATTTTTTCCCCATCTGGAAGTGTGGAGATCCCATTTAGCAAAGGTGGGGACTATTATGACCCCCTAGTGGGAAAAATCAATAAGATTAAATAATCTGATCATAATATACAACACAACTAGAAAAAAATATGGAACAAAGATGAGAGACAGATAGAGTCGAGATGAGACTTTAGATAAAGCCTGAACTTAGGGGAACAACCACAGTCAGGGCCCTGTGGCTCTGTGGCATTTGAAGAACAAACAGCAACTGTGAGTAAAAATACACTGGGCCTATTATTTGAGAAACATTAAAGTGCTTGTTGAAATTTTCACAGCTGCTACATTTTGAGATTTTTCGACCACATGCCCACATCTGATACAGCTCACAGCAGCTGGCCCTAAAGACCAGAGTCGCACCATTGAATTACATAAATGTATTTTAATCCAGTTGTGGTTCATTTACATGCAACCCATGTGTGTCAAAGTGATTATTTACATGAGTGTATAAAATTATCGGTTGGGAAAGTTAACAGGTGAATTGTCACAGGCTCACAACAGATTTGAAGGAATCTGAACCATAGGATGAATCTCTAGCCTGTCTCTGGGTTTCATCTTTTAACCACAAGGAGGCGCCAGTGTATCAGTGACTCACAGCAGCAGATGGAGAGGAGGAATCCAAACCTGAGGAGTTTCTAATGTTTCCTGTTTGTGTTTCTTTTTTAACTTTAAGTCTCAGAGGACTGAATCTATCATTTATCTCACATTTTATTAACAATATAACCTCAACTCCCCTATATGATCAAATATACTGACTTTTTGACAGCAGGGTTGTAGCTACCAGTGAGTAATTCAGTAATTCATCTGAGAATTTAGGGACTTTAATAACTTGAAGAAGAAGGCAAGGCAAGGCAATTTTATTTGTATAGCCCATTTTTACAAACAGTTTGTCTCAAAGGGCTTTACATGGCATCGTAACAACATCCTCTGCCCTTAGACCCTCACATCCACTGAGGAAAAACTCCATAGAAAACCCTTTTAACAGGGAAAAATCAGACCTCAGGGTGAGCAACAGAGGAGGGATCCCTCACCCAGGACGGACAAGAAGAGTTTAAAGCTTATTTCAAAGATGTTCTTAGATTTGCAGCAGTGGAGAGAATCCTCGCAGACTGTTTTTAGTGGCCAAAGGGGTATGGACTGCAATAAAATTTGGACTTTTGGTAAAATAATATTTCTATAAGCCTGAATAATGTCTATGCAGTCCTGTGTGCTGCATCTGGTCTGGTCTGGACCATGTGTGTTGGACACATGGTCCAGACCAGACCAGATGGACATATGGGTTAGTTGTAGTGACAGTTTATCTAAGCCATGCACAGGAAGATATTTCAGGATTGAATAATCATGAACTCCAGTGCAGCTTGTCAAACATAACAACACACCTGTGCGTAGGAGGAGAGAACAGGTTTACCTCCACAGGCCCACTCAGCTTGATCTGCTTCTTAGCACCTCGTCCTCGTCCGGTCTTTTCTGATCAGACCGGTCCACCGCCTCAGCTTCTCTGGCAAGTGCAGGCCTCTCACGCTGACAAGAACTAGCACTAGACACCACCCCCACCTGTTCACTGCTGCCCGTCTCTTTTCAGTGGAGCAGCTTTGCTACACACATACATACACACACACACACCTGAACCAAGCCTGGTGCAGCAGGGGTCTCTTGCAGCAACACCTTTAGTTCTGCCTGTGGGGTGTTACTTATCATGCTGGTTAGGTTTCACACAGATGTGGCGCTCTGGGTGAAATGTGCAGCCAGGTGCTGTTTAATGCATAAAGCAGAGGAGCAGCAGATCATCCATGTAAACATGAAGCAGCCATCCCTCGTGCATTGCTTCACACGGCGCAGAAAAAAGTTGAAGAACAGCTTGATGCACACGGTTCGCATGTTTGGTCCCGACAGAGAAAGTATGGGATCCTTGGTATAGTTATACTTTTTTTATTTATTTAATTATTTATTCATTCATTCATTTATCTTTATTTTCAATCTTTTAATTTCTCCCAAATACTTCACCGTGCCTCCAATATAGGATTTGAAGCACTTTAAAACCTGTTTAGGTGTTGTACCTTTATTTGTTTATATACAGACATGGAAGTTTAAGTGTTGATTTATTATTTCTATTATTTTTAACAATATCCCTATAAGTAATTTAATAATGGTTGTCATCTTCTTTGCTTTTTACTCTTTTTACGATTCTTTCTTTTTTTGTTGCAGATTTATTGCTGGCCTGACCACATCTTAGTTCTCTTTAACAAAAACATGAATAAATCCAATAAAACATTGATCACAGAAAAAAAGAAAGTATATGGGATGTTATGATATGAAAGTTTGGTAACACTTTATTTGACGCATATCTCTATAACGCATTATAACCATACTTATAATGAGTTATAATGCAGTTATAACACAGTATAACTATAGTAATAAACACTCCTAAATGATCATAATGCTTTATAACAACACACTATAACACATTTTTATCATGAATTATAAGGTCCGGTATTATAATTGTTAGTAACTCGCTGGCAATGCCCACATCGATAATGCATTATAAACATAGTTATTATGTGTTATAAACATGTATAACTATCATTATAAACACTCATAAATTATCATAAGACTTTAAGCATAACACATCATAGAGGATTTTATAATGGCTTATAAGGTCAAGTGTTAGAGTTATAATGCTCTATAATGTGTTATGCTTATTGTTATAAAGACTCATGATAATTTATGTGAGTGTATGAGTGTTTATAATGATAGTTATGCACATTTATGAGACAATTATAACACATTATAACTATATTTATAATGCATTATCAATGTGGGCATTGTCAGCCAGTTACTATAACCTAATATAATACCTATAATAAGTCATGATAAAATGTGTTATAGTGTGTTATGGTAAATGGTAAATGGACTTGCACTTATATAGCGCTTTTCTAGTCTCTTGGACCACTCAAAGCGCTTTACACTGTAGGTCACATTCACCCTTTCACACACATTCATACAGCGCTGTAGCGCAGGAATCTAACCATTCACACACATTCATGCCCCGATGGACACATCGGGGGGCAAGTGTGGGTTCAGTGTCTTGCCCAAGGACACTTCGACATGTTGCCAGGAGGAGCCTGGAATCGAACCACCGACCTTCCGGTTAGTGGACGACCCGCTCTACCTCCTGAGCCACAGCCGCCCTACGTTATGAGTTATACAGTGCTATAACTGCATTATAACTCATTATAAGTATGATTAAAATGCGTTACAGAGATAGGCGTCAAATAAAGTGTTACCGAAAGTTTTTAACTGTTTTTTCACTAATGCACCGTGACAACACTGGGAGCATCACTGTTGCACTCTTTCTTCACAGTTCAACTGTTGACATCTTAGTGGGTCCTTTGCATTATTCAGTGTAGCTCTTCACATGATCACTGCTCTAGTAAATGGATCTGTCTAAGTTTACACAGTTTTTATGTTTTATAACTGTTTTCCTCCCCTCTAAGATTATGTAACATCTGATACATTATCTGATCCAAAAACAGCTTAAAACTAATGTTGTACTTTCTCAAAATGTGTGAAACTCTCTGAAACTTTCTGCTTCCAATAATCAGTCAAACCGCCAGACATCCTGCTGGGTGTGTGAGTGTGTGTAGCCTATGTGTGTGTGAAGGGATTGATTAGCTATGCAGAGCTGCTTTCCATCCCTGTTGTTTGTTCTCTTATCAGGGGCTCTTGACACTCTCCAAGACAAGCAGCAGCGAGTTATTACTTCTCACTTACAGAGAAAACTCAGAGGAAACACTGTAATGAATAATGATGTGAATGAAATGAATACAAAAAAAGGAGTTCAGGAGTCTGTACCGATATTCCCACACTGATCACACAACATGTGAACAACTAAAGTTTTATTATTGTGGCTGATTGGTTTTAAGTTTTAAGACAAGCCACCGATTATTTCCACAACATCTGTGAGAAAAAGTCTCTAAACGAGGAATCGAAAACTCAGGCAGCTGCGTTTGTCAGATATTGTTTACCTGCAGTATTGATTCCTCTTTGAGCTGCAGGTGTGTGTTTTATTGTGTGTGTGTTTGATTACAGTCAAGGCTGAATCCTGCAGTCTGTCTGTGCTGGGAAGTCCAATTAAAAAGGATACGTGAGCAATAAGAGCAGAAGCAGCAGCGTCTGCATAATAACTTACTTCCTGTCTGAGTCTCGAATGGTGTTGCATTAAAATATCAATAATGATAATGACAATAAGCTGAAGGCTGAGCACTGGGATTGACTTTAGCTTTAGCATCTAGCTGTGTGCCCAGTTGAATGAATAAACCAGGTCATGAATGAAACCAGTCTCCCAGCTGAGACGCCTTCTGCAGTCATGTTCCTCCCTGGTTACCTTTAACCCTTTATGTAGTATTGTTTCACAATTGCAAAACAAACATCCAACTCTAATGAGCCTCCTCCTGCTCTCTGCTGTGAGTTTGCACAGTTTTTTTTTTTTTTTAAATGCAAATTCGTACGTGAAGCATGTGTTGATATCCGTCCGTCCGCATCGTGATGCATAAACCTAGTGCAACTTCCATTTCACAGAATACTGATGATGTTTTGAGTTAATCCACGGAGAGGGAGATTTCTCATTAGCAAGTAAACATTGGCAGGCATATAAAGAGTCTTCCAGACCGTGTTTTCAAATGGAAACAAACTTGAGCGTTAGAAACGAAGCAAAGCCACAGAGAGGAGTAAATACAAGTAATTAAATTATTTTTTAAAAAGGCCCGAGTGTAAAGAAGACGGACGTTTGGATTAAAGGAGCACTGCAACAGTTTTACATGGTGCTGTGGACCAAGACCAATGGGGGGGGGGGTGAGACCAAGTCCAAGACCAAACCAATGCGAGACCATTTTCAAGACAATTACTGTATTCAGTGCCAGTACACTGCAAAAACTCAAAATCTGACCAATAATATTTGTCTTATTTCTAGTCAAAATGTAATTTCTAGTCAAAACAAATCTCATTATACTTAAAATAAGACTCATTACATTAAAAAGCAGCTGGTTTTTAGACACTTTTTACTTATTTCAAGCAGATTTTCACTTGAAATAAGTAGAAAAATCTGATAGTGGAGCAAGTTTTTCTTTCTTATTACAAGCACAAAAATCCTACTTTCACTGGCAGATTTTTCTACTTATTTCAAGTGAAAATTTGTTTAAAACAAGTGAAAATTATCTAAAAACAAGTAAATTTTTAGGTGATGAGTCAGAGACAGTTATTTTAAGTGGAAAGAGATTCGTTTTGACTAGAAATTAGACATTTTGACAACAAATAAGACAAATATTCTTGGAAAGATTTTGAGTTTTTGCAGTGTACTCCTAATAATCATGTGCCTTGAAATTTTGAAATTAAAAAAAGATAATTTAATATAAAATCTATACCATATTTAAAACAAAGTATGGATTGAACAGAATAACACACCACAATACCTGCTAACATGCTAACCTCTCCCACTTGGGCAAACAATGACAATGGGCAAAAGTGGGAGAGGTTAACTTAGCATGTTAGCAAGTTTTTCAGATGGTTATACAAGCATACTTTTGTAGAACAATTTTAATTATTTTTATAAAACAAAGTGAGTGTGTGACAGAGAGACATTTGCGGTTTAAAAAAGATGTCACTACAGCTGTGGCTCTGACTGGTCTTGAAAAAAAATCCAACTCGACTGAGGCAGAGACAAGACCGAGTAAAAATGTTGTCAATTCTGACACAAGATTTTGAAAATGTGGTCCCAAGACCGGTCTTGAGTACTACAACACTAGTTTTACACAGGCTTTGGTTTACTGGTCCTGTAGTGGTCCTCTGTCGTCTGTGGCTCTTTCCCACAGGCTACATTCTGAGATTGGCTCATACGTCTTCTTTGCTGCCTCGTGGAGACGCTCGGAGCGCCTCGCTGTGAACACCTAAAATTGAAGAAAGTTCAACTTAGAGCAGAAAAACGCCAGAAGTCATTTGCACTTTTTTCCCCCCATTGTCCAATCCGAAGCACCGAGCAGAGAGAGGAGCCCTGGCCGGGAAACAACAGTCACAGAAGATAAATAGTCATGGCTGCTGCTGGATACCTGGAGCTGTGAGGCCTGCAGATGAATTAGAGTATGGAGTGTAGTATTTCAGAGCAGCCGCTCCGCTCGCCCTCTATCAGAACAAATGCCATCTGCCTGTAGTCTATATATTTGAATTACATGCAAACTTTCATTACTGCTGTGGACACTCAGTGAAAAATCAGGTGCTCAAAATGGATTAGTGCACTCAATATTCATATTGTCTATAAATCTTAATTGCAAACAGGAGCCACTAATCTACATTACATGGATGAAGACTGAGAGGAGGAGGAAACACAAACACATGGTTTAACTTATGATGCATAGATGACCTTGTCTTATTGGTGATGATTTCCTTGAGATGAAATGATGATTGTGACAGGGTTTATGTCCTCAGCGATCTGATCACGTGTGGGCAGTTCCTCAGCACAATGGAGTGGATCGGACTACGTGCAGTCGTAACTCACAGGCCAACCTGCAGCAGATGGGTGATCCAGTCATCGGCACTAAAAAAAAACTATTCAGAACTCTGTGAAATTTTGTCCGTATACAGATTGTACTTGTTGTTATAGTGTAGCCTCGTAAACCAGCCTCTCCCGGATATGCATTTCATTTCATTTCTCAGGGAGTGCCTGGCATCATTCATGGCCTGAAACCCTCAGAAGGCCGAGCCAATCAGCGTCGCCGCTCAGATTTCTGTGATTGACACAGCACGTTGGCCAATCAGGGACCGACTGGTGCAAAGCCCCCTCACTACACTGCACGACTCTTACCACAACGAATATGGCAGAGCTATCTAGCAGCAGCCTAAAACAGCAATAAGGGAAGTTCTTACTGAAATACGTCCATTACAGCAATTAAACAAGAGCAAGAGTCGGCGCTTGTTGAGTTTCTTGAAGGAAAAGACGTTTTTGCTGTTCTTCCAACTATTTTGAAATGCTGATTGGCTGAATGGGGTTGTCTGTCAATGCTACTACTCCCGCCCAGCTTACAGGGGGAATGAGGGCAGACTCTCCCTGTAATGAAATGAAATGCATTTCCGGGAGAGGCTGGTTTACGAGGCTAACTATAGTGTTGCTTTCATAGAAAAGTACATGATTAAAATTATTCAGGATTTTAAGTACTGTATGCAGTATCATAACTGCATTTTTTGACATTCATAACAAACCAAACCGTTTGAAAATGAGTCAAAAACTGAGAAAGTTCTGGTTATTTTATTAGAAAATGCACCGTAGACCAACACAGTCTTACCCCTTTGCGTCAAACGGTTGACGCTTGGTCAAGGCCCCTTACGTCAATATACTGACGTGGAGGGGGTACCCTCGAGGTCGTTTCTCGACGAATAGGGCCACTCATAGACTTGAATGCAAATCCCTCATCCTCGGATTTTGACGCAGGGGGGCGGGACCGTTTCTCCCTCGACGTTGCTCCAGAACGCAAAGGGCCACTCATAGACTTGAATGCGAATCCCTCATCCTCGGATTTTGACGAAGGGGGGCGGGACCGTTCGCGTTGTTTCCAGACGCTCAAGGTACCCCTCAGCGTGGGACCTGAACGCACAGGGATTTCAATTGATTTTAATGCAATCCCCTCCGCGGCGATATGTGACGCTCAGAGCAAGTGCTCCAGCCATCCATTCACTCCTATTCCGATCCGGCCGCGGTGCTGAAAGACGCCGTGAGCTCCCCTCCCATTGGATAACTGATCCTCGTACCATTTGCAGCTGAATTCGTATATTTATACAGCAATTTGGCCGCAAAAATAACATTTCAACATATTTTTATGACATTTCTAACGAGAAATGTGTGTTTTACTTTCAAAATCTATGTTAAACGAATTCAAATTATATTTTGTTTGGCAAATTGAATCTGTTAAAATGTGTACAATATGTTCTGGCCATAAAAACAACATTTCGGGATATATCTGGCATTGTTTGAGGACATTTCTAGCGAGAAATGTATGTTTTACTCTCTAAATATATGTTGAATGAAAGCAGATTGTGTTTTATTTGTCCTGTAACGATATCACAGCTTGTGCTTGTGACTGTCGAGCCGCTTTGGGCGTCATGTTGCCATAACAACGGCCCGCCGAGGATGTGACGTCATTGCAACGGCGCCACCGGTCGCGACCATAGCCTGCGACACTGCCATCTACGGCGTCTGGACGGAACTACAACACCTTAACAGTGTGTTTTGTTTAAGCCATGTTGATTTAATTCAACAACATGTGAATAAACAGTGAGGAATCAGAACAGTTAGACAGCTCTTTTTCAACAAAGTCCAAATAATTCAAGTAACTCAAGTCATATAGGCCTTTTTTTTTTTAATTCCAGAAAACAACATTTCTCCCCCCTTCTCCCTCCTCCCGCCCAGGAACCTTAGTTTATAATATAGTGTAGAATGAACCCGTCCACTGTAGTAATGTTTATGCACAACTGCACCACTTTAGCCAGCTCCTTTATTTCTGGTTTTACATTGGACAAACTGATTAAGGCTCCATTTTCAGGAGACACAGCTATTCTTTAATAACTTCCACATTCGTTGGGTTACGTTCAGAGGTTTATCAGGGCAGGGCCTAGGGTCATCCAGTGTTAGCAATTACAGACCCATCTGACCTTCACAGGGGTCACAGGTCAACTTTTCATGTGAAATTTGACGATATTTGCTATTATTTCAGGCATAAAACACCAATACTTTGAGCCGAGAAGCTGAAATGTTAGCTTCTAGTCCAGACCTTTGAGCAGATTGAGCGTGCCAAATATCAGGGCTGTGTTCCACTCAGAAGTGTCCAAAATGGCCAAAAAGCAGTGTTCATTTCTAATCCTTCATTGTGTACAAGACTAAATTCAACAGATATTCTTTAATAACTTCCACATGCTTTGAGCTGGAAGCCTGAAAGTTTCGGGGTTTTATCAGGGGCCTAGGGCCATTCATCATCTGCAATTTCAGACCAATCCCACATTCAGAAGGGGTCAAAGGTCAAGGTTTAATGTGAAATTTGACGATTTTTGCTATTATTTCAGGCATAAAACACCAATACTTTGAGCTGGGAAGCTGAAATCTTTAGATTCTAGTCCAGACCTTGGAGCAGATTGACGGTGCCAAATATCAGAGCTGTGCTCCACTCAGAAGTGTCCAAAATGGCCATGGTAAGTGTCAAAGGTCGCAGGGGTCAAACATCAAAGTGAGTCCTAACAAAACACACACGCTTTAAGTAATCATCATGAAATTTAGATGAGTTGTATATCAGAGAGTCCTCTATCAAAATATTGCGTTCCCGTTGCGCTGGGGGCCCCTGGAGGCCCCTGGGGGCCCCTGGGGGCCACTTGGCTTTCCCATGCTCCCATAGAGTTGGGTGTCGGGGTGATGGATAAGGGCCTCACAATGAGTCCACAGGCCAAGTTTCAAGTGATTCGGTTGGTTTCTATGGAAACAGCGGCCTCCTGGAGACAGAGGAATGCGGCTGTTTGAAGCCCCGCCTCTCGAAAAGTAATGGCTCAATCAGGACCGAACGCACATCAACGCGTTCGTCTTGGGCCCCCGGAACCACTGATATCAAATTCAGGACTGTACGACTTTTAGAAATATATTTCATCCATTTCAGCTTTTCTGACTCAGAAGGTCTCTCAGGCATTAAGTCTGAGAGGCTCTGAATCTTTCATTCTACACTATATTATAAACTAAGGTTCCTGGGCGGGAGGAGGGAGAAGGGGGGAGAAATGTTGTTTTCTGGAATTAAAAAAAAAAAAGGCCTATATGACTTGAGTTACTTGAATTATTTGGACTTTGTTGAAAAAGAGCTGTCTAACTGTTCTGATTCCTCACTGTTTATTCACATGTTGTTGAATTAAATCAACATGGCTTAAACAAAACACACTGTTAAGGTGTTGTAGTTCCGTCCAGACGCCGTAGATGGCAGTGTCTCAGGCTATGGTCGCGACCGGTGGCGCCGTTGCAATGACGTCACATCCTCGGCGGGCCGTTGTTATGGCAACATGACGCCCAAAGCGGCTCGACAGTCACAAGCACAAGCTGTGATATCGTTACAGGACAAATAAAACACAATCTGCTTTCATTCAACATATATTTAGAGAGTAAAACATACATTTCTCGCTAGAAATGTCCTCAAACAATGCCAGATATATCCCGAAATGTTGTTTTTATGGCCAGAAAGCTGAATGAACATATTGTACACATTTTAACAGATTCAATTTGCCAAACAAAATATAATTTGAATTCGTTCAACATAGATTTTGAAAGTAAAACACACATTTCTCGTTAGAAATGTCATAAAAATATGTTGAAATGTTATTTTTGCGGCCAAATTGCTGTATAAATATACGAATTCAGCTGCAAATGGTACGAGGATCAGTTATCCAATGGGAGGGGAGCTCACGGCGTCTTTCAGCACCGCGGCCGGATCGGAATAGGAGTGAATGGATGGCTGGAGCACTTGCTCTGAGCGTCACATATCGCCGCGGAGGGGATTGCATTAAAATCAATTGAAATCCCTGTGCGTTCAGGTCCCACGCTGAGGGGTACCTTGAGCGTCTGGAAACAACGCGAACGGTCCCGCCCCCCTTCGTCAAAATCCGAGGATGAGGGATTCGCATTCAAGTCTATGAGTGGCCCTTTGCGTTCTGGAGCAACGTCGAGGGAGAAACGGTCCCGCCCCCCTGCGTCAAAATCCGAGGATGAGGGATTTGCATTCAAGTCTATGAGTGGCCCTATTCGTCGAGAAACGACCTCGAGGGTACCCCCTCCACGTCAGTATATTGACGTAAGGGGCCTTGACCAAGCGTCAACCGTTTGACGCAAAGGGGTGAGACTGTGTTGCGTAGACATAATGCTCTGAGGGAGCGAGTTGACTGAGCCAAGATGGTGGCCGTGTGACGACGCCGTGTCATTGGGCAGCAGCATCGGGTGAGTCATCTAGTCTACTTGGGTCTTTTGTTTTTTCCCTCATGTTTCCATCCAAGGGGGTAGATCGGACGCACAGGCGTAGCTCACAGTCAGCCATATTGGAACGAGCAACTCGCACAGACACTTGCATTAGTTCAGGTGGGTGATCCTGTCCTCTGCACTAAAAAAACTATTCATAACTCTGAAAAATAAATCAGTATGTAGCTTTTACTTTAACTATTTGCATAATGTTACTTTTACAAAAAAGTATACTGCATCATAACTGTATAAACGTTCATAAAAGCAAACCATTTGGAAATCGGACAAAAACTGAGAAAGTTCTATAGCAGAACATGCACCATAGGCTTAATGCTCTGAGGGAGAGCGTTGCCCGTCCCAAGACGGCCGTCGTGTGGCTACGCTGTGTCATTGGGCAGCAGTGTCGGGTGAGTCATCTAGTCTACTTATGGGTCTTTTGTTTTTTCCCTCATGTTTCCATCTGTGTTTCCTGTTTCCACTTCCTGCCGGGTCCCTTCCTGCCCTCCTGGGTGATTACCTGACCTCAGCCTAACATGCTGCACCTGTGTCTCATTGTCTCCTTGGCCCAGATGTTCCCTCTGGTGTCAGTGTTATTGTGTTGTGGCCTTTTCCTCTGTGCATATTAAACCTATTTCTGAGAAAGACTGAGACCAACTCAGTGTTGTTGAGTCCCCTCTCTCTCTGTGTGTGTTCAGCAGTCACAGTCAGTGACTGTCACCTGTATTTAAAGTTCATTGGAACCATGAACATCACTTAAAGACATACCAGATGGCTCTCAGAGTGCGATTCACTTCTGCATGATCTCATATTTCCAGCAAAAACTCAAAGCTAGGGATGGACTTCACACAGATATTAATTGCCATCTATGGGAGCCAGTAGCTCTGAATGAAAGACAAGCCCACTGACTGGCAGGATTTATAGTTTGGGACAGGGACATAAAAATCCAAGAAACAATTTTAATTGGATGCAAAATTTGGAAAGCCCTTAAGAGTGAGTAATCAAACAATTTAAATAGTTTAAAAGGATGAGAAAATACATAGATTCTGATGTAAAATAACATTTGACATGAATTTGGCCGTTATACGAACAGCTAAGATAAGGATAAATGATTAAAGCTGGGAAAGTACACTGGGTCTAAAGCTCCAGTCATACAAATCACCATGGTTTTGGAGAGCACTGAAAAACAATGCTGTGTCACTCCAGAAAAACACTAGAGCACTCATTCTGACCATTTTGCAAGGCAATAAAAACAATGTGTTGTGTAGTGTGACGGACTTGTTGCAGCCTCACTTTTCACTCTCCACAGACAAGAACTGAGCACAGCGAGGCCAAACGACACTGGGAGACTGAAAGCATGGCTCCTTGACTGAGTTCTGCAGTGAATATTCAGTGTTTTTTTCTTATTGGTTAAATCCACGCCTCTTGATTTATGCCCACTGCCAGGGTCCAGTGCCAACAAAGTTGCATTTGGTACAAGTTGTTTCATCTTGCACCGATTTTGTAGAAAGAATTAAAGAATTAAAAAAAAAACTGGCAGAGAAACGTAATATGAAAAAATCCCAGCACACATCACATTTCCAATGCTCACATCCTCATGACTCCCATCACCACAGCCTGTTGCGTGCCCAGCCACCACGGCACGCTCGCTGATTCACATTCCTATTTCAATTTCCAACCATCTGCCCAGAGGCCGGAGCCGGGCGCCGGTTCAAGCCCCTTTTTTCATCTTCCGGCTCCTTCCTAAATCAAGGCCTCTCACGCAGACACAGGAATCGGACAGTATTTATATGAGGAAGGCTTTAACAGCTTCCCGCTCTGAAATCCTGTGACAGTTTGTGCCTTCATTTGCTATTGGATGGATGGATGGCGTTTTATAGCTCAATGCATTTGTGGATTGGTGGCTGGGATTCGGTTCAATTTTAGATGTATGATCCAATCTGGCAGCAGAATTACTGTTGAAAGGCCTCTGCTCCTCTAACACCACATTTCCCTTATATATACACTCTTAGAAATAAGGGTTCTAAAAGGGTTTTTCTAGAAGGGCCGGGGTTCTACCTGACAAAGGTCAGTACTGCATGAGGGTTCTAAAAGGGTTCTTCTAGAAGGGCCGGGGTTCTACCTGAGGGTACCTTGAGGATGTTGTTATGATGCTATGTGAAGCCCTTTGAGACAAACTGTTTGTAAAAATGGGCTATACAAATAAAATTGCCTTGCGTACCTGGAACCATTTGCTTCTGAAAAACCCTTACCTGAAGAAAGGGTTTTTCAAGGGTTCTTGGTAACACTAAGGGTTCCAGTAAGAACCATTTTGATCCAGCCAAAAAGGGTTCTGAGGACAAGCCGAAGAACCTTATATGGTTCTACTTAGCACTTTTATTTCTAAGAGTGTAGTAGTCCGTCTGTCCTCCTTTTCTAATTATGCATTGGTGTGTTCACTCTCTAAGTCATTTGATCCCATAGTAGATTTCACACACATGTTTGACCTCTTATCACTACTAAGTCCCACTGGCCATTATTTCCCCTTCCAGAGATCATTTCCTTTCAAAACCTGCCCTCATCTGAAGCAGCTTATCTTCTCAGCACCTTCCAGGGTATTATTCATTTAGGATAAAGGTGCTGCTTTTTCTCCATTATCTTCCTCCTTGTGCTTGTCAGTCATCTCCTGTCCACATTGGCCCTGACATCAGTTGCTGCAGTTGCAAACCAAAGACCTCCGAAGCCCTGGTTCCCTGGTAAATCATGCATATAACTGCTGGTGGTCTTGTCTATGCTGGTTACCACTGCTATTCATCAACGCTGACCTTAATGATACTCGCAAAATCACGCTTAAATGAAGCAACTATCCTCATAGATTTAAAAATAACGTCCTCACAACGTCGGCCGTTCATCACAATCCTCAGCGTGGCCGTCTCGACCTCATGCATCACTCATGCTATTTTCTATTTGTCGTTGCTGACCTTTATCTCCATTTGGTCCCTGCTGACCTTTTACTATGTTTAACGTCAACCTACTAACCTTAAAAAGAAATAAATGTTCCGGCCTCAACCTTATATCATACTTAATAATAATATTCATCACGCTGCCTCCATAGACAACCCATGATGCATTTCTCATGATTTTCTTCATTGCATTTGACTATGGCTCATTTGCTGCCTGTTAAAGTAAAGACCTGAGATAAACATGTAACATAACCAGCAGTATCCTCAAACTATGATTTACTGTACTGTGGTGAAGCTGCATGCTGTTCTAAAGCCCTGAAAACTAGCACAGAATAAACACATCAGGTGAACATTCAGCCAGATGCAGACATTATCCTGATTAAATATTCAGTCACTATTCTGCTAACCTCCTGAGAGACAACAAACACAATGCACCTGGCCTAATATTAGCAAAGTCTCTCTCATCTGAGATGACTGTATCATTGAAACTCTCAGATGAACATACAACAGATTTTCTGACAGGATCTTGACCTAACACAAAGTGCCATCTGCGTCTTATTGTTTGATCTCCTTTGCTTCGTGTCTTTGTGATGTGGGACAACAAAAACTAAACCAACAGTAGGCGAGTTGCAGGGCCGGCCCTAGGATTTAGGTGGCCCTAAACAAGATTTTGTTTATGGCCCCCCAAAACACGTTTTTTTTCTTTTCTTTTGGGTGGATACATGTATGCTTGTGGGTATGCACTTATATAGGTATATATGTATATGTATAAATGTGTATGTGTATAAGTATGGATATGTGTATGTGTGCGTGTGTGCACATATATGGGTGTATGTGCCTGAGTATGAGTGCGTCCACATAGTTATGAGTGTGAAGGTGTAGGAATATGTAAATTATTTTTCCTTTAGGTTGTAAGTACATATATATATGTGAGTGTATGTAGATAATGTATATATATTGCTTTTTTTATTTAGTTATTTTCTTTTTGGCCTTGTCGGGGTGGGTGGGTGGGGTTGATTTGTTGTTTTGTGTTCTGTAACCCGAAAAAAGGATATCAATAAAGTGCTTTAAAAAGAATGGAGCGTTACTACAGCAAGTGAGTTCTCTACACAAGAGTGAACTTAACAGGCTATGTATTATTAGCTACTGAAAAGTATAATTTGAATTAACTTTCATAAAGGAAAACTGTGTGGAACATATTTATGTTAAATGAATTGAATCGAACACCTCTGCTCATGAGGCCCTCCCTAGCGGTTGTGGCCCTAAACAACTGTACAGAGTGTTTATGCAAGCAGCCGGTCCCGGTGAGTTCCAGCGGTGAACTTCATGACACTACTGACTTTACATCCTAATGTTTCTGATTTCCATCAGTCGCTGCAGTGTCCATGAGGACCAGGTCTGAAAGTCACAGCAGCAACAAAGCACATCAGCTGCCTCTCTGCACAGGGACAGACAGTTATTCATAAAATGTTATGTCAAAGGATTTTTTTTTTCTTTTTAGCTAGACTCTAGAGGACAGACCGGTGCTGCGGCGCTGCGGCCTCGCAGCAGGAAGGTTCACGGGTTTGATTCCCGGGATCTGTATTTTTCCCCCCTCACCTGCCTGGGTTCTCTCCAGGTTTGTCCAACTTCCTCCCAACATCGAAAGTCATGCATGTTAATTGGAGACTCTAAATTGCTTGTAGGCGTGAATGTCAGCATGAATGGCTGTTTTGTCTCTGTGATAGACTGGCGACCTATACAAGGTGTACCACACGCTCGCCTGATGTCAGCTATATTGTCTCCGGCCCCTGAAAGGATAAGTGGTCCTGCTAATGAAAATAGATACAGTGCATTGTGGGGGATCTCTGTGGACTTGTACAGAGTCAGGAAGTTGATTTTCTTTGTTCTAACTTTGCTTGGTTTAACACCCACATGCCATTACAATCACACACACACACACACACACACCCACACACTCCACAGTTGTTGTAAATCAGTGCATTAGGGGGACATGTTGATCCTGTACTCCCTGGGGAAACTACGCAAAAGGAATAGTTTAGCTTTGGTATTAAACTGTGTGCATGTAGCTGCGAGCGGTGCTGTCTGTGGGGGGAAGGCCCTGCAGATGGTGATTGATTGCTTCAATCAGCCCGCTCCAGACAATCTCCATTACAGCTGTACGTGAGGAGACTGTGCGCTCGGCCCTCTGGGAGAGACGACACCCAGTGTCACACCGCTGCCTTCCTCTGTCACGGCCATCTGTAAATATCGGTGGAGTGGGAGGGAGTTGGGGAGGGCAGCGGTGACCCCCCCTCACCCCCACCCCTTGCCCCACAAACGGTGCTGAACTCTGAGCAACAGCTTTGATTGTCTCTTCTACACTGGTTCCATGCAGCTGCTGAAACTGAGGGCTCGCTCTATTTCCTGTGGCAGGCAGTGGCGTATTTAGGGAGTGGCCTTGGGTGGCACGGGCCACCCCTGAAATCTGATTGGCCACCCCAGGTGCTACCCCAAAATATGATGAGCTATATGCCCAGTGAGAGATATTTTACACATTGTTTTATACTGGCTTTTGTCATTTTTTTTCAATAATAAAATATTGAGGTTTTCTTTTCTTTTTTTAAACTATATTTTTGGGCTTTTTATGTCTTTATTGGATAGTATATTTGAGAGAGACAGGAAATGGGGAAGCAGAGAGAGGGGGAATGACATGCAGTAAAGGGCCGCCAACTGCAGCGAGGACTATAGCCTCTACGTATAGGGCGTCTGCTCAACCTACCTCACCACTTGAACCAAAATTCGGTTTTTAATCACAATTGTATGTTGTTGTATTTTGACTAGTAGGTCTAGTTTTCTTGCAGTGTTAGTAATTTAGCTAGATATGGGTTTTGCAGACACAACTGGGAATGGCCAAAACCTGTGTGGTTGTGTGTTACATACAGTATGAGTATGTAATGTGTGCATGCAGGCACTCATGCTCACACTTCATGCCACCCCACCATAAGTCAGTACCCCACTTGGGCCACCCCTATCGAAAATGTTTGGACACGCCCCTGGTGGCAGCGTTCCTCTTTCCCTTACACATACAGCTTCCACTTTTTCCTCTGTGGACAGAGAGAAAACACTGGAAAATGGAAATTTCCTAAATAAGCTTTGTGCCTATAAGCAGTTAGAAGACTGTATGGGTTATTTGTTGAGAACTGATTTCACTAAAAATAGGTTTGACAGGACAAAATAACACATGTAGTCAGGCAGTGAGGTAAAATGGATCTGAGTTAGAAAGCGCTATTGGTGTCGCTTCTCATTTGACCGAGCTGGGGGACATGAAAGTGCGGTGCCACCAGCTAATATGATAAATTCTATTTTGGACTGTGCTTCTCTGATTTTGCTGTCGAAGCTCATCAGCGTCTCGTCGGCTTCCAGTCGGTCAGCGGTGTAAAGTTCTCTGGGGGCCCAGGGGCCGACGCTCAGGCCCTCAAATGGAAGAAGAATCAGCAGCACAGTAAAACATCCTGCAGGGTGGGAGCTACGACTATCAGCCAGTTTAATATCTCTGCCTCTCTGAAGCTCATGCGGAGTCTTCCCTCTTCATTCATTCTCAGTATTGATATCTTTAGTTCACGTCACCTCTCTGGTCTTGCTGTGTAAATATTGTTTGATGGTTCCGGGCTCAGAGAACTAGCCCACTGTGACCCAGCTGCGACAGAGATTGTCAGATTGCTGGCTCGTGCTTCAGAGCAGCACTTACGACCGTTTTCCAAATCTAATTGCGAGTCTAATTCTCATTCTAATCAGTTATTACTGTTTACAGGCTGCTAACGAGGGCCGCATCCCGATCAGCCATCAAAGTGACTATGCTTTTGAAATGAATCTATTTGGGTTTGTTTGACAGAGCCCTGACACGATCAGCGGGAGGCAGGAACACAGCCCAGAGAACGTCCACCGCTGACTTAACACTGTTGCTTTAATCAGCTGCAATTAGAGACAGTGGAGGGACATCACCCAGAACAGCAGCAACTTTGATGGTGTTAGATTTAGTCTTTAATTCAGCTTCACAAAGAAAATCCATGTTATTGTAGTTTATCGTGTGTTATAACTGTTTTTATATTGGACTAAGGCGCAAATTCATTCTTTATAATTCTCATGTCATATTATGTCACGTTATGTCATGTCATGTTATATGTCATGTTATGTTATCTAGAGTTGTGTCATGTTATATTATGTTATGTTATTATTTCATGTCATGTAATGTCATCTTATATTATGTTATGTCATATCATGTTATGTCATGTTATTATGTTATGTCATGTTATATTATGTCATGTCATGTTATATTATGCAGCATTGACTTGCTACATTCAAGTCACACCTCAAGACACCTCTTCAAAACTGCCTACTCCCTTTAATCAATAGTTCATCCATTCATTTAGCCACCTGTATTTGTCCAGATGATCTGACGTTTTTACTTGTACATTTATTTTGCTATTTGTATGTTCTGCTTGTTTGCTATTTGTATATTTTGCTACTGTACTGTTCTAATGTTTTCTGTTATCTATGTGTAAGGCGACCTTGAGTGCCTTGAAAGGCGCCAAAAAATAAAATGCATGTTATGTGGCATGGCATGGTTATATTATATTATATTATATTATATTATATTATAGTATATTATATTATATTGACTGCAAAATGAACTGCCTGAAATGTTTAATGTTTGCAGCTTTGAGTTTATGTTTTGACCTGTTTCAGTATAATTTATTGAAACTATGCTGAGAGAACACAGACAGCCACTAGGTGTCAGTATGGAGCTGTATTTCAATGTGAGCTCATATAACTTCATAGAGACAGACTCCATTTTCTCAGCAAAGACTGAGACTTCATTAATTGCAGCATCTACATCACATTATCAATCAAAACCTTTGGCATGTGTGAGAAACAGTTACTATAGGTTGTATGTAAATGGCTGTCTGCATAAAGGTAGTTTACAGTCTGACTGGAGAATGCAGGGAAATAAAGACTGAGTCTCAGAGCTTCCTTCATTTCTGCATGTTGATGAAATAATAAATCAGAGTTGGGTGTAGTGAGTCTCCTGAATGAATTGCTTTTGAATCGAGGTTCAGTTGTGTGAATAAATGAGATGCTGATAGGATTCAGCCTCTCTTGATAGTGTATTTTGGTGGAGAAGCCTCCTGCCGGTGATCAGCTGGTGTCTTAAAGCCACAGCTGTCCACAGCTGTGCGACCGTGTCCTCCCTGCAGAGTCGAAGCAACCACATTAAACACGTGGCGTCCCTCAGGGCTTCTTCCTGATCTTTCTTCCCGATCTAATTATTGTAAACATAACATCTGATTTGTATTCTGAAGGTTCACTTAGCAGCTTCTCTCCAGTGACTCAGACGGTTTATCCAGATGATCCGACGTTTTTTACGTGAAGGTCAAACTCCAAGAGGTCACGTGCAACAATCATCGCACAGGAAAACTGCACAAACATCCTCAGCAAGAGCAGCTGGATCTGATGGATGTTCAACAGAACTACACTGTTTAGCCTGGACAGTAGCTTCTCAGCCACTATCCCAATCAAGATATGCAAATAAAACCAGTGCTGTGATGATGACATGCAGTTGATCACAGGGGGAAGATGAATAATGCAGATTAGAACAATGAAATCTTCTAGTTTAATGGCCTTTTTTCTTCTAAAGCTTCATTTACGGTCGACGAGGAGTTGAATGAACCAAACGCATCTGCAGGTGCAGCTACATCCTTTAAAAAATCTGCCCTGTGCAGAGTCTAACTTCCTCCAGTCCTCTGAATGTATTATCTGAAAGTCAGCTGAAATTCATGCATTAAATTTTAAATTGAATTAATGAGCGGCCCCCTCTAAAACTTTTAATAGCCTCTCCGATAAGAGGAATAGTGTCGTGGGACCTTCATTAAAGGGAAGTTAAGGGACAGCCCTGCTGGGGACAGTCAGACACCAGGGAGCTGATAAACTGGGTGCTTCGCTCTCTTTCCCTGCTCCCATTTCAGTTTGAGCCAGGTCGGCCTGTCTCAGCCACAGGACGACACACACACAGGAATGACGAAAATGTAAATAAAACACATGACAAGCGGAGCTCACTTAGTGATCGCCTGAAGGAAAAATGACAACAATTAAACTTACATCCATTTTGATTCAAACTTCATACGTGCTATAAATTATGGATGTGATATCTGATGGTGAGTAAAAGGAAGAAAATCATCATATAAATTCAACCCACAAGAAAAAAAAGAAAAGAAAATATGAATAAAAGCCTTTTAATGATTTGCTAGGACATCTTGGAAAGGATGTAATTTGGATCCAATTATAAGGGAAAATACAGTTAATGTTCTGAGACATTGTACTTAGTAAAGAAAGTTCCCGCTCATTTATTTGCATGAATGAGGAAATTAGAGAAGGCTGAGCTTTTCTTTTTTTTTAACAGACAGCCCTGACCTGAACTCACACTCACTGACAACGTATACCTGTCATGATACAAACGTGTTCGTCTGAAGCTGCTTCAAACGAGATCTTATTTCACACCTGTAATTTTGTTACAGTGTTTTAACACACAAATCAGGTTTGGTCTTGTTTTTCCCATCAGGTTTAGTTACGGCTCAGTTTGGACAACTTCCTCATGGAGCGGCAGCAGAAACGCGTTTCCACCAATTCCTCATCAGTTTTAGCTGCTTAATTAACATGTTTGCTCTTAATTGGGTGAAACAATTACTGTACACACAATAGTAATGTTTAATACTGTGTAATCATAGTAATTACACACTATTAAGCAGCAGTTAGTCACTTTCTACTGAACTATTCATCATTTATAAAGAATTATTCCTATGATACTAAATTATCTTTTTTCACATACACATTTATAAACTCTGAATTAAAAGGCTCATCTATTATGTAGCCTATTAATGATGTATTTTCATATTTGATAGTTGATGGATTCAGTGAAATGAAGAATTATACAGTATCAAGATATTTTATAAAGATTTTAACGAACAAGTGGTAATTATCAGAATTAATCTACATCTACACAATCTGTTAATCATTTAGTGACACAGCTGAATCTGTCATTTATGAAAATAGAATTAACACATCACATGTGATCTAATCAATCCAGGGTTTAATATGTATGGCCGTGGTTATACCAGCACTAATTAGTGTCAATGTAAAAATGATGCTTCATGAATGATTAATTAAATATTTAATGGTTTTTAACCCATATTCAATAGTGTGTAGGCTAGTCATTAATATGAAGTGTAGATATGGTTGAGATGCTACAGGTGATTCAGTTTTATGTTATCGGCTGAGAAACTGAATATTGTAACAAGAACCTATTGATTCTTGTGCCAGCAGCCTCACTCTGAATGAATTTCTTTCAGATATGTACATGTAGATGTAGATATTTAATTCAACACTAATATGTCCTGCAGATGCATCCATGTATCCATGGCAACTGCAGAAATACCCTGAGGGCATTAGAGTGTGTAAGAACCTGCTGAATCCCAGATTCTCTTGATCTATACATCCTGACATGTCTGGAAGATTTGTCTGATATGAAATTAATTCCACATGCATTTGCTAATATTTAGCTTCAGGTGACTTTTACATTACATATGGAATTATATCAATGCATGAACATCAGTCTGAGTGGTAAAAGCCATACAACACAGATGATGTAATTTTGTCAGCTCCAGACACACAAAAGTCATCACACAACAGCTTTTCCAAACTGAGCACTCGTCCTCTTTTTGATGGGAAAGAGAGTTTGGAAGATAAAATCTGCAGAATGTCTCTTTAACTCTGATAGGTTGGAAGCTCCTGGGAGTTTGTGCAAGTCCAACTACACACAGGCCTCTGATCTGCTGTATGTGTGTGTGTGTGTGTGTGTGTGTGTGTGTGTGTGTGTGTGTGTGTGTGTGTGTGTGTGAACAGTGCGTGCTTCCATGAATCCCTGTTTACTCTGGGTTCACCAGGCTAAATTGATATTCATGAAGAAAGAAATGAAGAAACACAGTAACAGCAGAGTGTTTGACTCTTTGCTTTTATTCAGGTAGCAGCATCAGTCAGCACTGTCCTACTTACACACTGCAGCTCCTCCCAGCCCTGCAAAGCCACACACACACACACACGCACACTTTCAGAGCAGAGTCAAACTTCACACACACACCTACACACCCACACACATACACACAAACCTGCAAAACTCTTGAACAGACATGTACAATCAGAAACACAGCCCCTTCCCTGACACACACACACACCTGCAAGTCTGCACCGAGAGAGAGAGAGAGAGAGAGAGAGAGAGAGAGAGAGAGAGAGAGAGAGAGAGAGAGAGAGAGGCCTCTAGTTTCTCTACTGTTCATATTGAGAGAGGACCAGTGGTGTGTGTGCAGAGCCACAGTGACCAGATCTAGAGGTTTTAGGAGTTGTTAAAGGGATAGTTCGACATTTTGGCAAATTGGCCAAAATCCCTATAGATTTAGGAGTAGGTTTGTTACCTTTAATCGTTTGTGCAAGATATTTTTAGAACGGCGGAGCAGAGCTGCGAGCTGCTCAGAGCTACGCTACAGAGGCTAATGAGTTTCTTGGTTTCCCTCATCAAACTCATCAAATACACAATCCATCAACTCCAAAACGCTCTGGTGGACAAGTTGTGACCTGCACATTTACCACGCTATGAGATAATAACGGAACATTACAGTAAATTCATGGAAAACCGCTGATGCGTGTTCCAGTCAGGTCAGTTTTTTAGCAAGCAGTCTCTGCATTTACCCCTAAAACAACTCTGTCTAGTAACGTTGTGTTATTATCTCATAGCGTGGTGAATGTGCAGGTCACAACTTGTCCACCGGAGCGTTTTGGAGTTGTTGGATTGTGTATTTGATGAGTTTGATGAGGGAAACCAAGAAATCCCATTAGCCTCTGTAGCGTAGCTCTGAGCAGCTCGCGGTTCTGCTCCGCCGTTCTAAAAACAGCTTGCACCGACAATTAAAGGTAACAAACCTACTGCTATGGCTAAAGGGATTATGGCAATGAGCCAATTCGCCAAAATGTTGAACTATCCCTTTAAAAATCTAATAAGATGGTTTCATGAACATGATCTGCTTCTACTGAAACTGGATCGAATGGATCTTAAATCTCAGGTTCCAACATTCAAAACAGTCCAGGTCCAGTCTGGATCACAAGGTTAAAGTGACATTTTACTGTTTCTATTTTTCTGGGATGAAGAGGCGACTGAACTGGAAGAGACACATCTAGATGTACTGTAAATACACACAGCTGCTCTCCAGAGTGTGTGTGTGTGTGTGGCAACTGATGTGTGAGAATGGAGTGTACAGGTTCTGTCACCTGTGATAACAGCAGGTGAGGTTTCACTGTAATCAGCCGTTCTGTCCTCCCAGTGCATTAAAGAGAAAGACGGAGAGACGCTCCAGTGAGTTTCAACATATGATCGCACAGACGGCTCGTTCTGCTCCAGCGCTCAGCCCAACCTGTGTGAGTGTGATCGACCTCAGTGTAGCTACCTCACTTTACTGTTACTATGAAAACTATCAAAGTGCACGTTGTCAGTCAGATTCAGTGTCAGTGAGATTAACACACTTTACATTCTTTAATTCACTTTCTAATGTCAAAAAACTAAAAAATGTAACAACTGAAACATGTATTTTTCTGTGGCGGCGTTGTTCAATAAAAATAAAGTTGAAAAAAGCTGTGTTGAATCTGTTACATTATTTACCTATTGAATTTATCCAGTAATTAGTTTTAATGTTTGATACTTTAATTGTTATGTAATATACGTAATGTGACTGTAGAAACGCTGGCACACTGTTTTAAGTGATTTGCTTGCTTTAAAGGGGACATGTAATGGAAACATCACTTTTTTTAATATATATATTTTTGGGGGCTTTTTCGCCTTTAATCGACAGGATAGTTCAGAGACTGAGCTAAACACTCCCTCGAAAACATCACTTTTTGAAGGTTTTTCAAAAAGTGTGACTTGACACTTTTCCAAAATGTGAGATTTGACAAAAAAAAATCCACAATTTGCTCCCGAGGTTGAAATCCATGTGCTTTTACGAGCTGTTGCCTCGGTTGTCATACAATGATGTCATTAGTTTTCAAATTTGCATGATACCACCCCTACCTGTGAGTACCTGTACCAGTAGAGGGGGCAGGGCAGGGTGAGCAGTAGCTCATCTGCATTTAAAGGGACAGGCACTGAAACCAGCCGTTCTGAACAGGGCTGTTTTGAGAGGATGAAAAGAGCTGTGATGTTTGATTCTTGGGGTATTTTGACCAAAGTATGTCACAGATATGTCTTTAAGACACCTGGGAACTATTTTCATTTGTGGAAAAGGGGAAGAATATGTCTCCTTTAAGTTATTAGCTTGCTTTTAGTGTGTTATCACACACATTACACTGTTGTAACCTGTTTATCATTAAACAAGAGGCCACTATAGAAGAGGGACAGAGAGATAGAGAGTTTTTAGTCTCATTTTTTAAAATTTTATTTGTATATTTGATTCTGTGAGTTGTATTTGTTTCGTTTCATTGATTTGTGATACTTTGGCAACATAGTTGTAACATTCATGCCAATAAAGCAAATTTGAATTTAGAGAGAGAGAAAGAAATAGAGACAGTTGTCAGTGTTTGTAGACACTGCTGCTTCCCCCCCTGCTCCACTTGCGAACACACGGGTGAATAATACTGATTGTTGGACAGAGAAGTAAACAGTGATTGGTGCTTCACCTGGTGCTGCTCAGTGTGGCGCGAGGGGGGGAGGAGGAGGGGAAGGGCGGGAGCTTCACCGGCCCCTCATGACCTCCAGCAGGTGTGTGTGTGTGTGCAGATCTCACCGGCATCAGTTTAAAATACAGGAAAAAACAAAAAAAAATTAAATTAAAATTTAAGCCCGCCGCACTAGCTGCTGTCAGGTTGTGTAATCGTAATAAAACACAGGAAACACTCTGTAGTGGCGCGCTGGGGCTAAACGTGGAGATACCCTGAATATCAACCATGTGGACGACCTCCAGCTATCCTTGCTTCTCGACTTCCCTCTCCGTCGGACGAGGAAGAGGAGGATTCTCGCTCTGATCTTCATCAGCCACGAGACAAAAACTCGACGGCGGCAGATGGCTGCGCCGGCTGACTGGCTGCTCGCCTCCGTATCTGACTGTCTGTGTCACTCGTCACAATGAGGTTTTGGAAATCCGTGTGGACATGTTTACCGCTTTGTCTTATCTCGCCGCTTTGCCGACGATTTGCATTTGAGACGGGGCGAGCTGTCAGTCAGGCTGCAGCTGCTTTTTGTTACTTCATGGCACTTGGAAGGCGTTCTCCTCTCCGCAGCGTGCAAACTGAATGTTAAGCCCACAGCGCTTCACATCTCCGGCTCTCCCCTTCAAGCTTTGAGCTAAGCACCGCCCCGAAGGAACACACACTTAACACTTCTTGTCTGCCTGCGTATACACACACACTCACATACAAACACACACACACACTCATACATAATATTACATGTAGCCCACGATTTTGTCACTGGTCTTACAAATATGGCAAGGCATTGAATGTCTCCTTTCCTTTGCCTGTTGTCTGACAAGATTTCCACGGATGGAGCTCGGGGGGGCCACGCAGCGGGGGCCCCCGTGTCCCAGCAGTTAGTTAACGTCATCATTCACAGCTTTAGGATCCTGGCATCCTGGATTATCTCCACAGCAGTATGGACATAAAGACCCAGTTTGAGTCCCGCGCTCAGGGTCGAGTGTTCTAACAAAGTCGGAGAGACTCGTAGTGTCTCGTATAGTATCCTGAGGGCCTCAGGTGGCCCCTCCCCCTCCCCATCCCCTTCCCCTTCCCCCTCCCCCTCCCCAACCCCAACCTGCGGAGTGTTTCAGTAGTTCAGCACCGGGGGCGTGAGGCCGTGCGCTGGTGGCTAGCTGTTGTTCTCGGCCGTCATGTACTTGAGGGCGGCGAAGCCGTAGCGCCGCGACATGTTCTGCTGGAACTCCTCCTTCAGGGTCTTGAGGCAGACCCGGTACTGCTTGTTGGAGCGGAACTTGGTGATGTCGAAGCTGGGGGCGTGGGGCATGTGGATCATGTAGGCGTTGGGCAGAACCACAAACTCGTACTCCTGCAGAAAGAGAGAGAGGGAGAGAGACACACACACGGCATCTTCATCACTTGGACAGATGAGCACATTCAAAGGCCGTGGTGCATTCACTGCCCTCAGGTGTTTTGTTGTTTTTTTCCTCTGTCTGGCATGAACAATAGTCTACGGAGGCTACTGGCAAACTCTAGACATATTGTTGTATAACTGATATTGAGTCAGTCTGTGCTGCTGTTACACTGTGTTTCAGTATCAGTATGTGTCGCGAGCAGTGATGAGAATGAGGGCGTTATAAAATAACGGCGTTAATGGTGCTACTTCTTTTAGAAATGAGTAATCAAAAAAGTTACTGGTTTTTGCCTGTTATAATTAGTAAGTAAGTAGGCTAAGTACATTTTTATTTCTATAGCACCCTTCGTAGTACGAGTACACAGAGTGCTTAACAGTATACAAATTCAATCAACACAAAAATTAAATAACATTAAAAAACGTATGCACACAGCATAGGGCAGTGCATAGATAAAATACAATAACAATCACGTGGCACTGCAAGGCCCAAGGAGGTATAACGCTGTTACCGTTACTGACAATAAAATGCGCCATTACTTGCCTAGCCTACAAATGTTTTCAGTCCGTCAACCAGTCAGAAAAAAGCAATTTATCTGGAACTAACCAACTGTGTGCGGAGGAATACTGCGTAATTTGGTTAGTCCCAGATAAACAGGAGGCTAGGATTATGGTTACAGGTTTGGGGGGCGAGTCCAAGTAATTTGACATATTTGAGCATTTTATAAAAAAGTAACGCAATAGTAACATTTCCTGGTAATCAGTTTTATAATGTAGTGATTCAGTTACTAACTCAGTTACCTTTTGGGGCAAGTAGGAACTAATTACTTTTTAAAAATGATCGTGCCCAACACTGGTCACAAGTAAAATTCATCAGCTTTTTAAAGGAACATTATGTAGGAATTACTCCCATCTAGCATTACGGTTGTACATCGCAAGCAACTCAATCGTATTTTTCATGCTGCATTCACCTGAAATTGGGCAGACGGCAGACGGACGGCAGCTGCTGCACGTAACGGTATAAACAAGCCTCTATGTGGTCCGTCAGCACGAGGCAAAACAATACACGTGACAATATGTTGTCATGGCGATGCCGTATTGTTTACCTTCACTTTTACACTTCACTTTGTTGATGGGGGGGATTACTGGTTAATGAAAAACATACTTTTGAACAAAATAATCGATTTTTGTGAATAGATAAGAGGAGAAGTTACACAATGTCCCTTTAAAGATGAAGCTAAGTGTTTTTTTATTTTGTTGTTTACGAGTTGAAAAGACTGACACACTGCTACCTCACAGTTGTCATGGCAAATCACACACAGAGCCGCATTATTACTGCGAGCCACGGAGCGCGTCTCATATCATCATAGCCTGAAGCAGAGATCGCCGATTGGACTTCCAGGCGAGATGATCTTTACTGCACCTCATTCCCAGAGTCTCTCTTCACTGTCCTATTTTATAAAGGCATAAAACACCTAAAAACTAACTTTAAAGTCACTGTGAGTCGCTTTGTTTGCACCTGACACACTGAGGTGAGCGGGTCGGCCTCCTGTTGGTTTGACCTGCAGGAGAACACGGACGGCTGCAGCAGCTGAAGGCGGCTGTGGTTGGAGGTTCCAGTGTAGAAACTCAACACTAACATCTTCACTGTACCGGCTCTGAAGCAGCCAACTACTTTATACACACACAAACACACACACACACACACACACACACACTACAGCTTAACAATGTCAGTCTCTGTAGTGACAACACTGTGGCAGAGAGCGGTGGAGCCGCTGCAGAGAGACAGTGACTAATGATGGAGGAGGACCAATACAGACTGCTCTATTACAACACAGGAAGTCGTGTCGAGTACCGACACTACACCAGAAATAACAGCTAATCACGACATCGTTCTTTAATGATTCATTCAATGATTATTAATTCATCGTTTATTAATTGCCTCTGTTAAAGTTTTATGTATTTATGAGTCAGGTGAAAATAGCTGCAGCACAGATGAGTAAGGTCATAAAAACAGAGAGTACATCAGTGCAAACAGAAACAGTGGATTAAGACAAAGTAACCTTTTCTCTGTACAGCTGATCTCAGGTCTGCTACCACACCGGGTCTTAAAGAATGATGGTGCAGCCTGCTCAGGAAAGGTGTCAGTTTTATGTCCTAGTAACTTATAGTAGAAATCGTGAGGAACTAACGCTTTAACACAAAAAAATTAACTTCACTAAAATTAAAAAATGTATGTAACTCTTGGTTGAGGCTGGTGAGGCAGTTATTTATCCAGGGCTCTTTCATTAGAGGACTTCGTGAACACACACTATAATTTTCATACAATTTAGGAGCTTCCTATCCATAAATACAACGTCCTTATTTATCGTTTCACACAGGCATCGGCTCGGGCCAGGGCCATCTTGTTTCTGGTTGTCAGTCTGTTCCTTTTTTGTGGACACTTTATCACAGTATTAACAGAATTTATTCACATTTGGCAGAAAGATTCATTAGGATTCAAGGAAGAACTGATTAGAACTTGGTAGCTATAAGGGTAAAAGGTGAAGCACTCATGGACAAGTTGTGCCGTGCACATTCACCACGCTATGAAATAATCATGTATCATTATGTAACATTACAACACATGAATTAAAAACTCAGAACTACAAGTGCTTTTGAAATCACTCCGCCCAGCAGCCAAGTCTGGAATGTAGTTCCGGCTATGCATTTGCCTCAAAAACAACTCTGTCTCGTAATGTTACATGATTATCTCAAAGCGTGGTGAATGTGCAGGTCACAACTTGTCCATGAGAGCATTTTGAAGTTGTTGGATTGTGTATTTGATGAGTTTTGAGGGACAGGACACCTGTTCATTCACCTCCATTATGTTCACTGAGCAGCTCACGTCTCTGCCCCGCTGATCTCAAAACAACATGCACCAATAATTAAAGGTAATGAACCTACTCCTATGACTGTAGGGATTATGGCAATAGGCGAATTTGCCAAAATGTTGAACCATCCCTTTAATGTTCTCATAAATGTCTACAGGTTTTTATTTATAAGGAAAATATAAGACTTTTATTCTGGAACAAGAAGAGTTTATACAGGTCCCTCCTGTATGTGAGACTGGGTAGAGGTGAGTAGAGTTAGTAGAGTCAGTTACCTGTGCATCCAGCTCCATGATGTGAGCCACCTTGTTCCAGCCGAAGCCCACGAAGCGCCGGTCGTACTCGGGGCTGTCCCTCCTCACCATGACGTAGGGCTCAAAGTCGGCCTCCCACTGCACCCTGTAGGGCGTGGTGGCCGTCCGCCACTTGGCGAAGTTAGTTGGAGCGTGGCCTTTAGTCCACACATGATACCTAGCAGGAGGAAAAAAGAAAAGCTTTTAGTCAAAGGGAGAGTTTGAACAGGGGTGTGATTTATAGTTTCTCACTTCCTTAATAGCACTTCGCTTACAAACTTTTATCTATATCAGAAGCTTTTTAAAAATATAGACTTCATTTAAAGTGTTTGTTTACCCCACGCTGCTGCTTTGTTGTCTCTGTTTCTGTCTGTGCCACTTTAACACCCACCAAGATAAAAGAGGTATTTACTGACTGCAAATTCTGGGCAGGCGGAGCAAAGCGAGTGTGACTGAGGGAAGTGTGACCTCCTGTACGAGCTGCGCTCATGAAAAAATGAACAGCCGTTTTTTACTCCAACCTTACAGAAAAAACATTACCAGCGTGGAGCTGAATCAAATCCACAGTGTGTGGTGTGAGTGGTCTGTGTGTGCACTGTCACACACCGTGATCAAAACACCGATAAAAACTATACTGCAGCTGCTGTGTATGATGACATAGTCTATAGTCGCCCTCCTGGTTATTGACCCAACGTATACAGTATATGCAGTAAAGTAAAGTGTATACTTTATCTTAGTAAAGGGCTGGTTCACTCAACTAAATAAGCATAAATAACACAAAAAATCAATCAATCAATTAATTAATTTCACATTATTCCATCACCACAGCACGTTCCAATTATGGCAAATCATAAAATGACAAATAAACTGAATCTTGAATTTTGAATCTTGGTACTGGATGTTCTGAATATATGTTTTAACTTGAAATATTTCATGATTTTTTGTGAAATTTGTATAAACCAATGCTAAAAATACGTCATTTTACATTTCCCTTATATATTGATTTACTAAGACCAATTTTTGTAGCACTGCCCATCGATCAGTTGGTTTTGCATTAATCCGCACACAACAGAAAATTGCAGTCACTTCCTGATTTGTGATTAATTCTCAACTTCAAAGCATGATGTGACGGTTTTACACTGTTTAAGACAGTGGTGGTAATAATCCTCTAACAGGATTAAGTCCTGGTCTTACTAGCATTTTAAAAATGACAAAAAAATCTCAAGGAGGTAAAATTAATTTGCATGGAGTTCAAGTTTGGTATACAGATTTGAGCTGTTGAGTGGTAACAAGCTGTCTTGACAGCCCTGACCTTTTAGGGGATGAAGAGCAACAGAGTTTACAGCACAGGAAGCCTCTGCAGCTTATTAGCTGTGCTGCGCCGTTCGCTTGTATTTAACCTCTTTGACTGGAATATTAAACTCTACTGAGGAGCAGTGGTTCACACACTGTTATGAGACTGGAGTCGACAGTGGAAAAGCTGCTTAGGAATAAACTCTATGAGCTTGTTCTGTTAGTGACTGAGCAAAAGCTACTGAGCTAACAGGCTTCTTTTCTTCTAAGTTAGCATGCTAACCAGCTAGCTCAGTCATTTTCCGATACCGAGTAACTGTCGTATCCAGGACGTCCTGAAGTGGTGCTGCTCAGAGAGTGTATTACAACCTCAGACTTTTTAATAGACAGCTATTAAAGCAGCTAGACCAAAACTGTTGCTGCAGTCAAATTCAAAATTATCTTTTAATGTTTATAATGTCAGACATAATCCACCATGCTTGTAGCTGCAGCTCAGTGGTAACTGGCAACCTGGATGCCTAAATGCCACTGACTTTGTGATTGGGCGATAGTGGTGGGTGGCGCAACAGGCCAAAACACTAAATCAAAACATAAAGATTTACATAACATTTTTAAAATGAGAATATTATGGCTGTACTATTGTTGTCAGTTAAATCAGTATTTCAAATGAACATGATTTCATAGTCTCATATAGTCTCATACATTTCTTACATATAGCTCCTTTAATTCTTGGTTATTTAGTATTAGAAATAAATACAAAAAGCACAATTAAAAAATAGTTAATGTTAGAGAAACCCAATAATAGTATTAGACACGATGTTGTGATGGGATCAAACAACCAGGACGCTCGTCTACATCCTGACGTTCTGACTCATGAGCTCTGTGTAGTTATTGCTACATTATTTAGTAAGTTAGTTAGACTTGTCCTGGGGGGGGGGTTCTTTTCCACATCACTGCACATGGGAGAAAGAACATCACAACCACTGTCACGTCAAGAAAAAAAAAAAACACAGTATCAGAATATAAAGAACAGCGACATACAACAACAACAACAAAGAGAACAGCAGATCAGACAACAGGAATCATGTTTCCCTCAGCGAGACGTCTTATTCCAGGCTGCTGCAGCTGAGTGGAGGAGGCTTTTCTCCAAAGTGGGCCCTTCTGCGCTTTAGGGGCCTAATACCTTCGACCAGAGGGCAGTATGGTGAAGTGGCAGTTGAGTGGGAGTGAGTGATGTCCTATGGTAGCTGCAATGCGTCTGATGGGCCTATCTATACAGTCGAGCTGTGTGAGGCTGCAGCAGTCTTAGCTTGGAGGATACTTTGCTACAGTAGTAAGAAGAGATGATGTCATGATGGCACAGTAATCAGACCGCATGAACTCAGCCGCCACTTTGATCTCCAACACACACCTGTAAACTTTTGCGACCGGTATAAAAACCTGCTTGACCCACACACACACACACACAAACACACACTGTCTGTCACAGCTGGCCATTGCTCATTTTCACAGCCTTGTCGAATGAAAACCTGAAAGTGTCTTGAACCTTGTTGGCAGCAGAGACAGGGCAGTAGTTTACCTGAAGGTGAAGAGTGTTCCCATGTCTAACTGAGAGAGCAGCTCCGCCTTGGATTTGGGGTAGGACAGGCGATACCGCAGCGTCTCGAAGGCTGGAACCACCAGAGCTTTCTTGTTGTTGGCCATGTCGAGCTGCACCACTGACTTCCTACAAACACACACGGATAAACCATTTATCCAACAACAAAATGTAACAGTTCTATCGGGTTGGGACACGTCAATTTCGACCCGAGGGGACCTCTACTCTGGATTTTTTCTCAAGACCACAGCAAATGTCTCTCTGTCACTCGCTCACTTTGGCTTATGTAATGTAGTTCAATAACTTAAAGATAATTAAAATTGTTCTACAGAAGTATCTGCTTGTGTAACCATCTGACAAACTTGGTTGCACCAGTGTACAAAGTGATAGAAACTTTATCAGGTTCTGTTCTAACCCCCTTCTGTTCAATCCAAACTTTGTTTCAAATGAATATGGAATAGATTTTATATAAAAATTATCTTTCCTTTTTATCTGAGGAATAATGTGAATATCAAGCCACTTGATTATTATGAGGACTGGCACAGAATACTGTAATGGTTTTGAAAATGCTCTTGCATTGGTTTGGTCTCAGTCTCAGTCTTGGCACCCCCTGGTCTTGGTCTTGATTCGGTTTCAGGTTATGTGGTCTTGACTACAACACTATACCTAACAATACTCAATATCCCACACACTAGGCAAATGTTGTCTGTGCCTCGCTGTTTTCCTCCTCCCTTGTGTTCCCATCTCCCCGTCCGTCTGTAGCATGTAGCGCTGTGCTTCCCTCCCGTTGCCAATCCACCTACACGCCTGTTATCCATCCACTGATCAGGCTGCAGCTTCTCCTCTCCGACAAACTAGTGTTGTCACGATACCAACATTTTGGTACCGGTATCGGTACCAACATGTTTTTCGATACTTTTCGGTACTTTTCCAAATAAAAAGAAAACACAAAAAATGTCATTATTGACTTCATTTTAATAGAAAATCTTATAACTATAACATATGCATCAGTAAATAATCAGTAAACAATCACTGCTGCTGCAGGATTAAAATTGAAATTTCCATCGATATTAATCTGAACTCTTCCTAAATTAAAACATTAGTGGTCTGTTTAAAAATGAATATCAACTTGTTTTATTTGCATTAGCCTATTTGAGGTCTGAAAACACTGCATCTTTTTTTGTTATTTTGACCAGTTGTATTTTTGGGATAAATTATTATCAGTAGTTTATAGAATGAAACACAAACCCATACATAGACCAATGTGTGGCGCAGCACCACAGAATCAAGACCAAGCCACAAATTGACACTGCTTTCTTTTTTTCGTCCCCCCATCAACGCAATATCGTTCCGTTAATTCATCTCCGCGTAGTGCTCTTTTGCTGTGTTCACACACTCACACATCCGATCCTCTTACCTGAGATACTCGTAGAGGCCGTACATGGGCAGGAAGTCGATGTCCGACAGAAACATGTAGGGCGTGTTGACCTGCCGCATGGCCACGTTGCGCAGCAGGTTGACCGGGTAGAACTGTCCCTCTTTGTAGACGATGTGATAACCTACGTTCCCGCGGCTCATCAGCACCTCGGAGCCCTGGGCGTAGCGCAGGAACTGCTGGGCCTCGGCGTCGGACAGGTACAGGGCCAGGCTGATGGGGCCTTCCCAGTGCTTACAGATGGCCTCCAACATCTGGAGCCTAAAGAGGGGTTTGTGACATCACAAAAACATATCACAATTCTACTCTTATATACCAATTGTTTGTTTTTATTGGATGCAACTATAACCCAGTAGAGCTCTGAGATCTACTGACTCAGGTCAGATAGTAGAGCTCAGAGTTCTGACCAGACAAGGTGAAGCAGCATTTAGCTGTTATGCTGCACAACTGGAACAAACTACCAGCAGAACTGAAATCAGCCCCAACTGTGAGCACTTTTAAATCCAGGTTAAAAACATTTCTCTTTTCACGTGCTTATAGCTGAGCTCTAATAAGAACTTAAAACTTTATCTATTTTCTTTTATTTGCTCTTGCTTTTAACTCTGTTTTTAGTGTTTTGTTTGTTTTTATTCTGTTTTATGCTCCTTTTTTAAATGTTTTGTCTTTATGTAAAGCACATTGAGTTGCCTTGGTATGAAATGCGCTATATAAATAAAGATGCCTTGCCTTGCCTTGCCTATTGTTGTAGTACTCAAGACCGTTCTTGGTCTCAAGACCGGTCTTGAAACCACATTTTCAAGGTCTTGGTCTTGTCTCTGAATTGACTACATTTTTACTTGGTCTTGTCTCAGTCTCAGTCAAACTTGACTCTGGATTAGAGGTTTTCACAGGTCTATGAGGACCCAAAAAAACCTGATCCGACCCGAGACCCGTACAGGTTTGGGTCTTTGTTTTAACAACGTCACTCAGGTCGGGATTTGAACCTAATCAATTGTCTTGGCTATCAACCGGTGTGCAATAGCAACTCTTTGTAGAGAGCTCAGCTCAGCAGCAGCTTATTGTCGCCATCGACTGTCATTAAAATGTTCCTGCAGTTTAAACAAATAAATATAAACGTCACTCGCTCAATACGACTACAAAACCTGTCGAGGACATTATTCGTCATCACCCGCGAAAAGTCGAGACTCCCGCTGACTTAGCCGCTTAGTGGTGGTGACGTCAAAAGTCATGCAACGGGGTAGTCCGTTAAAGCCTGGTGCTAGCTGGGTATTTTGGGCTATCAGGTTTATCCGATCTGTGTGAATGAGCCGTATCGGTGTCGGATCACTCTCATAGCTTTACTCTCGGGCACGCAGGGACACGGGTCTGTAATGTCTCGGGCAAAAATGGGTCGGTATCATATCTTGTTTTTAATTATCGGGTTTCCACCGGATCTCGGAACAAAATGTAACAGTTCTATCGGGTTGGGACACGTCAATTTCGACCCGAGGGGACCTCTACTCTGGATTTTTTCTCAAGACCACAGCAAATGTCTCTCTGTCACTCGCTCACTTTGGCTTATGTAATGTAGTTCAATAACTTAAAGATAATTAAAATTGTTCTACAGAAGTATCTGCTTGTGTAACCATCTGACAAACCTGGTTGCACCAGTGTACAAAGTGATAGAAACTTTATCAGGTTCTGTTCTAACCCCCTTCTGTTCAATCCAAACTTTGTTTCAAATGAATATGGAATAGATTTTATATAAAAATTATCTTTCCTTTTTATCTGAGGAATAATGTGAATATCAAGCCACTTGATTATTATGAGGACTGGCACAGAATACTGTAATGGTTTTGAAAATGCTCTTGCATTGGTTTGGTCTCAGTCTCAGTCTTGGCACCCCCTGGTCTTGGTCTTGATTCGGTTTCAGGTTATGTGGTCTTGACTACAACACTATACCTAACAATACTCAATATCCCACACACTAGGCAAATGTTGTCTGTGCCTCGCTGTTTTCCTCCTCCCTTGTGTTCCCATCTCCCCGTCCGTCTGTAGCATGTAGCGCTGTGCTTCCCTCCCGTTGCCAATCCACCTACACGCCTGTTATCCATCCACTGATCAGGCTGCAGCTTCTCCTCTCCGCCTCCTCACTGTGGTCTTTGCCAGACCGTTCAGTTTGCCAGCGCGGTACCGACACTACAGCGAGGCTTAAACCCAAGTTTTCCACAACCTTGTTTAACTTTGTGTATCATCCTCTGCTCACATCAGTCTGTTTTGTCCTGCCCTGGTATTTGCAGTTCAATGCTCAGTAGCAGTACATAAACTATAGAATTTAAATTCCAAATAAGCTTCTGAATGCACACATTAAATAAAGCCTCTTAGATATAACCAAAGCAGCAACAGTGTGGGGCCGACTCCTCAGATGTGCCCTGCTGCCTGCTGTTCACGCCTGTTGAAAGAGTGTGAGGTTTTGAAAGTGCTGAGCCCTGCCACCCGTTCCCACTGTGCTCTGCTTCTTTGTGACTTTAAAGGGATAGTTCACCCAAAATTGAAATTCCACTCATTATCTACTCCCCCTCATGTGGACTAAGGGCTGGGAGAAGTTTCAGAGTTATCCGTGGCTTCTCTGAGTTACAGGGGGTCTCGGCGTAGCAGTGCGTGTCCATATAACGGTTGCAAATGGATACCAACTGTCTTCGTAACAAAAAGACACACCAAAAAACATCCAAATACCTCCATGCTGCTCGTATGTAATGTCCGTCTTGTATTGAAGCCCCGAAATACAGTACGTCTATATTTCAAGCTTGTTTTGTAGCGGAAGCTCCTCTTCCTGGTTCGTCAAATTTGGACGAACCAGGGTCTGTCCTCTTCCCAGTTGGTCCAAATTTGATGAACCGGGAAGAGGAGCTTCAAGAAGCTTCTGCTACAAAACAAGCTTGAAATATAGACTTATTTAATTTTTTTTCAGGACAATTTCACATTTCGGGGCTTCAATACAAGACGGACATTACATACGAGCAGCATGGAGGTATTTAGATGTTTTTTGGTGTGTCTTTTTGTTACCAAGACAGTTGGTATCCATTTGCAACCGTTATATGGACACGCACTGCTACACCGAGACCCCCTGTAACTCGACATGAGGGTGAGTAGATAATGAGTGAAATTTCAATTTTGGGTGAACTATCCCTTTAAAAAGTGTGACATGTGGTACGCCACAACCATCACAAGTAGCCGTCGACGCACGCTGCTTTAATTGCTTTTTGTGAAGACGTGGAACAGTGAATATACTCAGCCTTGGACTTGATATGCAAATGGAGATATTTGTTTTATATTTGTTACATTAAAGAAATCTTGAGAGGCGTCGCCTTAGGGGGGGAGTTAGGGGTTTTCTTTTGAAGAGCCCCCGGCTTTAAAATCAGTTTTTCGGTCGGGCCCGGCTCCGTTCGCCGTCGCTCTCTCTCAGCAGACATCTGAAGGAAAAGTGGCGATGCTGCTGGAAGATTCATACCTAGATGCCATTGTTCTCCCTCTGCACCGACTCAGGTGTAGTTAAGTGTTTCAGATTCTCAAGCTTCAGCGCATTTGCTTTCTAAAACCAAACATTTGTCAATCTGTCTAAATCTGCAATGCGTCTCACTACAGTAACCCTACAGTTGATTTAGTATTCTGTCTGAAGGTGAGGCTGTCTTATTTGCTCAGTGTCTGACACTGTTTTGGATCTGGAACGCCGGTATTTTCCCTCCGCAGAGCCACCGTGGGCCTCATTAAAACAAGACTAAAGTCTAAAGCCAGCCAGCGGCCCCGGGAGACAGCTGTTTATTATACATACTCCACAATAATATATTGCTCAGCGGAAAGACACGGTAAACTGACAATATTAAAAAAAGTTCTGGAGTCAGATTTGTCTTGAGGGTGATTTAAAACACCTTAAATCAAAAGGAGCGTTGCCTTCAGGGATGACTGTACACAACTCTCTGACAGTGTAGTCGATGAATATACAGCTTCTTGTGGAAGGTTTACATTGTGTGACAAGGTGCAGGTGCCTGTGGGCTGTCTATAATGAAAGCTGTTCATCCTCAAAGGAACAAATACACAACTATGTTGCCCCAACAAAACCACTATTTAAACAATTACAACTTCTTACAATTTATGAGGTGACTAAGTACCAAACAGGGGTTCTTATGTATAAAGTAATTTGCCTTCCTGCATCTCTACCTATTTTTTTTTCAAAGTTACTTTGAGTTTAACTCACATTACCATACACATTCTACAAGAAGAAAGAATGATTTACGCATTCCTGTCTGTAGGAAACTCTGTTGCTACATTCTCATTTGTCTATCAAGGTGCAGTGCTGTGGAATGACATGAAACATCTTTTAGAATCATGTTTCTCTTTAAATACATTTAAAACCAAGCTCAAACAATACTTACAGACCTAGTCACATCCTTGCATCATTGGGTTTTGTATGTATTTTATTTTTTATTTTGCTATACTAATGGTAAATGTTGTATTTATACAGTATATCTGTGTATGAGACGAAGATATGCACTTGTGTGCGTGCATGTGTGATTGAAGAGGGGGGGTATAGGGTGGGGAGGGGGGAGTAAAGTCTTAAGAAAAGTTATTCATAGGTTTAAAAGGGGAGGTTGCTTATAAGCCCATCGGGCTTTATGATCTTTCCTGCACATTTTTTGTCTTTTACTGATCTTGTACTTGTACCAATTGTATGTCTGTTAGTGCAAACAATAAAAAAAACAAAACAAAAACAAACTAGTTGATTTCAAGCTCAAGGGGGGAGTCACCAAAATTAGCGGAGATCATTCTCAACCGTGTCGAAAATGTGACTGAAAAAAGACATTTTGTGTTGATTTGGCGTTTTAAAGCGAGGAACATTAGAGTCTTCAGAGATCAGCAGTAAGGAAACTGTAGTTTACTTCAATAAAGTAGGAGTGAAACGATCCCCAATGGGAAATCAACACAAATGACACCAAACTTACAGAATTGCATTTAAATCACCAAGTCAAGATATAAAAACATCTTTTTCTTTCATTGCTTTAGTATCAGCAGGAATCTCTCTCTCCACTCCTGCTTTTAACAACTGCTGAGACCTGAGGCTTACTACCCTGGCAGAGTATGGCTCACGGTCTTGATGGTGGAAAAGCTCCATGCCTTCTGGCTTTATTCTTTGACTTCGCAATCCTTAAGCCGCAGAGAACTCAGAGAGAGCAAACAGAGGACTCGCAGGCCTGTAATATTGACTATTTGTTCAGTTTCAAACTGTTCGGTTTGGACTCTGACAAAAAAAATCTTGAATTAATTCTGCTGGCGATCTCAAAGTCAGGTATCATCTTTAACTGCTGCAGGGAGAAAAAACAGAAGGAACTGCTTGAGCTTTTTCAATGTGATTTTACAACAGGTGCTTCAGTTGGAGAACTTGAGAGCCAGTAAGAGATGAGAGACTTTCAATGACCCTTGTGATTTTCAAATTTGCATTGTCTACCAATGACAATGTGCACGGCAGCGAGGGTGGGAGGTTAAACGTGATCTACCGAGGCGGTGAACCAGCGGCCGAGTTCATGGAATTACCACACTCAGTGGATAAGCTGGCGAAGGCTTTAGGAAATTGACACTGTGCTGCTGCTTGTGTGTGAAATTCAACTTTGGTGACCTCTGGCCAACAGCAAACCACCCGTCACATCACTGTGGAGCCTTCAGTGACTAAACTCTGATACTGAGCTGTGTGCAGTGTTGAAAAGTGACAATGAACCTTTAGTCAAGGACTGTATTTATCATTCATCTACTTTACTTTAGCATTTCCATTAGAATTCAGATGAAGATGTCACATTTAAAATATTACCTTATGAAAATACTGCTCGCATGGTTTCATTTAGATCAAGGTGCCAAAAGAGGTAAAGTTATACATTTCACAAAAAGTAAAAAAAAGTTATTTTTTAAAATTTATTCTTCTATTAATCATCTCACTAACCTTCAGATTTGCCCTAAACAATAACTAAATTAAACTAGAGTTAAAGCGAATGAAGCTTTAAATCACCTGAATAAAATGCCCTGATCTAATTTATATAATAATTTAATAATTTTATATAAATTAGAAGTAGGATCAAATACAATCTGAGTTAAAAGATGACACACAAATCATTGAATTATTTTTGTCTATACTGAAACATTAAACATTCAAGGTGGATAGTGAACCCCTCAGCTTACTGCATCAACGAACGCTACTTGGACGTAATCAAAGCTCGGATTGGAGATCTGGGTTTAAGGAAGTCTGACTTAGAATAAAAATAGACAGTTTTAGTTTGTATTCACAGGAAAACATTGTGTCCCAAAAACCCAGAATGATTAAGAGCTGAGTTACAGAGCCGCCTCAGAGAGTTTAGATCCTCATCGGTCCACCGTCGGACAAACTGTCTATAAAATGTAAATGATCTGGTTGTGTGTCTGCTCTCCTCAGCGCTGGGCTTCCAGCTGAGATGATGCAGAATGATCAGTGAGGTTAAAGATCTGCAGAGTAGCGGCGAGGGATTGAACTGGGCCATAATGATCCAGAATGGTGTTCAGGCACCTTTGATTAATAAGTAAATAAATCTAAGTGCTGAGACAGACAAGCACACACACAAGCACACACACACACACAAAATGTTGGTCCTTGATCACTGCAGAAGAAACGAAGAGGACGACATAAAAAACTGAGAGTTATTTAAATTCATGAGGGTGTTATAAAGATCAGATACAGAGCGGAGCTGATCCTGCAGATACTTATAGAATATCTAATACTAATATTAGGACTTTGAATTCAGGACTTGAAATGAGGTATTTATAGATTGTTATGTTGCTACTTTTACACAACTTAAGGATGTGAGTACTTTGTGTCACTATTTATCTTTATATCCACAGTCATACAGTTTCATAACAACCCTGCTTGGAGTGGTTTTGCACTCAGTTGTTGATCTTGATAGTTTGCCGGTGGATAAACGGTTCTAGCAGCAAAATACACAATTCATAAGTTTCTTCAGACTTCTCTCTGCAGCCACGCCTCCAGAACAAAGGAACACATAATGCTTGTTCTGTTCTGCCATAACAGTGCTGCAACTGTCTTGTTGAATTTAGCGAGCCAGCATAAACTCTGGCTCTGCCGTCGTCTTTTCTGTATCTTAAATTGTTGAGGACTCTGCGTGTTCCCCTCTTTGTGCGCTATTCGCACACATGCTCAGAGGGCGGAGGGAGGGGCAGATGGCAGTTTGATAGACACATCACCATCCAATGAATTTGTTCACGGCGCTCAAAATGATTGGATGATGTTTTTACAGGACTGTCCGTTCCACAGGTGGCTGGTTGCAATCGGGCTGTGATGAGGATTTCAGTAAGAAATACAATACAGTTAAAAAAAAAAAGCTCCAGAAAAAGATTTCCTCCACTATCTTAGGAATTGATTTACCAAAATCTCAAATAAAAAGCGCTAAACTGCATGTTCATGGTAAAATTTTTGCATGTTTGGTTGTCGTATGTTTGCAGGTGACCTGCTAAAATGACAACACATGCAAACAGCATTATCTAAATGAAGGTTTGGATGTTGTAATTGTGATTTCATTGTGCATATGTCTCCTCCTCGTTATTAACTGCAGCTGTTGTGTGTAATGCTGGGCTGATGAGCACCTCCTTTTCAAACAAACCAAATACAGACAGAGTCACAATCACTGTAATTCACTTCCAGATTTAGTAAATCAGTGTGTGCTAAATCAAACTACCTGCATTTTCTCCTCCTAATATTTTGCCCATCTGGGCAGAGACGCCCCATGTTGCATATTCATTACAGCTGAGGTACTGCAGCCCAATCCTCAGTTGTTTGCAGGTGATATCATGTTTGTACACGTATTTATACATGCAAACCTTAAAGAGGAACTATGCAGGATTTTTAGCTGAACTATGCTACATTTTTACCTTGATTAAACAGCTTCAGTAATTGTGATGGTTAAATAAATGACTTGTAACTTGTTACAGGGAGCATGGAGGCTCTCTGCCTTCCACCTAGCATCTCTTGGCCGAAAACAAACCTAAGATCAGAGTCTTCGACCCGGTGTCCCAGCTCTTATCTCAGCACCACCGCAACACAAACGTGCCCTGTAACCCGTAATCTCTTGTTTATGACTGATTAAACTACGCAAATATACAAGTCGTAAAACGTATATGATATATAACGTCATCCACCGCTCAATGGATTGATTTCTTGCCGGCTTTGTTAAAAACAAATGCACATGGCCGGGATGAGGGTTAGCCAAACAGCACACTATAATCAAACTTCAAAAAAGAGTAATTAGAATAATAAACAAAGAGTGCTATTGTGAACCTACCAACCCACTATTTATAAGATCTAATGCATTAAAGTTTTCAGATATTGTGTTTATAAAGACAATGGAAATCATTTTTTGAATAAAAAACAAATCCCTTCCAGTTTGTATCCTTCAGTTATTTAAATTAAGAAAAGGAAACTATAATTTAAGAGGGTTATTGATTTCTGAAATGTGTAAAGTGAGAACTAATATAAAATACAAATGTGTTTCAGTCTTGGGAGTTAAAATGTGGAATAAGCTCAGTGATGAGTTAAAGACATGTAGTTCTTTGTTGAGTTTTAAGAAAGCCTTGAAATAATGAAAAATTATAAAATACAGTAATGATTACGTTCATCTTACTATTTTGGACTGTTGACATTCTAGGTAATTTAATTTCAGAGAGTATAAAGGATAGGCAAATATAAGCCTTGGGCTTCAGCCTATTCCCTTTTCGGTCACTGTATGATATTTTCTTTTTTGTGTGTGTATGGTTGCAATTGTGTATAACATGTGCTGGCTAAATTGTTCACACAAAATGGTTGATTTTGATTTGGTGTTGTATGACCGAAATAAACAAATTTCATTCATTCATTCATACAAAAGCGCCTGGACTTGCATAGTTCCCCTTTAAGTGGATCAGGCCAATCAAGTATGCTGATCTGGTTGAGACCCAGTCGTAGTCTGCGTCTCCAAGAATCATCATCAGAAAATGTGTGCCTCTCTCTGATGTGACAGCACTTAAGCTGTAGAAACCTGAGCGGTCCACAGAGCACTGGTGAAAGTAATGAAGAACATAAAACAAGCAGTTTTCTGTGTGTGTATCTGTTTACACTCAAACTAATGTTTCACACCAGCTCCGGTTCAAACGTCTGCTGGGAAAAGCCTGAGTCATTCCAACAAATCAAAACCTGTTATGAGAGAGAGAGGCCGAAGAGAGAGCCAGGTAGCCGATACATATCACTATACTGCATATATGGACCTTTTAGATTTGGGAAGAATTGGGGATGTTCAAATAAACACAATACTCACTGCAAAAAATTGCTTATAATCCCCCCTGCTCACTGGTAACAATGAAACAAAAACAGCAGAATTAGCATATAAATAGCAGAGTGACGACGGCAGATTGATGTCTGATGGTAAAATCCCGGGATTTACTGTGGATCTTCCCAACTAGCATAATGCTCTTTATTAAATCTGACAGTGGGGAGTCTCGAATCCACTAAAAGCTCAACATTGTATGGCTCATCAGATAGTGCAGATCTGTCAATATGCCCCATTGTGTCCCAGCATGGTGTGAGCAGAGCGCTGACAGCCATTCTGCTTCATCGTTTGTAAATGACCCCCATCACATGAAATATAAACCTGATTAGTTGCCCGTGTACACTAAGCCAGGATTCCCCGCAGGATTTCATGTGTGTGTGTGTGTGTGTTTGTGTGTTTGTGTGGAGGAGATGTGTGAGGATGCAGAGAAAACACTCAAGATGGTGAAAGCAGCACGACGCCGAACAAACCGCTTCCAAGTCATCTGCACACAGGCTTGTATTTGGGAATAAAGATTTCAAAAGTTCTCCTTGACGCTGTTTTCTTTTCTTTCTTTTTTTTTTTTTGTAACTAGTTGAGCAGTCACCTTTGAAGATGGTGGAAGTATTTGTGTCATGAATAATAGAACAGAGTTGCAGATCTCAGAGAAGTGACTGCTATCAGAAGTTCTTTCTTATCCACTGTAAATTCCCATTTCAGAGTTTTCCTTTCAACGACATCCGTCTTTGCGTGTTCCCGAAGCACTCAAACGCACCGTCTCGTGGAAAATTGAATCGTGCCACAGAACCCTGTTACTGCTGTCGCTTTTAATTATTTCTACTTTTGTTTCTTTTTTCTGTTAGTTTGAAATTGTTGACGACTCTAAACACAACACCCCCCCCCGATGCCTGGCCTCTGTTGCTATGGAGACGAAGCCAGCAAGAGGTACGTATCTAAACTTGAATATTTTATCATTACAATTGTGAATAGCAGACGCTGACTCATTCTAATGTGACCCAGACAGCGGACTTGTTAATCTGTAGCTGTTTAAACAACTGGATTTTAAGCTCTGTGATTGGACGGTTCTTGTCGCAGGTGACATTCTCCTCCTGTTTATCTCTCGCTGTGCGTTTGGCGTTTTATCAAGAATCACAAATACCACACACAGCTGTCCCTCTCTTGGACTGATAACTTAATCGAGACCGTTTCATGTTCATCTAAGCCTCAGAACTCTGGTTTCCTTTCACCTCACATTATCTACAGCGAGGTTTAAAAAGTCTTTCCTTTCACTAGAAGTGAGGAAATAAAATAAATACATGGAGCTTTTATTTAATTCTTGAGCACTTGATGGCGAAAATAATTACAGCTTCTACACATGAATCTGCACAACTCTGCAAGAGCTTCATAAAAAGGGTCTTTCAGAGAGATCTCCATTTGCATGTAAGTGGGCGTTAATAAATGTAAGAACAGAGCGTCCTGTGAGCAGAGTGAGTGAAGAACCGTTACCTGTCCATGGAGAGCTGGGCGACCAGAGTGACGTCAGTGTTGTCGGAGCTGGGCTCGTACTCGTAGTGGAGGAAGTAGAGGTGCGTTCGGTGGACGGTGAAGCGCTCCCGGCGGAACTCGTAGCAGGGGTCGTCTTCGTCCAGCTCTGACAGAGTCTTCTGGAGCTGCAGACACAGGGGAGGGGCAGGCACAGTGAGGATGCTGCTGCTGCTTTGAATATTCTACACTAAGCTAAAACAGAAGGCGTGTTTCCACTGCAGGAACTTGGGGGTAATTTTACAGGGCCAGCCCCGTTGGTGCGTGTCTCCACTGCAGGAACCTCCCCCACAGGGCCGTTTACAGGAACCTTTACAGGGCCGAACAGAGTCCCGGTCTGGGGGTAGGTACTCAGATCGGCCCTGAAGAAGTCCTGGTGGGGCTTGAGATTTACTCTGTGCTGATCGGTCAGACTCAAAAACAGGATCATGTGACGCTAAGAGGAAGCCCTGAAATAAGATGCATTTTTATAGCCCAACGTTACTAAAAACGGAAAAACGTCCGGAAAAAAGAGAGAATAACTCAGTAAAAGATGAGAGTAGCAGTAGGCCTGGTAAAAAAAAAAAAAAAAAAAAAAAAGAGTGGTAAATAGGCGATCGCGGGATTACGTGACGATCGAGACGGCATTTTTAAAATTTTTTTTTAAGAAAGCGTCTATACTGACAGAAAAAAACAACAAGAGCAGTAAAAACATCGCCATAAGAGCCCGGTGGGTTCCTGTCTGCAGTGGAGACACGGCCACCGAGAGGACCGAGTGAGAGGACGGTTCCTGTAGAAGTTCCTACCCCCTCCCTTTACCAGGAACTCCTGCAGCGGAAACGTGGCTTAAGCTAAAACAGAAACAGTATCAATCACCTCACACATAGAAAACAAAACAAAAGGATTGTATGTTACATCCAACACCTTCAACCATGTGGCACTTCACCAACTCTACAGCTCCATAGATGTAGTTTATTTGATCTTGTGCACAAATTGTTACAGTCAGGCATCAATCAACAATCAATCAACATCCAATAATGTGGCAGAGTAAAGGTTTCCTCATCATAAGGTCATGGGTTCAATTCCTGCCTTTGTCATGTCTTTGCATTTCGCATCACCACTTGCACTCTTTGTGCAATGGCTTTCAGCATTCACACGTATTTCCTGCAGGAAATGCATTTTCTAGTTCAAACTTAATTCACAAATGTTACATAGATCAAAAAGATGTAGGCTGAAGTTATTCAGCTTATAAGTGCCTACCCTTGAATTCTTCATTTCAGTTAAACCTCTGGAGCTCTTTATAGTTTCAGTGTAACAGAAAGTAGCAGAAATCTGATGAGGCCAAAATAAATTAACGGCAGTCAAACCCCAAATGATCAATCCTGTTTATAGCTTTCTATCATACTATGTTTTCATTTCTTTTTAAACTGTGTTATGTTTTTGCTTTGTTTGAGATCCTCTTATTCTTATTTATGGTCCGTCCTTGTATTGCAAACATCAGAAGGAGCTGAAGTGGTAGAAGTGGCAACATGTCAAAGATCACCAGCTGAAAGAAAAAAACCTCATCACTGAAGGTCGATTCTACCGCTACAAATCTCATTTCCAGAAGAATTCTAAAAATTCAATAAAAACTCAAATCTGTTGTTTGATATTCACTAGAACTTTAATTTAAATTAGCCTCTGTCCTGACTTTTTTTGGAATGAGCTGCATACCTGTGTATACCTTTATGTTTTAAACAAATAGAATTCAATTTGTCACTAAAAACACTGAACATTTTTTCTTTGTCCCTTTGCCTGTTAAATAATTGTTCAAGATTTATATTTATTTGTATTGCATTTTGAGAAAGTTTCCCAACTTTCAAATGGAAATGTTCTTTTTTTATTCTTTCTGAAGTGATGACAGATTTCTTATGTCACCTGAACAATCTCTCCTTTAATAAAACAAATTGTGTATTTGTAATGTTTTACAGTATGTTTGTGAATATATAGAATGAAATACTCATTTAAAACATGTCTGAATGACTGTGTTGGTTGTGCTGGTTGTGCTAGGTGGAGGTTGAATGTTGAGGGCTTCTCTCTGTCTCAGTCTGCCACTGCCAAAGACCCAGGACTCTAATCCTACATAAGTCAATTTGGCACCAAGCTGTTACAATGTTATGCAAATAAAATGTAGTTTTCCAATTAATTTTCCCTGATTAGCCCTTGTCAACTTTTTTCTGATGGATTGCCACACAAACACAGCCATACAGGATTTGTCGGGGGGGCCAAACTGTAAAAGTGATATGTTGACGGATGCACACACACATCAGCCGGTGTTGAATGGATGTCAGCGTTCTGTTCTCAGGTCCGTCCGAGTTGATTTAAATTCAGGCGGAGATGAGCTGGAGGAAGCGCGGTCGGGCGGCGCTGTGGGTGGAAAGCGGTTGAGGGGCTGTCAGCGGAGGACTCGGTGTGTGGCGTCGCTCTGCCTGCTACAGTGATTAGTGGAGCTGCAGTGAGTGGATGGGGGCTGCAGTGGCACCGTGGCCTGAAGGAGCCCCGGGTCTGCAATGTGCTGCTGGAGCCAATCCCTCAGTGACTTCATTAGTCTAATCATCACTTTAATGGGATTTAAATCACTGCTCAAACTCTGAAAAATTGAGTGAGCAAACTATTTCCTGAGTTAAGGACACATTAGAATTGACTGTTGGCAAAAAAAAAAAAAGAAAAGAAAAAAGTCTGGCATACCGTGATGGAAAATTATAATGTGATTAAGTGACCACAGAGCTGACACTTAAATCATTTTATAGCTCGCTGAGGCTGGACCTGGAGAAACCAAACTCCTGACCGCCGTGACCTTCAGCAGGTCAGAGGCTGAGGAAGTGCAGAGAATGGATACGACACCAACGTTGTTACCGTAACACCAGGCCCATTCCAATGGTGGCCTGGGCCGCAACATCAGAATGGCCGAGGCTGCGGTCCCGTAAAAAGAAAAACGCAAGACCTTAAACTCAGAATTCTGACTTTTTCTCAGGAGTCTGACTTTAAAGGGACAACGAGGAGTTTTGGAAAAGCGAAACGTTTTCACACTACATTTATGAGCCTCCGCGCACCGTGAAATTCTTTGACCGGCGCAAGACAGACTCATGTTGTTGATCAGATACCGTCGTAGTTCCGACCATAAACGGCGATTCAGCGACGTTATTCTCATGACTCGTCACAAAACCGAAAGTAAGGAAACGCTGGTCGGCTCGCCCAGCATTTCCACCACCACTAATAATAACAAAATAACAATAGAGACAAAACAATATATTTATCGAAAATGGGCCCATTAACAAGTGTGGGTAATGTAGATTCATCCACATTAATATGAGACTTTTTTATTGTCGCAGAATTTTTCGTTCTGCCGCTGGAGAAACTCCTCGTTGTCCCTTTAAACTCAGAATTCTGTTCACACCAGACGCTGATTTCTCCGCGGCGGTCGCAAGCGCTTCAGCTGTTGTTTACTCATATTCGGAGCTGTTTTTTTTACATCATGGATAAGTAAATAACCTCATATAATTATAACACCATGTGCTGTGGGTCAAACAACTCCCTGTACTTCTCCACTTCCAAGATTAATTTCACGTCGTCCTTCACTTGACAACAACTCGTCTCTGCCTCTCTCTCTCTCACTCTTCCCCTGTTTGTTTGTGTGTTTTGACCCCCCCGTCCCCCTGCAGCCAGCCCACTCCGTGTCTCCCTATCCTGTGTGTGTGTGTGTGTGTGTGTGTGTGTTTTCATCTCTCTCGCTCTCTGTTGAGAGTCTGACAAATATAAATACGGTCGCATTTGTCAATCGCTGTATTTTATTTTGAAAAGTGCTTTATTTTGAAAATTGACCGGATTCTCTCGTTGTTTCATGTGGCTCGCGCACAAAATAGAACGGACGCCGAAACGATCGCTGCAGGGCGCGAGCGATCGCGGCGCTTCACGGCCGGTCTGAACTACACTATCGGTTAACAAGGGTGCCGAAAGGAAGCGGTCTCCGTTCCGCGGCTATTCGCGGCACTTCCGCGTCCGGTGTGAACACAGCGTAATCCTCTTCCGTAGGTATGACCAAAATGTTGATTTAATTTATGAGGGAAGCAAGTTATTACTTTTATTGGGTACTATTTTGTGTTTTTATGCACTTTGAGGTGTGCCTGAGTCTAGATATGATGAAAATGTTACATTCTATTTTAAAAAGTGGAGTTAAGAGGCATTTCCTGTCTCTCTACAGCTGTCCTATCAATTAAAGGCATAACCCCTCCAAAATAATACTTGAAAAAACAAAACAAAAAGGGAGAAACTGTTCACCTAAAGCTTGTATTCATTGGTTTTATGCACTTTTTCATGTGTCTGTGTCAAATGTGAGCACGTTTTAAAGGGAATCAATGCATTACCATTACTGGTTTTTCTGTATCCCTTTGTGTTAGTTTAAAATTTGTCATTACCTGCTGCTCAACAGCCACTGAAACATCTGACCCAGATAGATTTCGTGGTTTCGATGTGCAACTGAATAGCCCTGCTTTATACAGTATGCTAAATAGTATCTCTAAAGTTAAATGTCCCTTCCTGTTGTGCATGAACACACAGTCTGCTGCCATTAGCTCCTCCTGACTGAATCCCTCCTCCTCCACCTCTCTCTAACAAACTCTTTAGTCTTTTATAGGTTGTATAAATTCCAATAATCACTGCAAACTTTGGGACACTCTGTTCAAAGACGTTCATCCCAGCCCTACGACGAACCGTGCATGTGTCAACACCCTTTTTAATGTGGACGCTTTTGATTGAACCCGGAAATTAAAGCAGACGTGGGCTGTCAGCGGTTGTGTACGAGCTATTGAGGCATCCATCTGTTGGGTCCGCGCTGACACTGAATGACAGTGGTAGTTCTGTCACTGTCCCCCAGAAGCAGCTGTTCTTTCATCAGCGCAGCCGCTGACAAGCAGCCGCACAAAAAGTCCTCACCGGGATGATTGATGTGGAACGTCAAAAGACAAATAAGAGGCGCATGGATTGTCTTGTGTCCCTGCATGATCTCCGTGATGAAAGATGTTGGAGTAGCTCGTCCACACAAATGCTAGAAGTTTCACCAAAGAAACTAAACATAAGTCTTAAAGGGATAGTTCAACATTTTTTGCAAATTAACCATTGCCATAACCCCTATAGTCATAGCAGTAGGTTCGTTACCTTTAATTGTCGGTGCAAGCTATTTTTAGAACGGCGGAGCAGAGCCGCAAACTGCTCAGAGCTACGCTACGGAGGCTAATGGGATTTCTTGGTTTCCCTCATCAAACTTATCAAAATACACAATCCAATAACTCCAAAACGTTCTGGTGGACAAGTTGTGACCTGCACATTCACCACACTATGAGATAATAACAGAACATTACGAGACAGAGTTGTTTTCGAGGCAAATGCAGAGACTGCTTGACGCTTTTGCATGAATTTACGAGAAAGATTGATCATACCAACATATGTGCCAGTGGATGCCACATACAGTATGTTTTCAATTTGAACTTGGTAGAGTCTGTAGGATTTTCTTAAAAAACAAACAAAATATAGACTTATACGAAAGAAATACTGCTTAATCATCATCACATATGGGCTTTTACTCATGTGTGGGGGTCAGAGATTGACAGCGCCCTTAGCAGTTGCCTATACTGCCTATGCCACGGGCCTGCTCTGTTAGGGGTGACTGTAGCAGAGTCGCCTGTATTTTGTTTTGGTGTAGTCGGGACGTTTTTGGGCGGAAAGACGGTGTGTTCTCGCCAGCCAATGACAGAGCGCAGGTGAAGTTAAGCCTGCAGTGCTGTTGGCTTGTATAAAAACTACCACCAAGCCACCAAGGCCCATACTTGCTGTCGCCAGCAATGGGAGCCTCAGGGGCTATGCCGCGTTGATTATGAGGGCCGCCGGCCGTGTGCATGGAAGACTAGGGTGCGAGGCTAAGCTGAGCTGCCGAGGCTACACCTGGTCCAAGCTGCCAAGCCACCGTGGCCAAGCGGCACCCGGTATGGTCCCAACGCTCCAGCGCCTCACTCGGACTGTATTTCCTTTTTTTCAATGATAAGTATGTATCCACGATTTATACCACATTTATGGTGTCCAGTCTCAATCAATCAATTGGTGCTAAAGTGAATCTTCCTATATGTAGTAACCAGATAGTTATTACATAGTAATCAGATAGTTATAGTGATTCGTTTAATGAATCCTGTTCCTTAATACTATGTATTGCTGATGCCCTATGATGTGGGCACTAAGAACTGATTATATTATGAGCACTAACTACCTTGTGCCACCGCAAACGTGTTATGGCCTTACAAATGTATATTTATTAATGTGAACTGAATGTGTCTTTGGTTTGGTGCCATCGCAAATGTGTGTATTGTCTTACAAATGTATATTTATTAATATGTCTTTGGTATTTTACCTCATTGTTGCTTTTTTTTTTAAGGTTGCCTTTTATCATCAGGCAGAGGGACTGGCGATGAAAACTAGCTTTTTTAGCTAACTCGGGTGCATTTACATTTGTTTTTTACAATGTTTTATTAATGTACATTGTCCCTTGTCAAATAAATTAAACTGAAACTGAAGAAGGCAGTAGAACATGGGTCAGTCCTGAGGTGGACCCAGATTGAATGTTGTGTTTACTGCAACAAACAAGCCTACAGACTCTACCTTTAATATATACAGAGAGCTAATCACTAATCATTCAGTCCATACTGGTCAGTGCACATATGAAGTTTCCAAATCATCTTTATATGGTGTGTCTATAGAGTCACAGATGCCTAACAAGCTGTCCCATCATGGTAGGACAGGAGCAGGACACGCTGCTGTGCTGCTCTTCTAGTCCATTGACTCATTTGTGTGCATGAATGCATTTAAATAAACTTTTGGCTCCTCAGGAGATGATATTTTAACGACGTTTATGTGGCAATACACAAATTGGGGTAAACAACAAGGGATTACAGCTTGTCTATGGTTTTCCATTTTGATTTGTACAGTAAAGATTGTAACAGTCTTCAATATCAATAATATTCCCCAGCGTCGGAAATGTGCAGCAGAAAGCGACAAGCAGCAACGTTGGCTCACCAATCACAGTTACACGTGATCGATGATCTGTGTCGGCCCAATGTATAGTTACGCCGCATTACACGGCCATGTGTCTTCCCTATATAATGACTGACATGTCTAAAGCGCTAAACATTGGATTTCCTGTAAGCAGCTGACAGCAGCCGCTGATAACTGAGGATTCATAGAGATAAAGCAAACTGAATATATATGGAAAAAGCCAGTGGAGCATGGACGGGGAGAAAAAAATGTTTAGAGAGAAAAGCCGATGTGTGACTGTTAATCTTCATATTGTCTGTAAATGAGAAGACGGGTTTTCTCACTCTCGGATATCTGTGCTGTTTTCAAACAAAAGAGACAACAGATGCAGCAGCAGCAGAGTCTGGGGTGACGCTGCAGAGCTGCACCTGCTGGAACCAGACCATCTAAAACACACTTCTTATCAGACCAAGTCCAGAGACAAAAGATGATTATTGTACAGCATCGCACATGCAAAAGTTTGGGCACCCCTGGTCAAAATGTCTGTTATTGTGAACAGTGAAGCAAGTGGAAGATGAAATGATCTCCAAAAGGCAAAAAGTTAAACATGAAACATTCTTTTGCAATATTTTAAGGAATATCAATGTATTATTTTTGTTTTCTACAATTTCAGAATGAAAAAGGGAAACAAAGCAGCAGCATGCAAAAAGAACGGAAAACCCAGGAGACTTGAGCTCTGAGATAACTTTGACCAAGGAATCAGACAAGATATTTACTATTTACACACTGTGATAGTTTCCAAAGAGGGGCTGCTGGGTACTAACAGGGTGGGCAAACTTATGCTGTGGGCCCTTTTCCTTCTGAAAATGTAAAATATTAAAATATATAAATATAAATATATATATATATAAATAAGTACTGAACGCGTCAATAGACTTGGTGAACATGCATAGAAGCCATGGCAGTTGCGTGCATTACTTTTTACAACTGTATCTGCTGATTCCAGGTCTGTCCAAAGCTCTCTGTCAGTGCTCCCTGGCTCTTGGACAACTCTCAGTAGAAATCTTGTGAGGACCTGGTCGTGGCCAGTTTATGGTGAAATGTTGTTCTTTTTAGTCCCGGATAACGGCACTAACGGATAAAACAGTGCATTCAGACACATCTGTAACCGATGCATCAGTACAGTATGTTCTGCAAAATAAGTTTCTGAAGGTCTTCAGAAGCTCTTTGCTTTTCCCCATCATGAGACGCCTCTTGTGTGACACCTTGGTGATGAGAAACCTTTTTTATAGGCGTCAATTTGGACCAAAGCAGCTGATATTACTTTGCACTGATAGGGGACAGGATTACTTTCTAAATACTGACAGACTCCAGCTGCTTCCTTGGCTTTCCAAACCTTTCTACATTCTCCTTTTCTTCATGTGTTTGTGTCTTTATTACACATTAATTAATTTATGGACATTAATGTTTGGATTTCTTTGTATGTGTGCATTACTTGGGTTGTTGCCGACATCTGGTGAAAATTTCATGTCTCTATTAGAAATACATTTTCTGAGAAAAATGTTGACGCGTTCAATACTTTATATTGTTCAAATATATGTGTCATCTGTAACTTCACGCCTTTTGGAGATCATCTCATCTTCCACTTGCTGAATTGTTCACATTAACAGAAATTTTGACCAGGGGTGCCCAAACTTTTGCATGCCACTGTAAAGTTATTTAGTTTCTTTAAAAACTTGTCCGCTCAAGATTAATAAATTTAGGATCCGTGGGCACTTTTTGTTTCTTGATTTGGGAGACACGTCATTCCCCTTCAGCTGGATATGAAATGACTCTTCCGTCCTTACAAATTAAGGACACCGCATTTGTAAGGAGGGAAGGTCTGGGTGATAATTGGATGGGACACATAATTTTCTCCTATAGATAGACACGCTCCTCTGGCCCTGAGGTCGCTGTGGCTCAGTGTCAGCTTTCATATCCTCAAACAACGCGAAGAGGCGGCTTCCACCTACGTTCTCGCTGTTGTGGTCGGCCTCGCTGGGGCAGCCGAACAGCTCCCGCCGCAGCAGGTTGCCGTCGTACTCCAGGAATGTGAGATAGAGGTTGCGGAAGAACTCCACGTGCTTGTTCTTCACCCGGAGCTTCTTGGGAGAGTTCCAGTGGATCACCTGTTCAAAGACAGAGAGAGAGCACGGGGTTAACAGCTGAGTGTTCATCGTTAGAGTTTTATCATAAAGCACAGAGCTGTGACTTGGCTGCACTCCAACAAATAATAAAGTGTCTGGTCCCTGGGACTTGAATCACTGTCATTTTAGCTCAAAGATTTAAAAAAAAAAAAAAAAAAAATCCCCAGTCTCCGGAAAGAAATGAAACATTGGAGATTGGAGAAGAATCTGTATTTATCAAGCAGCTCGACATTTCTTTTAAAAAACCCACTTTTAAGGATAACTTGTACATAATTATTCTCCTGGAGGCATTTTTGTACTTTAGCTCCTTCTACATACTGATGAGCCGGAGACACAGACGCTGAGAGACCTCTGATGGTCCTATACCCAGGGGGCAAAGCAAAAAAACAGACACAGAGCGTTGTAAAAGGTTTGACAGCAGAAATGATATCTAGGAACTTCAAGGATTAAAACCTGGGTGGACAACCCGGTCAACTAGCTGCTGGAAAGCTACAGGGGCCAAAACCCCTTTCTTGGGTAATTTGTTGGCGAAATTATGTAAATGCAAATATTTAGGTACTACAGTGGCATAAATAGTCATACAACTATAAAATTTGGCAGAGAGTATCTTGACACATAGGGGGAGGCATGAAAAAAAGTTTCTGGGGTTTGTTGCAACTCAATTTTAAGATATCATCCTCAACATCCCAAAAAAAGTACTGTTCGCCTGACATATTCTCATGAAAATTATTATTTTTCAGCACTTTATGGAGAATATCTATGCTTAACATGTATATAGAAAACTTCCTTAATTCATAAGCTTCCATTTGAGTCCAAGATAGCCTTTCCATCTCAAAAGCGCCACTTGCTGTGGCCAACGGTCTTCTCTATCTATCTGCTCACCTTGAGGGAGACCAGAAATAGAATGGTTTCTGATCATGCCAGTTAACATGTAGTTTTTCACAATAGGTGTTGCATTGTTTTGAGTCTGCCTGTAGCTTTCCAGTAGCTAGTAGAAAGGCTATCTTGGACTCAAATAGAAGCTTATGAATTAAGGAAGTTTTCTATATACATGTTAAGCATAGATATTCTCCATAAAGTGCTGAAAAATAATAATTTTTATGAGAATTTGTCAGGCGAACAGTACTTTTTTTTGGTCTTTTTTTGGGATGTTGAGGGTGATATCTTAAAATTGAGTTGCAACAAACCCCAGAATCTTTTTTGCATGCCTCCCACTATGTGTCAAGATACTCTCTGCAAATATTTAGGTACTACAAAGGCATAAATAGTCATACGACTATAGAATTTGGCATTTACATAATTTCACCAGCAAATGACCCAAGAAGAGGGGTTTTGGCCCCTGTAGCTTTCCAGCAGCTAGTTGACCGGGTTGTCCACCCAGGTTTTAATCCTTGAAGTTCCTCTGGATATCCTGGTGGGATCTGGTTCCAGTGAGCTGGAGGCATGGTGCTGGGTGGGTGCTGGTGTTTCCTGAGTTACATGTATAGGGACTTAGCTGCATCTACTTCACCCACACCCTTCACTCATATATCTCAAGCTTTACATGCATCGTTGTTATGATATTTGCTTCGTCTGTGATTCATCATCGTGTTCTGGCTTATCAGTAGAAAGTCAGGCTGTGGTGCTGTCACTCCCATTTCAGTTAAATGCATATTCTGTGCCAGGAAACAGAATATATATAGAATCTTTATTTCCCCATCAGCCTCTTTTCTCAACAGCAATGCACATAAATTACAATAAACAGATCTGGAGTTTGTGATGTCAATAGGTTATTAAGGACCCAGAGGAATCATTACAGAGCACAGTTTAACACTGGTTTCATAAATTATTCATCATACATTGCAATAAATTCTACTACACATTCTCCCACATCGAGCAGTAAAAGAGGGCATAGGTCACAGTAGGAACACATTAGGCCAAACATCCCACCCCAGTAGAGGCAAAGACTGGGTCAAAGACTCAATGTGTTGAGCTTCACTACATAGCCTAGAGAGGAAAAAAAACACACAAGCAGTAAGAAAAAGTGATTTATGCGTATGTCTCTTAATGAAACATACACATGAATCAGTTCCGTGGAACGGGTTAATACCAGGGGCAGGTCCAGGATATTTTCTGGTGGGGGGCACAAGGGGTAACAACAGTGAATCTTGGGGGGGGGGGGGGGGGGGGGCAAAAGTTACAATAATGTAGGCTACCATTGACCACTCTCTTGAATATTTATATTGTAGACAGTTATACACTGTTGTCAGTATGTCTTCATCTTGCTTTTATTGGCCACATTGAATCTTTCACCTTGTAAGGAAGATGGCTATGACCCTTCCATTTTCCACTTGTCAATATTAAAATTATAAGCGATCAATAATCAACTCTATCTTGTAAATAAAAAGTCTTAGCAGATTAAGCAACACAATAGTCAGCCAATATGCAGAATAACCAGAGCAAGCATCACTCAAATGGTGAAATTGAGAACTGAGAATTGAGAAATGTCTTTATTTCCTACACAGAACACTGGGATGTTTGCTGTACAGAGTTGAGCCTTAGTCAGAAGTTTGTGCTTATAGCTCTTTACAGTGAACATATCAGTGGTAAAGAGCTTTACACAGTGATTGACATTGCCACAAGTCAATGACCACTGTGGGGGGGGGGGCCCTGGTTAATACAGCCAGAAACTTTTCCATTAGCAATCGACTAAAGCCAGTGATTAGCTGACTTAAAAGCACAAATAAAAGAAAATATCACCACATTACAGTTGTTGTTAAGAACATTTCAGAGCACACACACGCACTTAGAGTCTCTGTAACCATAGTAACTCCCTCACGCATCTGCCTACATGTGCAGTTTGAGAGGAGCTGCTGACTCCTCCGTGAAGCAGGGGAATAAATTACAATATAACAGCTTGTGGGTATTTCTCACTTTCTCTCCCGATGGTCTGAATAACTTGCTGCTGCTGTTGTGTCTTGTCTTCCTGTGTGTTCTCTCTGTCCTCTATTTGCGCAGCGACCTCATCTGCTATACGAACTTGTTTTTCACGCTCTGCTGAATCCGTATCTATATACACCTGAGTTGAAACAATCTGTATGAAGATGACAAACCTGTCGCGGTCAGACCTCGAGGAAAAAAAAAAAGAAGAGAAAATTAAACTGTCCTGTGAGGCCCCCCTGATTGGTCAGAGGTCCCCCAGGGGGCTGGAGCACTGCTAACTCCTCCTGTGCCGCTGAAACTACCACATAACCTTCTCCCAGTGTTTATAGTGCCACTTTATTAACTTTACTCACACAGAAAGACTTTTCAGATTCACCTTTGAGAAATTGCTTCAAATGCTTCGACTGCAGTTTTTTTTCCACAGAAGGCAGCAAAATTCAGCAGATTTTAATATTTATATTTAATGCAAACTATTTTAAGCCACCCTCGATAACGCGAGAGCAGTCACCATAGGTCAGTTTTTAATGCAGAATTAGAAATCTTAAAGGCCCCATGTTGAGAAAATTTATTTTTTTTGTTGGGTTTTTTCTGTGATAGGCAAGGTCTCAGGGTTACACAAATACTGTCTCATGCATCAAATGGAGAAAATGCACACAGGCATTACGGCAAAACCATCCCTTTAAGGCGAGCAGACCGAACTTCCTCCTTTATGTGATGTCACAGAAGAAGTCACTGCCCATCCAGACTCATCATTACCCTGTCAATTTCAATTTCAATAAGCTTTATTGCCATGACTGTGATATACAATATTGCCAAAGCATTGGGGCAGCAATACAAATACAACAACAAATACATAGATGGTTAATTAATTAGTAATTATATAGAATAAATAAGTAAAAATAAATAAATAAAATAAAATAAAATAAAATAAAAATATAAACCCTGTCTCTGCTTTCCCCTCAGCTTTCATTCAGTAGGTGAGCTAACAGGGTAACACATATCAAAGAAATGAGCCTCTGAGAAAAGGAGAAACTGAGCCTCTCCTCGGATTGGCTAAACGAGTTGTGCTTGTTGCCAGAGCTCTGGAGAGAGGCTTGAGAGAGGAAATGTAAAACTATACTGAGCTGACTAAAGGCACTCAAACCCACAAATATACTAGGGATATCAAAAGTTCAAATAAAACCCTGTAAAAGTGTACAACATGGGGCCTTTAGGAGAAGTTTTTGGTTTTATTACATCTTAAAGTCTTTTTTTTTTTAAATAACAGTCAAAATCTGGATTGAGAGTCTCGCTTATCTTACAGCAGGGGAACAAAATAATAGAGAATAAAACAGCATCACAGGTGCAAGGTTTAAAGGAAACTCTCTCAACATATTCTTCCACTGAGAAGCTCTGGTTTGATGATTTTTAACTGTGACATCAACAAAACTATTAAAAACACACCCAGGCAACACTGGGCATGACTGGAGATGGGGCTCAGAGGTGTAAGATCACATTAGGAGCATTAAAGTGATACGCCAACATTTTTTTTTCATGTCTTGCCTCACTCCTGAGTCCATGACAAGCAGATAGACAACATCCTTTCGACTGTACGTGCAGTAACAAGGGAGATAGAGCCGTATCGCCCGTAATTAGCTTAGCTCAAACGCTGGAAGTGTATAGGTAGTGTTAGCCTGCCTCCTACCCGAGCCGAAATCAGCAGTCAGAAGCTGATTTCATTTTAGCTCTAAACTCTGTAAATATATCACTTTATCAACATTTCAAACATGTTTAGGCGAGAAAGTAGCTGTTTAGATCAGCAGTGTGTCGTTAGTTTGTCTAAATACCAGCTGTTTACAATTTTGTTCGGGCGAATTCGGCGCTATACTCAAGCTAGCCATTGTGACCAACGCACTTCTGGTTACTTTCACAAAATAAAAACACCCATTGCCCTTTACATACAGAAGTGCTTTTACTTTGAAATAGGAAGCTAAACTACCCTCGATGTAGCTAGCTTGAACCAAAATAAACCGTCTTTGCTTGAACCCTCCGTTTTGACCGATCTTGTCCCATTACCGGCGTTTGACCGCTCAAGATGTCTTACCGGAGAGTTTTGTCAGCTCTGAGACGACGGTCCGTTTAGAGTTGCTGAAGAGTGTCTCTGATGACTTTAGGTGGAGGCTGACTAACATTAGCTATACACTTCCAGCGTTTGAGCTAAGCTAATTACGGGCGATACGGCTCTATCTCCCTCGTTACTGCACGCACAGTCGAAAGGATGGTGTCTATCTGCTGGTCATGGACTCTGGAGTGAGGCAACCCTAACCCGTAAAAAAAAAAAAAATGTTGGCGTATCCCTTTAACTTATTTGAAGAACAGGAGGGGACACACAGCTATAGGTAACAGTATCTTTGCACACTGCACATGCTGTATCACGTCGGCTCAGACGTGTCGTCACATCACCTGAAGCCTGCACCGACAGGCCACATTCTCAAGGTGAACAAAATCTATAAAACGCCTAAAAGCAGGATGTCATGTAAGTGAGTGTGTCTGTGAGTGAGGGAGGGAGAGAGGGAGGGAGGGGCTGGCTTGAGACTGATTAATGCAGGTCAGGCGTTGTGTGTCTGAAGTGACTGAGTGGATGCAGGGCGGGGACGGCGGGGTCTCACCTTGAGGTCTGAGACGTCTTTGTAGCACTTCTCGGAGCGCGTGTGATCGGACAGCTGGACGTTCCAGAAGCACGGCAGCTGGTGAACCAGGAAAGGGTTCTGTTTGATCACGGCGTTGAAGATGTCCTGCACACACACACACACGGAACACACACCGAGCGTTATGATTTTACCTTATGTTTCATCATCTACAGCACTCCGCACAATCTAATGTGAACGTGCTACCAGTTTATTTGATGTCTGCATGAAGCTGTATTTAATCTCACCCTGCTGTTCACATGGAACTGTGACTGAACACCAATTTAAACAGCACAATAAACTAATGTGTCTGTTACAGTATATCTAACATACTGCATCCTCCACATTTCATGTTTAAAATTATTTGTGCTGTATTTTTGTATGTGCATGACTTGGACAAGGCGACACATTTTCCAGACTATAGAGAATAATTATTACATTTTTTATTTAGTTGGGTAGTTAACCCTCCTGTTGTCCTTCTGGGTCAAATTGACCCAATCCGTTTCCTTCCTCCATCCTTCCTTCTTTCCACAATCCTTTTTCCTTTCCTTCTTTCCTTCCTTCCCTTTGTCCTCATTTCTTCTTCCTTCCTCTTTTGATCCAATTGACCTGATCTGTTCCCTCCTTCCATCTTTCTTCCTTTTCCCCTTCCCGTTTTCCTCCCTTCTTTCCCTTCGTCCTTGTACTTCTTCCTTCCTTTTTGACCCAATCTGTTCCCTCCCTCCTTCTATCTTTCCTTCCTTTTCCCCTTCCTCTTTCCTCCCATCTTTCCCTTCATCCTTCTTTCCTTCCTTCTTTCTTTCTTTCTTTCTTTCCTTCCTTCCCTCTTTCTTTCCTTCCTTCCTTCCCTTCATCCTCCCTTCCTCTTTCCTCCCATCCTTCCCTTCGTCCCTCCTTCCTTCTTTCTTTTCTTCGTTCCTTCCTTCCTTGACAACAGGAGGGTTAATAGTGAGGGAGCGTCTCCACACATCTATTTTTTCAGGTGCGTTTGACTGGGATCCATACGTCCGGGCTGATCATGAGAAGAAAGTGGAGTCCCGCACACTGAATAACTTGCTTCAGAGAATATTTATTGCAACGTTTCGGTCTAAACGACCTTCATCAACATTCGATAGTGGCCGAGAGCCATCTTTATAGGGAGTGGCTGAGTGACGCACCAACTCCCAATCAAAGAGATATTTTACCATATCGCACATCTACTATCGAAACATGTCCAATATATCAGAGAGATGAATAAACATTGACAAAATATTTGTAGTATTCCATAATAAAGAGAGAAAGTTCATTAGAAATGGGGAGTGGCTCTGACGCACACCCTTCCATCACATACATCATAGAAGAGACATAAGATACAAGAAAATACAAGAAAAATCAAAATGTGTCAACTAGACACAATAAAAAATGTCATGATTGAACAATGTAACAAAGAAAGAAAAAATGTTATCATTAGCTTCTAATCCACGATCTGAAGGTTCAGATGCGTATATGTATGGGTGTACCTGACAACAAGACAATGAAACAGATTAAGGTCTAGCTGTACAGTTGGGTAGTTAATGGCATTAATGGAGAGAGACTGAACTTGGAATATCTCTAGTCATGCTTTGAAATCGATTTACCTGCTCAACCTGTTGGTACTGCAATAATAATTCATAAAGTTACATCCCTGAAGAGTCAATCATGTGATATGGTGTAATTGTGGGTAAAAAAAACAGATTTATGGACTAAACTCAACCACAGTCCACTGAGGAGTATATGAGCAGCAGCAAATATAAACTACAGTAACATGGCATTTATAAACGCATGTCAGTTTTCCTTCAGTGTGGATGAATTGTTATTGCAGAATAACTTAATGCATTAACGTCATTGGTTAATCTTGCTCTGTCCACTGAAGGACAACACTGATGTTATAACTTCTCTCCTTCATCTAAAACCCAGACAATGAGCAGTATATCTGGTGAACAGCTGAGTGACTCTGTGCTTATGGGATGGGAACAGCAACAACAGAGAGAGATCTCAGTGATAACCTGATTTACTGAGGACTATTGTGCTATTGTTCTGCTACTGCATTCACTGGGAGCAGAGCGACGTGGACATTGTGTGTCTGAACAAGTAACCAGTGTCTCTTCTGCACTGATTTAATGATTGGTGAGAATAACACCTATCACCATGGTGACTAATTCATTCGTAGTCAGTTTATTAACAGTCACTTGATACGGAGGCTCTTTGCCCTTCAGGCCTGTTAGGTGGTCCAACCATGAATGAACCCAAAACACAGCCACAGCTGCAGCCTCCAAAGGCTTAGAGGACGTACAAACTAAAATTACATAGGAAAAATGAAACAAACAAAAATGTAATGACTAAAAACGACTATGCTACAATACCTGGTGAGTACACTGAAGAAAATGCAGGCTATGAGTTTATTGTCCCTGCTACTGTACTGTATTTCCCTTTGACAGCATACTGGTGCCAGCCTCTAATCATATAATGACCCTGTATGAAGTAAGAAAATAAGTCTAAATGTTTGTCAGACCTTAAAGGCATAGTATCATTTTTTTAAAAGTGGGGTTGTATGATCTACAAATAGCCCCTAAGTACTTTAATTGCAGTAGAAGACTCTCTGCACTCCTCCCGTTATATAATATAATTTTTTCCAGCCCTTCAAAGTGCAGGAAAAACACATTTTTTATTTGGAGCTAACTAACTCACGTATCCCTCCGCCCAGGGTTAGCGCCCGCCGATCAGCAGTTGGTTAGGTCCAAATAAAAACTGTGGTTTTCTTGCACTTTGAGGGGCTGGAAAAAAATGTATTATGAACATGAGCGAACAATGGAACTGTGTATTTTTTTTCAGGTAAAACCTCTTTTAGGCCGCGAAAATAGGCCGTTTCTTTGGGTCTGTTCACAACAATGTATGTTGTAAATCTCTGGGCAGGGCTATGGGCTGGCGTTGCTAACGGGAGGAGTGCAGAGAGTCTTCTACTGCAATTAAAGTACTTAGGGGCTATTTGTAGATCATACAACCCCACTTTAAAAAAAATGCTACTATCCCTTTAATGAAACTAATATTGCAGCCTCAGAGTTGTGAGAAGTGTTTATAGATTCAGATTACATCCCTGTTTATCCAGAAAAGGGTGCATTCACAACTGGTTCGTTTGGAGCAGTTGGTCCCAAACAGGGAGGATTTTACCCCAAAGATCGGTTCATTTGGGCAGATGTGAACACGGCAATCACACTCTAAAGCTGGATAAAACAGGCGAGCCGAAATCGCCAAGAAGAGGTGGTCTCGGCTTGTTTCCATTCCAGCCCTGGAGCGGTTCGTTTGCAGTGAGAACATAATCGACTCAGCAACCAACACAACACACTGCTGATGTTCCATGGTTCTCAATGACCAGACGGCAGACGCTCTGGTTCAGGCTGCAAATACAGTATATACCTAGGATGACTCTGGTTGGCTTCCCTTTTTGACTGTGTTCAGGTCAGGTTTGGGTCGAAAATATACACAAATGACTTGGATTGGTTCTGGTCTGGGCTTCATCCGTGGTTTTGGTAAGACCTTTTTTGGTTTATTCCAGGTAACCTCCTCCTCCTTCCTGGTAAGATTTCTGACCAATGAGAGAACATGGCAACCCAAAAGAAAGATGCACCAATTGTATCAGTTTAGCCCTGAATTGGAAGAAAGCGAACAAGCCACAGGTTTGAATACACCCTAAAACACCTTTGACCTTCGGCCGCCAAGATCTACTCAGTTCGTCCTTGACTTTAAGAGAAGGTTTGGGCCATAGCTGAAGAATTGACCTCAAGGTGTTATTGAGATGTGGCATTCACAAGACTAAGATTGTGTTTAGTGAGGTCACCACAGCTTTGACCTTTGACCTAATCTAAATCTAATCACTTCATCCTTGAGACATGATGAATGTTTAAGCCAAAGTTGAAGAACTTCCACTGAGATGGGATGGAAGGACGACCTGGACATAATATTCCTCTGGCTCTGGCGGTCACCAGTGCAGAGGTGTAATAACTTCAGTTCATTAAGCAACAACATGGGTTTTACTTTTGTATTTCATGCACATATTGAAGATCCTGCAGGGACCTGTAACTCTTTGGAGTTATAACCATCATCAACTGAAGGTCAAAGCAGTTTGTCGAGTCCACAACAAAGGGTCCATTTGGTACTTTTTGTCAATTTTTTGGATCAATCTTCAATAGAATTTAAATTGTGTATATTACAGTGGTTTAACTGCACAGTGGGAGCTTGCACCGTGAGGTTGAAGAGGCTATTAAAATACCTTTTGATAGATGAATAATTTCACCATCTCCACTAGCAGCAGAGGTGGGAAGAATTATCGCCCCATTGATAGTTTCACCTTAGATAAAAATGCTCCGCAAACTGTTCTCTCCACATTTTATTGCCGTGGAATTTTAACACTGCTGACTCTTGCTCTGCCTTGTTAGTGTTTTTGTGTCTCCAGATGTTCGGGCTCTAATTCTTAATTTATGTGTAATCACATAAAGCTGAATTGCTGTGAGGAAATGTACTTGGCTTGCCTTGCAGTGGCTTCCTTTCTTTTTTTTTTTTGACTTTGAGATCTTCGAGGGTTCACGAGACAAGAGTTTCACTGACAGACTCCAGCTTCCTAATGGGCGGCATAAAAACCCTATAGCCACATAATGAATGCTGTGATAAAGAGGGCTGACAGTCCATTGGAAGAGCTCATACAGCAGAAGGCAGATGGAAAGCCGGAACGATTTCCGAAGCCCCGCTCATTTTCCAAACGGCATACCTTGCGGGACATTACTTAATGAAGGTTTAATTAAAATCTCATAAACGTACCTCTCATCTAGATGAGCTCTGAATAGCTCCAAGATAACAGAGTGACCCTCTGCCAAGGTCTTAGCGTGTGCCCTTACTATGTTGGGAGCGTGGCACGGGGTAAGATAAGAGCTATTCATGGCTTCCAGGAGAGATGTACGCAAAGAAGCAGAAGATACACCCTATTCAGATTTTTTCACTTGATTGAATTAAAGTTGCTGGAAGACATGGAAGGGGGCATAGAAAGTGCACTTCCACAGACACCAGGCAGCTGAACAGCATTTCAGTTCAGTTGCATTATCTCTTCTGTTCTTTTTTCTTTTTTTTTTGCCCAAAACCAGGATTTCTATGCAAAAATGAGCAAAGAGGAAGGCTGTGGGTGCAGCTGAGACTTTGCACATGCCAGATCCTGGCAGGTACAGGCTTATTCACCTGTCACTCAAAGTAGCACACCCTCAATTATACAGAACTTTTAGCATCAATCAGAATTCAACCCATGTGCAGTTGTCATGGTGGAGGATTTGATCCACTGTTGCCCATAAAGTTAGACAAAAATATTCTTTTACCTCTTCTCATGAAATGAGAATGTGATTTATTCTTGATAAATAAAATGTACATCTTCTCAAAACTTTATTGATCAATTTCTTCCAAACATTTTCACTGTGAAAATCAAACCACATTTAACCTTTGCAGACTGTGTATTCTGGCTTAAACTTAATTGGGGGTATTGAACAATAGGACTGAGGGCTTTGTTTCAAATTTTCAACCTTTTTTCAAATTTTCAATCACTGCTACATCATTATGGGTCTTAGTTAGCTGTTCAGCATAAGTTACCATGGAGATGTAAGAAGTGAACCACAGTCGTAGTTTGGAAAACCCAGAGTTAACTCTGATACCTCACTAAGCCAAAATCCTGCTTCAAGGCCCACCTTTAAAGAAAAACCACATCAACTTCACATGTGATTCACATGTGAAACATTTTGCACATGGGAAACATGTGGTTTTGTCCCAATTTTATATGAATCACATGTGGATTCCCATGTGAACCCATTTTCCACATTGGTAACATGTTTTACACATGTGTTCTACGTGGTAACACATAAAACATGTTACCACATGTGAAAAAAGGGTCAAAACCACTTGTTTCCCATGTGCAAATAACATGATTCCCATGTGCAAATTTTTACACATGTGAATCACATGTGAAGTTCATGTGGTCTTTCTGTAAGGGCAAGGTCAAAGGTGATTACGGAATAAATAAAGGAATGTGTCTGAAAACAAAATTACTGCAACATTAGGGGCAATGCTGTACTGTATATACAGACCATAACTACTTGTGTATTAGACTGAAGACATAGTTTAAGATTAGTATTTTAACATTTGAGTCTATGGGGGATGAATCACTTGTGGAATCAGGCTCAAGTGGCCATTTGAAGAGGTGCAATCTTTAACACTTCTGTGTTAGCTTCATTTTTCAGTTCCAGAGCTTGCAGCATATTTGTGACTAATATAATATGAATCTTTGAGAAAAAATACAGCCTGTGCACCATCATACTGCATGATTCATCACATCGCAACTCAGACACAAAAACGGACTATCCTAGTTTAATAGTCTCTGTAGTCGAGTACAGGTGTTTCTGTGATTTGTCCATGAACACATTTTGCCAAAAAAAAAAGGTGATGAATCTGCACGTCTGAGGTGTGAGCACGAGCGAGGGAGTGTGTTACCTGGTCTGCCAAGGAGGTGGACAGCATGCTCATTAGTTCTCTCTCTGCAGTCAACCTCCACATCTGCTCCCATCTGAGCTTCCGCAGCCGATCCAGGAGAAGCAAAATCACCCCTGGAAAACATACACACACACGCACACGCCCACACACATGCACACACACATTCAGACAGAGATACGGTAGCTTAAGAAACAGAGAGATTGGTATCTTGCTGCCTGGTAAAGGTGATAAAGTCCCATCATGAGGCTCTGAATCACAGCCTTGTGTTTTCCGAGATAAAGCTGGAGACTTTAAGCTGGGAGACATACTGCCAGAACATGTTAAAAATCCTCTTGGAAACACAAATTATTCTTAGAAGCTCATGTGCTTCTTTTCTGTGCTAAGTTTCCCCCCCCCACACACACACACAAAAAAAAAAACGGAAAAATCGCAAACAAGAAGTTTTTCTCCTCACTTTCCTGGATTAAAAAGAAAAAAAGAAAAACTGTTCCCGGTTGCTACAAATAAAATCAGGCAGGCAATGCTCAGAGGGGAGAGAAGTGGTGAATAATTTTTCCTTTTTTTTTTTTTTTTTGGATTGAAACAAACGCACCATCTTTCACACCCTGCTGTGCCCCATCTGTTGCCACAGCCATCGCCACAAAGTCGAGCAACCGGAGCTGAAATGGAGGTTTTTCCTTTTCTTTTTCTTTTTTTCTGTCAAGTTGCTCTTCTGTGTAAACGCTACATATGCCTTTGTGTTCACGAGATATGCTGCTCGGTCACACTGATGGGAAGTTTACGAGCAGAACGCTGAACCTTTACAACGCAGACGTGTTCAAGTCACTTTTTTTTTTTTTTTTCTTTCTCCCCAACATTGGCGCCGCCGAAATGTGTCTGCTGTGTGAAATTTCACAGAGCTGCTGCTGTGGGCCATCCAGGTTGTTTTGGGTTATACTCAATAGAAAGATTATCCTCCCGCTCCAAACAGCACAGAGAGAGCCATCTGCCTCCTGAAGGAGAAGAGCTGCAGGAACTGATGGAAGGGAAGAAAAAAAAAATATATATATATATAGGCAGGAGGGGAAATAATAACAAGGTGTAATGGGAATCCAATCAATTCCACTATCAGCTGCTCTGAGGTTCTGTGAAATTATAGCCCACACCTTTTTGAAAATGTTTTTCCATACAGCTCTAACAGGCCCGCTGGATGCCTGCATATTTCATCAATGACTGTGCAAATGCTCTCTGTTCTGTCAAGGAAAGAGACGGCCTCACTGCACTCGCTTTAACTGCGCTGTTACGCCTTAAAATATGGAGACTGGAGATGTTAGGAGCACAGAAAATAAAAATACAAGAAAATATTTGACTAAAATGACACACTGTGGTGTAATGCACCGAATAATCACAGAGAGCTCCGTCGAATAAAATAAAAACCGCTTCAATTCTAGATAACATTATCGATGATACACAGTATGAGATCTGACCTGTCACAGTAGGAACAGGCCATCTGGTTCTTTGTTGATTTTGCTATTTTAAGTCTATGATTAGAGGTATTTCAAGAAATCTATGCATAAATTATCAGGTAAAAATAGATGGTTGAAAAAAAACATGGTGTCTACGGTCACAGAACAGTGACAAGCTGATATGGTTGTCATGTTGTTGTTGCTACAAAAACCTAACAATCATGGGAATAACGCCGCCGGATCACTAGTTGGCATAGTTTATGGTCGGAGCTACGACGGTATCTGATCGTCTTCGAACCTCCGACTTTCGTTCTTGATTAATGAAAACATTCTTGGAAAATGTTTTTGCTTTCGTCCGTCTTGCGCCGGTCCAAGAATTTCACTGTGCGCGCGGAGGCTCATGGGAAATGTAGTGTGTAAACACTTTGCTTTCCGAAACTCCTCATTGTCCCTTTAATACAGAAATTCTAAAATGTTACGTAGACGTCTGGCGCCAGCAGGGGTGTGAATTCAGTGTTAGAGCTGCACAGCTATAAACACATCCAGTTTGGTTGAATTTGAAGCTGATGTCAGTAACAAATTAAAGGGGTTATCAAATATTAATTATATGTCAGCTGTCTAATTTAGCATTTTGCTCTGGTAAAAACAAAGTAGTTAGGTGAAGATACATGTGTTCGTTTAAAAACGTCTGTTGATGAGAATGAGAACTGAGCTCTCTAGGTTTCTGCTGCTGTCTCTATCATCGTTATATGTTTTAATATTTATCGACAAACAACAACTGCAAAAATCAAGTATTTTTTATCAAACACACTGGTATTCTTTACTCTCTGCTGACAGGTGATCTTACCGGTGTTGAAGCCCCGGCCCAGAGCCGGCCATGGTCGATGGTTCTTCCACAGGTTCCCCAGGTACCAGTCACTCTGGTTCTCCACCAAACCCAGAACCTGCTGACCTGAACACAACAAACACAACCACCATTACTGCTGTTTCTCATTCCTATTCATTGTACTTCATTATTGTGTCCAGAGAGATTTGGCTGTTTTTTTTTTTTCTATTTATGAAAATGCTGTTAGTGTTCACACTTCAGTCTGGCTCGTTTAGTTCTGCGCCAGCTGTTGATTTTCTGTTCTTTTCCTTTTGAATATATTCAAGATACTTTCAAATGCAGTCAAAACCCAGGAACGGCCGTAGACGGATCTATTGTGGTGTCGGCAATTTTATCATCACGCCATTCCTGTCAGCCGGAGAAAAAGACTCACTCCGGAGGGGAAGAACAAAATAAAAGTGACAGGATGAAATAAGCAACACTATAATGTTACCAACAGGAGAAACAACCGGCAAACAGCACTGTAAAAAAATCCTGAATAAGAGGCGGCATCACATAAGGATAAAAACTGTTCTACAATATGTTCACAATCTGCCCTCCTCCCTGAGTTACAGCTAGAAGCCATTTTGCAGAACATTATGATGTCACAGTGACCTTGTTTTATGATCACTTCATTATTTCATCCTATTATACGTGTGCTAAATGAAATCATAATTACCATATGAATACTCGAGTTGAATAAATGCGGGGGTCACAGTGACCTTGACCTTTTGACCAATCAAACTCCAATCAGCTCATCCTTGAGTTTAAGCGGCCGTTTGTGCCGGATGTAATGAAACTCTGGGCGTTTCCACAAGAATGAGGCGGACGTGAGGTCCACCATTATCTAATCACTTCATCTTTGAGTCAAAGTGAAGGTTCGTACCAAATTTTAAAATGCTCCCCTCAAGGCAGCCTGGATATACCCACGCTGCCTTGCGTGCCATTTTATTCACTCTGCAAGTCAGCTTGGAAACCATGGACCAATTTTTCCCTCAACGAGGGAGCCAATCACAGAACAGGGGAGGTGGCAGCAAGACGGTGACGACACCGAAGCGACTTTGTTGATAGCTTGTCGATCCAACATGGCGGCAGCCGCTTTACTAGGGCTGGGACGATATGCTTTTCTCCCGATTCGATTCTTTTACGATTTTTGGATGGCGATTCGATTTAAACTGCGATTCTACGATATTGCTGATTCTCTCGATTTTTAGTCTGCATTTTTAACATTTATCTGCACACAAATACTGTAGGAGCCTATAAATGAACATACTCCATTATAAAGTGAACTTGAACCCTTTTCAAAACCTGTACTCTCTGTATGTAAAAAAGGCTAACAAATGCACATTGCACAATATTTAAAAATAAAATAAAATAAAATAAAAATTTCAAAAAAAATAAAAAATAAAAAATAAAAAAATCGATTTTTGAAAAAAATAAAAAATTGATTTAAAAATTGTCAAAAAAGATATTGCAATATTTATGTGAATCGATTTTTTTCTCCCACCACTACGCTTTACCTTTCGATGCAGCGTTAGAAAGTGTTTTAAGTAGTTTAGCAAGTTAATTTTGAAAAAAAGAGCAACGTTTAGTTGTAGTTCTTTTCCTCATCGGATTTCTGTTGCTCTACATACGTCATTGGGTATGATTGATACGATTGGCTAGGGATAGTTCTACGTACAGACGCATTTGACAGACCTTCGTAGCGCCCAATAAACAGCTCTGGGTTTTTGTAAACCACGCCTCAAATACAAAAAGATGAACAGGTGGTTCCCAGACTGAATCTCAATCTACATTGAGATGAGGTCTGGTGTTAGCCAGACTACCCTCAAGGCCTCGCTGAGTTATTGCATTCACAAGTTGAGACGGACCCCGAAAACAAAGCCCCCGGGGCTCGACTGTCGCCGGCATGGAAGCCATAGCATAAGCTCCATAAAGAAAAAAAAAACTTTATTTGTTGCTCCTGGATTTATCTGGAGATAAGAAGATAATTGAGTCATGATCTCCTGGTAACTGGCTGCTCTCGGCCCTTCCTCCGGTTTGATTTGCGCCCAGACAGAAATGGAGGTCGGAGCGGATCAGCGGCGGACACTTCAGGGGTTAACCGGTTCAACACGGAGCCGGCAGACACCTAATCCACACATACAGCGGGGTTACGTGTCTGAGTCGACGACAAACTGCGGGAGAGCACCTCGCAAATGGAATACCACCGCCACCGGGAGAAGGTGCAAAATGAATTCAATGCTCGTATGAATTTAACTGACTTGGGAGTCACCAGACAATGTAGGTATGAAGAGGAAAAGAGGCTGAATGAAATGAGGAAGGAAGGATCCAGAAGATGAGAGGGGATGAGAGGGGAGGGGTGTATACGTGGGCTTCAGGGTGACAGATTATAGAAGGTACGCTGGGCAGAGATAAAGGTCGGGGGGGAGTAGAGGAGGGGTGGGGGTCTGAGGATAGGCATTAGGGAGGAGACAGGAACCTGGAGAGCAGGCATGGGTGTAGCGCTGGCAGCTTTAATGAAGGCTGTAAGGAAGATTAATGAGAGCTTATTGGAGCAGGCAGCCTTTAGAAAGGCTGCAAAACAAAGGGCTGAGATCTGCCATCGAGGTGACGACTGAGTGGGACAATTAGAGCCCGAAAAGACGAAAAGGAGCTCGCAGGTGACGCAACGTTTGTTTGGCTCCGTCGGAAAAGGAGCGCCCGTCGCCTCGACTTCGCTGTCGGCGGTCGCCGTCAGATCCCTTCTGTTTATATTCTGGCTCACGTCTTTAGAAAGGTTAATCATTCTGTTTTATTGCAATTAAGAAACAACCCTGTGTGACTAATTATAGCTAATTACATTCAGTTGTGCTGGAATACAGTGAAAAAGCTCAGTGTGACTGTATCTAACTCGGCAACCGTTGTTCAGACTCGTGCAGTTTTAAACAATCTTTATATCAGGATTTTTCGTACAGCTTTGGTCGCATCTCTTGATGAGCTGAGCTGACATGTGGGAACAAAAAGACTGTGTTCGGAACCAAATACGAACATACTATTCATTATAAGTCCGTGCAGTGATACTAGATGTTCAGAAGTTTCCGAATAGGACTGAAAGTCAATGTCCAAGTGTTTGTGTCTGAAGACAGAGCTGCATCAAGTTTGATAAAAGCCATTACTGTCATTAAAGTCACTGACATGGTTAAAGGGATAGTTCAACATTTTGGCAATTTGGCCCATTGCCATAATCCCTATAGTTTTAGGAGTAGGTTCGTTACCTTTAATTGTCGGTGCAAGCTATTTTGAGAACGGCGGAGCAGAGCCACGAGCTGCTCAGAGCTACGCTACGGAGGCTAATGGGATTTCTTGGTTTCCCTCATCAAACTCATCAAATACACAATCCAACAACTCCAAAACGCTCTGGTGGACAAGTTGTGACCTGCACATTCACCACGCTATGAGATAATAATGGAACGTTATGAAACCAAGTTGTTTTCGAGGTAAATTCATGCAAAACCACTGATGCGCGTTCCCGTTGGGGGCAGTTTTTTGGCAAGCAGTCTCTGCATTTGCCTCGGTGGGACAATTTGCCAAAAATGTTGAACTATCCCTTTAAGATGATCAGGTCGGTCATCACCATTTAGAATCTTTAAAAATGTTATTTCTGGATTGGCATTCCATCATTTAAATGGACTCTATCGGATACACCCAAACTGAGATTTCCACCTTTGTCTGTCTGCGTTTTCTTATTTCAAACCCATCTCCTAGAAAGTATAACCAGCCAGCTCTTCCATAATCCATGCAATGCTTTTATGTAATGTGGATCAAATTTTCAGACACTATATTCAGTGTTATTAGACTGCTTGTATAGAAGGGCTACGTGCTTTTTTTTGAGTATTTTTGGGGGCTTTTTATGCCTTTAATGGATAGGATAGGAGAGGGGGAATGACATGCAGCAAACAACAATGCCCTGGCTGCATGTAGTTTGATCAGTCAGTTGTATTAGGTTAAAGGCTTTAAATTAAACTAATATGAAATCCATGTTTATATCATTGTTAGCACAGTTAGGTTTATAAATAGTTTCATCAATGTTTAAAGGATCATGGTAGAGGGCAGATCTGTGAGTTTGTCTTCTTTAAATGACTTCAAACTAACTTAAAGCAGAAGTAAGCGATCCGGTCGTTTTGGCTAATGCTGTGTTCCAGGCAGGCTTTTGAAACCGTAAATTACAGCTTCAAGTCACAATTTACGACTTTGTAGCATTCCAGGCAACCCACTCGTGTTTTTCCGACCTGTTTTACCGGTGAAAGTCACTATAACGGCCACTCGTAACTTCCGATCCGTGAACTCGTACCAGATCGAACTGGTACGACTTCACAGGTCGGAAAAACACGAGTTACGAGTTTCCTTGAACGCACCATAACAGTCCTCGTCCCTACGTCACCGCATTCACGGCGTCCCTTGGCTGCACAAACAGCCCTGCATGCCGTTCTCTCTCCTCATTGGATAAAAACTGTAGGATACGATAAATGTTTTCTCCTCGGCTCAGAGCAGAGCAGAGTGACTGACAGACCCGTGTTTCGGTCCAAACACTCTATGTAAGTGATTGCTGTCGGAAGATATAACTATTTAAGACTTATATTAACACAAATATATCACTTACTTCTGCTTTAATGAAAAAGTATCATTACAATTTCGAGGTCACAAGAGGAGTGGGAAAAATGGAACTTGGAGTAGCAGATAACATCTGAAACACGTTCGAATTTTGTTTGATTATTTTGAGGTGCAGTTTAAAAGGTTTAGAAGAGCTGCTTTACTTAAAGGTTAAGTTCCATAAAACATCCCCATACAATCAAGCAAAAGTACATTTACATGACATTTACATTATGTCCTACTACATCTATTCTGGAAACCATCCCCCTGTCTTATGGTCTCGTTTGTGTCAATGAACTTATTTTTCTGCAAAGATGTTCTCACTTTGAAATCCTGGATATCAATTTGTTTCACTGCTTAACCAGGCTTTACAATCGATGTGAAAGGAAAGTGATTAGTTCAAGCTCAGTCTTTCCGCTCGGGCATCGACACATTATTGCTTTACGTGAAGATCCAGCAGACACAGAGCGGCATCATCACTCATCTGGAGTTTGTGTCCAATATTCACTCTGCTTCATCTTCTCCACCAAACTTTAAGAAAAAAAAAAAAACTGGCTACTGTAGCTTCTAAATGCTCCGCTATCTTGTCTCCAACTGTGTCCGTCTGCCTTTTAGTGCTGAGCAGGTAGTGAACCGTGGCTTTTTCAGAGCCGCCTGCTGCTACTGGAAATAAAGCTGATGAGTGCAGAGTTTGCACCGAAACAATGAGCCTAAAATGCTCCACAGAGCTGAAGCGCAACTGATGATAAATCGTCGTCATCTAAGTATGTGCAGTGTTTGAATTGTTGGTTGGTTTTTCTGACTGTGCGTTAAACTGGTTCAATTAATCACAGGGAGAAAGTTTTATGTCAAGTCCTGGATTCGTTTACGAGACGCGACATCATCAGCCTTGGTCCATTATTATTCTTATTGTACATGCTGCTACTTCAGATATGAAGACAGCACAATGTACGTTTCCATAGTTACACTGATGACGCACAGCTGTACATTTCTGCTGAACTAGATGACCTGGCTTCTGGGAGGAATGAATGAATGAATGAACAATATTTTCTTCAGGTTAAATGATGACAAAACTTTATCCTACCAGTGGCCCAAAGACAAAACAAAAAAAGGGATGTTGTTCAATAACCTGGGGAAACTGACTGACAACTACAAAGTGACAAAAAATATAGTGTCATAGTCATCAAATGCAGATTTACTAAAGGTTGCAGCAACAGAAGAGGAAAATTGGAGAAGTTAAGATATAATTATTTCCCATGATGTTATTTTATTATTATTCTATTTCATTTTACATTACTGTTTTCAACATGTTTAATGTTAAAGGGATAGTTCAGCACTTTGGCAAATTGGCCCATTGCTATAATACCTATAGTTTTAGGAGTAGGTTCGTTAGTTGTCGGTGCAAGCTATTTTTAGAACGGCGGAGCAGAGCCGTGGGATGCTCAGAGCTAACGCTACGGAGGCTAATGGAATTTCTTGGTTTCCCTCGTAAAACTCATCAAATACACAATCAGACAACTCCAAAACGCTCTGGTGGACAAGTTGTGACCTGCACATTCACCACGCTATGAGATAATAATGGAACGTTACGAAACAGAGTTGTTTTCAAGGTAAATTCATGCAAAACCGCTAATGCGCGTTCCCATCGAGGGCAGTATTTCGGCAAGCAGTCTCTGCATTTGCAGTCTCTGCAAAAAATTCCATGAGCCTCCGTAGCGTAGCTCTGAGCAGCTCACGGCTCTGCTCCGCCGTTCTAAAAATAGCTTGCATCGACAATTAAAGGTAACAAACCTACTCCTAAAACTATAGGGATTATGGCAATGGGCCAATTTGCCAAAATGTTGAACTATCCCTTGAATGTTGTGTCCTTGTGATGGTACTTGTTCTGCATTTCTTCATCATTATCATTATCAAGTGATTGTGTTGCTTTTTGAAATTGCCACACAGTGTTAATACATTCACCCTGACAGGCCTGACTTAGAAAAGATCTGTGAATAAATCCAGACATTGTCACAGTGACAAAAACTAACATCAAACTGACTGCAAAGCCTTAACCATCCACTTTCTCAAACAGAGCCGGATAGTTAGTTTCCAAGTCAAAGAACCATGACGGGCAGGGAAAGGAAAAGTAAATCAATACAGCTCCTCTCTGTCTCAACGAAAAGGAAATGTTCTGCTCAAGAATAATATCTGTAGAAAGTGTTCAATCATCACAAATTGAGTCATCGGGATCATCTTTTATGATTTAAAGATTAATTTACATTACTGCCGTTTAATTCCTATTGATTTGGTAATTTACCGACTGCCTATCTGGCCTTTGAATCCCTGAAGGATGAAAGCCAAGACATGCACTTTAGCGGCTGCGGTCTGGGTGGAATGCATTACGGAGTTGGACATAATAGCATGAATCCATGTCCCACTCCGCAAAATCCTCACACAGCAAACCTGAGGCCGCCCACAGTCTATTTCTCAGCGTGCGGGCGGCTGATGGGGGAGTTCTTAAATTAGCTGTGGAGAGGTACCAGGAGATCAGTGGGAATTTCTTTTTTACTGCTGAGTCAAGTAAAGATGAATGCCAGGGTCAGCAGGCCCAACATCCACTCTTCACTCCACCATCCAATCCGCCTACTGCAACTGACACGGAGCGTTATTCAACAACGTTATCAGTTGGTGCGTTTAACATTTGAAGATAACTGAGAAAATCACGGCGAGTGATTATGTAACGCCAACGTCGCTCGTGGTTCACACTGGGGCTGGATGAGTGGAAATGTAATCTGATAATATGGTGTTGTGTTGGTGTTTTCCAAATTCTTGACTCTGTGTTTGTGTTTCAAAACAAAGTAGACAACAGCTAAAGGGAACAGCTCATTTAAATGTTTTAAGTGAGAAGTTTGGACTAATATATTAAAGAGGAAGAACAGGTTGTTGTTGATTAACTTATAGGGCCTGTCCACATGGAGTATTCACAAAGTTTTTTTATTGTTCCGGCATTTTGTCCATATGGAAATAACTTTTTGGAAGCCTTAAAGGGACCCCTATGACTTTGCTTTTGGTTATGAAAGAGTCTCATATTAATGTGGATGAATCTACATTACCAACACTTGTTAATGGGTCCATTTTTGATAAATCTATCATTTTGTCTTTATAGTTATTTGATATTATTATTTGGTGATCGACTCGACCAGCATTTCCTAGTTTCGGTTTCCTAGATGCATGCTGCCCGGCGGGTCATGGGAATAACGCCGCCGGATCGCTAGTTGGCATCGTTTATGGTCGGAACTACGACGGTATCGGATCGTCTTCTAAACACAAACGTTCATTCTTGATTAATGAAAACATTCTTGGAAAATGTTTTCGCTTTTGTCCATCTTGCGCCGGTCGAATACTGTATTTTTTAGGGGCGGTGTTTAGCTCAGTTGGTAGAGCAGCCACCCCATGTGTTCAATTCTTCATTCAAGAGCTAGATAAATTGTCTTTTTATGAAATTAGACATGCTGTTTGAATACTGGTTCAAAATTGTGTTGCATTGTGGGTTGTTTGGAGCCTTAAATTTGCTACTCTATTGAGTTTCTTCAACCCAGTTTACAGAAGTGCATCTTTCTGTCAGCTGAGAGTTTTTAGGAAGCCCGGGATCACCTACAGGAGTTTCTGCTGGTTACTGTAACAGTGTGCTTCCAGAGAGGAAATAATTTCCTGTTGACTGAAAACAAATCAAAAGGATCCACCATCATGTTTCCTGCTGAACCAGGCATCATCAGACCCTTATACTGCTCCACTTAAATGTCCAACTTTGTCCCCACGAGAGAACATCGATACTGGACAATTCAGCAAAACCCCAGACTCTGTTCAATGACACAGTTGTTTAAAGTCCAATACCAATGTTTTCCTTTTTCATTACCTCTTCCTATACACTACAATACCAAAAAGGAAACACTGCTGTAAGTGCACTGGCACTGAACATTACCACTAGATCTATCTCTAGCACTAAAGTGCAGATTAGGGGCGCTGGGCTGAAGTAAATGCAGATTTATTTCCTATAAATGCAATTTGTACTATGTTGTAAGTGGGCAGATAGGACAGCTGGGGTTGGCTGGTGTGTCAGGTGTGATTGGCCGGTCTGATTAAAAGCCTGAGGCGTTTTAGTGAGCAAAAGGGAGAGAAGACGATGAGACTGATACACCTTGTTTTTGCAATTTGAGCTACATACTCAGCTGGGAAAAGTGTGTAAAGCGAAAACCAATGACATCTGTCAACCCCAGCTCCCGCCCCCTTTGGGCCGTGCTCTTCACAGCATGTAAAGTCAACCCACCGCCAGAGAATACTGCGGTTTGACACTTTTCTGGCCTTGAGGGGACAAAATGTGAAACACAAACATTAGTGTCCCCATTTGCATACCAGGCCCAGGGTTGAGTAACTCTTTATTACATATATCCACAAAAGGCAATTAAGTCTGTGGTCAACAATAGCTCACTCTAATGGTTATGTTCTTATACACGAATAAAGTGCTGCACTTTAACTGTTCAATGGAGAACAGTGAAGGGCTCTCAACCTCCGTGCTGCGGTGTGTAGCCACTCATGTGGCTTACTCTTATATGAGGTTTTATGTAATGGGAAAGTGTATGGGAGGGAGTTCCACTGACAAATGAATGGTTGTTACAAGAGTCATGTAATATTTAAATAATAGAGAGAAATGGGTTGGACATGTAACACAAGGTGAACTCAAAGCAGTGACATCACTCCTCAATATAATACCAAATGTTTGGACAGGTTCTACCACTAACTTGAATGCAACTGGTACTGTATGGCTATCCAGACCTCCATAGGTCTGAAAACTGGTGTTAACTGCATTTTTAAGTGGATGTTTATTAGATAAATGTGTCTTAGGCCCCGTCCAGACAAATCCGTTTTTTTTCGAATCCGGATAAATACTTGATTGGATCGGCCTCGCGTCCACACGGATACGGCGTTTTCGGGGGGTGAAAACGGTATTTTTTGAAAACGGGTCCCAGAGTGGGAAAATTTGAAAACGCCGCCCCAGCATTTTCGTCTGGACGGCCAAAACGGATTTTTTTCTGAAACGATGATGTCATACCCCCCACCGCTCTACCTGTAACCTGAGACACACACACACACTGCTGCAGCAGCAGCTACACACTGACAGTCTATGGACGTAACAACAACAACGGCCGACTACCGCCGGGTCGCTCAGACGCTGCGCCTGAATCGCGTCTGTTTAATCATCACTGATCGTAATATTTACTCTGACACGACTCCCTGTCAACATTTAATCCCATGTTTGAGTTTGAAGACAGTGGGGGACTTCTTCTTCTATTGAATTTCAGCGGGGACTCCCCGTCTTCTTCTCTGTCTTACAGTAAGTGTTGATGTGTGGCAGCGCTGCAGCGCCACACACGCCTGCAGTATGTACTACAGCGTTTTGGGTCATTTTCAGTGGATCCGTGTGGATGCAGATATTTCTGAAAATGATGCCGTGTTTACGGAGATTTTTTTCAAAATGATTAAGAAAAAGATCGGATTCAGTGAAGCTGCGTATTCGTGTGGACGGGGCCTTTGTGGATAAGAAGCAGAAATGTGTTTTTTGGGTCGTGTTCTTGAGTGCATGGCTGTCAAACTGCTGTCTGACCCATGTCATTGTCATCTAATGACAGTTGAGATTTTCATCTAAATAAACAACCAGCATCATATGAAATAATCTTTATAAAAAATAAAACATAAATGTATTTCTACCTTCAAGATGCAAATGTTCAAGAAGCATGCAGCAGATGTATAGTCCCTGAACACAGCACCATCTGAGTTCCAAGTATAACCCAATGTTACCTAATAACAGACATTTTGACTTGTCATAGTGGGAAAAGGTGTTAACTAAGTGTGTCAATGGTGCTGCAGTTCATTATGACGGGGTGACGGTGAACCAGCAGGGACACCAGCTCCCTGAAAGCAGATAAATGAAAGTCACCTTTTCATTCTATGATTTACACTTGTACTTTTTTACAGTACTGCAACATGTCAAACTGTGTGAAAAACAGACATAAGGTTTAGTGAACAAACCACATTTTTTGTATTCCATTTACTGCTCTGTCCTTCCAGAGATATCACCAGAAAACAGGAAGGCTCGGAAAAAGCAACAGGTTAAACGAGGGGCTAGTTAGCGCGCTGATGGTGAGCTGACATGACGGAGCAAGACGCCGCCGTCCCAGAGTCCTTGAATGCCAAGTGATCAGCTAAAAGGCATTTCTGTCACATGCAGGTTGAACTCCTGAATATGAGTGAAATGATGTCTCATGCTCTTAGAAAGGCAATACACTTAAGTGTTCCTAATTCAAGGACAGGTATTTGGGAGGTTACACCGCTGAAGCAGCTTCTGCCATAAGTTCTGTTGATTACAGGTGGCGGTGGGTGGGTGTTGAGGGAAAGCATGATGTCATAATGCAGTAGCTACAGGGCGCTGTCATGATGTCCAACTTGTGTTATTGGCGTGGATTCCATTTTGCAAAAAGGAGCACAGCAGGAGATATCCTCACTACACCTTCATCACTGTCCTTTTAAAGTGATACGCCAAAAAATTTTTTTTCGTGTCTTGCCTCACTCCAGAGTCTATGACCAGCAGATAGACACCATCCTTTCGACTGTGCGTGCAGTAACAAGGGAGATAGAGCCGTATCGCCAGTAATTAGCTTAGCTCAAATGCTGGAAGTGTATAGGTAGTGTTAGCCTGCCTCCTACCCGAGCCGAAATCAGCAGTCAGAAGCTGATTTCATTTTAGCTCTTAACTCTGTAAATATATCACTTTATCGACATTTCAAACAATTTTAGGCGAGAAAGTAGCCGTTTAGATCAGCAGTGTGTCGTTAATTTGTCTAAATACCAGCTGTTTACAATTTTGTTCGGACAAATTTGGCGCTACTCAAGCTAGCCGTTGTGACCAACGCACTTCCAGTTACTTTCACAAAATAAAAACACCCGTTGCCCTTTACATACAGAAAACCATGACGATAGAATTTGTGCTTTTACTTTGAAATAGGAAGCTAACCTACCCTCGATGTAGCTAGCTTGAACCAAAATAAACCGTCTTTGCTTGAAACCTCCGTTTTGACCGATCTCGTCCCGTTACCGACATTTGACCGCTCAAGATGCCTTACCGGAGAGTTCTGTCAGCTCTGAGACGAAGATCGGCCCGCCGGTTTCCGTTTAGAGTTGCTGAAAAGTTTCTCTGATGACTTTAGGTGGAGGCAGGCTAACACTACCTATGCACTTCCAGTGTTTGAGTTAAGCTAATTACGGGCTCTCCTTCGTTACTGCACGCACAGTCGAAAGGATGGTGTCTATCTGCTTGTCATGGACTCGGGAGTGAGGCAAGACACGAAAAAAAAAATATTGGCGCATCCCTTTAAATACATGGAAAACATAAAAAATACAATCACAATATTCATGCTGTGGAAATTCACCCTGAAGATTTGGGTCATTTTCACAGGATAAAATCTAAAGGGGGGTATGACTTAACTTTTAATATCCACAAAATGGAAGGATTAAGATTCATGTCCCCATGAACTTTAATTCTAATTAATGAGCAGCTGAGGAGAACATTTTCATAATTCAACACTTTTTTCAAGACTCTGGAGACGATCTACAGAACTAACTCATCTGCAAAGTCTTCCATCATCAATCACTTGTATAATATGTAATTTCCCCACGTCCTCCCTCTTGTTCCTCTCTCCTGTCTTTGCTGATCATGTGTTTTTAGGTTTTATAAAGCCACTGACGACTAGCTGGCTGGATAAACAAGTTGTGTATACCACTCGAAGTAGTTCCATAGATTTGGATTGAAAGTATAGGTCTTGGAAAGAGATATTTATACACAGGTATGGCTTTCCAGTCAGTGTCAACAGTCTTCGGTGGCTCTGACCTCCATTTCCAGAGAATTGCCCAGTGATTGGTTCATGGTTAATCTACCTTGTCTGTCTGAGCAGAGAGAAAATGAGAGTGAAGAAAAGATGTGCCTGTAGCTGCGATGAGGGTACTTACAACTCTCTGTTTCAATTACCTGCATTACCCGGAGCCTGGCCCGAGAGCGCTTTTTACTACTTTCTAGCAAATATATACCACAACCTTGGATTTTGATACCAGTTTCCATTATTTGAAAATGAAACCATTTTGTTTTAATTCTGCAGAGGGTGCAGTGGTTATTACACCCAGGGATTTGAACAATACTATTGACAATTTTGTGTTTTCCAGAGCGTTTCCAACTATGGAGCTCAAAGTGGGAAAGCTAATGAATTTATTCTTCAGTTTGTGCTGTGGGAAACCATAGAAATAATCCAAATTAGAAGGGGAGCTGGAGGCATGAATATTAACTACACATTTTTTATTAGGTTGTGACCTTTATGTACTTTAGGTCAAAGCTGAGACTCAGAAGTCCCTCATTTGTCTTGAAGGAGGCAGTAAAAGAAAGCTCATGGGAAGGAATTGTCTGCTGTAGTGCATCTTCCTATAGATATATGTGGAGAGTTGTGTACTTGTGTCATATGTGTCAGAATGTAGCCTACACGTGTACTATGAATTATCTGAATATATACATTAAAAAAACAATAGAATTGGTCATTAGAGGGTGAAAACTGAGGGAAAACCATGGAATCCCTGAGCTATATGTAAGGAATGCCTGCCAAATATATTTTCCTCGGCTTTACTGTCTTGTAAATCATTTTTTTTCATGGCTCTAACCAGAGGCTGAAATACTGCTGGTGCATAATGCTTCCATTGTTCCACCATGCCACAGCAGATGTGTTATCTACCCCACCACCACACAGATGTACACTCTTGTTGCTGGGCAGAAAGAAGAGGGTTTTTTTTAAGATCCAACTAAAACAAACTCAATCTTGACCCTACACAACCCTCTAGGGGGGGAAAATAATGATTTCAACAAATTAGCCTAAGTCCTCATGTGAAATAGCATCTCAGCAAAGTGAAATATCAAGGAGTAATTCATCAGCTTTGTCAGATCTCAACATAAAAGCAAAGATAGAATGAAATGGCTTTTGGCCCACGCTTTAATGTAAGACTGTTCTCTCAATTCAAGCTTGGATATTGTTTTCTAATCTTTTTGTCGTTCAACTTTCAAAGTTTCCATCTTCAGATAGCGTCCATAATAAAGTGTTGCTGGAGTTTTGACACTGCTGATGCTCCCTGAACAAGAATATTATGGAGCTCACTTAAAACCATGCAGTGGCATTGACGTCTCACTCAGCGAGGTACAGCACTGTATCTAACTGACCTCCCTCGAATGAGTTTTGCCACCAGGGAAAGACAAAGTGAGAGGGAAAGGCCTCCACTTTGCAGCAGTGTTGGTCCTGAGGCTGAAGGATGCTCGATGGGTTACAATCCCGGCATTGGTTTACAGGGCTTGTTCCAGTTCGCCAGCTTTGTGGAAAGACTTCATCAAACCAGTGATGGGCAATTATTGCTTATGTCAATCAAAATGATATCAAGCCGAGTCCCTGTTAACTGATAAGGTTCAGTTTCGCTGCCGTATGTCTGTTTCTCCCCTCTCTGCCTCCATCTCTGTTGGGCTCTCATATCGACTCGGAAAATTGGAAGTAAATGGTAGATAAAGATAAAACAAAGAAAGAAAAAGCTGCAGGGCCGCTGGTAGAAATGGATTCAAGGCATCATCGGCTCCTAAAGAATTACCTTCATCTTTGTGGTCGCACCAAAAGGTCTGAGGACAGAGGTGTTCACTATCAACATCCCTTTAATCTACACAGCAGGATTCACACAAACTTAGAAACAGACTAAACTACTGGACTTTTGACTCCTACAACCCAGGAGAGGTTCTGCACCACTAATACTATGTTGGAAGAGTATGGATGCTCCCTCTATCAAACAGCAGATAAAGGAACTTTCAGAATGTCTTGGCCTGGAAAGACTAACATACATTGCCAAAGGAAAACGGACCTCTGGGAACCATATATGAACATTATAGTAGCTGGACAGGCCTCATCTGTAAAAATGTGGGGTCACTTTCATTAATTAATTCATTCATTTTTGATTTATTCCATTCATGGTATATATTCTACACATGGTTGCACATATTTACATAATGTACACATTGTCACCATGAATGAAAAGGAGCAGGATGAAGAAAGCTTATAATACCTGCCCCTCTCTGTTGTTATAATTACATTGGCTTACTTCAACACCAATATTATGCTCTATTTCAAAATATTAAAGATGATGAAATATAGTACTGACAAGAAAACAAACAAAATAGCAGTGGACACCACTTGTCTATCTATCTTTTCCTTCTTTTTCCCTTCTTTTTTGTAGACGCTTTCAAGGTATTGCAATTCATTGGCAGCAAATGATCATTTAGGCACACACACACACACAATACATATGCACAAATTAGATACCAATGAATTGCAATACCTTGAAAGTGACCCTAGTGCAGGATAAGCGGTATAGAAAATGAATGATTAACATTTGTGATGTTATTGTGGTCCAATTGTTCATGTAATTTCTTTTTGTGATGTAAGAACAAACAAAAGCCAATAAAAACATCGGGGGAAAAAAAAGAAAAAGGTCTGAGGATCAGAGATGGCTGTCAGCCTTTTGTCTAAAAGAGCAGCAACAACAGTTACTGAATAACAGAGGACAGAAGACCTTGATCAGGAACCCCACACTGAGATGTCCTCTGACGTCGTCCACCTGAGACCTCCACTATAGAAGGTGGTCGGTGTCTCCGTTGACATCCACCTTGCATTATTTTATATTGCTCCCCCACTAAAGCACCTCCACAGCATACATGCCACTCAGTCATAGTTGTGTTATGTTTGTGTTTGGGATGATTGTCATGTTGAGAAGCGTTCCTCCTGGGGTATACAAACCCACATTCACGGTGCCAACTATAAATACCATCTCTCCTACACCTTTGCACTGCACTTATAAATCCCTATATCAGCACGGTCCAACCTTGATGCTTCTCCGTCCTTACCATGCCATCACTGTGGTTCTCCTTGCCAGGTCCACACTAAACATATTAGACCCCATCTGATCCATAGACATTAAAGGGATAGTAGCATTTTTTTTAAACAGGGGTTGTATGATCTACAAATAGCCCCTAAGTACTTTAATTGCAGTAGAAGATTCTCTGCACTCCTCCCGTTAGCGACGCCAGCCCATAGCCCTGCCCAGAGATTTACAACATACAGTGTTGTGAACAGACCCAAAGAAACGGCCTATTTTCGCGGCCTAAAAGAGGTTTTACCTGAAAAAAAATACACAGTTCCTTTGTTCGCTATAATATAATTTTTCCAGCCCTTCAAAGAGCAGGAAAAACGCAGTTTTTATTTGGACCTAACCAACTCACGTATCCCTCAGCCCAGGGTTAGCGCCCGCCGATCAGCAGTTGGTTAGGTCCAAATAAAAACGTTTTAGGCCGCGAAAATAGTCCGTTTCTTTGGGTCTGTTCACAACAATGTATGTTGTAAATCTCTGGGCAGGGCTATGGGCTGGCGTTGCTAACGGGAGGAGTGCAGAGAGTCTTCTACTGCAATTAAAGTACTTATAGGGGCTATTTGTAGATCATACAACCCCACTTTAGAAAAATGCTACTATCCCTTTAATTCTGATTTCATTTGACCTGGGACTGTGCTGCCAACATTCAATGAGTCTTGATGTTTAATCTCACAGTTCTGCAATCAGTTTTTCTCCCCTTAATACCACACAGTAGAAAATGACTCCATATTATAATGTCCTCTGAGAATTGCAATGTGCATGGTGCTGTAGTGTCTCTTCCTACACCGCTGCTGCAGCTCCATTTCAGCTTATATTCAGCAGCCTGGTGATGTTGTCATAGCGTCTCCTATGTTTATGAAGTCTCACAGTCTGGTTTCTTTGCCTATTTTACAACCCTGTTTATGCAATTAGCCTTCAAACCGCAGGTAAACTCAATTTGACTGCACCGAAGCAGCAATTACAGTAGCCCCCTCCATTTTCAAAGCAGTCTGTCTACCTTGTTTGTTTTTAATCATAAATTAAATCAAATAACTTACACTTCATCTTGAAAATAACACAAATATGAACATATAAAAAAAAGAAAATGCTGGCATGGATATTAGTTCAGTATATATATATATATATATATATATATATATATATATATATATATATATATTAGCATGTGCATCATAATAACGAAAACACAAAGGGACGCATACATACAGTACATCATGCATACACTCAGCCGCCTACATATGCGTGATGAATTCTATTCATGAGTCTTGTTCGGTCACAACACTTTCTTCCTTCCTGATATAAATCCGTCTGTACACTTGGACCTCTGCATGGAGGACGGTGTTTACTATGCATAGAATTTATTTAGGCACTGCCCGCGAATGTATCCAGCCCCCGCACTCGGAGATGTTTTGTGGTTATTTCTTTGTTTCGCAAAGGCAAAGTGACATGCAGCTGATAGTAGGAGACTGATTTTATAGCCCCTGTTTATTTTCCTCTCGCACCGAGACGAGCAGCTTTCACCTGCATCTCACTGCGGAGTTTGCCTCGTGGAGATAGTTGTGATGTCTCATTTGACTTCAGTGTGGGACAACACACCGCTATTATAGAGTGTGACAACATTTTGGATAGGGTTTCCTCCAGAGATAAAGAGTGAGATCCTTGTTTATCCCCCCCAAAAAATACGAGCAGTATCGAGATGGGAGTTGCTGCTCTATCGCTGCCTCCATCAGTTAGTTTGTGTTATCAAGTGGTTCTTTTATTTAAAGATCTCATCACTTCTCCCACCACTTTAAAAGAAACAACACAAACTAATTACACATCGTACAAACATGGGAAAATAATGCCCAAAAGTTTTCCTAAAAGAAAGTGCTTGCTGGATTAGTCCTGTGTGCATTCTCTCCTCAGTGCAACACTATGAACTCCTTCACATAGGTGTGAAACTTTATCCCGATTGGTAGTTTTCACCGTGTCGAGAGTACAAACACACACCTTAAGAAAGAATTCTTGGAGAAAGATCAGAGACAAAACTCAAAGAGACAAACTCAAAAGAGGCTCGGGCAGCAGGTGATTCACTCCACCTTCCAGTGTGGCCGTTTGGCACAGGCAGACACACTTTTAACTTTAGACGTGATCAAACACAACATGACCTAGTTTTGTGTGAAGAATACCGAGGCCGTTAACCCCGGACACTTCCTGTGGAGCTGGTCAGTGGCAAACAGATAAAACAGATTGTATAGACTTGCACAGTACAGTACACACTGCAGGTGCTAATGTGTGAGACAGTGGGAAAAAAAGAGCATCGCTCCCATCAGAACTACAGTGTTTAAAGGGATAGTTCAACATTTTGGCAAATTGGCCCATTGCCATAATCCCTATTGACTAAGGAGTAGATGTGTTACCTTTTCGGTGCAAGCTGTTTTTAGAACGGTGGAGCAGAGCCGTGAGCTGCTCAGAGCTACGCTACGGAGGCTAATGGAATTTCTTGGTTTCCCTCATCAAACTCATCAAATACACAATCCAACAACTCCAAAATGCTTGAGTGGACAAGTTGTGACCTTCACATTCACCACGCTATGAGATAATAACGGAACGTTACGAGACAGAGTTGTTTTAGAGGTAAATTCATGCAAAATCACTGATGCGGATTCCTGTCTGGGGCAGTTTTTCGGCAAGCAGTCTCTGCATTTGCCTCAAAAACAACTCTGTCTCATAACGAGTTTGATGAGGGAAACCAAGAAATTCCACAAGCCTCCGTAGCGTAGCTCTGAGCAGCTCGCGGCTCTGCTTCGACGTTCTAAAAATAGCTTGCACCGACAATTAAAGGTAATGAACCTACTGCTAAAACTATAGGGGTTATGGCAATGGGCCAATTTGCCAAAATGTTGAACTATCCCTTTAAATACAGGTTAAAAGTTCTCATTGTAACTTATATTAGTGCTGATTGAGCTATAGTTGGCATAGGGTAAGAATTAAAAGGTTTAATCACTTAAATTTAAAACATGGGTAATGTAAAGGATTTCTTTTTACATACAGTAATCTAGACTGATGTTGTATATGAATAAAGGACAGTGTCAAGAATATAAAACCATTTAAATGAGACATTTTTAGCCTTATGATTGTTCAAAAATACAAGTAGTTTGCAATATACTGTACCCATATAGACTGTTGCTAGGTAGTTTTCATACTAAAGAAAGAATATTTGAGGTCTGTGATTTTTAACTTTATTTATAGATGTGTATTTGTAATGGACATTGGAGATAATAATGTCTCACTGAATCAAAACACAAGTGTGTTGTGTGTTCACATTCAACAGAGGGCACGTCTTCATTATGCCGGTTAAATATGTAGATGCATGTTTTTCTCTCTCTGTTTCAGTGCTCTGTGTTTTTTCTTCCCCTGAAACAGAACATTTAGTGTGAACAATTAAGAAACAATCAAAAAACAATTTCATAAAAAATCAATTTGTCTCACGACACAGAGAGCATAATATGTAAATAAGTTCAGCTAAATTGTGAATTGAAAGGCAACATCCTAGAAAAGGAAACGCATTTTAAAATCAGTACAACTAAATGTAGACGGAGGCTGAGTTCAGATAAATGTTTTGGAACCGCCAAATTACAATAACCATTTGAATTGCTTCATTAAAACAAATCAAAATGTATTCTAAAATCCATACTGCATAGTGTTATTATAGGTGAACCTTGATGCAAGTGAACAGTTCCTAGCTGCATGGGAGGCACTGCCCACTGTGTGTCTGTAAATGGTTTGGGAGAAAAGGGTCTGGTGGAGGGAAATCGACCCGGGCTCTAAAGCCCCAGAGAGATGTTAAAGAATAGATGAGTTCAAATGCATTACAGCAGTCCGTTCAATCTCCTTCCCACCTCTACACCTGACCTCAACCTGCCTGCCCTCTACCCCCATGGTACACACCTCCACAGGCCTTAAATTTGTCAAGGCGGCAAGGGTCATGGATGTACTCCCTGCAGGCTGTAGTGTATGGGAATGAGGCTAAAATGAAATATGAAGTCTTGAATGGAGTGTTAATTTCCCATGGGCTCTACACCTAACCTCAGAATATGTACCGATTAGAATTTTGAGGGTTAATTTGCGGTGGCAGTCATTTCTGACAGTGGATGGATGAATGGTCTATGTCACCGGTTTTGAGCGGCTCTGGAGCCCATGAGCGAGAACATACAATCGGAAAAGAAAAAGCCACAAATTCAGTGTTTCGCCTGCCAGGCTCATATAGTATAGAGAGTACAGGAGAGAGGATGGAAGAAAAGGCCTGAAGACAAACAGGAAAAAAAAAAATCCATAGAATAGACGTAGCAATTAATTGACAATGTGACTAAACAAGCTGTGAAATATGGTCTCCATTCTGACAACACTTACAGCGGATGGGACAAACATGCTCGGCAAAGTTATGAAGCGCCATATTGAGAATAACATCAACCAAAGCATACAGGGAATACTGATGATGTTCATCCTCAATCTAAAACAATCCATATATACAGCATTTTCTTCAAAATAAGACCTGGGGCTCTATATACCTGTCCACACTCTTTTCATGGTGGATTTGATTGTTGTATGAAGATACTGCAGACGGATTGGAATACTTGTGGGATTAGGTGTGACTGCAAATGAAAAGCTCTGTGTTGAAAAATAAAAAACATCGTACAAAAGCAGAACACTTTAAGGAATTGTATATATATCGATTCCCTATAGCAAATACTGTGAATTCTTTGAATTTAGTCCTGGCCTGGCATAACAAGCATGATTCTGTTCCTTGTTTTCTGATCTGCTGCCATTTAAATATGCTGTTTGGAGCTGCTGTTGATGCAACTTAACTTTATAATCCAAATCCCTTGTTTTCTTGTTAAGCTCTTATTTCTTGGTAACTAAAAAGCTGAATGCCACCTCCATTAATAATGTGGAAAAGCTGTCAATGTACAGTACATTCACCTTGGTCTACAATGTGTTTTTCAAACACATTCATCCTAGGACTTATCGACAGCAATAACAAGCTTCACACAGACAGGTACAGAATGGAAAACCCATCACTATGGAATGACCTGGACTTTTAAGAAAAAAAAAAGGTTTTCCCCTCTGCAGCCACTGAGCATCAACATGACTGAGATTGAACAGCTTGACAGCTTCAAGTTTCCTCAAACCAGAATTGGTCAAATTACATGAAAGCCACAATCAGAAGCAGCAGAGGGATCCCTGCGGTGTTTGCAAGCAACACACGGGGTAAAGAAAGCTCTTCATAGACACTTCCAGGACCAAAGGTCAGACCATCCTCAGAGACCTGGACACTGTCTGCTCAGATGCAGGACCAGAGGCCAGACTCTGAGATGCCAGAGACCACAAAATACTGCTACACACCTGACCAGACTCTACAACAGCTTATTCCCAGAAGCAATATGAACATTCAGGCTGTGCAACCTCCATCCACCCTCACTTACAGACACACACACATGGCTGTAAATAGCCTACAATTTATCTATTTATAAAAAAAAAACCTTATTTGTATTTTGGCCTAACATGCTGGTAAACTATGGTGCAATTTGTGCAATATATAACATCAGTATTACAATTTGTTTCTTTTTCAACCAGACTGTAGAACCACATAAGAATTCCAGTGTGCGCATACCTGGTGGCTGTGCAAATAGGCAATAAAGTTGGCAAGTTTGAAACACCTGTAAAGCTTGTGTTTCATTACCGGCAACTTAGCAGCGAAAACTCAAGTGACTGGAATTAGTTTGTGAAGGAAAACTGCATGAAAAGGAAAAAAAAAGTCGATCCAGCAGAGTGACTCTCAGGGTATTAGCGCTGTAGAAATGTTTATGAGCCCGAATTCATCATTTAATTACAAATACTGCTGACTCAATGTAAGCACTAGAAGCCCTTTAGAAGGACTCCCAAAAGGCACAAGTGGTCAACACTCACCACAAACCATTCAACACCTCGGTATCTCTGCTGGTACACTCTGAAGACAGGACTGTCCCTGAGAGGATAGACTCCATGTCAGCAAAATGAATATGACTGCCACGGGGGTTGTATGGCTCCACCGACCAGCCAAGTTTCAGGAAATATTACATTTAGTCATTTGGCAGGCGCTTTTATCCAAAGCGACATCACCTGAGCTCTTAGTGCATCTATTTTAGGAAATCAAAATAAAGAAGTGCAACCAAAAAGTGCAGAGTAAGTGCTAGTCAAGAGACTTTTGAAGATAGCGAAGGAGCCTCACACTGATGGCATTTGGTACTGTAGCTTGGTCCATCACAGTCCAAAACAGTGAGGCCTGCAATCATCTTGTTTGCAGGGTTCAAATGCCCCATGACATTCCTTGGTGGGACGCAATGGGCAAAAAGGTGCATATGGATAAATGGCTGCTTTTAAAGGGATAGTTCACCCAAAATTGAAATTTCACTCATTATCTACTCACCCTCATGTCGACTAAGGGCTGGGAGAAGTTTCAGAGTTATCCGTGGCTTCTCCGAGTTACAGGGGGTCTGGGCATAGCAATTGCCCAGACCCCCCAAGCTTGTTTGTAGCGGAAGCGCCTCTTCCCGGTTTGTCAAATTTGGACGAACCAGGGTCTGTCCTCTTCCCAGTTCGTCCAAATTTGACGAACCGGGAAGAGGAGCTTTGAGAAGCTTCTGCTACAAAACAAACTTGAAATATAGACTTATTTAATTTCGCATTTCGGGACTTCAATACAAGACGGACATTACATATGAGCAGCATGGAGGTATTTGGATGTTTTTTGGTGTGTCTTTTTGTTATGAAGACAGTTGGTATCCATTTGCAACCGTTATATGGACATGCACTGCTATGCCGAGACCCCCTGTAACTCAGAGAAGCCACATATAACTCTGAAACTTCTCCCAGTCCTTAGTCGACATGAGGGTGAGTAGATAATGAGTGAAATTTCAATTTTGGGTGAACTATCCCTTTAAGAAGTTGGGTCAGACTCAGAAGTCACGCTTTTATTGAAAGTTTTCCTGTGATCTTTGGGTAACAGATGAAGAGGTACATTTGCTACTGATCTCAATGAATATACTGATGGGCCAAGATAGTTGAAGGTGGGATTCCTTAATCCATGAGAAACCAAGTGGGATTCAAACCAAGAAGGGTCCACTGGACTGACCTATGTCTCTTTGAACCCATTAGCTTTCTGCAGAATGGTTTCAAAGATTATAGTGGGCCGCTCGACCAGAGGCCTGACTGTGTCTAACACCTGGCTAATCCATAAAATGGGCAAAGAGGTGGGCCCATGTGGAGCTGAGACACGCCGGCAAAACATTCGCTCACAGTGACAGAGGGTTTCACTAAAACTGTACTTTGTGAGATTAAAGTCACCTTGACCACCGAAATCTATTCTGTTCACCATTGAGTCCAAATGGATGTTCAAAAAAAAGAGAAAGAAAATACATTTTGTCATGGTGTAGCTGGGATATCATGTTTAGAAGAATGGAATGGACCAACAGAAGGGTTGCCCAACAACCCAAAATATAATCCCAAGTATTTCAGTTGCAAGTCAACAAAAGACCAACAACCACTGACAGCATCCATTGGGAAGAGGTTGAACGTCTTGCAACGGTCACGTGAAGACTTGAGAAAGATGTACATTGTCATCTGACAACAGAGAATCTTTCATAAGAGACAAAGTCATCATCTCCACCCACATACAAGAACCTGTCATCAACTTAACTCAAGACATCTCCATTACTACTGCCCCCAATGAAGACTGAATGTTCAATGTTCAAAAAAACATTGGTGTGTGGATATTTGGAAGAGGATACTTTAGTTGTCCTTTAAGAAGTGAGTTGTGTATGATCATTCAGTGACAATACTGGTTCCATAAAAGTTATCAAGCTGTTAAAAAGGCTGAAATAAGGAGTTTGAGCATTCAATATGTCCTATAACTGAGATGCTTTGTCAAAGAATAAAGCCTGTATCACTGGGTAAATTTAGGAACAATGCTGGGCTGAGGGAGGTACTTCCAACGACAAACATACTCCAGATATCTGAAAGCCAAACAGTTTGAAAACAGTCAAAACTGTTTGAGAGAGGGATGAAAAGTTGAAGAAGTAGCGCTGGTACATGAAAGAAAGTATAAGCGAGGAAGAGTTCCCAGCAGGAGGCCGCAACAACAGCAGCACCATTACCTGAAGGAGGACAGATCAAGACAAAGCTGCTGTCTCCAGACTGGAGAAGATCTTCACAAAGATAGACTTTAATTACGGCTTAGATCAAACATTTACAATTCAGATACACATCTAATTTCATCTCTTTCCCCAAAAGCCGTTTCCTTGGGATTAATTCGCCGTGAGATTCCAGGCGGCTGACCAAGCAACCGCACCTGACAGATGCCATCGATTGTTGCTGCGGAAACGTGACTCTTGGTTTAGAGCTATAGTCCGGGGGGCAGGGTGGCTAACTTTTTATGCTTAAAATAAGTCCCTTTATTTTTGTGCAACTGTCCTCAAACCCATTAGATTGATATATTAGCCAAATTAAGACTCAAATATCTTTGTAAAATGAAGGCCTAAACCCCCTCCCGTACATGCCTGTTTTGAAGAGATTAGCATTATATGAGGCTGATAAAGTTAATGACCAGATGATGTAAGAACAACGCGGCGTCGGCTGAATCACGACACTGTATCAGCTCCCTTTTTGCTTGTCCTTGTATGTGTATGCTGCTGGTTAATCTGAAGAAAGCAACAGCCTGAATAACGGAGTGTGTCTGAGTGGATTTGTTGTAATGCCTTAAACATAATGGCTATAGACAGTTCAGCCAGACTGAACAGCACAAGGCATGGGTGGCAGAGGTGCTACATTGGAGTCAACTGTTAATTAAGATTGATCCAAACCCCTGCTGGCTGTGCTGTGATATGGGATGGTACTAGCCATAAATCTTTTAAGTGACTCACCGCCGCCTCCTTTCCCTCCTCCTGCTTCTATGGCCACCTCCATCTTTTTTTATCAACATTCCCTTTATTGGTTTTGTAACATAACAGCCCTTGAGCTGAATAATAAAACAATGAACAACAACAAAAAAAAAATAATAATTACATAGGTGCCAGATCAGCCCACCTCATCCCTCCCACCACCCCTCACCCCCCGCCCCTCCAGAAAGCCATCACCCATCCATCCCACCCACACCGGGAGCTCTGACCCTTCAGTTTTTCAGCTGCGTCTGTGAATGTGAAATTTGTCATTATGGGTGATTACTATAATCAAATGTTTTCTTTAATCCTAATGCAGATTAGCATCTCGTTGATACATTCATACACAGTAGTGACTATTTACTGCTTTAAACTAAAAGAATAGTTCACCCAAAATTGAAATTTCACTCATTATCTACTCACCCTCATGTGGACTAAGGGCTGGGAGAAGTTTCAGAGTCCTCCGTGGCTTCTCTGAGTTACAGGGGGTCTCGGCGTAGCAGTGCATGTCCATATAACGGTTGCAAATGGATACCAACTGTCTTCGTAACAAAAAGACACACCAAAAAACATCCAAATACCTCCATGCTGCTCCTATGTAATGTCCATCTTGTATTGAAGCCCCGAAATGCGAAATTGTCCCGAAAAAAATTAAATAGGCTAAGTCTATTTTTCAAGCTTGTTTGTAGCGGAAGCTCCTTTTCCCGGTTCGTCTCTCGCGAGATTTGCGCCGGCGTCAGTAATCGCACCGACTCTTGCGAGATTTGGATTTGGATTGAATAAGTCTATATTTCAAGCTTGTTTGTAGCGGAAGCTTCTCGAAGCTCCTCTTCCCGGTTTGTCAAATTTGGACGAACTGGGAAGAGGAGCTTCCGCTACAAACAAGCTTGAAATATAGACTTATTTAATTTTTTTCAGGTTTTCGCATTTCGGGGCTTCAATACAAGACGGACATTACATACGAGCAGCATGGAGGTATTTGAATGTTTTTTGGTGTGTCTTTTTGTTACGAAGACAGTTGGTATCCATTTGCAAACCTCCGAAGGCACGGAGGAAATTTCAATTTTGAGTGAACTATTCCTTAACTTTATTGCAACTTCCTCCTCAAAGTGCCTATCTGTATGGTCGGGATGAAAATACACACCCCATTCATGTACCACACTGCTGCTGTGTGTGTTTGTGTGAGAGAGTGTGTGTGTGTGTGTGTGTGTGTGTGTGTGTGTGTGTGTGTGGGGGGGTGATAATTACACTCTGTAAAATGACCCAAAACATGAACTGAGCAGGAACGGGAGGCAAAATGACTCACTGAGCCCGGGTGAGGGAGATATCAAAGATATTGCATGGTGAGCGGGAACCCACACACAAACACACAAACACACAGACACACAGACACACACACATACTCTAAGTTATATTGGGAGAGCAGGCAAAGGATAGTTGTTACACACTGGCTCAACAACAAATAAGACAGAGGAGAGCCTGAGCATACGCAGTAGACTACCAGTTGTTCCTCTTTTCTTTTCTTTTCTTTTTTTTTACACATATGCATGAAAAGATCCTAACTCAACACTGTAAGTGGAGTCATTTATTACTATTAGCACTAATAAAACATATTCATAAATGCATAATTCCATCCCAGACTTTTTGCGTTATATAAACAACCCATCACTGTAACTGTGATCGCTATAAGCAGAGGAGTATTAGACATGTCTGAGTCACACATGACAGCTGGGTTCTTTGATATCCTTTGAAAATAAAAAAAGGGAGAACTATGTTGCGGACTGCCTCCAGAAATGTTCAAAATCCTCCCTCGAATCCTTTTGAACTCACCAGGCTTTCCCTTCAGTTTCTACATAATCTTTTTGGTTTGGTAAACATGAGGCTTATTCAATAGTCGGGTGAGCAGATGTAGGTGTGTGTGTGTGTGTGTGTGTGTGTGTGTGTGTGTGTGTGTGTGTGTGTGTGTGTGTGTGTGTGTGTGTGTGTGTGTGTGTGTGTGTGTGTGTGTGTGTGTGTGTGTGTGTGTGTGTGCTCGTCTTTCCGCCGTCAAGGCCACTTCTGATGAATGTTTGCTTGTTTTTATTGACTTTAATCATAGATGTCAGGAGGATGATGTCACGAGGCAAGATGAGCATAGAGGTTGAATATCAATTAGAAGAGGACGTGGTCAGCACATCTATTTATTCCAGACTTACATATTGGGCCGAACTTAAAGGGATAGTTCAACATTTTTGGCAAATTGGCCCATTGCAATAAAGGAGTAGGTTCGTTACCTTTAATTGTCAGTGCAAGCTATTTCTAGAACGGTGGAGCAGAGGCGTTCCCTTATTATCTCATAGTGTGGTGAATGTGCAGGTCACAACTTGTCCACGAGTGCATTTTGGAGTTGTTGGATTGTGTATTTGATGAGTTTGATGAGGGAAACCAAGAAATCCCATTAGCCTCCGTAGCGTAGCTCTGAGCAGCTCGCAACTCTGCTCCGCCGTTCTAAAAATAGCTTGCACCGACAATTAAATATAACAAACCTACAACTTAAACTATAGGGATTATGGCAATGGGCCAATTTGCCAAAATGTTAAACTATCCCTTTAACATTGGGGTATCTGAAACCTAAAGCACAACATTGTTTTATCTCCTACAGTCTCATTATAGCAAAAAACTGATTCTCACATTATGGAAGAGTGTAGATCCACCAACATCTAAGATGTGGCTAGAGGACATAACTAAGAATGCCACATTTTGAAAGACAAGACTCCAACATTTTAGGAAAAAAACTTGCCAACCCCCTTATACTATACCTTGCAAATGCAAACCCAATTTAACAATTTGTCTCCTAGCAAAACATTGATCTCAAAATATTTTACAAGTAACCTATTACCTATTGGATTTCTTTCTGTTTCTTTTCATTGGTGCCGTTATTATTGCATGTATCTGCTGTTCTGTAATCACACATCAATGTGTGTGTATAATGTCCAATAAAATGATGGGGAAAACAATAACATACTACTATAATAATACTGACTGCCACTGTGCTGTGTTTCTTTTTAACACTTCCTCTATGATTTAAAACATCCCTGAATATGTGTGCGACATAAACCTTCTCACTACCTGTTTGCCACCATTCATTTTATCTCGGGGCAACAACACTAATGACTGTTGATGCCCAGCTTGTTCTGAGACCAAAGTGAGTGTGAGAGGCTCGTGTGACCTTTAGCTAAAGACGGATTTAATATGATGGGTTGGGTTTGCTGTTGTAACAGTAAGAGATTTCTAAGAGACTATGACATATGGTGATGATGATGATGATGATTTCACCTTCTTGCCATGTCCACATTACTCTAATTTGCGCCGCCCAGGAGAAGAACTCAGTGAGTTTTTATCCCCGGTCTTACGAGCTGTGTGAGACCCGGAGTCGACTCGGTAATACATTTATTTTGCAGTTAATTCAGCCAACTAAAGAAAAAAAAAGGCAATCCTCTTTGTCCTCTTTAGTAATGGAGTGTAATTAAGGGAAAATGTATTTTTCCGTGCCTTCCTCAGTCTTCACTCTCTCCTCCACCTCCCAGAGACGTGCTCACAGGAAGGTGTCGCATTGCCTCCGCACCTCCCGCTGGCCCGCTGTTTAAAGAAAAAAACAACTGGCAGGATTTTATTATTAGAGTCTGACTTTCCAAAGACGTGCTTGTCTGATTGTCTGTTGGGCCGTGTCCAATCATGTGTGTATGTATGCTGGAACGGGGCTAGTTCATACGATGTGCTGTCGGACGTGTTTACGATGAGCCGCGCTGGCAGGTGGAGGGAAAAGAGCCAGCTGGCACGGAGGGGAGGGTGTGGGGAGCGGTGTTGTTTAAATATGGAGGTTTACATTCTCAGACAGTCTCTTATCCTGGAAACCGCTCACAGTGCTGCGTTTTGGTTGTTTACATGAAAAGCGCCAGGAACAGTTGACAGCAGCAAACCGGCCAATCGCAAGGTGAAATGGGTGTGAATGATGGATTCGCAAAGTTAAATTAAAAAAACACCAGCGTCCAAGCTGATGTCTGTCGGTCCGTTTGGTTTCCTTTGACCGACAACCAGTAAAATAATCATTGCATTGAAAAATAGCAAATCTTCACATTTCACACGCGATCAAGCAACTTATTAGCTCCGTTTGAGGACTCAGCCATGTGGACTGGTTTCTCTGTGGAGGACTCGGGCCAGACTTTCTGGAAACATCCAAATGTGTGTTGTGTGTGTGCATGGTGGTGTTTCTGCTCACACCTCAGTGCCTCTCTTCCAGTCTGCCAAAAATGAGCAACACTAGGTAATTCTGGCTTAGTAATACAGAACCAGCTTATAGCACAGACTCCAACACAAGCGCCACCTTAGCAAAGAAATTAAAAGTTTGAGGCCATTGGGCAAAAGTGGACTGAGACCATCAGGGGAAAACTATATACTCCATACAATATCACATAAAACAAATTAATGTTAGCCTGACCAGATCTCCACACTTAGTTTCAACACTGTGTCAGCACTGGAAAACAACCTACATAATCAAACTATAAGAAATTACCTCATTTATCAACATGAGGATGGCCTGTCATGTTTCAGCTACAGGACAAAACAGCCTTTACAAACCAATTTTGGGTCAAATCCTTGATGAAATATAATATTCATGTAAGGTTGCACAGAATTAGGAAAGCAGGAGGTGTATTACCTTTGAACTTGTGGAAAACGGCCCAGAGCTCAGCGATGTCCGTGGCGAAGGTGATGTCCGTGTCCAGGACGATGACTCTCTGCAGGTCGGACGGCAGCGTCTTGGTGAGCACCAGCTTCATCAAACCGTAGATCCCGGAGTAATGTTTGTTAGGGATCCATGACACCTCAGACTGAAACACAGGATCGAGATCATTTGCTGTTAAATCGACTTTTTAAAAATGTGTAACTCGCACAACATCGTTCATAAAGTTGTTTTTACAGAGATCAGAACTTCTCAGATAAACTTCTCTGGGAGAGAATCCAGAGCAGGGGCGGAGCTATGGGTGGGCCTTGATGGGCACAGGCCCACGCAGAGTGACAGATTGCCCACCCAATGAGATTCATGGGGGAAAAAAAATCACAAAAAAAAAAAAAATAGCCTATATTTTTTTTAAATAATTTGCTTAAAGGTACATTGTGTAGGAATTCCTCCCATCTAGCGTTGCGGTTGTATATTGCAAGCAACTCAATCGTATTTTTCATGCTGCATTCACCTGAAATTGGGCAGACGGCAGACGGACGACAGCCACTGCACGTAACGGCATAAACAAGCCTCTATGTAAACAAGTGGTCCGTCAGCACGAGGCAAAACAATACACGTGACAATATGTTGTCATGGCGATGTGGTATTGTTGACCTGACCCACGTTTTACCGTCTTTCTCTGGACTTCTGTGACTAAAATTACATCTGGTTTGTTAGCGACGGCCGTCTGCCCGACTGCAGGTGAATGCAGCATCAGTGTAACGCTCCATTCCTCCTCACTGCGTTACCGCGGTGACTTTTCACAGACGCCACCTCCACCTGAGCCGACAGCTCCGGTGTCTCCGCTGAGTTTCCGTGGTTTCCTACCGTCACGCTGCCACTGAACGTAAAAACATGGAGACACCACATGGCAGCAGCACCGAGCTTACCCGCTCCATGGAGATATGAATGATATGAACGGCTAATTCAGAGCTTGAAAAAACATGTGAAATGAAATTTTCAGATATCTTACATGTTTTTGAAGCCAAAATTAAAACGGATAAATCACTGTTTTTCTTGAGAGACTCTCTTTCACAAAAATGTATTTTTCTCAGCTCAGCTTTCTCAGGTCTTTTTGGTGCAACCAGGCTCTATTCAACATATCAAGAATGGAACAAGGTACAAACAAATGTTTTTTTCCCCTAGTTAAATAGAGTCTCCTCTTTCCTTTGAGCTATTTGGTGTTTTCAGAGTCATAGTACAAAATATTCTCTGGGTCTTGAAATATTACTCAAAATGCCCTAAAACGCTGGCACATGGCACTGACCATTTTATAAAAGGGCTGGCACTCAATGAGTTAAAAAGTTTGGTTGTGGTTTTTATCTTCTTGAACATTTAGAATAGTTGATGGCGATTCTAATGTCAAAAATAATCAGGCCCATCCGGATTTATTCAGGCGTACCCATTAGCCACGTTCTGTTCTGGCTCCGCCACTGATCCAGAGTCAGTGAGGCTCTGTTGTTTCTCACCTTCAGCTCATCTGCGTCGTAGAAGTCGACCCTGACGGCGGGAACCATCCAGGTATGGAACAGGGAGGACAGGATCTGCTGAGCGATGGAGTCTGTGATGAAATGGAAATGTAGGGGGTTCCGCCTGCAGACACACAAAACAAACACACACACACCAACGGTTAAACAAGTTCAGTGTTCTCTCATAGAAACATCCCTCAAGATATTTCTTCAACTCCAACACATTCACAGAGGGAGTTCTCCACCGCTGCTCCACAGAGGAGCTTCAATTTATTTTATAAATGCAGGAAAACTGTGTGAATTAGGGCTGAACAATTAGTCAGGATTAGCTAGAGAGGATAATTATTTAGAAAAACAACTTTAACTTATCTACAGTCTCCAGACAAAGGTTTATTCTAACATTTAATAAAAAAGTTAGTTAAAAAATTGTATTTTAAGTTATGTCCATACGATTTGCTCATCATTAAATATCATTGAATAACCAGGGTTGAAGCAGGTGGCTGCCGATTACAACTGTTCACATTGTACATCAGGATTTATTTATCTTTGCTTTGCCATGGAAACATGTTAAAATCCTGAAACTGAGCAACCACAATGAGAAGGTGTTATCTTATTCTGTGTTATCAAAAATTCCTACGAGCAGTGAATGCATCCCACTGAGAGGTTTGAGTGTACAAAGGCTGATGCATTCAATCCCTCTGTGAGATCCAGTAGAGCTGCGTTATCCAAAAAACACGCCGAGATGCAGCACTGTTGTACACTTTCCTTCACCATCCTACTGTACCACGCCGAATGCAGATTAATCCACCACTGAAAATAGCCCCAGACAAAAGCACAAGTTCCTCTTGTTTGTGTAATGTCACGCAGCAACCGGCTGTTTAGTAAAATTGAAAAAGAAATCCTTGAAAAAAACTAATTACAATATTTATTTCTGAGCCTTCTCCTGTAACCATTGGACTCAGAGCTGAAAACCACAGACAATAGGGAGGGCAAAGAGAAATAGAAAATAACTCAAATATTTTATTTTGCATTTGTTTAGTAGCATCATACTTTAGTAAAACTAAAAGTAATCTGAAGGTCAAGCACCTTAGACATCCTGTTCTGTAGGTATAAACAATCCTTAATGCAACCTCATGATGTTAGACGCTCCTGTCCTCAGTTTATAACAGACAGTCTGTTAAAAAATCTGTAGAATCTTTCTAAGACTTGACAAAACTCTTGCAGAGCCCCAGATGTTATAATACAAGTGGCTGCACAGACCATCGAAAATTATTATGTATTAAAAAATGTGCAAAAAGCTGTAATGACATGCCAGGCTAGATTGGTAGCTGTATTTATCTACAATCTACAGTGTATTCTCTGGGCACATTGTTCTTGATTTAAATTGTAATTTGGGCAAATCATTTTGGTGTAAGATGTAACATATTTCCAATTTGCAGTGTTCTCATATTGACATACCCACGATATTTTAAAAAAGTAATTATCAGCCATCTTTGGTCTCACATGAATCCACTATCCCGTGCTTCTCACCGGTGATTCTGTCTCAGTTGTATTGATGGCAGATGTTGGGCCTTTGCGAATCTTGTGTTTATAAGTTTATCTAGTTGCCTTATTTTATTGTCCTTTTTTCAGTTTTGTACACTCATGGTTACACACACTTTCTCTCCACCTCCCTGTACTCACATATCAAGTATAATTCATTTGTCAATAAAGAAACAGAACAACATAAACAAGATTAAAGGTGAATTTGACTGATACCATTATTATCATTTCTTTCATTTTTAATTATAATCACATTGATGTCATTATCATGAATTATTTTGGGCCACAATGACTGTGTAGAAACTGTGTATGCTTTCAGCTACTACCAATACAAAGTTAGGTTTAATATGCAGCTTTCATAAAACCATTGTGTCATATTTTGGAAATCAACAGCTGACATAATTTCACATTGGACATAGTTTACTCTTATTAAAAGAAGAGTTCTTTCTTGCAGCTTTGATAAAAGCATTGAAGCATGAATAATATTGGCTGTAGGATTGAAAATGTTCAACATCTTATAAACTCTCTCCTTTAATAATTCAATTCAATTTATTTTTAAAATGGGACAATGCGAGTTCATGGACGAAAACAATCGTAAGCACGCCGGATTGTAGCCACAGGCTAATTTACATCCGCTGTCCCATACATAGATGTTCCCTGGTACAAAAAAAAAAAAAATTACAATAAATAAAAACAAAAGCATGTTATAAAATAGCAGCAGTCAGTTTACAGTACAATAGATAAATAATACAGATTCAGATAGTACAAAAGTGCAACCGTGTCATGATAAAGTGCTTACAATCATCAAAGTGCGTAGAAGGTCCTGGGAGTAATATCTAGTTGAGCTGTGTTACAATGATAGGTCTAAGGGTATAATTTAATCACTTTCACTGCTATGAATAACTAAAGGTTATATAATAATAATGTAAGTAATAATACTATTAAATATATATGCATACACATTCACATATATACACACACACACACACACACACACACACACACACACACACACACACACACACACACGCATATATATATATATATATATATATATATATATACATACGCATATATATACATACATATATATATACATATACATCCATACACACATATACATATCGACCTATAACTAGTGATGGCATTATTCATATTGCTATTTTGTCTATGTTAGTTATTATAATAATAGTAATAATAATAATAATAGTACTGGTACTGGTAGTACTGGTAGCAATAACATATGTCATTTGTTATCCAGCAACGACTGCCAACACTTCATCCAGAGATGACCATAACTTACATCTGCACATACACAAACACACAAACACACAAACACACACACAGTCTATGTGTGAAATGGATTCAGGACATTCAAACCAGGTCAAGAAACAGTGACAGTGAACTGAGGATGTGAGCACCCCGGGGCGTCTGGCGCTGAATGACTTTGGGAATGAATGTGTCAGCTGCGTTTGCTCAATAAGCACAGGAGGCTGGGAGCTGTCAGAATGCGTCGGAACTCTGGCTTCATACGAGCTGTCAGAGCCGCCGCGGCACAAACACAGAGGGTCTTCATATCCGCGGCAACAAGGCCCTCACTGCATCATGGGATTACGCCAATAACTAGGAGAATATGACACAGCATATCCTGGTTTAAAGGGATAGTTCACCCAAAATTGAAATTTCACTCATTCTACTCACCCTCATGTGGACTAAGGGCTGGGAGAAGTTTCAGAGTCCTCCGTGGCTTCTCTGAGTTACAGGGGGTCTCGGCGTAGCAGTGCATGTCCATATAACGGTTGCAAATGGATACCAACTGTCTTCGTAACAAAAAGACACACCAAAAAACATCCAAATACCTCCATGCTGCTCGTATGTAATGTCCGTCTTGTATTGAAGCCCCGGAATGCGGAATTGTCTATAAGTAAGTAAGTCTATATTTCAAGCTCCGCTTCCCGGTTCGTAAAATTTGGACGAACCAGGGTCTGTCCTCTTCCCAGTTTGTCCAAATTTGACGAACCGGGAAGAGGAGCTTCGAGAAGCTTCCGCTACAAACAAGCTTGAAATATAGACTTATTTAATTTTTTTCGGGAAAATTTTGCATTTCGGGGCTTCAATACAAGACGGACATTACATACGAGCAGCATGGAGGTATTTGGATGTTTTTTGGTGTGTCTTTTTGTTACAAAGACAGTTGGTATCCATTTGCAACCGTCATATGGACATGCACTGCTATGCCGAGACCCCCTGGATAACTCTGAAACTTCTCCCAGCCCTTAGTCGACATGAGGGTGAGTAGATAATGAGTGAAATTTCAATTTTGCGTGAACTATCCCTTTAACCAGAGCCGGGCTTCTTGCAATCTTATACCGCCTTAGCAATATTGTTAACTTGATTCACTGTAGACTTTTCAGAGTGGACTTGCATTTAGATTAATTGCGCTCACATTGACTACGACAGGGGTGAAGGACCGTCCTGAACCTCGATGCAGGGAGGGAGTTACTTCCACTGGGGGATGCATTGATCTCAAGTCAGGGCCCTGCATTCCAGCCTTATTCCAATCTCTCAGGAGACCGTGCTGCTTTAATACATCAACTGCAGTATTTCCATATCCTGACCTCATTACAGACACCATCACGTTCAGCCTGTCGGCTACATGTACTGTACAGCTCTGGAAAAAAAATAAGAGACCACGTTCACAAATGTTTCTTAAAAGCATCTCTACATGTATGACAATCATTATTTTCTTTTCTTTTTTAAATACCAACACAAACCCAACTCATTCTACTTAATGAGACATGATGAGGTCATCACCTGAACCACATCTGATTTTATATAAAAACCACTGCTGGGATTAAACATTGACATTATCCCACAAAAACTGATTTATAAACTCTTCCTGAGTTCAAATATTCTTGCTGTGTTGTTTAGGAATAAATATTAACATGTTTTCTCTGCATTATTATTATTATTCAAGGTCTGAAAAGACTTGATTTGTTTGTTATTTAGACTAGTTTAGTCATTTTCAGCCAATAAAAGCTCTAAATGACAATATATATTTTTTCATTTTTGGGAGAAATGTTGTCAGTAGTTGATAGAATAAAACAAAAAAAAATAATTTTACTCAAACACATACCTATAAATAGTAAAACCAGAGAAACTGATCATTTTGGGAGTGGTCTCTTCATTTTTTTCCAGAGCTGTATCATGAAGGCTCCTACAGGATTTGTGTAGTTTGAAAATGTACAGTGATGTGTCATTACCTGATGGATTATGAGCCAATGGGTCCTGGGTTAGAGACAGAAAATGAATAAATAAATAAATAACACCCGGGAAACAAGAATAAGCGACACCGCAGCATCTTGTTGTAGTTTTGCATCTCTTTGTAATCACTTTTGTCTCTGTAGGTGTTCTAGTTGTTTATCCACATTGTTCCTCTTGTGTTCTGTAATCGTTTTGCATCCCTTTGTGGTCATTTTGTTGTTGTTCTTTCTGGTGGTTTTGCTCATCTTTATAGCCTGTGTTTCTGTTTAGTGTCTCTTCGTGGTCTTATTGTGTTATCTTTGTGGTTGTTTTGTCGCTTTCCATTTGATTTAAATGACATACTTCTGCGTGTGCAGTTCCTTCAGTGGATGTTTGTCATCAAGAAGATGCAGCGCCCGTCCTCCATCCGGTCCTTTACTGTGCTTTGTTTAAATATAACTACATTTAAGCACATTTTAAAGCAATGGAGAGAAAAACAATAAAGTGTAAATTTAGGTCAAGAAAAAAAAAAACTGGCATGAATTAATGAGTTGGAACCAGCAGGAGGTGACATGAGTTCACCACATCAGACACTTCACACTTTGTCTGCATAATGCCGTAACATAGGATAACCCATCCATAAATAAAGCAGCATTATCCAGAATGACTAACACTAAAACATGACTCATCACGACTGAATAAACACTGCTAATAGCAGAAACACTGAATCATGTAAAGTAGATTAATAATCATATCAGAACCAGCTCAGATAGCGACGTGCCACCGGTTGAATTGTTGCATCACTATCTGCACCACGTACTGTTTGATGTTTTCTGTTCACATTAAGCAATTTCCACAGCTACGCCAGCCGGTCGAGTGTTTGCATTGTGGAAGGAGACGTAGCAGCATTTAAAGGCAACTCTGTCTGTGATGATTCACCCAGTGTGTTTATCAGTCGGATCCCACAATAGAGATTCTGTTTCTGTTCATCAACTCCGATCCGTGTGGGGGATTAATAAACCAGAACAGCACTGACTGACATTGGGGTGTGCTATTTTTTGAACGTCTCATTTTGACTAGTTCTCAACAAAAGCAGGTTGTTTTCCATTGTTGTCTATACCAGTGGTTTTCAAAGTGGGGCCGACAGGGGGTGCTCAGCAAATTGGAGGGAAGATGAGAACAAATGCAAATAACAAAATAAAATCGAATTATTATATTTTGAGTATTATTATAAAATATAATAATATAACATGTTGAAACCTTATTTGCCATGCTCATCTTTGTAAGTGACTGCCAGACAAAATATCATTCATGTAATCATGACCATTAGTTTGCACCTAAAATCAAGCCCCAAAACTTGATTGGTTTGCAAAGGGGGTCCAGCCAGAGGCTAATGCTACAGTATTTGGGCCTTGGCATGGACAAGTTTGGCTGTTGTGTTTTTTTTTCTGGCAGTGTAGATGCTTTCTAATAATGCTGGGTTTTAAAAATGCCGCTTATGTTGGTGCTTTCTGTTGGTGTCACATCCTGCTCTGAGTATACCTAGTGTTGTAGTCAAGACCACCTAACCCAAGACCAAGTTAAGACCAAGACCAAGACAAGATCAAAACTTTGAGGGGGTCGAGACCAAGTCAAGACCAAGGTCAAGGTCTTGGTCAATGAATGTAGTCTTAAAACGGTTGATTCCAAGACAAGACCTTGGTCATGGTCAAACCAAGACCTTGAAAATGTGGTCAAAGATTAGCCTTGGTCTAACAACACTAAGTATACCCAATCAGCACCGAGTAAACCTCGAGCCCCACCCAGGATTTTTTCAGGGCCGCTCGGAGTACACTGAGGCAGGGACGCTTTTAGCCCCATAAGTTGCTGGAGATTGTCCTTTGGGGGCGTTTCCTGCTGGAGGCATGGACTAAGGGCCCCTGCCTCAGAAAATTCCCAGCCACAAGTTGACTTGGCAGTTTGAGGAACATCTCAGGAAGGGAAGGTCGTAGGGAGATGAGAGATCAGCGTGGTCCAATTATGGCAGACGGATCACACTTCCAAGTCTGTAGGCCTTCCGTTGCAGAGCTACAGACGAGAAAGCCTCACTCATTCAGAATGTGATCGCTGAAAAGTGAAAATTTGACTGTTTTGGGCAAAAGCTTCACTCAAGAACATGTTTAGGAGCACGTTTCAAGCCATTTGGAGTCGATTGGTACCCATATTGAAGTACCTTATTTTTGGTCCCATATGTACAAGTGGAGTTGGCACTTTGACATTTTCAGCCACAAGTTGAGTTGGCCCTTTGAAGAGTAACTCGGGAAGGGAAGGTCGTAGAGAGATAAGACAGACCCATTCAGAGTCTATGTGATTGGTGAAAAGTGAAACTTTGACTAAGTGTTTTGGGCAAAAGCCTCACTCCAGAACATCAAGTCAGGAGATCATTATCAAGAGAGAGAACATGTTTAAGAACACGTAGTTCCTGCAGTGGAAACACAGCTCAATTTACCCATAAAGCTGTTTGCTGATCTGGTCCACCATTGTCTGAATACACAAGGAAAGTAGTCAAGGTTAAAACAAACCACTGTCGACCCGGGAGGAGATGAGATAAGATACGAATTGCGACACGTTGTACTTCCAACGATTCACAGCGGCCTCCTCCTAAGAGGTTCTTTTTGTCGCACTGTAACAACACTGTTACTCCGACCGCCTCCTCTGACAAAGAAGAGACATCGCTCATTGAAAAGCTTTTTTTGAAAAGACGACTGATGCGGTCGTGGATTATCCCGACAGGACACGTACAGCTGCTGTTGGACACATCGGAATGATGAGAGGCCCCCGCAGTCTGACTGAATAGGGCAGAAAAAGGCCATTTCTCAGATGGAGGAGCATCAGTCACACAATGAGCAATTCTACAGGGCTCTCCATTACCGAGGAAAGAGATGAACTGATGGCAAATATATGATTTACAGCGCACGCTAAACAACATAGCACCGCTGGAAATTAACTGGCGGCACGGTGACTAAAAAGAATGGACCGCCGCATGATTTATCTGGTATCACTGGGAATTTATAGCATATTCAATATTATATTACAAATTCACAATATAGGGGAAGATATAGAGCCTGCGGGAGGGTTCTGGGGGGAGTATTTGATAAAAGCTGCAGGTCGTCTCGCACCGGGTTTGACAATCAATGTCCCGTGTCCCGTCATTTCAGTCATCCAGCAGGAATCCCCACGCTGTTAGATGACAGACAGCAGGACGACCTCGGGCTTCTCTCCGCGCGCATATGGGGGAGCTCGGATGCAGAACAACAGCGAGTCAACATTTGAATATCCCCTCTGATTAAACACAGCCTGCAGGAGTTGTTGGCACATTAGCTATGCTGCTGGTCACCTGTCCCCCAACAAATAACGTCTGAGAGGAGCGGGAGTGCTGCATGGAACCAGGTAAAAACACGTCAGATGTGTGATAAAGCAACAATATAGGATTTTTATTATGTATAACTTATAATTCAGAGTGCCTCGGTGCCTGCTTTTCCCGTTACTATTGTAAGCTAACTTTCTTTTTCGCCAGAGTCAACAAAAAAGTCTGTTGAATTGGATGGAAATCTTCAAACTCCACCCACTGCATGAGTCACACTTTAGAGAGGAGTTATATTCCCTTTACACTTTAAACATAACTTATTTTGTAAACCCGAAATCATAACCCATATCTGGGGATTTGACCTGAACTCAGGTTGTTTGCTTTACCTCCACTCTCACAGTGTAATGACTTATTCTCAGAAACACAGAAAAGGGCTTGTTTGGCATTTGGCCTGCACTAAACAACATCGGCTTCCTTTAATGAAAAACAAAAGTTATACACAATCTCCATTTGTTTTGAGTGCATCTGAAGGCACCTAAAGGTTTTTTCAATAAGTGTATACAATCATAATAGCAATTCTGGTGGGACATTCTGTCTTATTTTTTAATCAAAAATGTTACTGGATGTATACAAAAGCTAATAACTGGATTTGGTATTTTGGAAAATGAGTTGTACAAGTCTCTGTACAATACATCATATCAACATCTCACACCTGGAGGTGCTCATCACAATATGAAGTTGCAGATAAAAAGTCAATTGATTTCAGACGGTCGATCATGGCATCCTCTCACTTTCAAACTGCTTCTTGTACTGTAGGCTAGTCTTCTACAACTGTCAGGATATTTAAGATTCTCTTCATTATCTTTTTATTACTCACAGTAGATTCACACATAAAAAGTTAATTTTGAACAGTTTTATTTTATTATTTTTTGACTGATCTGGATCGTGCTGCATTAGCTGCCTGTCTGAATATGTAAAATATATATTACCGGGCTTAGCTGAAGATCTATGTGTATATGAGATCAAATGGGGAAATTATATAACCAAATGGAATAAGTTTGTGACGTGTTCTGATGTTAAAGAGATATCATTTTTAATGCAAATTGCTTCTGAAGGTTTCAAAGAGTTAAATGTTCACTAGTTGGATCAATTACAAAAAAAGTTTGAATTCTGAAAAAGAAGCTCAAGTTAGTTACGCTCAATTTTGCGCAGGACCCCCTACTGTTTTATTAGAGAGAATATCTTTAACTTGACAGAAATCTCATGTTTTTTCAGCCAGAGTCAAATCATAAAAAATCAGGTGGTGTCCTGATTAAGTGTCTCTGGCCACAACAAAGGAAGTAAAACGACAGAGTCTGAGGTTGTCTCTGTCAGCAGGACTTACGGCCGACTTTCTATCGATATAAAATTAAATTATAATTGCACTTATGATTAATTCACCTGCAACTTCGGAGCTAATTAACAAGTGGGGCTCTTGGAGGCGATGATGCTGAATGCAACGCTGGCTGATTACTAATGGACCCTCTATCTCCGACGCATAATAAACCATTCATTATTCATGTTTACATAAGACTAATGGCACACATCGAACATCAAGTGATGTTTCACGCTGTTTAACAGTTAAGTGCTCCTACGGTAAATAATGTGAGTGGAGGCCCGTCTCTCTCATCCTTCAGGAGATTTTTTTAATTTTTTAATTTATTTATCTTTTTATTAATATAGGGATAGCAGGCCACTGTGTGTGGTGAGCACTCAGGCTTACACATGTATGCACTCTGGCAGGTGAGCTTCGAGGGCAGCCTCCATCATGTGTGTATTATTAATGTGACAGCAATATTTCATTGTCTTATAACATTTATCGTCAATACCAGTAAATCCAAACATCCCTATTCATGACAAATGTGTGTGAATAAATGAACTGCATTAATTTACCTGACCTGAGCTGCAGTGAGGTGGTTGAGGTTGTCGGATGCTGCTGGTCATTTGGTGAGTGTGAAAAGTGACAGTGGAGTGGACACCTAAATTCCCACTGCAAGACTTTTTCAGGATTAGAGACCATGATCTAACCCTGACTGTGTGCTGCAGTGCCGTGTGCTCACAGTAGCTTCATGCTGCTTTACAGCCCTTATTTCTTTAGTCCTGAGTTTAGGCTCACAGGCTACACACACACTTCCCTACTGTGTTGCTGCAGGTTGTTAGGATCATACAGAGACGAAGCAGAGCAGGAGACACTCTGCAGGTCTGACACTATTAACTCACTGTCTCTGCATATTATTTTTTTGGTTTGTTTGTTTTGGGATGTAAAAATATGATGTATTTTTTTAAATTACAGGCTAAATTCTCAGAAAGAATAAAGTTTGCTCACCTTTGACAGGTAAGTAAGTTTTTTTTTTTTGGCAAGATGGATCTATCTTACAAAGCAGACATTAAATAACTGTGGCATAAAAGATCCAGCTGAGGTAATTTGTGTGCCCCCACTTCTGAAACTAAACCTCAAACTGTACCAGGGTCTTAAGGTAATGGATATTTGTTGAGAACAGTGTTGCATGTGGTCAGTACGTCCACGATCAACATTCAAACTGCTTTCCAGATATCACTTAACAACATTTTCTCAGTGCGCTCCAAGAAAATGGAATCCTGTTGGGATTACCCCCAACTTGTATTTGCTGTTGTATATTAGTTTGTAAGTGTAACTTAAAGGAGACAATGTTGGTGTACAGTAGGGAGGGTATGAAGGAAAAAAGAGCAGAACTGTACCTGTGGAAAAGGACTGATTTGACCAGCGTCACCACATCTCGACTTGCATTGTAACCCGCACATACGATGGCCACGTGGATGGTCTGTGGAGAAATACGAGAGACAGATTAGCAGGGATATAATGAGATACAAAAGAAAAACAGGTTAGACTAATTATTTTGGTTTTATTTTTTACCAAAGAGGGGTTTTTATACTGCCGTCTACTGGGGCAGTATGATGTCTGACCTGAACACAAGGGGACTGGTTAAAAGGGCTGGGACTGTGATTGGCACAAGTCTGGACCATAGACTGTAAAAAGAATGGACGTAGCGTCCGTGACGTCACCCATTGGTTTTGGGGAGTCTGTTTTGTGCCGCTACTACGGGGGTTTGAGCCGCGCCATGTTGGATTCTACTTGCCATATTTGGAGCGGTGCGGCCGTTGGCCGGCCGAGAGCCCGCCCACTGGCCTCGTAGCAGCGGTCGCCGGACCTGTCACTCAACGGTTCTGCGACCTAATTGGCCAGAACTTTAAACCTAATAATAGTAAAACGGTAGAGTTTAAAAAAAATTCACCCCCCTCAGAGTGTGTGCGGGGGTAGAAACTATCGGTTGAGACCAAAAAAATGAAATGTACCAGGCTGTAAATATGTTTTTTTAAGCTGTAAAATCGGCTATTTTAACATGGGGCTCAGTTGGAGTTGCTCCCTTCTGGAGCCAGCCCCCAGCGACAGCCGAGGGGATTACAGTTTTTTGAACGGGGAAGTGAGCTTCACTCCTCAGACCGACAACTGCCCCCTTGGTCTGGACCCATCCATCCATCCATCCATCCATCCATCCATCCATCCATCCATCCATCCATCCATCCATCCATCCATCCATCCATCCATCCACCAATCCAGACATCCATCCATCCATCCATCAATCCACCAATCCACCAATCCAGACATCCATCCATCCATCCATCCATCCACCAATCCAGACATCCATCCATCCATGCAATCATCCACCAATCCATCCATCCATCCATCCATCCAGACATCCATCCAGACATCCATCCATCAATCCACCAATCCAGACATCCATCCATCCATGTATCCAATCAATGCATTCATCCATCATTCCATCTATTAATCCAGACATCAATCCATCCACCCATCCTTCCATCCATCCATCCATCATCTTACATCAGACAACAAAAGAAGAATTATGATCAACCATAGGAGTATCAAGTTAAGTATTGCCTTCCAGCCACACACACTCCAGTCCTGTTTATCCCTGGTATGAAACATACAGTATTTGGGGATCGGTGAGTCACTATCGTGAGAAAATTGGATGTTAAAAAACCTCCCTTAGGATTTTCTTTGTAGTGGTTCCATTCGAGGGGTTTCAAGGAAAAACGCCGGTTCTTACTTTCATTATTTTTCAACATAACAATTATCTGAACGATTTACTTGAAAGTGAAACAAAAACCAGCCACTGGAACATTTGGAATGGAATCTGCAACTATATAAAAGTATAATTTGTAGTGTAACAAATTATTTGCTTTGTTAAATTGCTTTGCATGAAGTACCATATCTGCTCATTTCTACAACACCCCTCTGAGGCAATATATGTTGCATCACTCCAAACTTTTTTAGTTTTTTTGTTTTTATGGTTTGGTTCCCTCCTCAGTTTCACCTTGTATGACTGATGGACATGTTTCAACTCCACATGTATCTTCTGAGAGCTTCTACAGTAATCTCCCTGCAGGGGGTCTGGACTAGGGCAGTGGGGGCCAACCATCCAAATGAACAAGGGTCGTCCTCAAGCACCACTGGAAGGATGCTCCAGTCTGACTGCCACACCCCCCACCCCCCTACCCAACTCCCCCCAGCACCTGAAGGAGTTCACTCCCCCGCAGTCCACTGCCTTCTGAACAATACATGGCTAAGAACTGTGTGAGTGACAGCTGATGTGGGAGAAAAGTAGACGGTGCTGATAAGAAACCATCTGAGGGCATATTCCTTTTCAGAGCACTACACTCAAATCATACACACCTGCCAATGAGAATGTGTGTGTGTGTGTGTGTGTGTGTGTGGAGGAGATTCAGCCCTGGAGCTCATGTTTTCCTTGTTGCATTCTTCATCTCAGCTCTAAAGAGATGTGAAAATGTATTATGTAGGTGTTCCCAAGTCGTCTTTATTCAAATGTTCATAATACATTCATCAAAAGTGAGTGGAACTTCTTCTGTTGCCAGGCCAACTCACTGACTCACCCACTCTGGGTGCTCTCTGTCCTCTTGTCAGTAAATTACACACTGTGCACTTTTAATCAAATAAAATCCCATCTATGATTTACTTAAATGCCTCCATCCTGCCCTCCTTCTATCCCTTTATTGTACCAGCACCATTACTGGTAAAACCATTTATGCTTATTTAAAAGTGCACAGATTTAGCATTGAACCCTCCAGCGCCGGCCGACTGACGGACCGTTATATAAAATAAGAAAAGGATTGAAATGGATGCAGCAGATCGTTATTCTCTGTTCTCTTCTTCTTTCAAACCTGGTGGGGATTTTTTTTTCTTTTTCAAACATACATTCTTCAGAAATAACCAGTGCTGACTCAAGTGGCCTCACTTGAGGACATTTATCAGACTTCACACAGCTCCCTCTTGAGACACAAGAGGCTTTATACAACTTGTTTTCATGTATGCTGTAGCCTAGTGCTGGGACGTCCAACACCTGGAGACTCACTTTGTTAAAGTGATACGCCAACATTTTTTTTTCGTGTCTTGCCTCACTCTCAAGTCCATGACCAGCAGATAGACACCATCCTTTCGACTGTGCGTGCAGTAACAAGGGAGATAGAGCCGTATCGCCCGTAATTAGCTTAGCTCAAACACTGGAAGTGTATGGGTAGTGTTAGCCTGCCTCCTACCCGAGCCAAAATCAACAGTCAGAAGCTGATTTCATTTTAGCTCTAAACTCCGTAAATATATCACTTTATCGACATTTCAAACATTTTTAGGTGAGAAAGTAGCCGTTTAGATCAGCAGTGTGTCGTTAATTTGTCTAAATACCAGCTGTTTACAATTTTGTTCGGACGAATTCGGCGCTACTCAAGCTAGCTGATGTGACCAACGCACTTCTGGTTACTTTCACAAAATAAAACACCCGTTGCCCTTTACAAACAGAAATGCTTTTACTTTGAAATAGGAAGCTAACCTACCCTCGATGTAGCTAGCTTGAACCAAAATAAACCGTCTTTGCTTGAACCCTCCGTTTTGACCGATCTCGTCCTGTTACCGCCATTTGACCGCTCAAGATGCCTTACCGGAGAGTTATGTCAGCTCTGAGACGAAGATCGGTCCGTTTAGAGTTGCTGAAGAGTGTCTGACTTTAGGTGGAGGCAGGCTAACACTACTGATACACTTCCAGCCTTCCAGCGTTTGAGCTAAGCTAATTACAGGCGATACAGGCTCTACCTCTTTACTGCACGCACAGTCGAAAGGATGGTGTCTATCTGCTTGTCATGGACTTGGGAGTGAGGCAAGACACGTAAAAAAAAAAAAATGTTGGTGTATCCCTTTAAATAAGTGGACTTCACTTTTCTATCAACTGGAAAACAAGCATTGTCCTCCACTCATGTCCTGCTTTAGGATTTCCTGGTGGTTCAAAGTAGAGAGAACCTAAATACCTAAAAAGCACCTGTCATCTGAGGAATTTATTACATTTATTTACTTTTAAATCAACTTTATTTAGGTTCTAGGTTTATTAAGCCTTAGGAAAAACAGGCAGTGGTGCTGCATCACAGAGCAAACGCGTTGTATTGAATGAGTGAGACAGCTGTCATCAAGTTACTACACCGACAATGAGCTGAGGTGCATCCGACAGTCTGACTCAGCTCAGCAGGTGATGGGCTTATCACACTCAATTTTCACTTATTAATCAAAGAAACGTATTGTGACTCAAGTCTGAACATGTTGCCAGAAAAACTAAATCAGTCTCAGTCAGCTGCTCATGGGAGAGATAAAACCTGGCACTGCCATGGAAGACACCATGGAGAAGATAACTTAAAAAACACAAGCTGGTCTTCTGCATGTCCAAGTTTTAAATTTGGATAGACAGCCTGTGGTTTGAACTACTGAACCTCAATTTCACTTACGTAAAAGACAGATTATGTGTTCTTCTATACTTTTCTTATTGTCACTAATAATAATTCCTAGCTCCTAACCCTCTGGTATTATGACTGAGCTGAAATTATTCCCTTCAACAGCTGGACACTGTAGCTTTTCATCAATCTAATCTGAAGCACAGAAATAAAGCATTTTTGGGGGACTATTTTATAGCGGATTACTTTGCATTTGGAACTCAACAGAGCGATTGGGTATGTCTACCTGCAGGACAGTGTGAATTGAATTGAGTTAAAGGGATAGTTCAACATTTTGGCAAATTGGCCCATTGCCATCCCTATAGTTTTGGGAGTAGATTTGTTACCTTTAATTGCTATTTTTAGAACGGCGGAGCAGAGCTGTGAGCTGCTCAGAGCTACGCTACGGAGACTCATGAAATGTCTTGGTTTCCCTCATCAAACTCATCAAATACACAATCCAACAACTCCAAAACGCTTGAGTGGACAAGTTGTGACCTGCACATTCACCATACTATGAGATAATAGAACGTTATGAGACAGAGTTGATTTTGAGGCTGCTTGCCAAAAAACTGCCCCCAACGGGAACGCACATCAGCGGTTTTGCATGAATTTACCTCGGAAACAACTCTGTCTGGTAACGTTCCGTTATTATCTCATAGCGTGGTGAATGTGCAGGTCACAACATGTCCATAAGAGCGTTTTGGAGTTGTTGGATTGTGTATTTAAAGAGTTTGATGAGGAAAACCAAGACATCCCATTAGCCTCCGTAGCGTAGCTCTGAGCAGCTCACGGCTCTGCTCCGCCGTTCTAAAAATAGCTTGCGAATGAACCTACTCCTAAAACTATAGGGATTATGGCAATGGGCCAATTTGCCAAAATTTTGAACTATGTGATTGTATATGTGATTTTAATATCAATTACAAAAAAAAGGATTAGATTAAAAGCTCAAGATCAGGCTCTGATAAACTCACAGTATTTGTCTATAGGATGCACTCATGGTTGGTATGGTGCCAAGCATGGGATTTGTTGACAACAGGGAAAACAGAATATCATCATTAACCTGTAATTGCCTGCTAAAGCCTGGCCATTAAACTGGCTGGGGCTGATATTAGCCTGCTGAAACTCTGCCAGTGCTTGCATGTATGTTGGCAAATAAGCAACAGCAACAGTCACTTACATCTGTGTCTGCGGTCATTTAGTGGATTCAAAAAGCCATGGAAACCTCCTTCCTCTTGTACTGTGTTCCCACAGAGGAGTACTTTGAGTGATGTGTTGCCAAATGATCACGTTTTGTAGTTTTAATCTCATGACAGAAACGCTGTCTTTAGATGTCTCACCTCGCATTTATCCACCGCTGGCTGCTGCACGCAGTCCGAGCTGTTCCCCAGCGTGGCGGCTTTCTGGCCCTCGTTGTCGCCCGTGCCCTCCTCCGAATGGGTCCGGCTCTGGTTGCCGCGGTGCCTGCTGTTGGGGAGGCGCGCCGACGGGCTCCTGGGGGGCCGGCTGAGCTCCCGGCGCAGCGCCCGGTTCTCCTCCTCCACCGCCCGGACCCGCAGCTCCAGGGCCTGCCGCTCCCCCGCTCCGCCCACCGGCGCTGACGACTGGACCTCCAGCGGAGACAGCGGGAGGGGCTTCACTGTGGAGCAGAGCAGGGAGAAATGGATTTAACACGAGGATCGACTACAGCTTGATGAAGCTGATGTTCACTCAAGTTTCGCACTATTAAATATGTTTTCCTCTCTATTGTTTCTGCAATGGATTGATTAACACATAAGAAAGTAATATGGTCTATAAATTCTTCTATTGGGTCATTTTATGCTGCAGCATCAATCTGATATGTCTGTAACTGACAGTATGATTCAGATTTTTTAACAACATTAAAGGGATAGTTCACCCAAAATTGAAATTTCTCCAATTACTCATTATCTACTCACCCTCATGTGGACTAAGGGCTGGGAGAAGTTTCAGAGTCCTCCGTGGCTTCTCTGAGTTACAGGGGGTCTCGGCGTAGCAGTGCATGTCCATATAATGGTTGCAAATGGATACCAACTGTCTTCGTAACAAAAAGACACACCAAAAAACATCCAAATACCTCCATGCTGCTCGTATGTAATGTCCGTCTTGTATTGAAGCCCCGAAATGCGAAATTGTCCCGAAAAAAATTAAATAAGTCTATATTTCAAGCTTGTTTGTAGCAGAAGCTCCTCTTCCTGGTTCGTCAAATTTGGACAAACCAGGGTCTGTCCTCTTCCCAGTTCGTCCAAATTTGAATTTGACAAATATAGACCTATTTAATTTTTTTCGGGACAATTACGCATTTTGGGGCTTCAATACAAGACGGACATTACATACGAGCAGCATGGATGTATTTGGATGTTTTTTGGTTTGTCTTTTTGTTACGAAGACAGTTGGTATCCATTTGCAACCATTATATGGACATGCACTGCTACGCCGAGACCCCCTGTAACTCAGAGAAGCCACGGAGGACTCTGAAACTTCTCCCAGCCCTTAGTCGACATGAGGGTGAGTAGATAATGAGTGACATTTCAATTTTGGGTGAACTATCCCTTTAAATCAAATTTATACCAACAAACAAGCAAATACATGTTTATTTCAAATACTGGGTTATTGTGCCTGCATTAAAAAAAAAGAAAAGACTTAATTTGATGGTTATAAATAATACAGTATGTAAAGTCTGACAAAGGTCTGTGTATATCCATGAAAATATTTCACATTATTGAGCCAAGTTGAGTCAGCTTAACACAATTCTACCCCACCACTCCGCTCTCTCTGTCTTATGAGCAAAGAGTAGTGTAGCACACAAATGTACCAGCGGCAGCTTCATGTTTTTCATCATAGTCAGTCACTTTCATCAGTTCAAATGATGACAAAATGCTGTCAGCAGCATTTTTAATTGATCTATGATAATGGGCCACATCTTAAAGCATGATCTTATCAGAAAATTAAGTTATTTATCTGTTGGCATCAAATCACTCAGTGGTTTTTGTGTCTGTGTAACCTCGGAGGCCAAATTGCTTTACCCCAAAAATGACTAAATCCCTTGGACGGCATTTTTATATATGGGAGAGGTGCTACTGTGTAGGCAAATTATTATATTTGAAAGTTCAGTTGCATAGATAGACTGACTGGAACTCCACTGTCTTCACATGAAGTTATACTCTACAGACGGAAACCACAGGTCTCTAAACTGCAGGTTAAATTTGAGCATGAAAAGAATCCCAGCGGGTGTTGGCAGCACATTCTTTGTTTAGACTCTCTCTAATGCAGCCGCTGTCTTCTTTGGAAACTAGTTCTTCTTGTGCTTTCATCAAAAACAAATAAAACTGTATTAAATCTATGGTAAAATTCCCTTAAATAGAGAGATGTGAGAAAAATCAGAGAGTGGGGGTCTGGGGGGTGGTTTACATTTAAGGAGTTGCATCAAAGGGTTGATCGCGAGACGAGGGAGCACGGAGATATCTTTTGGATCGATACTGTCAGAGCAGGGCGGCCGTGCGCCGTGGAACTCTGTATCTAATCCAAGTCAGTAGCAATTTCCTCTCCTCTTCGCCGACTGATTCAAATATGAACAAGCAGCTCTGAGGCCTGCGGAGAGGCAGAGATGGATGTTCTGAGATGAAGACGAAGCTCCGCAGCCTCCACCGCTACATCTTAGGAACCTCGGCTCCCAAAGGGGAGGGTGGTGGTGGTGGGTGGGAAGGAAGAGGCCTTGGTTGAAGATCATTAAAGACTACAATGGGTTCTCCAGTGAAGATCTCAGTGGGGGAAACAGACGGCATTGGAGACCTCTTCTTGTTACAGTATGGCAGGAGAGCAGAGGCATTAGAGCTCACATTACACGTATTGATCAGTGTTGGAGGAAAACATGGGTTTCCAGTATGACACCATCTGTCAACTGACAACAACCAATTACCCAACTGGGAGAGTCTTGGTCGACTTTTCGACATGAACCCGTGTGAATATCCCTACAGACCTAACAGACCTACAGAGAAAATGCCAATAAACTTCATTAGTCTAGTACGAAGAGGGGGGTATCATGCACCCCCCGGAAATATACTTCTAACCAGTGTTTCTAGATTGGAAAAAATGTGTAGAAAATGATGAGCTATGTTAAAAAGTTGTCAGAATGTCCCATGTATCATTTTTATGCAAATTAGTGCCGCCATTATCGAAAAAACCTAATTTCACTATATCTCAGCCAATATTGCAGATATCTGAACAAATAAGGTGTCTAGACCCATGTTTTGGGGGTCAGAGATCACAATAAAACTATTCATAAAGTGATCACATGTTGGTGGCATGCTAGTAAGCAAACCTAACCCTTTTACCAATTACAAGACGCCAATATTGGAGATACCAAATAAGGTGTCTAGACAGAGGTTGTTGTGTGTTTAACCAAGGTTTATTTGGATCAAACATCATAATAGAACTCTTCTTGATGTGACCACTCTTCTCTTTCCCATGCCAGATAAACAGTCAGGTAAATGGTTCTCTACTATTCATCACTCATCATCGTTTTCACTGAAATCTTCAAAGTTAAACTCATCATCTCCTTCCTCTTTCTCCTCCTCTTCCTGTTCATGCTCCCCAGTGTCAAGGAGATCAACCAGTGAAGTTGGTAGGATAGGACCACAGGACCACACCGGTTTCAACACTCCTTCATCAGTCTTCATCCATCCCTGCCCCTCATCATAGGGTTTTGGTTTTTCCAGAATAGGTTCATCAGCTCGCTAGTACAAGGCGACACGGTAGTTCACACGTCGGGCATGTGGCTTCAGAGCAGAGTGGCATGGAGGAAGGTGAGCCAGGTCAACCTTAGACTTGCAAGTGAGTTTCTTGTCCTCCCCCACCATGTTGCGTAGCAACTTGGCACGGACAACATCCACTGAAGACTCACAACTCTGTCCAGACATCAGACAGGTGAATTGCTCCAACTGCCTCAGCATCTCAGGCTTGACACTCTAGCAGTCACTGAGTTGTCTGAATACGTGAAATCGGGGATTCTTCTTCAAGGGCCCCACCTTCCTTCTCCCTTTGATGGCACTGGTACAGTCTTCTCCACTGAACACATAGAACCCAAGAAGAGTGGTGCGGTTGTCTTCTCCCAGGGATTCTGCAATACTACTACTGCCTGGCTTCCGGTGCATCTGTCCCCACTGATGTTGAGATGGATGTGTTACAGTACAAGCAGAAGCTGTGGGCAAGGCTGCTAAAGCTGACTTCATCAGACCCCTACAGTGTGAAGATCCAGGAAGCTTCTCAACATCTCTGAGCTTGCAGAATCCCTGGGAGAAGACCACCGCACCACTCTTCTTGGGTTCTATGTGTTCAGTGGAGACTGTACCAGTGCCATGTATATATTTTTGGCTTTTTCATGCCTTTATTTGACAGTACAGTTGAGAGAGACAGGAAATAGGGAGGCAGAGAGGGGGGGAATGACACGCAGGAAAGGGCCGTCCGATGTGGGATTCAAACCAGGGCCACCTGCACGAGGACTATAGCCTCAATATATGGGGCGCCTGCTTAACCCACTGCGCCACTCGACGACCCGGTCGTCCCCCCGAAGGTGGGGCCCTTGAAGAAGAATCCCCAATTTCACGTATTCAGACAACTCAGTGACTGCTAGAGTGTCAAGCCTGAGATGCTGAGGCAGTTGGAGCAATTCACCTGTCTGATGTCTGGACAGAGTTGTGAGTCTTCAGTGGATGTTGTCCGTGCCAAGTTGCTACGCAACATGGTGGGGGAGGACAAGAAACTCACTTGCAAGTCTAAGGTTGACCTGGCTCGCCTTCCTCCATGCCACTCTGCTCTGAAGCCACATGCCCGACGTGTGAACTACCGTGTCGCCTTGTACTAGCGAGCTGATGAACCTATTCTGGAAAAACCAAAACCCTATGATGAGGGGCAGGGATGGATGAAGACTGATGAAGGAGTGTTGAAACTGGTGTGGTCCTGTGGTCCTATCCTACCAACTTCACTGGTTGATCCCCATGACACTGGGGAGCATGAACAGGAAGAGGAGGAGAAAGAGGAAGGAGAGGATGAGTTTAACTCTGAAGATTTCAGTGAAGACGATGATGAGTGATGAATAGTGGAGAACCATTTACCTGACTGTTTATCTGGCATGGGAAAGAGAAGAGTGGTCACATCAAGAAGAGTTCTATTATGATGTTTGATCCAAATAAACCTTGGTTAAACACACAACAACCTCTGTCTAGACACCTTATTTGGTATCTCCAATATTGGCGTCTTGTAATTGGTAAAAGGGTTAGGTTTGCTTACTAGCATGCCACCAACATGTGATCACTTTATGAATAGTTTTATTGTGATCTCTGACCCCCAAAACATGGGTCTAGACACCTTATTTGTTCAGATATCTGCAATATTGGCTGAGATATAGTGAAATTAGGTTTTTTCGATAATGGCGGCACTAATTTGCATAAAAATGATACATGGGACATTCTGACAACTTTTTAACATAGCTCATCATTTTCTACACATTTTTTCCAATCTAGAAACACTGGTTAGAAGTATATTTCCGGGGGGTGCATGATACCCCCCTCTTCGTACTAGACTATATACACTACCTGTCAAAAGTTTGGACACACCTTCTCATTCAGTGCTTTTTCTTCATTTTCATTAGGCTACTTTCTGTATTATAGATTCAAACTGAAGACATTAAAACTATGAAGGAACACATGGAATTATGTAGTAAGCAAAAAAGTGTTAAACAGAATGCGTTTTAGATTTTTAGACGGAGCCATCTTTTGCTTTGATAACAGCTTTTTGCACACTCATGAGGTCGTCACCTGGAGCAGTTTTCCAACAGTCTTGAAGGAGTTCCCAGCGGTGCTGAGCTCTTGTTGGCTGTTTTGCCTTCACTCAGCCCAACTCATCCCAAACCATCTCAGTTGGGTCAGGTGACAGATAAGACTTTACTATATAATTACACATGTGTTATTTCATAGTTTTAATGCCTTAAGGGGAACTATCCAGTTGCTTTTCTGCTGTTTTGGTTATGCTCCTCTCGCCCATGTGCATTTGTTTACAACAAAGCCAGCGAAAAATCAATAAATGGAGCAGTGGATAACGTTACCTAACATATAAGATGTTACGGCGCGTGTGTTTGTACCGCCGGTTACGGAGCGCGTTTGTGTCACGGTGTGCAGAGACGAGAGCTGGGACACCGGAGCGGCGACCGAGTAACTACATTGATGTTGCAAGGTTGGTTTTCAGCTGTGAGACGCCAGATGGAAGACAGAGAGTCCCCTTTCTCACTATAACAAGTCTCAAGTCATGTATAGTTAACGATCACAATTACTCCGGAGCTTTTTAATGAAGGTAAAAATGTAGCACAGCCATGGGAGAAATCCTGCTTCGTTCCTCTTTAAGTATGAATCTACAATGTAGAAAGTCATAAAAGTAAAGAAAGACCATTTGTTCTGACTCCTGTCAGTGTTTGAGTAATGTTATTGGCCCCCTGGTGGCGTGTCAGGGTTTTACACCGAAAAAGATCTGACTAGAGAAGTGACCTGCATAACACACACAGACTGTGCTACACCGCAGTGTTGTTGTCTGAACCTTGGAGTAGATCCATCAGTAAGTACGGCTGATCGTAGCTCATTTAAGTTAAGTTTAAGGTTGTTAAAGGTGCATTGAAGTTGAAAATCCTTTTTATCTGTTAGTTGGTAAACAATGCTTACGATGCTAATGCTAACAGGATCGTATGCTAACGCTAACAGGTTCGTAGCTAGTAGCATAGCAACTCGGTTCATTGTCAAGCCTCATTCATGTTGTATTTCACGTTTATGTGTGAACCACTGCCATTTACTGTGTTTATGGTGTTATTTACCTGTGGGAATACTGTACTGTAAAAAAGATGTGTTTGCATTAGTTAATATTGTGTCGATCTGATTGACCTGATCTGTAGCCTGAAAAGGAAAAAGAAAGTGTGACCAGTGTTGTTGCATATATTTAATTTCAATTGTAACATTCTGTATATTTCATTGTGTTGCAGTTTTACAATAAGAAAATAAGAAAGTCTCAGAAGATTTCAGTAAACAGCCTCAACCTGGAATCAAGCCTACGAGTCTTCAATTGTTAGCTATCTGTCTACAATACATCTCACGTGTTATCCAGGACAGAATAGTAAAATGATGACCACTCAGCGGGAAAAGGCAGTTTAACAACTGTGAACAGCACGCACCACATTGCAAGATGAGCGACCACGAGGAACGTCAGACTCAGCTGGAGACGAGGTCTCGAGTCTCGGCGTCACACAAGTCTTCCAGAGCTTCATCTCGGTCATCAGTCAGCGCTGCTGCGACGAGGGCCAGAGCTAAGGCCGAAGCAGCAAAAATTAAAGTATCCTTTGCAGAGAAGGAGGCAGCCATGATGAAAGAAAAGGCTTCAATAGAGGCAAATCTTCACGTGTTAAAACAAGAGAAAGAAGCTACTGCAGCATCAAAAGAGGCAGCAATATTCGAGGAAGCAGTAGCGGCAGCTAAATATGAGGAAAAAGACAGTCTTGGTGAGTTACAGGATTTAGCTCTTGAAGATCCAATACAACGCACCAAAGACTACATAGACACTCAGCAATTTGATACACACGCTCCACCAGAACTTAAAGATGCTATGCTGCTGCCACCAATCCTGTGTCATGAAACAGTGAAAATCCAACCCTCTAGCTACAAGGCACAAGATTCACTGTATGAGTCCTTTAAAGAGGAAACTGAACACAGACCTGTTACCAGTGAACGCTATGATCCTCCCCCTGCCCCAAAGGTATTTTTGCCAAGGCATAAATATTCACCTGTTATTCCTGACACTCAAAGGAAATACACAGCAGCTACTCCTCCAGCCTCTCACCCTGCCCAGTATAACAAATACTCACCTTCAACACCTCAAACCCCTGACTTAGCCCACTATCTTATGAGAAGAGAGATGGTGAGCTCTGGGCTCCTTGCCTTTGATGATTTCCCAGAAAATTACTGGGCATGGAAAACGTCTTTCCTTGCAGCCACAAGGGAGCTAAACCTATCCGAGCAGGAAGAGCTCAACCTGTTGGTAAAGTGGCTCGGGCCCGAGTCATCAGCTCAAGCCAAGCGGATAAGGTCAGTACATGTAAATAATCCACGAGCAGGTGTTGTAATGGTGTGGGAGCGTTTGGAGGAAACATATGGAAGCCCAGAGGTGATTGAAAGTGCGCTAATGAAAAAATTAGATGCTTTCCCAACTATTACTAACAAAGACACACACAAGCTCAGAGAGTTAGGTGACTTGTTGAAAGAGCTAGAAGCAGCAAAGGCTGAGGGATTCTTGCCTGGACTCATGTATCTGGACACAGCTAGAGGCGTGAATCCAATAGTCGAAAAACTTCCTTTCTCAATGAGGGAACGCTGGATTGGACAGGGATCCAAATATAAGGAGGATTACCAAGTCCCCTTCCCACCGTTCAGCTTTTTTGTTGACTTTGTATGTTCCCAGGCTAAGACTCGCAATGACCCCAGTTTTGCCTTTAACTTTTCCCCCACCCCCAATCAAACCAAGTTTGAAAAAGCACCAAGATACTTCCCAAAATCAGCCGTGACAGTTAGGAAAACTGATGTCACTGCGGCAGTGCACCTCATGCTGGCACAGCTGTGAAGAAAAATGAACCGGATAAACAATGTCCTATACACAACAAACCTCACCCGCTGTCGAAATGTCGTGGGTTCAGAGGAAGACATCTTGATGACAGAAAAACATACTTAAAGGACAATTCCGTCTGTTTTCGATGTTGTGCTAGCACCAAGCATATGGCTAAAGATTGCAAGGCTACGCTTAAATGTGTAGAGTGTGAGAGTGACAAACATACCTCAGCGATGCATCCTGGTCCAGCTCCATGGTCGTTTGGCAGGCAGGCTGAACACTCACCTGAGGACAGGCAAAGCGGGGAGAGTGAAGATTTTGCACCACCTATAGTCACTTCCAAGTGCACGGAGATATGCGGCGGTGCTCCCAAACCCAGGTCCTGCTCAAAAATCTGCTTGGTCAAGGTTTCCCATGCCGACTATCCAAGTAAGTGTCACAGAGTATACGCAGTACTCGATGACCAAAGCAATCGGTCTTTGGTAAAATCAGAGTTCTTCAATCTATTGGACATTAACAGCAGTGCATCCCCCTACACTCTAAAAACATGCTCCGGCACAGTCGAGACTGCAGGGAGGAAAGCGAGTAACATCATAGTGGAGTCACTTGACGGGAAAACTAAGGTGACACTGCCCACCTTGTTGGAGTGCAACTACCTGCCTGACGACAGATCAGAGATCCCAACCCCTGAGTGCACCCAATATTTTCCTCACCTCCTACCGGTGGCTGATAAGATCCCTCCGCTTGACGCCAGTGCTCCCATCCTGCTTCTGTTAGGGAGAGACATTTTGAGCTTGCATAAAGTACGTGAGCAGCGTAACGGGCCTCATAACTCACCGTACGCCCAGCGCCTTGACCTTGGCTGGGTCATAGTTGGGGAGTTATGCTTAGGTGGCGCTCACAAGACAGAAGAAGTCAACGCTTACAAGACTCATGTCCTTCAAAATGGACGCTTCTCTTTCCTCAAGCCGTGCACTAACAACATCCACATAAAGGAGAGGTTTAAAGGTCCGACCCAGCGCAGTCTTCAAACACCATCTCACACTGAAGAGATCTTTCAGGAGACATGTAAAGATGGTCTGGGAGAAAATGTGTTTCAGAAAACACCTGACGATGACAAACTAGCCATGTCAGTGGATGACAATGACTTTCTAAGCATTATGGACAATAACGTGTACATAGACGACGAAAACCACTGGGTGGCGCCGCTACCCTTTCGTTCTCCTCGTAAGCCCCTTCCGAATAACAGAGAACAGGCCTCCCAGAGACTCCTCTCTCTCCAGCGCTCATTCAGAAGGAGACCTGACATGAAAAAGCACTTCTTTGATTTTATGCAGAAGGTCATTGACAATCACCAGGCAGAACCAGCTCCTCAACTACAACCAGGGCAGGAGTGTTGGTATTTGCCGACTTTTGGGGTATACCACCCCCAGAAGCCTGGTAAAATAAGAGTGGTTTTTGACTCCAGTGCTGAGTACAAGGGAACGTCGTTGAATGATGCACTTCTCAGTGGACCCAACCTCAACAACACACTAATTGGTGTTCTACTAAGGTTCAGGAGAGAACAAATAGCTGTCACTGCCGATGTAGAACAGATGTTCTATGGGTTCAAGGTCAGAGAGGATCACCGACATTTCCTTCGGTTTCTGTGGTACAACGATAATAATCCAGACAAGGAGATCATTGACTACTGGATGACTGTGCACGTTTTCGGGAACAGCCCGTCCCCAGCTGTAGCAACATATGGGATGAGGAAAGCTGCAGAACATGGAGAGACCGAACATGGTACGGATGCGAAGCATTTCGTCTTCAGAAATTTCTATGTCGATGATGGACTAGCCTCAGTGGCCAAGGAGGATGAAGCTATCAATCTCCTGCAGCGAACCAAGAGCCTGCTGGCTGATTCCAACTTAAGACTTCACAAGATAGCTTCAAATAGCGCAAAGGTCATGGAGGCTTTTCCTGTGGAAGAACGATCATCTGACTTCAAGGATCTAGATTTAGGAGCAGACCCCTTGCCCCTCCAGAGGAGTTTGGGTTTAAGCTGGGAACTCCAGACCGACAGTTTCACTTTCAGAGTGTCAAGAGACGTTAAACCATTCACTCGGAGAGGCATGCTGTCCACTGTAAATAGTCTTTATGATCCCCTTGGATTCGCTTCCCCCATCACGGTCCAAGGCAAAGCATTGGTGAGAGATGTTTCCTCAGAGCAGCATGAGTGGGACACACCTCTTCCGCTGGAGAAAGAGACACAGTGGAAAGCATGGACTGACTCTTTAACTGAGCTTGAACAGGTTTGCATTCAGAGAGCATACATTCCAGTCTCTATGTCATGTTGTAAATGGACAGAATTATGTGTGTTTGCTGATGCTTCGACTTTGGCGATAGCTGCTGTAGCTTACCTGCGTGCCTTGGACTTTGAGGGAAAATGGCATGTAGGGTTTGTAATGGGAAAATCAAAGCTCGCTCCTTACCCCATGCACACTATACCACGCTTGGAGTTGTGCGCAGCAGTCTTGGCGGTCGAGCTAGCAGAAGTGATCCAATCTGAAATAGATATAGAGTTGCAAGCAGTTCAGTTTTTCACAGACAGTCGCATTGTACTGGGCTACATCTACAACAGTTCACGGAGGTTCTATACCTATGTAGCTAATCGAGTAGCTCGCATTCGGAGCTCCACCGAACCAAAACAGTGGCAGTACGTGTTGACTAATGAAAACCCTGCAGACCATGGAACCAGGTCAGTTCCAGCGGCTCACCTGGGCTCATCCAGTTGGTTGCTTGGCCCTCCCTTTCTCAGTCAGCTAAGTCCAAGTCAGGAAGACGAAACAGAATCATTCGAGCTTGTGCAACCAGAGGCAGATAAAGACATACGGCCCCAAATTACCTGTCTCACAACCAAGGTCACAGAGCAGTCTCTTGGAGCTACAAGATTTGAACGCTTCTCGGTTTGGAAGACTCTAGTAAGAGGCATGGCAAGTCTTGTTCACGTAGCCAAGTCATTCTCCGGAGAGACAAAGACTGATAGTTGTAAGGGATGGCATCAATGTGGCCAACCGCTCACCACAGAGCGCTCTCAAGCGAAGGTGCACATCTTCAAAGCAGTGCAGGAGGATGTGTATAAGGAGGGGCGAAAATGTCTAACTCAAGGTATCAAAGTTCACTGCCAAGGTCCCCTTGCAAAGCTCGATCCCTTCATCGACAACAGCGGCTTGCTTAGGGTTGGAGGTCGGATACACAGGGCGGATTTGGAAGACCAAGAGAAACATCCACTCATCCTACCAGCTGGCCATCATGTGACCACTCTCCTGGTCCGACACTATCATGATAAAGTAGCCCACCAAGGTCGCCACTTGACAGAGGGCGCATTGCGTACCGCTGGTGTCTGGATAGTAGGAGGGAGGAGACTCATCTCTAGCATCATATTCAAATGTGTCATCTGTAAGAAGTTGAGAGGCAAGAGAGAAGTTCAAAAGATGTCTGATCTGCCGGCTGACAGGTTGACAACGGACCCGCCGTTTACTCATGTAGGGCTTGACGTTTTCGGCCCGTGGAGTGTCACCACTCGGCGGACACGAGGTGGAGCTGCCGACAGCAAGAGATGGGCGGTCATTTTCGCTTGCCTAAGTACAAGAGCCGTCCACCTGGAAGTTATTGAATCGATGTCAACCTCGAGCTTCATCAACTCCTTGAGGCGCTTTCTATCCATACGTGGACCTGTGAAACACCTGAGGTCGGACAGAGGCACGAATTTCATCGGTGCATGCAGAGAGCTTCAGGTTAACACAGACGACCCTGAGATCAAGAACTATCTGCAAGACCAGGGCTGCACATGGACCTTTAATGCTCCCCATTCCTCGCACATGGGAGGAGCTTGGGAGAGACTAATAGGAGTGGCAAGACGTATCCTGGATGGACTGCTAGTGAAGGATGGACCTACCAGACTGACTCATGAAGTACTATCAACCTTGATGGCTGAGGTTATGGCCATCATGAATGCTCGACCTCTGGTCCCCATCTCGTACGATGTCGAGATGCCGGAAATGCTCTCACCTGCCACTCTGCTCACCCAGAAGGCGAGTGTTACTCCTGCACCCCTGGGAGACTTCAAACTGGACCATCTATGCAAGGTACAGTGGCGCCAGGTCCAGAGCTTGGCAGACTCCTTCTGGAAAAGGTGGAGACTGGAGTACCTGGCAACTCTTCAGCCACGAAGGAAGTGGACCTCGGAGAAGCCTGACATCCAGGAGGGTGACATTGTTTTGATAAAGGACGTTCAAGCAAAACGTAACGAGTGGCCTCTCGGTCGGATAAGTAAGGCCATTGCCAGCTCAGACTCCAAGGTCCGTAAGGTCATGGTAAAGACTCTTTATCAGGGGGTTCTTAAAGAATATCTTAGGCCCATTAGTGATGTTGTTTTGCTTATGTCACAGAAGAAAGAGTAAATAGTGGTATAACACATTTATACCAAGCGGGGAGTGTTCTGACTCCTGTCAGTGTTTGAGTAATGTTATTGGCCCCCTGGTAGCGTGTCAGGGTTTTACACCGAAAAAGATCTGACTAGAGAAGTGACCTGCATAACACACACAGACTGTGCTACACCGCAGTGTTGTTGTCTGAACCTTGGAGTAGATCCATCAGTAAGTACGGCTGATCGTAGCTCATTTAAGTTAAGTTTAAGGTTGTTAAAGGTGCATTGAAGTTGAAAATCCTTTTTATCTGTTAGTTGGTAAACAATGCTTACGATGCTAATGCTAACAGGATCGTATGCTAACGCTAACAGGTTCGTAGCTAGTAGCATAGCAACTCGGTTCATTGTCAAGCCTCATTCATGTTGTATTTCACGTTTATGTGTGAACCACTGCCATTTACTGTGTTTATGGTGTTATTACCTGTGGGAATACTGTACTGTAAAAAAGATGTGTTTGCATTAGTTAATATTGTGTCGATCTGATTGACCTGATCTGTAGCCTGAAAAGGAAAAAGAAAGTGTGACCAGTGTTGTTGCATATATTTAATTTCAATTGTAACATTCTGTATATTTCATTGTGTTGCAGTTTTACAATAAGAAAATAAGAAAGTCTCAGAAGATTTCAGTAAACAGCCTCAACCTGGAATCAAGCCTACGAGTCTTCAATTGTTAGCTATCTGTCTACAATACATCTCACGTGTTATCCAGGACAGAATACCATTGAATGAGATGGTGTGTCCAAACTTTTGACGAGCAGTGACGAGCACTTTTAAAAGAGTAATATTGGACATTCTTATGCATGAATTCCCCCCGAATATGTATTTCTGTTAAACTGGCCATGGTTGTTAAATTATATTGTTCAATACCCCCAATTTTGTTTAAGCCTTCATACACAGTTTGCAAAGGTTAAATGTGGTTTACTTTTCACAGTGATAAGTTTGAAAGGGATTGACCAATCAAGTTTTGAGAAGATGTACACTTCATCTATCAAGAATAAACCACATTGTCACAATCATTTAATGAGAAGATACACACACAGCCTCCCACTATAAAACAGAAATGATCTTCTCTTCTCAAATTAAATATGTAAAACCAGTGGCACGTGATGTATTGTCTGCTGTGGTCATGTGATACAAAGATGGCCAGCATACGTAGGTCTTGATGGGCCACTGGGCCTTCTCCCTGAGAACCAGAGCACCTTCTGGACTCCCAATTTCATCTGAGCTGTAATTAATTTGCAGAGTGGATTTGCTGGGCCTTAATCCCATTGAACTGGACTCAATGACCATTTTGTTTGTGCTGCTCACAAATTGCATACGGCGTTTTTTTTGTTTTTTTTCTCCCCGTGGCGGCAGATGCACCTGGTCTTTCACGCGAGCCAAGCCAATTCAATTTTGGGCCGTTAGGTATTTGTCATGAAGCTCATCGCCTTCACGCAAACAAAAGCCTCGGCAAAACATATGAATCTAATTTTCCCGGCAGAGGACAAAAAGAGAACAATATTTTATCTGGGTACAATGCACACTTATTATTTACATCAGAGAGGAAAAAAACACCAGCAGATGATTTATTTTACTTACACACTGTCCATTGGAAGATTGCTGAATGCATACACCTCATCAACTTTGGATTACTGTTGGTATTACGGGTTAAATAGGTTACATTAGTTACAGGATTTGGATTCATAAGGACCTTTTATAATGTGTTTTCACAATCACAACCCTCCCTGTTCTTCATATCTGCTCTGTGTTCATTTCCTGTCAATTCCACCTCGACTCTGTTTACCTGCTCTCTTGATAAACTCCTTTCCGCAGCATTAATTCTATTAGTGCGAGACAAACACAGCATCAACTCTAACTCTCTTTCTGGCATGCTTGTGATGTGACATTTTAAAGTTATATCGGAGAAAAACATACAGGAGTTCAGCGAAGTTAAACTGTTATTGCGTTACAATGATGTCTGTTGGTGGGATCTCTGCACATTTTCCTCTGTTATCTTGTCTCTATTGAAATACGTTATGGTTGAATGAGTTTATGTTTAGTAATGAATAAAATACTACAATAAATTCTATTATTGACTTAGCTTTGGCAATAAAACTCAAGATTAAATGATGTGAGCTGCAACCTGGATGTTTAAAAACCTCATATACTCTTATATCCAATCAGATGACCTCTTGTCCAACTATCAGAGACACCAACAACAACAGTGGCTGAATGATTCATGATTGTTTGGATGCCACGCTCCCACTAAATCCGTGTACGTCAGCTTTAATTCTCATCAGCAGCACAGGTCCGTCCCCCTCCCTCCTGCTCTTAGCCAAACATCCTGGCCACAGATCCATCATGTGTTGGCATCTGTTCACCTGGCAGACAGCTCCGAAACACCTTTGCACGAGCAACGCCGGCCAGCCGCCATTTTGTCTAATTACTTGGACGAGGAGGGGGAGTGAAGCAGATTGCCATTAAAAACTATTTGCTATTAAGCCCTACCATGCCCTAAGTTAAAGAAGATTACCACTGGAAAAAAAGTAAAACCAAAACCAAACTAAAGAACAAAAAAAGGACACAGACAATGAATAGAGTAGAACTGATTCAGCTTTAGCTTCATTATCTCAAAATTCAACGGAATGTAGCAGTTACTTAACTTTGCTGCATGTTATTCCACCTCTCTGTCTCCCCATTTTCTGTCCTCTCCGACTGTCCTATCAGTCCCAAAAAATACTTTAAAAAAAGCATTAAAATAAATAAATACAAATATATTATAGATACAAGTGTAAATCGATGAAAAGGTAGAGGGAGACAATGATATAATGTAAACCTGTCCTTCCAGTGTGTACCCTTATGAAAACCTTGTGACAGTTATCAAACAGCTGACTGCAGTTGCTAAAACCATTTCCATTCATCTGTATAAAAAAACAGCTGAATGAAACTAACAGAAATGTCGTATTTCCAGAGTTTGAGGTTTGATTGGTCCTCTTTTAATGACGTCATCATGTTGCGCCCCCTTCTTCTGCTATGGTTTAATGACACATGAGTGAAGCCACAAACTATTTGTCTGGAGGAGCTTCATTTCTAATATTCAACGACCCCATTTCAATGAGAATCTATTGACATTAGCATTACTGATTTAGTTGCAAAGCCAAAAAATGGCTCTTCTTGTTCCTAATAAAGTGTCTGTGTATTATTAAAGGGATACTTCACCCAAAATCGATAATTCACCAATTTTCTACTCACCGTCATGCCAAGGAAGGGTTTGGAGAACTTTCAGAGTTATCAAAACTAGGGGGGGGGGGGGGGGGGGAAATATAGATTTTCATATAATGGCAGCGGATAGAGCTCACTTTTACACTTTTAAATCGTCCAAAACACACACTATGAAACATCCAAATACCTCCATACTGTTCGTCCGTACTGACCTAAGTGTCCTGAAGCCGTGATATGAAAGTGAATACTCCAAACCCTTCCTTGGCATGACGGTGAGAAATTGGTGAATTATCGATTTTGAGTGAAGTATCCCTTTAAACTATGTGTAGCCATAGCATATGCATAAAATTAGCAAATAAGGCAATCATTGCAATTATTTGTATTATTAATGGTCAGCTAAAATTGTATAGTGACAGCCCTGAACATAACATATCTCCTACAACCAAAGTACAAAAAAATAATACACAAGAGACAATAGAAGCTATGTTAAAAGAAAATGAGCACCAGATAAGACCTGAGATTAATTCTGTTAATGTATAATTCTGATTTAAAACAACCTGGGATTCTCTTTGCCATCAATTCTTGTAATAACATCGTCCTAATTTTGGAGGCACAGTGACAACAAAGTCAAATACGCTGTGATACAATCATACAGGTACAGGGAAAAAAAAAGTTTTAGCTTATCTAAACCCACCTTCATCTGGAGGGTAAACGAGGTGAGAGCAGTGAAAATGTTATCACTCCCTGGCTGCGACGGCACTGTATGCACAGCACTGAGAGTCTCTAGTGAATGGGAAAGTGAACTCAGCCTTGTTTGTGACCTCAGCACTCCGCCGGCACAAGGTATCTTTTATGATGCCACAGATGTCTACTGTCTGCGCAGAATAATAAAACGCTTGTTCGGGGTGAAACCAACATCTCTCCCAACATTTTCAAAGACTGCTCTCTGCACTCTGCGGTGGGTTCGGGGGCCACTGGCTCACAAAGTCTGTAGAAATACTGGATTCAAATGTCAGATTTACCCTCGGCAAATATTTTTGCCCTCCCTCCCGGCGGGGCAGATAGCAGACATCTGTGGGCTCAGGAATAAACCTCTGAAAGGTGCAATCTATTGGAGAAAGAGATGTAGCCGCGCTCTGAGATCTGGGTGGCGTATTATCGCAGAACACAATGGGAATTACACCCACGCTGTTTCAAAATAAACAAAAGACAAAAAAGCTAAATGAGCCTCTAATGAAGGCTTGTTCTGCTGCTCCAACGGCTCACAAAGGCTCTAGTTGCTTCCTCTGCTGACTTATCACTGAATTATCACAGTATTATCTGTATTTTTATCTATTTTTGTTGTTATTTTGGATGTTATTTCATTATATTTTATCATTATTATCAATTAGTATTGTACTATCATACTGATGTATTGTTATTTTTGGTGATATTTTGATTATTATTATTATTATTATTATTATTATTATTATCATCATTAGTAATATGTTATAGTACTGTATATATACAGTGTTGCATTGTTAATTTTGCTGTTATTTTGCGTATAATGAGTGGGGGTAGTTTTTTTTTTACTTCTTCCTTCTCCTTTTCAAACATGCTGTCCTTTTGTTTGTTTGCATTTTGTTGTTGTAGATGTTGTTTTATTTAATATACTTTTTTATTTTATACTTTATAAACCTTTTCGGTAACACTTTACTTGACGCCTATCTCTATAACACATTATAACCATACTTATAATGAGGTATAATGCAGTTATAGCACTGTATAACTATAGCTATTAACACTCATAAGTGATCATAATGCTTTATAACAATAATCATAACACACTATAACACATTTTATCATGACTTGTAAGATCAGGTATTATAATACGTTATAATTGTTAGTAACTCACTGATAATGCCCACATCGATAATACAAATATAGTCATTGGCTTATAAACGTGTATAACTATCATTATAAACATAAATCACATAAGACTTTATAACAATAAGCATAACACATTATAGAGCATTATAACTCTATTATAATACTAAGACCTTATAAGCCAAAATGCTCTATGATGTCTTATTCTTATTGTTATAAAGCCTTATGATAATTAATGAGTGTTAATAATGATAGTTATACACGTTTATAAGCCAATTATAACACATTATAACTATATGTTTAATGCATTATCGATGTGGGCATTGTCAGCGAGTTACTAACAATTATAACATATTATAACACCTGACCTTATAGGTCATGATACAATGCTTTATAATGTGTTATAAATTATCATAATGCTTTATAACAATAAGCATGAGTGTTTATGATTATAGTTATACAGTGTTATAACTGCATTATAACTCATTATAAGTATGATTATAATGTGTTATAGAGATAGGCATCAAGTAAAGTTCTTTTTTTTTTTCTCTCTGATCATGGAGATTTTGTTTAAGTTTTGTTTCATGCATGTTCGAAATAAAGATTTCAATTCAATTCATCACCACCATGTGAGGTTTGATTTACCTCATAGCAGGTGAGTGCGCCCAGTGTGTGTGTGTGTGTGTGAGGACAGATGGATTGTGTCAACTGTCTAATCTTGGCATTGACAGTGATGGTTTGATCCTGAGTGGCGTGATGGACAGACTCACCGCGGCTCAGTAATACAAACTGATGAAGTGTCTGGGTCAGTGACCTTGAATGTCCGTTGATCTTTAGATGGATGGTGTTCTGGTGTCGGCCGCTAACAGGTCTGAATACTAAACTAACATTATTCATTTATGCTGCATTACGCCACGACACAACATATCACCAGCCCAATCAGTCAGTGTTGACTTTACTGTGCTGCATCTGCACGTGTGTGCATGCTATAGGGCTGTGTACTGTTTGGTTTAGGGTGAACAACGACTGACATTGACGTGACTGACAGAGGAGTGAGTGTTTATATTGACGCTAATATTCACTGCCATCATATTAGCATAGCTGTGCATTTCATGTTGTTTGCAGATAGACAGGATTTTAAGCTTTTTGAGCTTGTTTGTGTGGAAATAGAAAATCATTAAGGCTGCAAGAAGTGATCAGACCCTCATATTGTTGTGCCTAACACATTTCATACATCCAGATGAAATACAACTGCAGTGGCTACACCAGTGAAATTTTTAATTTAGCTTCCTTGCAAGCTGAAGACATGTGTGCTTAGTTTCATGAGTTTTAAAGGATTGCAAATCCCTCAAAAAAAAAAAAAAAGCTTCCTGTTTAATGGCAAATCATAGGGACTTTAAGCAGTGACAGCTGAAATGACAGTTGGAAACAGTTGAAATTCCAGCATGTAGTGGTGGAAATTAAACGCTCCTAAGCAGCATTTGTCTGTAATAATGGCTACTTTACTCCTTCAGGAAGCTGAGGTGGCTCTGGATGTCGCTACAGTTTGAAATTTAAATGTCAGATGTTTAAAATGAATGTCAGATGAGGAGTTTGTATAAATCTGTGTGTTACTTCAGCACCATGGACAGCGTCATGGTTGTGTCTGGAGAGGAAGGACTGCAGGTGAACAGTTCATGCTGACATTTCTATGGATAAACTGAGAAACTAGAAAGCAGTAGGTAACAACAGATAAATAGAATTTAAACAAACAACTGTGTCAAATATGAGAATATCTACAGTTTTCTTTCTTTCTTTCTTTCTTTCTATGCTCCAACGGAATTTCGTTGTTATTTATGGCAATGACAAATAAATGATCTATCTATCTATCTATCTATCTATCTATCTATCTATCTATCTATCTATCTATCTATCTATCTATCTATCTATCTATCTATCTATCTATCATCATGAAGTTTTTAAGACTTTGTTTGTTTTGGTTTTTTTTTGGTTCTTGTCATCACCTTTTTGTTCTGTGTTCTTCGATGTAATAATACAAAATTAAAAAAAAGTTGTTAAGACTTTGCTTACAGCAGTTGGTTGGCCTCATTATGTTTGAAAGTAATTGTGAACCTGTAGGTGGTGCAATAACTGTGACTTCAATTTGACCTGTAATTATCTTCCAGGACATCTAACGTGCAAATTACGTTGGTCACCACCACAAAGTTGTCTTCAGGCCTTACGGCTTTTTCAAAGTCTTTTTTTTTTTTTTACCAAAATTGAGGTGAACCCAGTCAACCTGCCCAGAGCAGCGCCTCAAGTCAGAGAAACTCATTTCCCGGTCGCCTGTGGGCAGCACTATCACTGTGACTGCATACAGCTGCCTTCAGGACACAGCTCTCATCAAACAAAGTTAAGTTTGGTGTTTTAATTTAATGCATACAACTTCCTGCTTCATAACGAATCACCATTGTGAAGGTCTTTAACTATACTGACCAAATGTGATGTTAATCTGATTAATTATCTAGGAAGACTGTACCAAAATATAGGCTAATACCCAGTTCCACTGATGCTTTCTGATGAGTCCGGAACAGTGTCCTGCTGCGAGCTGCGGTAACACGGAGTATAAATTTGCATTACAATTTACTCAGAGCTTTCCCAACTTCAGACACACAAATGTCCCAATTATCAGGAAAAGAGGGAATGATTTGTTTTGCTTGAAGCATCAACCCTTTACATATTCATGAGGAGAACGTAAATAAATAATGAGTCGGAGCTTTCAGTCAATGTGGCTGCTCACCTCCGCAGTAAGCATCTTTATTCAAGACTGATTTTTTCTCTTCTCTCTTGAAAGTTTAAGTGCTTTTAGTAGAAACTTCAATTTCATCTCATCTTCATCTCATTTTCTCCCAACAGCTCATTTGTTTTGGTTCTTGAGAGGTCACGCAGCAGAGGCTGATGGAAGCATGAAGGCGGTGACGGGAAGTGTTTCATTATCTGCGCTCCATCGCATTAGGATTTAGGACTTTTAAGCTTCAGCGTGATTGAACACCGCAGCAGGACAATGATGCTCAATCAACCCATTCCATTTTTCAGGCAAAGCAGCAGCAGTGTTTGACCGAGTGCAGTCAAACATCTTCCATCAGTCCAACTACTCATGTGAAGCACTTGACGGCTGCGGCGCAGACCATCGTCATCATGAGCATCCATCTGAAGTCCGCAATCTGTTGACTTCATTCAGCTATGAAGGATTTGCAATTAAATTAGCTTTTTATTGCAACTTGATTTTCTGATTCTCATGATTATAGAGCTGAATCATTAACAAAAAGGACCTCAACCCCAGTTCATCTTCTTCAGAATGAGGCCTCAGACTTTAAAGACACAAACTGCTCTCTGAATGTCATTCAGTTCCACATGATAACATGTGGCCAGTTAAAACACGCTGGGAGGGAGGGACTTGTCGCTGATTGATATCTACAGTAGCCAATACAATGGAATGTACAGAATGTCAAGCACCACCTACAGTCAACAGTCTGTTGTAAACTGTGTTACAAACGGCTAACGAGTAATCAAAAAAGTTATGTTTCTCCCATTATAACGCCGTTTTACCGTTACTGACAATACAATGTGCCGTTACTTGACTCAAGAAGTCCCGTCACAAAATAATACACCTGTTTAAGTGCACGTTTTCAGTCCATCAACTGGTCGGAAAAGGCAAGGCAAGGCAATTTTATTTATATAGCCCGTTTTTACAAACAGTTTGTCTCAAAGGGCTTTACATGGCATCATAACAACATCCTCTGTCCTTAGACCCTCACATCCACTGAGGAAAAACTCCATGGAAAACCCTTTTAACAGGGAAAAATCAAAATCGGAGAAACCTCAGGGTGAGCAACAGAGGAGGGATCCCTCACCCAGGACGGACAGACGTGCAATAGATGTTGTTACAGACAAGAAAACAGTTTATGTCACAGAATGTGCGAAATATGGAAATGTTAGCAAGAGTTGATGAAGGCAGTCTCTGGTGAGGGGGGGGGGGGGGGGGGGCAGGGAGAGCTGGCCAGCTCAATGGGGAGGACTGTAGCTGTTTATCTGGAACTAACCAACTCACTCACTATTCCTCCACACAGGCTGGCTGCTGTATCACTCCGCCTCTTCCAAACACTGCTGATCCAAACAGCTGATAGGTGGAGTGATACAGAGCCTTGCGGAGGCTGCCTGTGCGGAGGAATACTTAGTCAGTTGGCAAGTAGATAAACGGGGGTCAGGGTTAAAGCTACAGAAATTTCAAGACAATACACCGTCAGGTCCCTTTATGAACCGCTGCCAAGGCTTTTTGCCTTTATTCGATATACACAGTAGAGATAGACAGGAAAGGGGGAGGCAGAGAGAGGGGGAATGACATGTAGGAAAGGGCTGCCCGACCTGCGGTGAGGACTGTAGCCTCTACATGGGGGGGCCGCTTTACCCACAGTGCCACGCACCACCCCTACTTTACTTTTTTAATTAGTTACTTTTATGATGTAGTAACTCAGTTACTAACTCAGTTACTTTTTGGGGAAAGTAATGAGAAACTATAACTAATCACTTTTTAAAAATAACATGCCCAACACTGGTTACACTGGCAGAAAATATAGTTTAGTTTGGGGAAAAATGTAAAAATTTGAGGAATTGGGTTTAATTAAAGCAGAAGTGAGTGATATATTTGTGTTAATATAAGTCTTAAATAGTTATATCTTCCGACAGCAATCACTTACATAGAGTGTTTGGACTGAAACACGGGTCTCTCAGTCCCTCTGCTCTGCTCTGAGCCGAAGAGAAAACATTTATCGTATCCTACAGTTTTTATCCAATGAGGAGAGAGAACGGCATGCAGGGCTGTGTGTGCAGCCAAGGAACGCTGTGAATGTGGTGACGTAGCGACGAGGACTGTTATGGTGCGTTCAAGGAAACTCGTATTTTTCCGACCGTGAAGTGGTACCAGTTCGATCTGGTACGAGTTCACCGGTCGGAAGTTACGAGTGGCCGTTATAGTGACTTTCACCGGTAAAACAGGTCGGAAAAACACGAGTGGGTTGCCTGAAACGCTAAAAAGTCGTAAGTTGTGACTTGAAGCTGTAATTTACGATTTCAAAAGCCTGCCTGGAACGCAGCATTAGCGAAAACGACCGGACCACTCACTTCTGCTTTAATGCAAAATTAGGCCCGCCCACAAGTGCAGGATGAGTCATCAAACGACTGAATCCACTTTACATTTTTTTTGTTTGTTTTACATGAATTTAGTTTGAAGAGAAATAAATGAACAATCAACATGTGGATACAGAATCACATTCAATTCAAAGTAATACAGAGTCATTTATAATAAGGTTTAGCAAATACAAAACATATTTAATTCAAAAGCTACACCTGCAAATTATACGTGCCGTCCTTCAGACTGAAGTGATGATGAATAGTGAGCATTAGGTGAACTCCTAAGACCTGTTGTGTTTCTAGAACTGCTGGAGGGAACACATGAAAAATTGTTAAAGTCAACTTAACTTTGCTGCGTTTCCTCGACATTAATCAGCCTGTTCTGGGCCGTCGCACTGTGCTAGATAAGAGTACGCAAGTTAATGTCAATCAATCACTCTGGAAGCCTGGGGTGAGGACAAATAATGCCTCTTGTATTACATTTTTAGAGACGAGCTCTATTTAAATTTAGTTGAAAGATTATTATTCATTTATTTAAATTACATTCCTTTTTTTTCCCCCCTCGTGCTCATCTCATGTTCTAGTTTCCTCAGTAATGATAGTGGTCCCGCCCTTTAATATAGGTTTCAGGGGCATCTCTCTTGATGCTATACAATTACCTTCTTAAGTACTGATAAGAGGTACACAAAGAGAGACATTTTTCAAAACTTGGTGGTACTGCACCATATCAAATAACTATTAGCTGTGAAGGCCGAGGCAGAGAGTGATCAGATAGGACCAAACTTTGTACCGGCTTTATGAAAAGACACTGAGTCAGCCATAGTGGGGATGCTCCAAGAATGGAAAAGTTGGTCCTGGTTAAAGTGATAATGACAGGATTTGACTGTCCTGAGGCTTCCATATGATTTGCCCATTCATCCATCCATCCATTCATCAGCTATACACCATTTATGCGTGCAGGGCTACGTAGAGGGAGCTGGAGCCAATCCCTGCTGACATTGGGCAAGGGCAGGGTGCACCCCAGGCAGGTCACCGGTCCATCACAGCACCAACACAGAGAGAGAGACGAATAACCTCACATACCTATGGGCACTTCAGAGTTGCCAATTAACTTAATGTGCATGTCTTCCATATGTGCATGAAGCAGGTCATCTGATACCAGCAGCAGCAGGATGATCTATGCTGTAACAGAATGGGTGGAGCAGCTGTAGCATTAGCACTTATGCTAACTGCTGATCGGCGGGCGCTAACCCTGGGCGGAGGGATACGCGAGTTGGTTAGGTCCAAATAAAAACTGCGTTTTTCCTGCACTTTGAAGGGCTGGAAAAAAAATATTATAGTGAACAATGGAACTGTGTATTTTTTTTTTCAGGTAAAACCTCTTTTAGGCCGTGAAAATAGGTTGTTTCTTTGGGTCTGTTCACAACACTGTATGTTGTAAATCTCTGGGCAGGGCTATGGGCTGGCGTTGCTAACGGGAGGAGTGCAGAGAGTCTTCTACTGCAATTAAAGTACTTAGGGGCTATTTGTAGATCATACAACCCCACTTTAAAAAAATGCTACTATCCCTTTAACATTAAACTGTGCTATAGAAAAGTCATAGACAAATGCATTGATTTGTTTTGTCTAATTTGTCTAATGTATCATCTATTTCCACCTTGAGCCAACAATTAATGAACAGGTGATTATTTTGTAATGGATATGAGTTTTTAAAAATGAATGTTGTTTTCTGTCTTCTTTTTTTTTTACTTGATTTTTTAGGGAAAAAGTTAGTAAGAGGTTCAGGTGTTGTTGAACACAGAATCATTCCTTTGTTTCTTTAATTAACGACCATGGCAGAGATGATGTGTAGTGGATACCCACTGCCATCCCAAAAGAACTGCTATCTTTTTCCCCCTGACACCCCCCCACCTCCCCACCACTGTAAAAATACAATAAAGCAACCAATGATTCTATCGCAGGGCGAAGCCTGGCGGTGAACCGGAGAGCCGTGCGTCTCCTCTTGAGCTAAATCAACTTACCGAGACCTGAAACTGTCATGTTCTGTATGACTCAAATTACAGTGTTGTGGAGTTGCACTACACCTTCAAAGATGGTGATTAAATTATGGGAGAACAGGGACGGGGGATGAGGTCTGGAGGAATTAGAAAGTGACTGAAATAGAAATGAGATCACTGGAAGTTTGGGTGAAAGCTTCGTGAACGTTTCCATTTTACAGAACATGATAAAGCCCCATAGCAGGTGACACTATGAATGAAAAACACACTGTGCAACCAATGAGCTCCTCGTTATCTATATCAGATGCCCTTTACTGTACATGTAATTCTCACAATCACCAAGAAGGTCATTCAGACATCAGTAGGGGTGGGGGGAAAATCAATACAACATAGTACGCCAATATTTTGAATGGCAATTTTTATACTTCTTTGACACTTAGTAACAAATGTTTTTATTTTGAAATAGAGATTGTGTTGTCTTCTGTTAGTGTAGCGTTTAGACGTTAAAGGGACAACGAGGAGTTTCTATTCGGTTATAAAAAAGTCTCACGTTAATGTGGATGAATCTCCGCTACCCACACTTGTTAATGAGCCCATTTCCATAAATATATCGCTTTGTCTCTATCATTATTTTGTTATTATTAGTGGCGGCGGAAATGCTGGTCGAGCCGACCAGCGTTTCCTTCGTGGCAAGTCATGAGAATAACGCCGCCGAATCGCCGTTTATGGTCGGAACTATGACGGTATCTGATCTTATCTGGTATCCGTCTTCAAACCTCTGACTTTAATTCTTGATGAATGAAAACATGAGTCCGTCTTGCGCCGGTCAAAGAATTTTTACTGTAACGTTTCCGGTGCAGGCGTGATGCTGCTGGTTTGTCGGGTTTGTCTCCAGGTGAGTTAGTGTGAAATGATTCAGATGTGTTTCCAGTTCACTGTCAACACCAGAGCTGCTGCTCGTTAAATACGGTTAGCGTTAGCTTAGCTTTAGCTACTAGCCGCTCCCTATAGGCGTACCTGGCAACCAGTACAATTGAAGGTTGGAGCGAGAGCGGGCGAGTGTGAGTGTGACACCTACTGGCCGGGAGGAATTCAACTTGTAGCTTACACCTTTAACAAAGTTTTCACTTGGACACACTGTGGAAAAAGCTAATAAAGCACAATATATCACTGCATATTGCAATATTTCTAATATTACAATAATAACGTATCGAGACACAAGTATCGTAATAATATTGTATCACGGGGCCTCTGGTGATTCCCACCCCTCGACGTCAGATCATCCAAACACACACAACTCCTGCAGAGGCGACATCAAAATGTGTAAGACCCTACATCAGATTAGCTACGAGTGGATTTGTGACTTGTTGACGTGGGATATGAAAGTTACTGCATCGGAGATTCTCTTTGGATGTGGATTTAAAGCCTGTGGTAGAGGATTGCTGAGTAAATGAGCCGTGGAGGAGGCTCCAGGATCAACAACAAACCTCTTAACCATCAATTATTTGACTGTTTCAGGTTGTAGTTCTCAGTCATCCAGGCAGCTGCGTGGGGTCATATAAAGGCCTAAGTCATAGTCAGTACACAGGGACTCGGGAGTAACAGAGGGAATAAATTAATTCCCCCTGGAGTGCGAATCTCTTATGAATATGACTTAGACTAAGACTGGCCGTTTACAAAACGAGACCCACAAGGTCTACACCACACCACGAATGGAACTAACATGAATTTAAAACATACCCATATCCCATTACTGCCAATCTGAATTGTATATGAGATTCACTAATCTGCTTTTCTGAGGCCAAGTGTGATTTGCTTTTCTAAGATGCACAAGAGTAATTCAAGTTAATACTCATTTATTCATTCATTTTTTATGCATTCACTAATTCCTTGTTAGACTTGTCTGCCCTGGAGTGGTCATTTACAAAGTACGGCAGTGTCTAAAAACTAAATAGCATTAAAATTCAAGCAGAAAGCCAAAATTCCCACAGTGTCAAAGCATTTGTTCTTTGTCACCTAAGGGAAGCTATTTGATATTTGGCATCATCGATGTTTGGCAGAGTTCGAGGAAAACTAGAACTAAACACAGTGAGGCCAAACAATAATGGAGACATGGTGAGATAGAGGCAAGGATAACCTTTTCTTCATCAGAATAAAAGTAAGGCTGCACTACTTTAGTTTTCAGCCTTGAGCTGATGTTGTGAAATTGGCTTTTCAAAAAAGAAAAAAGATGGCTCATATGTTTATGAAAATTGAGGGAGAAAATGAAAAAACTTTTTTTTTTCTTTTGGTATTTGTCTCTGTGTAAAGCATTATGGAGCTTTGTGTTTTTGGAGCTCCAACAGCCTAAAGCGAAGGGCCGGATTGATAAACACTATACTGCAATATGGTGCGTGTCCATTTTATTTTGAAATGTCAGATGGGGGGGAAAAAAAGATGGTGTGTTTAGGTGTGGAAGCTGAAGATGTAGCCTACTTAAAAACCAACCACACGGTGAGAACTGCTTTTGTTATACAGGTGCATCTCAGTGACTTAGAATGAATTTATTTCACTAGTTCAATTCAAATAGTGGACTGAAATATTTCATGTCTTTATTTCTTTTGATTGTAATGATTATGGTTTACATTTAAAGCAGAAGTAAGCGATCCGGTGGTTTTGGCTAACTTCCTGTCAGCAGATGGAGTTAGCAGTCCCCGCCCTCGTCCCTACGTCACCACATTCACGCGCATCCCTTGGCTGCACACACAGAGAGGACCGCCCCTTTATGCCGTTCTCTCTCCTCAATGGATAAAGGTTGTAGGATACAAGGAAAGTTTTCTCCTCGGCTTACAGCAGAGCAGAGTGACTGATCGACCCGTGTTTCAGACCAAACACTCTATAGAAGTGATTGCTGTCGGAAGATAGAACTATTTAAGACTTATATTAACACAAATATTCCGCTTACTTCTGCTTTAATGAAAACACAAAATTCAGTAAATCAAAAGAAATAGGTGACCTAAATGATGTCACACTCTAATCAGCTAATTAACTAAAAAAAACCTGCAAAGGTTTCCTGAGCCACATGTTTTACCCCCCAGTGTTTTCACAGTAGAAGTTTGAGGGAATCACTTTGTGGTGAATAAACATCATGGTTTATTTTTTTGTGAAACTAAATTGTTCTTGTTGTTTTTTTAAGGTGGCTGAAATACTGAAATACATTTGTTCTCATTCATTTCTTATTTCTGAGCTTCTGTGCTGCTTCTCCAAACCGCGAGTGCACTGACCCAGACCTACTGCAGGTTACACAGGCTGTGGATACGTATAAGTGCTTATACAGCCCAGCATCAAGCAGGCTGAACTCTCACTTTACCAGCCTCCACTGCAACACGCTGCTGTCTTCCATATACTGTAACACCAAAGCCTCAACAGCTGCATTCAGAAACACACACACACACAGTGTTTAACACAACGTTCCCAACTGATCATCGTAGCAACACAAAGCTGAGGTAATTAAGCTGTTCGTTTAAATTAGCTGTGGCTTTAAGTTAGAGGAGTATCCTCTAGCAACATTTAATAATTTAGTCTAGTGTAAAGCTTTTCATACATTTTTAAATCAGTGTTTCTGCATTTTCCAATCATACATTCACAGCTATGTGTTTATATTATTCAGTTCTTCAACTGTGCTCTTATTGACTCATTTTTATGAGACTGCTTGACACAGGCACATCACAAACACTGTGATTCACATCATTAGGTTGTTCATGTCTCAATGGACATTTGGCGCGTAACAGAATGACACGTTCCACTTTCATCATGCTTCTTGGTTTTTATATTAGCAAACAGCGGTGGTTTCTTCTGGTTGAAATAACAAATGGTGATTATGGTTATGTCAGTTATTATTGCCAACTAATAATAACTCTACAATGGTTTAAATGATTTTTTTTCTTTGCTGTTGTCTGGTTAATGCACTCCCTGCAAGGTGGCGCCTGCAAATAGCACAAAATCCTTTGTGTGACATATCATTTTCCGGCAATGCGACTAGTTCAACAAGACCAGCAGAGATTAGGGAAGGATTCAGATTTGATATGCGGATTTTCTGCTAAACGCTACAGAAGCCCTGTACTGCCCCGGCTGAAGAAACATTTCTGTTGGTGAAGGAAGTTTTCAGGCTCCGAACTCCAAAGCCTCAGACCAGAGTGTAAAAAAAAAAAAAAAAAGTATGTGGACAGGGTGGCTACATGCCGTTAGCCTTATGGCCTTTTTTTATATTTTTTTCTATCAATACGGTTTTATTCTCTCTGCTCTGTGTGCAGCTCGTCCAGACAAAGCACTAAAGACCCCAGAAACTCACCAGTTCTCTCGCTGTCGGACAGATAAACAGAGCGGAGACGGAGGAGAGAGAGGTGAGAAAGGGAAAAACAACAGTCAAGATGGAGACCCGGCTACAAAAACAGGTCAGAGATAGAGAGAGAGGGAGTGTGTGTGTCTGTGTGTGTGAGCCAGCTGAAGCACATTGTTCCTGTCTCACACATTCAGGTCTCACCTCCAGCTGATGCCTCCTGCAGCCCGGTTCCTTTCACAACTTATCACATTTCCAGCAACCTCTCCCCACTGCCAAGGAATTTACTTTGCCAAATCTAATAATTACTTTGCAAGACCTTGGCGACAATTGCATTATGAGAGAGCGTTCGCATGTACGTATAGTCTCCGGGACAGCAACCCCCAGTCAAAATTGTCAATTTAATCATAATTAATAATGGCAGCGTCGCAGCATTTCAATCCTGCGAGTCAAAGTCATTAAAAATGGCTCCGAGAACTCCAGGACTATACTGTCTGGAGGAAGTAATCAACTTTGGACAGGCCTCAGTAATTCATTAATATACCACCTCCGCAACAAAGAGGGGGAGCGGCTAGGTGGAGGGGGAGGGGGAGGGGTGACTTTGTCTACAGGACATTTGTGTCTTTAGACTCTCTGGGATAACTCTGGATGTTTATAAGTTCAATCAAGATGTATTTTCTTATCAGTGGTGAAGGAGAACTATTAAAAAAACATTATTCCAGTTAGACTAATAAGTCAAACGATGTCAGTTATGATCTTTTTCAGAAGTGAGAGTCAGCTGGGTATATCAGCAGTCGGATTTTGGTGTCAGGCATTTATTATGTAAAAGCATGATCACTGCTTTTTGACCAATGATTGAGCGCTGCAGTCAAAAAAACGACCCCGAGCTGGGCCCCAAACAAGTTAGACACACACACACACACACACACACACACACACACACACACACACACACACACACACACACACACACACACACACACACACACACACACACACACACACACACACACACACACACACACACACACACACACACACACACACACACACAGGTCTGAAACACCCAATGATGCTGAAGTACACAACTGATGATGTATCCCCAACCTATGCTGCGTTCAAGACAATTTGGAAGTAACCAAGAAGTCAGAACTCCAACTTGGAAATTTCCTATTATAAATATCATAGTGTTTGTAGGAGAAAAAAAAACAGTGGATGCCTGAAAGAAGTTTGAGATTGTGGCTGATTTCTGAACATGAAAGATTTATGTTTATTTTGGAAGCAGATGAAGATGTGTGAAAACATCGACAAATATCTTTTATTACGGTTCCATTCTATTGAACGATGAGGACCGCCATGTAGCATTGATGCCGCTGAAGTCAAGTCAAAAAATCAGAGCTCCGAGAGGATACCCAAAAAATTTCTCCCACTGAGCTATACAAGACATCCCAACAACCTTTTCATCTTATATGATGCCATTCATATTTTGTCTAATCATTGTCATTATGGACACATGGCAAAAAAGTCTAAATATGCACTTGCATATAAGTACCCATTGAATATCAGAGATCCATAAGGATTCATTGTTTTTGAGGAGTAATCTACATGGCCAAAGATTAGCATCTGCCAACATGTCACTTCATCAGCTGTACTTATCAAACTCTTGTTGTGTGCGTACCTTGAAAGCTCCCGACCGACAGGTAAAGCCAGGTGAGTGCCGGGATGAAGACCAGGGCGAGGGAGGCCGCCAGGAACTTCCTGCGCCCGCGACACATTACCAGCATCCTCTGGACCAAGGCAAACGCAAAGAGAGGTGAAGTGACCTCTATGTGGGCAGCAGCTGTTGTCCAGACCGATTCATTGCACTGGAAGAGAGGAGAGAGAGAGGAGAGAAAGAGAGGAGAGAGAGAGAGAGAAGGAAAAACTAGGTTAGAGAAGGAGTAAACATTTTACATCCTGTATAGACACAATTACAGCTTAGCAGGCAGCTGCTGCTGTTGCCAAAGCGCTCTGCACTGCATCGAGTGCTTGTGCAGATAGTGTTCACTGAAAGAACAGATGGCAGCATGAGACCGGGGAAATGCTGAATAATGTTATAGGTTATATTTAAGGAATATTTCAGGATTATTAAAACATCACCAGATCTTAGATTTCCATTCCAGGTTGTCTTCCAGATATACATTTTTACATATTTTGATGTAATATTTTAGCTTACATTTATTTTACTCCCAATGTGCTACATACAGTACATCCCATATCAGTTGTAGATTTTTTTATACCAAATGTAATGCAGATATAACATTGCAATTACACAATTTGGAGGATCAGTGCATCATCACCAAATATACAGTATTACATAGATAACATGATATGTACTCTTATGTTATCTCACTGAGCTTTGTGATGATACACTGGGAATACTATGGTGTGTCTTCTTTTAAAAATATGCCACAAGCCATTTCTTTTCTTGCAAGCTTTTAGTTGGTTGTTCTTGTGTGTATCAGTGTTTGGCAATATGAGGAGCTGTATGTTATTATGTCTTTTATCATGTCATTATCCTATGTGTCTTTTATGTCCTTTGTCAGTATCCTTCATGTCTTTTATCATGCTCTTTTGTCATTATCTCTGTATTATTATTTTGAAGCACACTGAGTCTACGCCTGTTGTATGAAATGTGCTGTATATATAAATGACTTGCTTACTTACTGCCAGGATGTGAAATATTTAATCAAAAACTGAAAAATGGGAGTGTTTGGGGGATAAACTGAACAGGAATTCCAGATTTGGTGATGCTTAAACTATCCTGAAAATATTAGGAAATATTATCACTACATGTCGTTGGACAAATGTAGTTAGGAAAATTTGTTTTATCATGGGATTAACCAGGAGGTGCATCACGACAATATGAAAACACTGGACCTAGCAAGAACCAAAACATGTTAAAGGGATAGTTCAACATTTTGGCAAATTGGCCCATTGCCATAATCGCTATAGCCATAGCAGTAGGTTTGTTACCTTTAATTGTCGGTGCAAGCTATTTTTAGAACGGCGGAGCAGAGCGGCAGGCTGCTCAGGGCTATCATGGAGGCTAGGGGAATTTCTTGGTTTCTCTCATCAAACTAATCAAATACAAAATCCCCAAATTCCAAAACGCTTTTGTGGACAAGTTGTGACCTGCACATTCACCACGCTATGAGATAATAACAGAACATTACGAAACGGAGCCGTTTTCGAGGTAAATACAGGGTAAATGCAGAGACTGCTTGCTGAAAAACTGTCCCTGAACGCAACGCACTGCGGTTTTGCATGAATTTACCTCTAAAACAACTCTGTCTCGTAACGTTTCGTTATTATCTCATAGCGTGGTGATTGTGCAGCTCACAACTTGTCCATGTTTTGGAGTTGTTGGATTGTGTATTTGATGAGTTTGATGAGGGAAACCAAGAAATTCCCTTAGCCTCCATAGCATAGCCCTGAGCAGCCTGCTGCTCCACTCCGCCATTCTAAAAATAGCTTACACCGACAATTAAAGGTAACGAACCTACTGCTATGACTATAGGGATTATGGCAATGGGCCAATTTGCCAAAATGTTGAACTATCCCTTTAACCCTTAACATGTTTAGTGGGTGCTAAGACGTTAATCTTTATGTTGGATCATGTTTTGTGATTGGCCTCTTCCTGCAAATTCCACATGGCTTTGGGATGCAGAGAGATTTCTGGGAATTATAAACTACAATGGTGTCCTGAAATCCCCGGTGTTTGAGCCCCTGATTACACAACAAAAACATAATCTTGGGTCAGACACAGAGAGTCTCCATGGCAGCATCTTATTAAGCTCATCACATAAAGCATAAAAGAATACAACAATATAGATCAGACGTTCAGAAAAGCTGCCAAACGAGCCTGAGGAGACACCCGACGTATCGCGCGCCGCCCGTATCAGACGGTCGCATATCGATCCGACTGGACGACGTCATCAGATTAGTGGATTTCCGGTGTGATCCGGGGCAGAGTAAACAAGTCTCACTGTGTGATATTAATCAAAATCATCTTTCCCTTCCAACAACATTCCCCCAATTTATCTTGACCAAAACAGCCCGGGGATGAAACATGATACCTCCGGCTGCACAGTGGAGGCCTGCACAGTGCACACACACTCACACACACTCATACACACAACCCAGGACACCAATTATCATACTGTCACCCTGTAGGACGCTGCACAGGGAGCCCATTTCACAAACGGGAATAGTATTTCCAACGCTCCCTCAGCGCCTACACTGAATCTCCAAGATTTTTTTTTTTTTTCCATAGTGGTCTGGTTCAGTGCGAAGAGCTCAGAGTGAGACCGTGGGGTTAAACGAGGCTGGAGGAGATTAAACAAGTCTCTCAAGTATGACAACCGGCGCTTTGATATGCTGTGAATCATTTCAGTGGCTCCTTAGCCTTTGACCCCCGTGCGATATTAGCTCTTCACTGGATGCTGTGATTTAAATTGCAAATGCAACACTGAAAGGCATTTATTACCACATCCAAGTGAGGTGTCAGACCACACAGTAAGCAGCTCCAGTCATGCAGGGACACGGGGGAGAAAAGACATTATGTTGCAAAAAAAAAAAAGAGGGGGGGGCTCGGACTGAAGGGGCTTTTTTTTCTCTTTTCTATTTTTTTGGCCCTTGTTATCAGTCATCGGCTTCACTGCTGAGGTGTGACACGATGTCATCAACTGTCACGGCTTTTCAATTATGTTTAGGAGACGGACAGTGAGGTTTCCAAAGGTTAACTCACATGTCTAACCCACTCAACATGTGTCACAACTGTCAACTATGTAGATTCTTAATCTCAACATACTGTATTACAACTAAAAGCCCTGCATGGCCACTTATATATACAGCTGTGCAAACTGGTGGGTTGCACCCTTTCATTTCATTCTATCCATTAGGCTACATCTTTATGCAAGTATTTGTATGTATAATGTGTATGTGTATGTGTGGGTGTGTATATAATCCTGGCATGTACATATGTATGCCTTTGTTTTTCTTCTGAAAATCAATAAAAAGTGATTCACAAAAAAAGAAAAAAAACTGTATTGCATTAGTTAACCTGTACAATAATTATATTAGTGTTAATCCTGATCAGTGTGTTAGCAGTAAAGCTACTTTAAAAAGAACAGTAATGTTAGTCATTTCTGACATATTATATAGTTTAACTGCTTTACACCCTAAAACAGTTATTTAGATAAAGACAATGATAGAAGTAGAGAACATGAAATCTTTTTGGTGGATGCACAATCGTGAGCTTAGAATTATAAGGTACTATCTCTATTTTTTTCAAAATTGGGTTTTTTGCATAATATCATCCATTTGTGGTCTGTTAATGCCTGTGTGGTGTTATTTTTAAATTTTCAACATTTTTGATTAGTTATTCATAAAATACAAAGTTTCTATCAACCAAAACACAAGCCGAGTTGGAATTTTGATGCTCAATATCTCGGAACTACCCTAAACGGAGATAGAACCTTATAATTCTATAAGCTCCGCAATGCTGTTGGATGTAAAATGTTATTTATTAAGTGTTTTGAAGATGGGAAATGTATGCCGATGTGTCGATACGGTGACGTGTTAACTGTATGTGCACGATGATAAGGTAGCAAAAGGTTTGAACATGTCAGCTGAATGGACAGTGATGCAGTGTCTGTATCTTTAGTGACTGAAGTATGGCATCACAGTGAGGGTAACACATTCATTCTGGAGCCAGAGAGACTTGGTGTCCTTCTATTTAATTAAAAAGAAAAACATACTGTAAAGATGTGCATGCATCAGCAATCACCCAAAATAAGTTTGGGAATATCAGCACATCAGGTATCAGCATAAATCCAATGGGCTTCCTATTTTTTTTGGAACTAAACGCAAATAGACACTTCGGTCACACGCAAAACAGCATGTATGTACAAATTTGTATTTAAGATTTCTTAAAATGATTTAAAAACAAACTCAAATCTGAAATGTGTTACGATTGTGTATCTATCTACAGTATTAGACTTTCAAATCAACAAATATTGGAGATTCCTGAACCCGAGACTGTCTAACAGTCCACTGTCTGTTCTATAAATCTAGAGTTCATTTGAATTAGACTGATAATCAGATTAACTCTTTATCCACAGTAACGGTGGCATCTCATTTCGTGAGGCTTAGGCTACTCCGCCCTCAACCAGACATAGTCCATGTAATTCTTCCTCATGTCCGTCCTCTGAATGATCAAACCTCTCCCTGAGTCACTGCGGCTGCCGCTGGCCATGTTTTTCAAAGAAAAGTCCAACCCTTTATCAAGTGAATATGAAAGGAAACACAGCTGGTAACCCTTGAAAAACCCCCAGTCCTTCAGTCCTTAGTCAAAGTCACCTTGCACCATAAAAGCCTCAGACCTTCATACACCTGAAAAACATGCAGAATATGAGCTGGAGAATAACATCTGATCATTTCTAATCTTCCTCTCTGCAGATCGTGACGTCCATGGCCTGGCCTCAACTTTATGCTGATTGCTACTGATGGAGCGAGCCTTCTGTAAGTTGATAGAAAATGGAATTTTATATCAACAGCTCAATATTAAATTGCTGTGTGTTGACACTAAAAGTGGTGAGCAATGATTACAGAGGAATGCTTTATTGGTTGAAAAGGGCCAGGGAGAAACACTCTGAGAATGGGATTGAATTGTCACAGTGAGTGAAGGCCCTGCTCGGAGGTGGTGCATTAACAGAGGGCACAATCATGAAGCCATTCTGACAGAGTTATTATGAAAGATAGTCTTCAAATGAAAGGAAAGTAGAACTGTAATGGACAAAGGTACAGAACATGAACACAAATCAATTCATTCCCTCCCTGGGTTCATTCAAATTCAAAACTATAAACTATCAGTGCATTTCAATAATCCATATGTCACGACTGACACTTTATTTACAGGTGAGGACTGAAGGCCTATCAGTTTGCCTTAACTACAATAGTTAGTTTTGGTTATGTGTGTGTTTCCTCTCTCCATGCTGTGTAACTGACTCACTTTTACCACACTGTGTACTGTGGATTATCTGGGACAGTTTTTACAGAGAGACTAGCTGAGTTTACATGGAGCCAGGGCCGTTGTATAGGGGAGAAAGGTGATGATAATTCTAGGGGCCCAGCGCCCAGTGGGGCCCACAAAAAACCCCAGTAGTCTAATCTTTGTATGACTGAATTATTCCGCATAAGACCCTGCTACTCATAGTAATGCTGCATTAGCATCAAAACAAAGTAGGCTAAATAAAAAAATAATAATACATACGTAGTCTAAGAAAAAAAGTGGAAAAGTCAGGGGCCCACTTTAGTATTCTTTCAGGGCCCCAGAATTCATAGCAACGGCCCTGCATGGAGCCAAATATTCTGATTAGAATCGGTTTAGATGCCCAAACTGAAAGAAAATGCTTTTATGCTTTTCTTTTTTTCAGTATTCCTGTATTTTATTGTTATGTAATACATTTGTACTAATTATGTGTCTTGTAACCTTGGTTTTGAAAGGTGCTCTACAAATAAAATCATTATTACTATTACATAAACACCTCACTCAGAATAAACAAGCCCAAACCAAATGGAAAGTTGGGTAGAATATTCATTTTCTCAAACTTATCAAAAGTAAACTTATATCATGTAAACGGTGAAACGGATAGTTGCATTCTTTCTGTGCATGCTCCGTCTTGACGTAAATGCATAGCAACGTTTCTTCACAATGCTTGAAAGTGTCAAAACAATGACAACTGCGCTACTCAGACCATAGATAGATCTCCATCTTTGATCAGTCACCTTATGTTTCCATCAATCTGCGCTTGGGCTCCGAAAACTAAAACCTGACCTGGCCCGACACGCAGCTGCTGAAGCCTGGACTTTACGAACTCAGCCCGAAATTGGAAAAAAAAAGAAAAAAAGAAAACCTAAGACCTTTGTCATTTGTAATTAATTTCAGCCCAAACCCATCCAAACCAGTGCATCCTGCAGGTTGATCGGGCCGGACTGTTCTGAATAAATGCAGTGGCACATGTAAAAATCAGATCAGAATAGATCACGCCACATATAAACAGTTGACATGAAAGTTTCTTTCAGAATGATCTGAATCAGTGTGCATGTAAACCTGGCCACTGTTTCCCATTCAAATCTGTCATTTATTCAAAAGCCTGACCTGTGACCTGTTTAACCAACAAGCCTCAACTAGTGCAGGCTTATCCAACTGGTGGCCCCTCAGGCCATCTCTAGTTTTTCAATCAAGTCTCTTTGGCCTGCCAATCAATTGCTTAATTACATAAACCATCATCTAAACCAGAGATTTGTATTCACAGGTGGAAGCCAGGTGTGATTTGTTATGCTATAGCAGCCCGGAGCCCACTCAGAGTCAGCTGAATTATACATGAACATGGTTTAATGATGAAAAGCAACTGTTGGTTATGGGTGTGATGTATGGAAAATTACCGTCCAATAAAAATACTGTCAAATGCTAACTGCTGTTAATACAGATAACTCCTAGTGATGGTTCATAACAGTGATTTGTTCAAGACAATGCTGTTCCAAGCAGGCTGCATTGGCGTACATATCAGAAAATGAAGCAATGCCTCTGCAAGGCATCAGATCCACAGTCAAGTTCAGTTCATCCTGAACTTTCTTCCATTCTCTTTGCTCTCTGCTGGTGTTTGTTTACTCTTTTTGTCACTTAAAAGACACAGAGATGTGACAGATGTCAGAATCAACCAGAGGAAACGCCAGACGGCTGACACGCTGCGCTTCAGAACACTGTGTTTACTTCTTTTTAAATATCGCAGCTTGTATTTCACAGAAAATCAAATGAACCACTTGACCTGATTACTTAAAGGTCAATTTAATTTCTTCCTAATATTTAGGCGTCCTTAACAATGTGGTAAAACTGAAGTTTTGAAAATGTGGTGGCAGGTTCTGTCAAGTGTTTATAGGCCTACACAATCAGAATAACTATAGCCCTGGCCATTAGCTTTCAACGACTGGAGTGAAAGAGTGAATAGGCTTATTGTACAGTCTATGTGAGCTATGACTCCTGCCTGTCATCTGCCGTTTCCTCATCTTCTAATTTTGTCCATCATTTCCCTGCTTTGTGAAAGACCATTGTCTGCACAGATAATGTTGCGAGTGCTGTGTTTGAAGACACGTCTTTATCCGAGGCACCGGGTGCGTCTCCGCTACAATACATACAGTACATCTTTATAATGACTCCCGCCGCTGAATCAGAACCGTGGTAAATATCATGAAGTCGCAAATTACACGACTTTGCAGAGGCATCGTCCCCGCTGTGGACCTCTGGCTGAGCTCAAAGCGTGCCAGACATGCTGTTTTTTGGTTCAATCGGCTTTCCGTATAGCCACCGTCCCGGCACATGAAGGCTGTGAGAACCGGCGAGCGACAGTGAAATATTCATCGTGTGCAGCTGTGACTGACTGAGTTCAGACACCGTGGTTAGAGAGACACGCAGGCTCGCTGAGCTAATTATTGTAGAAAAAGCTGTGTAAAAAAAAAGAAGAAAAAAAAAACATGGAGTTGAAGCTTGGGGCTGTTAAAATGATAAACGTCGCTGGTCGTTTGTCGAATTGGTTGTCACTAATTAATGTTTATTGAGTCAGTAACTCCATGTCACGTCTAAACTGCACTTGGCTGCTGTCGCTCTGCGTCCGCTCCACAAGAAACCGTTAGCACTTGTCAAAGATGGTTTTTGAAGGAAGAGGCTCCACTGCAACACCAGCGATAGATCAGTGTTCCTTTGGTTCACTTCCCAGGGTCTGAGATTAAAGGAGACATATTATGCCCCCTTTCCACAAATGAAAATAGTTCCCAGGTGTCTTAAAGACATGTCTGTGACATGCTTTGGTCAAAATACCCCAAGGATCAAACATCACAGCTCTTTTCATCCTCTCAAAACAGCCCTCTTCAGAACGGCTGGTTTCAGTGCCTGTCCCTTTAAATGCAAATTAACCACTTCTACCAGTCCCAGGTAGGTTGTGGTATTATGCAAATTCGAATCCTAGTTACGGTACATCACTAAAAACAACTGAGGGAACAGCTCATAAAACCACGTGGATTTCAACCTAGGGAGCCTGCACATTACAGATGTTTTTGTCAATTCTCACATTTTGGGGGCCAGAAGGCAAGACAAACACCTAAATATATGTTAAAGAGCCTTCAAAAGGCAATATTTCCATAATATGTCGCCTTTTATATTAATATTATTGAATGTATTGGTTTTACTGTTATTTACATATATTTTACATGGTTATGAGGGTTCCTCAGGAAATTAGGTCATAAAGATGAGGAAATTAACAGGTGGTGGAGGCTGTAATGTTTTTTGTCCGCTCCTCTTTTTTGTTATTTTTTTTATGACAAAAGGTGAAAGTTTGAGTTTGTGGGTGCTGTGCCTGAAAGTAAAATAACGTTTGTGTTTGATTGACATGATTGGTATCAACTCAGTGAGTCACGACCACAGGACAAAAGACAGTGGCTAAAGCTGGTTAGAGGTCTCCTTATGGGTATGGAACCATGACCATCAGTATTTGTTCATTATCATCTCTCCTAATTACAGAATTATCAAATAAAAACAGAATGAAATTATCTATATAGCAAACGTATTATATTTTACCTGTTTCTATCTCCACATATCTCCTACCTGAGGAAAAACAACGGTGGCCCTGAGAGATCAATGCACTGACGCTTAACCAAACAAATGCAAATATACCCTTCCCCTTTTGAATCTATCAACATAAAATAAAAAACAGTGATGCCCCTGCTGGGACACGGCTGCTTTTCAATACTTAGATCTTCAAATGTCACAACTGGACATTGAACGAGCCACAGCCGGATTCATCACTGTTTAGTGTCCCCTGGAAACACTTCCGTTGTGTGGTAGAAGTGAATTTACAGAGTGCGCGTTGTCAAATTGATAAGGATGCTTTCTGATTTTGCACCGTCTTTGCCTATTTGCATGCATTCTCTTAAGCTGCTGTGCCTCGAGGTTTCAGGGACCCTATAAAAAACGCTGAGGCTGCTGGAACAACTCCTCAAGGAAACACCGTTGTGATCCACTGTTTCACTGTGAACGCATGAAAAACAGAAACCTTCTCAGAGAGAGAGAGAATGCGATTCATTTGTGATGAGCTGCTGCAAAATATTAAACATTTGTGCTATTTGTAATAGCCAAAAGCTCCTCACTTAGACACAATTATAGCTTATTTATGAGCCAGACTTACGGTACACAACTAAATTAGGTACATCCCCAGTCAATATCTCTATCGACTGGGGATGTTGAGTAATTACAAATCCTGTCCATTTAATGCAGTTTTATTCGTTTTAAGGCAAAGCCCGAGAGGAATGAAACCAATTAATTTAAGAAACAAATGTTTGCCTAATTGAGTCGCAATAAAAGATCTATAAAAACCTGCTGTAACGCAAGTCAGCGCAACCTTTATTAGAGAAATTCCACTCCTTTATTTCTTTAATATCTTGTGTGTCTGGCTTTATTTTTAATGACAGGGTTGAACTGCCTACAAGCATATTTTTATATATATATATATTTATATACTATATCCAACTTAAGCAAAATTAGTCTGCAGGTTTATGTTTTCCAGCGTTTTCAATGCAAGGTTGCTAAAATAAGGAACTGTAGCTGCAACTCCAAACCACTGATGCTGCTGCTGCTCTGTTCTGTTCTGCTTCAGGTTACACCCAGTAGCTATCTGATGCTCTGATATCCTCTCTCATTTTTATGGGAGTCTGGTTTCTGTTTGTTGAGGCGGGTTCTTCCCACGGGGAGCCGTCTTGCATTAGACAGAACGCAGGCCCTAGACCGAAGAGGCTGAGGTGTTCACTGGGTAATTCACAACCTTATAAACTCACCTTAGTTGCACTAAGGATGAACTTTGGAGTCTGTATTTCAAATGTAGCCATCATCATCAATACCCTTCACTTACTATAGGACGGCACAACTTTGAATCATTTAACACTTTCTAGATATTAAACTAGGCTACACTCTACTGCTCTAAATAGCCATGTAGTTAAAGAATATGTGGGCAATGTTGGTTTATAAGAGGATGATATGGGAGGATTATAAATTCTTTGAACAATCAACAGTAAAGCCAAAAAAAACCCCACTATTGCTACTGTACCACTTCCCTGGAAACACAATGTCTAGACTAACAGGGAGAAACATCAGTATTGTACTGTACCTTGGATATTATGCTTTAAATGCTTTAAAACTGCCAGTTTTTAGGAGTTGGCACTGGATATTTGGTCATATGCTGTCTGTAAGATATTTCCTGATTAAATCATAATTTTGATATGCCACATTATTAAACAGAAAGTAATGTCATTGACAGCAAGGCTGTAAAACTGGCTTTCTATTGAATTAAACCAACCAACAATATACTTTGGAGAGTCATTAAGATGTTGATTGCTTCTGCTTTCCCTTCAAATTACAGACTAAATTAAAATTACATTTATTAAAACCTTTATTAAAGAATAAAGGCTTTTGTGACAATCCAAAGCTAGAACCATATTAATACAGTATTATGGCTTAAGTCCAATATCATCAATGTTACTATTCAAGACTTAAAAATCCTCATATATTGTCCAATATTCTTTCTTAACACCAACAAATGCTTTCATACAAATCTGTTAAATGGATATTGTTGGAGGACTGGTTTTATAAGACGTATTGAAATCAACTGTTGCTTCAGAATCAGAATGGGCAAACAACCAATCAAATAACAGGGTCTGCACTGGTAAGACATAGAAATGTTAAAATAAAGGGGGTCATTTGGGACAAAAAAGAAAAAAAAAACTTTTGATAAGACTATGTTCTATTAACTCAGCTAAAATGACAAAAACCACTCCCTGTAATCAACTAGTACAGTGGAAAGAGTAGGAGGTTGCTCTGAACATGGATGAATATGAATTTTAGTCGAACCAGCGAAGGGTTTATGACATTCATTTTATTCATCACTGAGTCCTGTATATCAGTTCAGAGCCCCTGACACTTTCAAAGTGTGGAAAAAAAGCATATAATGAGTTCTTATCATGCGGTAGGAAGAGAAGGAGGAATTCCTTGGAGTCAGAAATCTTCTTTCTGCTGCAGAGAACTGTGACACTTCCTGAGAATGCTTTATTAAACCTGTCACTTCTGGTTTGATCCCAGATTGCCCTTAACACCGAGCCACGGGAGCACCTCATAACTCTCCTGTGATGTGGCGACACCGGAGACAGACCGTGCCCTCCACCATCGACTCCACCAGACGTTCCGATGACTGAGAGGGAGAGAGGGGGCCCAACTTTCCATCAGCTTTCAGAACAGGAAGTGATAAAAACAAAACTAAAAGAAAAACACTGACTGCGTTTACATGCATTTCAGTACCCCGATTTTGATTGGGTTTTTTAAGTACCCCGTTTATGTGTTTCGCATGTAAACACCATTTCCTGATTCCAGAAATCGGGATAAGCTCATATCAACAAAATGGTGGCGACAACAAGAGCACATTTCTGGAGCAACGAGGAGACTATTAAGTTTTAATATTTTTTCATGCGAGAAAGTAACTGTTTAGATCCCCAATGTGCGGTCGGTTTATCCAAATGACGGCTGTGTACAAGTTTGCTACGACGTTTTCTGGAGGAGTGAAGCTCCCCGTGTGTGAGCTGTGACCGCCGGGACATCACAGAGACAGCAACCCCGTCTCCTGACGTGCTCGGCCGGCCAACCTACGTCATCACCTCGGGGGAGAAAACGATCGTTAATTAACTTACCCGTAGGTTTTTAGAGGTTAACCGCCGGCTGGTTAAATTCTTTTTTAGGAGATAAATGCTAGTCTCATTGATGAAATCTAACAATTGTGGCAGTCACATTAGTTTACTTGAATTAAAAGTGAAGCTTCATGTGTGTATTAGACAGAGGAGCAGCGCTGCCTGGAGGCTCTGTAGCCTAACGTGTGTATAGAAATCACCACTTTTACATCAATAAATGCATGTTTTACAATGAACCGATTAGTCTGCATTGAATTTCCCGTTCTTTTATTAAGTTATAGAACATGGCAGCATTTTTAATTTGTAAATTTTCTGACCTACATTTCCTAGTAGTTGCGCTTCCTGTTGTAAACAATAAACATGAAACACACATACGCACGTAAGATGCAGTAATCAGAAACCGGGATACTGTATTTATCACGTATACAGGGATACTGAATAACCGGGTTTCTGTAGGTTCATGTAAACACCATACCCCGTATTTTGATCAAATTCAGGGTACTTAAAAAGGGGGGGCGACCCCGATTCCGAAGGACCGTCATTCTGACGGTCTGCCAGTCTGAAAATTCCTTTCCGAGGGGCCGCTGTTGCGAATGTGTTTTATTTTGAAAATTGACCGGATTCTCTCGTGGTTTGACTTCCTGCCCAGCTTGACTCGATCGCGCCACGGGGACAGCCCCCCTCCCCCTCCAAAGTTTCACCCAGGTGCAAGTCTGATGCAGCCGCGGCGCTCCTGCTGAAGAATAAATGTCCTTACTCTGTGCTTTGGTTGGGTTTAGGCAATGTAGAAAGGAGTTGGTTAAGTTTAGTAAAAAGATCAGGTAGAGGCCAAGAAAGTCTCTGCTAATATGCAGTTTCTCTGGGAGTCGAACCCTGATCTCCTGTGCCGGAGGCGGATGCTCTAACCACTGTACTACCAAAGCGTTGACTGCAATATGTGTACCCAGTGCATTAAACCTTTTAATAGCGGACTTTTTTCAGGTTCGGAAAGGCACCCCTTTTCCATAAATAATTAAGGGCCGGCATTCCGACACATTAAAGTAAACGTTCGGAATGGCGGCCCTTCGGAATGGCACCCTGGAACCCTTAAAAAGCCCGATTAAAACCGGGGTACTGAAGTGCATGTAAACGCAGTCACTGAGTATGAGTGAGTCAGAACACAGCTGGATAGAAGTGCAAAGATGAAGAGCTGCCTCTGTGCTGCGGACACCAGCAGAGTCTCCCCCTTTCTCTCTAGACGTGATAATCAAGAGTGGCCACGGGTCAGAACAATCCACATTATCCTGACAGGTGTACAGAGTGTGCTGTGGACTAAATGGCTTCTGCCTTATCCACGGAGAGGAGAGAAAAATATATTGATCGCGCAGAGGGAGTTGCCCTCCATCTCATTATGTTACCTTGGCAGTACACTGATTAGTATTCCGTGATGGCGAGGAGGGACGTGCGCAGAGGAAGCCCTACAGTATGTGTGTCAGTGGAGCTTTATAAGCACACAAAGGCATTTAAAGGTGAAAATTCACACAAATCTTCGGCGGCGAAGGTGTCGTGCACAATGAGCAACGGGGACGCTTTTCATGCAAATCAGCTTACCGAGGTCTAACCTCCGAGTTGTTGCTGATGCGGTATGAAGATTTCACAATTCCATAAACTCACTTTAACAAGGTATTGGGTACAAATCCCCGGCGCAGGGCAGGACTGCTGCGATGTGCAAAACTGAGGGGATAGTTAGGAGAGGTTGTGGAATATCTGTAAACAACTGATGGCATCATGTCATATTCACATTCTACCTAGTGTCAGCATATACTCGCTGTGTTCAGTTATTTATACAGCACAGGTACAATGGAATAAGTTCATTGCACTGGTGAAACAACAAAACCTAATTTAGTTTTCTGCAACAATCCATCCATGTAACAGCATTTGTAGAAATACATAATGTGATGTCTTTGTTGCCAAGTGTGTTAAAATTACCTTCAAATAGTAAGAATAAAATACTTTTTTTTTTTTTTCAGCTCTAATTTCAGCTGAATTTACACATAAACAAACAATTAGAAATAGGTTATCTTTATTTTGCTCTGTCTCTGATCCACAACAGTTGCATTACCAGAATTGTCATCTACTCCATGGAGCAGGTAACAGTTTTGTTTTAGGCAGATCTTTATTTCTAATTGCCCCTGTTTGATCTGTATATTTGGTCATAGCAGTATTTTGGTGCAAAGCTTCACTGTCAGTTGCTCTCGTCTGTTATGTTAAGGTTAAAACAAACTAAGAACCTCCTGTGACAGAGGCCCTCCAGCATTTGAGTGGACATATTTCAATTTAGTTCAACATTTTGGCAAATTGGCCCATTGCCATAATCTCTATAGTCATAGCAGTATAGGTACGTTACCTTTAGTTGTTGGTGCAAGCTATTTTTAGCGGTGGAGCAGAGCCGCGAGCTGCACAGAGCTACGCTACGGAGGCTAATGGAATTTCTTGGTTTCCCTCATCAATCTCATCAAATACACAATCCAACAACTCCAAAACGCTCTGGTGGACAAGTTGTGACCTGCACATTCACCACGCTATGAGATAATAACACTTTACTTTACTTTACTTTATTTCTCACGACCACGCAAGTGGTATGGAGCACAAACAATAAAACAGTACAAATAATCAGACATAGCAAGAGGCAGTGGAGGCTGTACATACTTTGTACATACATCTCTGACCAGGACAGAGCAAAAACTATCACTTAAACAGAGGAAGGACACGTTTCAGAAAAGCACCTAGCTAATAAATAACTTTTGTTTTATCAGACTGTAATAACAACATTAATTTAAACATAGATGGGCGAGGAACATAGTAACAGAACGTTACGAGACAGAGTTGTTTTAGAGGTAGATTCATGCAAAACCGCTGATGCGCGTTCCTGTCTGGGGCAGTTTTTCGGCAAGTAGTCTCTGCAATTAAAGGTAACAAACCTACTCCTAAAACTATAGGGATTATGGCAATGGGCCATAATGTTATGCCAAAATGTTGAACTATCCCTTTAACATGAGTTTTTACTGCTGTTCTGACATGTCTCAGCAAGAACATAGTTTTATTTTATGTTCCTGTATCTACCAAATATTTGAAATAATTTTCTGGCTGGACTGCCACAGTGAGGCCCTGTTAGTGTGAATCTGAATGACTTACTGACTGACTGAGTGATATAGTTGGATGATTAACTTGCTCCTTATTTTCCCCTAAAATACAAGAAATAATGACATTTTTTGCACAAACCTTGGCCAACTTCCATCAAATAGAGTTGCCGGCAGAGGTTAAATTGGACCAGCATGGCATTCTGTCACCATCAATTGATGAGTAAATAGATCTGGAGAAGTTCCTCCCTGCAGCTCATCAAACAAGGCATCCTGCTTATCTTACTCTGTTATTAAAAAGATGAGCTCCACATGCAGCTCAATTCAAAAGAAGAGCAGCGGAGCAGAATTGCTTGTGATAGGCACTGGGATACGTTTTTCAGAAAATTTGCGGGTATACCGGCTTCTCTGATGCGAGACGTTGGACAAGACATGACATCTGAAAACGTTACCTCGGACTCCACTGATCTGAGATATGCAAAAGCTTTCGCTGCCATGGAGACGTACGATCTATCCTCCGAGAGAGAGCGCACACTTGAAAAAGAAATTGTTTGCAGCCACTTTGAAGTCGGTGCATCTTCCATGTCTCCCTTAAATCTCAGAAAATGTTTCCCTGTAATCGCTGCACGAACGTGAACCTCACTCTCGGTTCGTGACAGGCAATTCTCTCAGCTGAGTGGTTGGTTATCACTGAGCGGCAGACAACATCTCCCTGCATGCCGCACTTGGCATTTGGGCTTCTTTTCATTCAAAGCCGCGCTGTATGTTTGTGCAACAGTTTGAAGATGAACTGGTGTTAAGTTGGGAGGGACACGGACCTTTAGTGGCCCAGATGAAGCAATTAATCACAGCCGATTCTGAGCTGGAGGCAAAAGGAAAAAGAAAAACAACACGTCCTACTGAAACATTCATCTTCAAGGTGATTTTTTTCCCCCTTCCATGGCTCCCTCTCTCTCTCCCTCTCTTTCTCTCTCTGGCTGCAAGTTCTTTGTTGTTGTCAAAGGCCGAGTAACTCCGCTGCTTCTGAGAAAGTTAAAACTCCCACACTTTCATATTCTCAGTTAGTTTGTTGAAAGACTCCCTTCAGATACTTGAAGGTCAGGAAAAATCCACCTTAAAAAAAACAAACCTAGGTTACGTCCAAAATACATAATCTCACACAATAAACACTCAATAATTTACTATCTAGGGAAAAGTAATTCAAGACTTTGAACACATCAGCATTGATGGTCATTATCGCTGAAGTAAAGACCCAGAGGCGGGTCTACCATGGTGGCACCGGGGGGCACGTGCCACCCCTGCAATCTGATTGGCCACCCCGTGTGCCCCCCAAATGGTCATTGTCCTGTTGTAATGTCAATCACTGCCGCCGGTGACAGGTTTCTACACCGTTTTTTCTAAATTACCGTAAATCTTAGACCATTCGCGCAATCAAAAAAAAGGAAAACAGTTTCAGAAAGCAGACATTCTGCACTTTTCAGTGATATACAGGTCATTACGGTAATCCCAGGCACAGCGTCACAGCAGCCCCGGGAAAGCCGGGGTTTGAATGAGGAAGGAGAGAGTAACTGAATGTGACGGAGCTGTGTTGACAAGTGAGATTTAATTGCACTTTTCGTGTATTTTAGTGTGTTGTATAGTATGGTATATAGTATAGTAAATATAGAAAATGGTGTAAGATTGTTATTGCTCTCAAGTTTCACCATTTGAGTAATGTTCATGCTATGACTTCCTATTTAATAGACAGAGTTGATTATTGATTGACTATCATTTTAATATTGACAAGTGGAAAATGAGAAGGTCACAGGCATCTTCCTTACAAGTTGAAAGATTTAATGTGGCCAATAAAAGCAAGATGAAGACATGTGTAACTGTACAATTTAAACATTCAAGACAGCGATCAGTGGCAGCCTTAATCTTTGTTACTTTTGAGCGGCCCCCCCAGATTCACTGCTACCCCTTGTGCCACCCCTCAGAAAATATTCTGGATCCGCCCCTGTAAAGACCCGAAGGCTTCTTTGAACTACACTTTTAAAACTGCTGGGTTAAAAGTCGCCCCAATTTGGCTTACCATGGTGACCCAGCGCTGTCAGGAATGGACCGGGCCCAGCCATGGGTTCTTTTAACCCAGCAGGGTGGTGTTATGAAATGACTGTTGTTAAATTAAAGCAACCAGACATCTTCATCTTCAATGTGTCATGCTGGGACACCATATTAAATTAAATGTTAGGTCAAATCTAACCAGCCCGTAACCCAGCAGATGGATCATTGAAATAAACCAACGTTTTTTTTAGAGCACAGTCTCACTTTGTTGGTCAATACTTTTTTTTTTAAAGGGACAACGAGGAGTTTTGGAAGTGAAGCGTTTTCACACTACATTTATGAGCCTTCGTGCACCGTGAAATTATTTGACCGGCGCAAGACAGACTCATGTTTTCATTCATCAAGAATTAAAGTCAGAGGTTTGAAGACGATCACATACCGTTGTAGTTCCGACCATAAACGGCGATTCAGCGGCGTTATTCACATGACTCGCAGCGAAACCGAAAGTAAGGAAACGCTGGTCGGCTCGCCCAGCATTTCCACCACCACTAATAATAACAAAATAACGATAGAGACAACACGATATATTTATTGAAAATGGGCCCATTAACAAGTGTGGGTAACGTAGATTCATCCACATTAATAGGATACTTTTTTATTGTTGCGGAATTTTTCGTTCTGCCGATGGAGAAACTCCTCGTTGTCCCTTTAAATAAAAGACTTCAATAACAATGGCTAAGATTAAAACCATTTGAAAACGAAGGGTTGTGTTATGTACACATGGTTTTACAGCACACCCCCTTCCAACCCACTTAAAACCACACGCCATACGGACTAAACTAGGGTAAGGGACTAAAAACAGAAATGGGGTCATCAGTGTCTTCCCCATGGAGGCTGTCGACCGTCAGTGTCACTCTCGACCAACCAACAGACCAACTGTATTATAATGTGAAATTTCATTTCTACATCCCCAGCCTCATCTTCCAGTCACATTTCACCCCTCCTCAGGTTTAATCACTGGGATGAGGGGACAGCTGGGACTCCAGAGGACGCAGCTGTAGAGCCCAGTCCACAGGGCACCGATAGAAGATAAAATAAAGCCAATCACATGCCAATCCCTTTTACATGTTAATCTTTATTAATGTTAATTCTGTAAGCCATTATATTGTAATTCTCATAACTCATAATGTCATCTTCTCTCTGGTGGACCACATCGCTGTTCAGGAGATGTATTACTCCTGTTAAACTTCCAGTCGTACCACATCAATAATTTGAGCTCATTAGTTTAGTAATTTTGAACAAGGACCTCCACTATTTGAACTAATTAGTCCATGTAAATAGTGTCACGTTTCGAAGGTTACAGATGTTATTTCAATCCGTCACCGTTCTTTAATCAACATTTTATATTGCTGTGTGCTGTATATTTGTGATTCTAAGCATTTATGGCACAAAGGTGTATTCTAGGATGTCGTATCTCACCTTATTCTCAGGTTGTACAGCTCCAACATGCACTGAGCAAGTCTGACGTTTATGTAAATACAAGTATTAGACTCGGTTCTGGCAGATGCCCAATATTAAAGAAGTTAACTCTGGATGGGGGCCAACAAATTAATCAGTGCAGCCCAAAGGAAAACATTCAATTTATTTTCAAAACCATCCACTGAAAACATCCATTAAAGTGGCTGAACTTTCCCGTTTCAGTTTACAGTCAAATGAAAGATTACATCATACTTCATACTTTTTCGGTGAGATGAATTTTGGTTTTCACTTTCAAATACTTTACAGTTATTTTACTACCAACTGCTCACTGCTATTGTTCTCCAATGCATTGGCTATTAAAATACTCTCATGGCTAGTATAATTGGGCGCCATAACTGCAAAGCCTGGACAACAGTGGTGTTTCAAAAATCACACTGTGCTCCTGAGAAGAAAATGGTTTTGGCCATTTTATTTTTGGTCCACGGAGAATTATTTCATCACAGCCATGGTTGGTCGCTAGGGCCTTGTGTTTTCTGAAATATGTAAAACTACCGTTGAGAAGACTCTGCCTGGCATGTGTTACAAGATTCAACAGCAGGGTAATAGGATTAAATATTCCTCTGTACTGCTTTTTATAAAAATAGACAATGATTTAGCATAACAGTCATTTTTCAAGTCGTTTTGAATTCACTGAGAGTCTGAAAATAAGTAGCACTGCTCGCCTCTGTCTGATATTATCAGATTATATGTCACAAAGCAACATAAGCGAATGCAGAGCTGAAAAGAACAGTGTAAGACTTTGTTCCTTGTTTGGTAGCGACATTAGAAACAATTAAAAAAGAAGCCTTCAAATTATTGTACAACAACGCAGCCGCTAAAATACCTTGGCTGAATCAGAACCATCAAGTATCAGGAATAAACAGAACATTATTAACTTTAAGATTTATAACAGGGTTTGTGCTCTCCAAACAGGCCGATAGTTTAGTTTGTATAGTGAGGTTTTAATTGCTCTGCCTCTGTGATCGGCGCCATCACCTGCAATACGATACAGGTGAATGTTTGCTTGACCTTTGAAAGATAAATGATTTATTTTGTTTCCACAAAGGCCTCGTCTTCACATCCTGGATGCTAAATCGCCATGCCAACTGACTGCAGGCCATCAGAGTTTTAAATGGAGACTTGGACTGGAGGCTTTAAGCCTAAACCATCACTACAGAGTATGCATTTAGCACCATGGGCATCTATTCTTCAACCACCTGCATTATCATTCTGCATGGGATGCCTTGATTGATCGCCCGCTGATCATGATTGGCCAATCTTCATTAAAAATATGTCATCTTTAGAACGGCATTAATGCTGCTTGTCATCGATCACCTTAAAAACAGCCACCCGTGGTTAACACCTGGGCTTGATTCATGCTGGATTAAACTGGAACCTTCTTAATTGGATCCCGTACCTCCTGTGTCACCTAGAAAATAGGCCTAATTAATGCAATGTATACTGTTATGTGGTTTAATCTTTTTTTGGTGTCTACATATTTTTACATATGATTACTGGAAGCCCTACAAGCAAATGAGAGGTTTTGTTGTTAGCCGCTGTAATGAGTAGCACACCTGTGGCTATATTAGGTGGCATGTTGGTGCGGCGCTGTCCGTGGTACTGAAACAGGACAGACATCATTAAACCTTGCTTGTTTTTTGTGGTTTTTAATACAAAATCTGCTCCCAATTAATTTCCCCCCATTGTAGAAACCTGGCTGAAGAAAGAAGACAGAGAAGTTCATGGAAGGCAAACTGATAACAGCTGTTTATGGTCCTGCTGATGCTGAGCAAAATCATAATACTCTGATCAAAACATCTACATACATGCTCCGTTTGATGGTGTTGTTTAGCTTTGTTTATTTGTAAAAGCTATAGCATCTAGACCAGGCACGTCCAAACTATTCCACAAAGGGCCATGTGGCTGCAGGGGTGTGATCGAAACCGCTATACTTTCCTACTACTCATACTAACTCTGACATCATTTTGAGTTTGAGAGAAGTTCCCGGATGGCATACTAGATTCGCCAGAATGTTGAGCATGCATTACGAGCTAGCTACTCACACTCAAATTACCCAAGATGCGAACACGACAACAGAAAACAAAAAAAGATTAATGTGTGGAGCCAAATTGATATGCCACAACAATACAAATTTGAGTAAATTGTTAAGTATTTTAGCAACTGGACAGCTTGAACAGTCAAATACCGTTAACGGGACAAGATCAGTCAAAACGGCGGTTTCAAGCTAGCTACATCGAGGGTAGGTTCACTTCCTGTTTTAAAAGTAATAGCAGAAATTCTAACCTTATGGTTTTCTGTATAATAAAGGGCAACAGGTGTTTTATTTTGTGCGTTGCTCACTACGGCTATCTTGAGTAGCGCAGAATTCGTCCAAACAAAATTGTAAACAGCACACTGGGGATCTAAACGGCTACTTTCTCGCCTAAAAATGTTTGAAATGTCTATAAAGTGATATATTTATAGAGCCAAAATGAAATCAGCTTCAGCCTGCTGATTTCAGCTTGGGTAGGAGCGCAATGCATTGTGGGTTATCATGTAGTATGCTGCAGTGTAAACGCTCTGCATACTGTCTGATTGATGAGTGTGGTGTATGGAGTATGGAAAGTATGTAATATGCGGTTTCAAACACCCCAGGTCTTTGTTTTAGCCAAGCAGCGGCATACCAGATTTGACTCATTTAATCAATTCATCTCAAGTCTTCAGCTCTTGATTGGTCAGACTGTGTGTGCTCTTGATTGGTTGGCCCATTGTGGAACATTTTGGACAAGCCTGATCCAGACAGTCCAACATGTCCCATACCCTGTGGAGCTTTCCATAACTTTTTTTCCTCCCCCTCCATCCCATTCCTCCCTCCTCTCTGGTGACCTGGTTCATACTCTCCCATCTCCTGCCTTCTCCACTGCACCGACAACAACACAACATGCTGGCATTCTGGAGCTTTTACAAAATCGTGTGTGACCGATACAGCACACGCAATCAGCAAAGCACGTCAAAAATTATCCGTATCGACCGTGGATTGGATGATCTCATTCACCGATAAAACGGTATCAGCGTCGGTATTGGCATGTGATCTCAGGGCGCTTTCACACCTAATAGTCCGGACCAAGGTCCGGACTTAATTTTTTTTTTTGTTACATTGTTTCCATATAGTCCAGTAAAGTTCGCTTTCACACTGCTATTATGACAGCGGACTAAAGGATCTACCGACGTCATGACGGATGAGCGTGCGTCTGACGTTAGCGCATAGAAAGTGCTCTGAGAAAAAATAAAATAAAAATATGTGTAAAAAAAAGAAAAATAGAGCCTACTGCTGGAAAGCACGCTGTGGTTTGTAATCGCGGTGCAGAAGAGTGAGTTTAGAGCTGATGAAAGGAGAGAAAAAAAGAGGGTTGTGCCGCGCTCTCATTGATCAGATTGGCAGCGATCAGCGATCAGCTGTTTTGTGTAGTGGAGGGGAACACACACACGCTATGCGCATACACGCGCGATCCTCCTGTCAGATGCGGCTGCATCTCTCCAGGTCACTTGTGTGTGTGTGTGTGTGTGTGAGAGAAATAAAAGCTCTGACCTGCTGGGGCAGACGTTGTTTGGTGTCACCCGCTGATCCGTCTTTTTCAGACTTTTTTCGGCGGAAAAAAAATGTAGGCCTATTGGGTCAATATATAAAAAAAATAAGCTATAGGCCTATAAAAAAATGCATGTATCGTTTGGGGATTTATATTAAACACTCTAGTACTGTTTAATTCCGTGTAAACGTTTACAAGTGTAGCCTACACTGACACACCCATCCCTCTGACCAAATCTGGATATAATATGATCTCCTCTTCTCCCCAAGTGTTGCCGCCGGTTGCCGTGGCTCCTCTTTCCTTTTTTTCTGTCTATTTACTTTTTTCGGCACGAGCGCATCTGACGTTATTTCCTGTATTTGGTCTGATAGTTCGAACCTTCCAAAAAATGCTTTCACACTACGGAGCATCGGACCTTGGTCCGGGATAGTCCGGACCGAGACCACCTCCTGAGGCTGGACCAAAGACTCGGTCTTTAGTCCGGACCGTGGTCCGGGGGAGCTTTCACACCTGTCAATTTGATCCGAACTATCTGGAAAGTCCGAAAGTCCGGACCAAACGAGGTAGGTGTGAAAGCCCCCTCAGTCTCCCTCGGCTCAAACTGAGACGTCAACCAGACAGATAACAGTCTGTCTGCTCATGTTCTCAACCCTGCACCCAGAGTCCTATTTCTGCTTTATTTCCTCCATCCATCATTGACTATTAGCTCTTCAGGCTGATGCAACTCATTAGCTTCACTAAACTGACGCCATGTAACACCTGGCTCCATTGTGTTATTGCACAACAGCACAAAATAGGTCTTGTTAGGGTTTTCACCCACTGCAATTGGACATTACATCATCCTGGCTATCCTCGTCTTGCTGATTGTACACACCCATTAGCCTCATGACATCAGGATTAGTCGGTAGTCATCGCCCTCATCAGCTCTAATAAGGAGTCTGGACAAAATAGATGGACAAACCAACGCTGTGAACTAAACAGAAGGAGAAGACATACCACTGTGTTAGTAACTCGGAGACACAAGGACGTAAATAGTACAGCAAAGCCTATAAGAAAGAGAGAAAACTCTATAGAAGCAGCTGGGTGTCAGCTGGGTGTACTGGGTCCCAGTGAGTCAATAGCTTTCCTCCTCTGTAAAAATCAATAGCACAAGCCCTTGGCAGTGACAGCCTTTATGCCAAAGTAACAGGAGATCTGTAAAAGACTCCTCAGATGAAAAGGCAATGTTTCCCATACCACTTGTTGCCACGCAACCTTAATAAAAGATAAAGGAACTATTCATACTGGACCCGATGTGTTTATATCGACTCTGTCAGGTGCACAAAGGTCATTCTCAGTATATCTACATTAACAGAATCAAATTCTAATATAGAGTTTAATAAATAGGAGCTCAACTTTGGTGTGAACAGCCAGCAGCCGCATAATAATATACGTAATTACACAAAGGCATTGAGAGAAAAAAACACAAAACACTCAAAATATAATGTTTACACAATGAAAGTGAGTCAACGCCAATTAATGGGAAATAATGTAAAACCTACTATCAGCAGATGATGATTTTTAATCCGCTGAATCATTCTTTGTTCAGTCAATATTTGCGATGGAGAAATATTGAGGTTTCGTGACAGTTTAATGGCAGACCAAGCTACTTAGTGATCTGACAAATATACACTTGAAATACCAGTATAACAGTGTTAAAGCGAGGTAAAAATCCAAATATTACAGCCCTCCAGAGTTAGAATAGTCTAGCTGGTTTTCCAAAAATATCAACTCAAAAATCTGATAACAGGTTTAGGTTACAGGGGGTCATCTAGTCTGTACAGCTTATAGTGCAAAACCAAATCTATATGGAAAAAAAAAAACTGCTTCTCAATTCATTTTTTATGCTGTGTACATTTGGTGCTGTAGCAAACATCACCCCTGAGAGTGTTACTGGTCACACATGCATGTATCAGAGAGTGAAAACTGTGGGAAACCGAGTTGAAATTCATGTAGAGGCTGTAAAACTGCAGGTGGTCATGTGGGATAGCCGCCGTGTCCATAGAAACGATGATGCATCCGGACTGGAACACACAGATCACACATGGTTTCCACTGATGGCAGGGAAGCAGGTGAGTTTCATACAGCTGAAGTACATCTTTAATGCTCATGACGGTCATGTTATTAGCACATTAAAGGGGAACTCTGCAAGTCCAGTCACTTGTTCAATGCTTTTCTAAACCTCTTCCCTCCGCCCCTGGCTGCGTGCATTTATTTTCAAGGAAACCAGCGAGACGGCAAATCTATGGAGCGGTGGATTATGCTTATATAGGTTTTATGTGTATGTTTGTGTAGTCTTATTCGCCATAAACAAGAGAATACGGATCGGATGACAGGGCGTATTTGTGTTGTGGTGCCTCCAAGACGAGATCTGGGACAATCGGATCCTGGAAGGCAGAGAGCCTTCATTTCCGTAAGTCTTTTAATCATCGCAATTACTATGAAGCTGTTTAATTAAGGTAAAAATCTCACATAGTTCCTCTTTAAGTAATGTAACTGGCATCTGTGTGAAGCCGCCGCTCGTAACTTAAACTTAAACGAGCTGTTTGTGCTGTGGGGGATAAAACTCTGTGAACCTAAATGCACAAAAACTGATTAACAAAAAGGTGGTTTCCAGCAGGTTTTGATGTACTGGAAATGTAACAGTTTTAAATCACTGATTAAGCTTTGATGTTCTAATTTCTAACTTTTCAGAAATAATGTTTTAATACCTCGCCTACATTCAAAAAGAAGGCGAGCCTGGCACAGCACGGCGCAACATGCTCCTTGGCCTGTATTCAGAGTTCGCCATGTTAATTGGACTGTATCGTCCCAGCAGCTGGCCCGGCTCCACGTTCAAACTCAAAACTCCAGATCTTATCACTGGTCCCGATTCAAAAAACGAGTTCATTTGTTTATCCAACATTTAGTTTGTTAACTCTATAGTCCAGGCCTCACTTCATACACAGCAGTCACACCACACTGCTTTGTGAGTACACTCATTGATGTTAAAATGCCTGGATCATCTTTCACTGATCCACCTGGGAGGCAGCTCCTCCAACCGCAGACTGTTTTTACTCCGACACTCTCCCCCTTTGTGAAAACTGCAACATTTAACAAGATGGTTTCGATTCAGTAGCTGCAGCCGTCCGACTTAATGATGGGTCACTGAGCATTTCAGAGTGATGATCGCACATAAAACAGAAAGAAAAAAGAAAACATTCACCCAAGGATCAACAAACGGCTTATGGCAAATGACTGATCTGATTTTTTAGTGCGGTGGTAAAAATAACCCCAATAAAATATAGTTCTAAATTGATGCCACCGACATAAAAGCTTAATAGTATCACAAACTTTCGACTGTATTTCCTGTTCCGACAGACATTGACCTTCATCAGTACCAATTAGCCTGACTGTTAGAGCTGGGAATCGAAAAGCAGCTTTAGATTAGAACCGGTTCCAAAATGCTGAGGATAAATTCCTATGCACCTCCAATGAGACATGTAGCTGCCAGCACCTACGCATCAATGCAACAGCATGTCCATCTGTTTAGAAATGAGCTGAAGGGGTCAGGTGAGGGGGACCGAAGCCTGGTGCACCACTGACCCCCCCCTACATCTTCATTAAATAGCCTACAGATAGCTCATCAGCCCTGCTAGAATGTATGGCAGGCATGATGGGGCTGTGCATTAAGAAAACGATGACCAGGCAAAGCGCTAACTTCTGTTTGTGGGATGCTAATTGGCTGCAGGTCAGGTTGCACGTCAAATCTGAGCAGACAATTAAGGCAGCACAGTGACCGGTGCATGTGTAATCAGCTTCTACCACAGTAACATGTGGTCTTAAAAAAATGTAATTATATACCTGTTAAAGCTATCAGTAGATGTAACGTCCATGGAGGCAGACATAAGTGGAGGTTGATGTAAAGAGATAAGTGAATGATAATCCAGTAAAACACAGCTGGAATAACATTCTATAATAATATTACGAATGAAAATGTCAGAATTACTGACTGGTAATGTACATTAATAAACACTTGAGATGTGTTCATTGCTGTGTACAACTACATTATATTATACATACATATATATTTTTGGTAACCCTTTAATTTACAGGCCACTAATTACATGATAATTACCTGATAATGTCAAGAAATAACAATCAATTGTGTAGTAATGTCAAGAAATAGCCTAGAAATAACGGGCAAAAGATTACACATGCTTTTCATGCTTGGCATTTTTTGGGAAAGGCCAGACTTTTTCTCCGCCAAGTCCTTTCAATTGTCAATTACAATCACTTATTTCTGGGCTATTTCTATGCAATCAATCACTATTTCTTGGCTATTTCACAAAATTACTATGAAATTGACCATTATTTCTAGACATTACGACGCAATTACTTGTTTTTTTTTGGCTATTTCTTGATATTATCACATAATTGGCGGAATGTAAATGAAATGATTACCATATTTCTTAATATATTAATATGGTATTATTTGACCCCTTGTATAACTCTATGGTAAATCTGTTCATCTGAAATTATAAATTAAAGAAATCAATACAGTGTTTACAAGGTGTTTATGAATTCGAACTAGACACATTTATCATTATTCAACGGTGTTGGCACTTCAGTTCCCGTGTGCTCACATGTTACATGTTAACTTGCTGAATATTCAATAATTCAAACCGTAGACATGGTATGAATAAATAAAGAAAAGGGTGGAAAACAGCTGCTGTTATTATTCTCAGATTGTAAAAAATGTTTGAAGGGAAAATAGTTTTTGTAAACTGATCTGAGAAGAGAGATACTTTGCAATAAAATTAGCTCATTATTTGCCTGGTAATATTTTCTTTGTGCGAAACAGATGATAATTGATAATCGACAACAATGACAAAAACAGTTACTTCATTCCAAGCCTCAGCCAAAGACGTTGCATCGACGGCACATCAGCAGTGTCAGCTTTGTCTACACACACGGAAACACACCAACATGCTTTCCAACCTCACCGAGATCACATCTTTTACACGACTGCATCAACATTGGTATCAGACATGTAGCAGGTCTGACCTAGACACACTGCTGATTCTGACCTCTCTGTTAAAAGCAGCTCGGCCACTTACGTGACTCCCAGACGTTAAATTACAGCAGCATTGTCACTCGTTACGACGTCTCATTCATGGCATCGCATTCAGAGGAAAATGATCCTGTAATTTAGCAGCAACAGTAGATGGTGACAGCTGGAGGAGAGACGCCTTATACACTACACTGCTTATTAGATGAAATGATACGGCACAGAGAAGCTGAAGGGAAATATTAACATTAGATACTTCACATAAAGAAATACTGTGTCCTGTAGGTGTGTGTGTGTCGTTGTAATAAGAAAACCCTCACTTGTGCATCTCTCTCTATATTCTACACTCTTAGAAATAAGGGTTCTAAAAGGGTTCTTCTAGAAGGGCCGGGGTTCTACCTGAGGGTACCTTGAGGATGTCGTTATGATGCTATGTGAAGCCCTTTGAGACAAACTGTTTGTAAAATTGGGCTATACAAATAAAATTGCCTTGCCTTGCTTTGCCTACCTGGAACCATTTGCTTCTGAAAAACCCTTTCATAAAGAAAGGGAAGAAAAAAGAAAGAAAGAAAGAAAAAACCCTTTCCTGAAGAAAGGGTTTTTCAAGGGTTCTTGGTAACACTAAGGGTTCCAGTAAGAACCATTTTGATCCAGAGAACCTTTATAAAAGGTTCTACCAGGAGCCAAAAAGGGTTCTCCTATGAGGACAAGCCGGAGAACCATATATGGTTCTACTTAGCACTTTTATTTCTAAGAGTGTATATATGCACATAAACTTAGACCACAGGACCCGAGCTGAGTGTCTCTACATTCAACCCTCAGCTGCTGCCGGCTGATTGACAGTTTTGCTCTTGCGTGAGACAGAAACACGTCGGTGGTAAGCAGCCATGAAACCAGGCTGGTAACCAGCCCCTGAATTACATCCATGTGACCGCCGCCGACTGCAGAATGAGGATGAAAGAAAAAGGGCCATTCCATTCAGAGCGGATGTCAGAGGTTATTTCAGCAGCATCTCTTTGACGGCCCATCCCCATTCCCCACTGCCTTCACACATCCAGGAACCAGCGCACAACAATCACACCACTACATCTCACTGGCAACTGTCTATTGTAACGTTCAGGAAAAGCTATACGAGTCACACATTACCTGGCTTCAAGTAATAAATTAGCACATTCCAATACACTATAAAGTCATGGAAATCCACTACTAAACCAAATATTAGTGTCTGGCTTGCAGGACTATCAGACTCACTGGCACTGGAAAAACTCACCTTCATGTTAAAGGGTAAATATCTAATCTTTGACAGTATGTGGAGATCTTTTATGGTGTTCTTGGAGGGGAGGATAGCATTGGAGGCATGTTCCCCCTGTATGTAAGCCATCAACAAATGAAATTACCATGTATTTATTATACGTCTGTTTATTTGGTTTCCACTCCTTTTATTTTTTACTTGAAATGCTTTTCTCTAAGAGAGATGATGGATTATTTATATTTTGGACTGTGTAAATAACACATGCTACTGCCCTGTGATGTTTGTAGCCTATCATTTAAGATGAGCCTTATTGTGACAGTTTTGTTCTGCACCTGTATTTTACTTGCAGTGTGAATATTTATTCTGAAAAAATGAATAAACACACTTGTTTAAAATAAATAAATAAATAAATTAGCACGTTGCCAACCAATCGCCTGGAAAACACTAAATTGTGGTTTGCGTGGTCAACAGAACAATCAGAAATTCAAATTCCTCCTCAAAGCAGTTTGTCTTTTTGAACATTGATTTCATAAAAAGAAAAGAAAATGGGACAGCTGTCTAATTTCTTTTCTTTTTTTGCTTCTCTTTTTATATATTCCGTCCCAATTTTTCATGACCAAGAGAAAACTGCTGAACATCATTTGCATTTCTGACCCATTTCTTCCCATTTTACTTTCTCCCGCGTGGCTCGCGGTATGAAACGTCAAAAAGCACAAGACAGATTGTCCCGGGATCGCAAAAAAACGCAAAAGCCAGAGGTGAAAAAGGAAACTTTAATGAAAAAGGGAATATTCTCTGAGTTGTGCAAACATCTTTAAGAAGTGAGTCACGTCCCTGCGTGCGGGTCCTTATAGCGCCTGCGTTCGCTGCACTCCCTGAACTGCTGCTGCAGTCGCATTGTGTTTAACTTGTTGTGGCTTCGTTTCCAATAAGTCATATTTGCGACTTTGTAAAGAGTACTTAGGCTACTCCACAGTGAGCAGGGACGCTGTTTGCTCAATTTCAAACTCTCAGTATGGCCTATGGGGACAAATTAATAATCATTTAACATCACTAGATTATGAGATACTTCTCGCCTCCTTATAATTACAATTATAGCTAATTAAAGGGATGAAATTGCAAATAAATAAGACTATCTGAATGTACAACCGAGTTCCAAAATCCATTTCAGGCCCTGGTTGTGTGTGGCTAATCTGTTCTCCGTCAATGTGTCTTCTGTCTGCACACAGTTAATGACCTTGTGTTTTTGGAGACAAATGAGACCAGAGGAGTTTGGAGGCGACAGCGCTATAAAGCTGATCGAGTCACATCAGCATCAGGCCTTTTGAATCCTCCGCCTGAACTTTTCAACTTCAGCATCTTTCCTCCGTCAGAGTTCAGGACCTCCGGTGTTTGGAATTAAATAACTCATAAAAAAAATTAAGTGTGAAGTGCAAAGTCGGCGGGGGCTGCTTGCGAGTGTTAATTCACCGTGTCACATAATCAACGTTTCACGGCTTCCTTTGTTCTTCTAATTTTATCTGCAGGTTGCGAGCGTTATTAGGCCGACACTCAAAAGCTGCTTCTGCCTTCACAGACAACAAAGGCTGGTTACACATCTTAAATGAATCATTGAGTTTTTGGTCATTTATAATTTAATTTAGTTGCAAAATTGAAGTAGATAGGAGAAGTGGTTCAAAAGAATTTGGATTATCTCTATAACAGATTCTCTAAAACGCTCTTGAACCCCCAACACCCAATGCCATTTTACAATAAACTGTTGCATTGATAACAATACATGTAATGATAACTTTCTTTAAACAGACCCATTGAAGGGTTTGTAACTATGTACCAGCAAATAACAGAGTTCATCATCAAGGATTATGGAGGTTGTAGGGTTTGCTTGATATGCAAATAGTCAAAATTTGACTTGATAATGTTAAAAATAACAATTTAAAATGTCTGTTTGGTGCTATCTTAATGTTTCTGCTGGAAATATATAGTCTAAACACACATGACAAGTGTGTGTCTCCTGTTTCATCCAACCTTCAGTAAAAAAAAAACATGTTGCACTGCTTTCAAAATGTATTTGCTTTACGCACACACAACAGCAGAAGGTGCAAGACGTGTCCCATGCAGGCTTGTCAGTTCCACTGCAGTAACTAAAATAGACCAGAGAGTTAAAAATCAGACTGCTATAAATGGATGAACCAAAAAGTGACAATCAGCTGCTGGAGTCAGATTTGCCGCTCTGCAACACCACACACCAAATATCACTGTCTAAGTTGGTTGATTATGAGCCGTGTGCCTACTTAGTCTACAGTGTAATAGTCATAATGGGGTAACTTTGTGTATGACTTACAAGAAAATGGCATAAAATTAAATGAAGTCCAGGTTTATTGCATTCTACTGCCCCATTCAGTTCAGTAAAATACTCAGATAATCAGATACCAAATGCTTTCATACTATCACAAAGTGTCAGTTTCCTCCAGCTAACCGCTTGTCTATCATCTTCATTGTAGTGGTAGAGCATCAGCGTGCAGTATGATGGACAACATATACTGTCTGGGAGGATGAAGCCTTTTGTTAGTGTTGTTCTCCCTGTTTAGCAAAGAGACGAGTCCCCAGACGATGAAATCCAACCAGTCACGATTCAAAAACAACAGCAACTGCATGCGACCATACTACGTCTAGCAGGGAATGGCGTCCCGCGCTGATCAATAAAGTTTATTCTAAATTGTGATTTCCCCCGTCACCCTCATAAAGCGGTGGTTTCAGAGTGTGGGCTTACCTCCAGCGGAGGGGGTATCAACTTCCACAATATCTCCAGTGATTACATGGTGATGAGTGCATCACCTGAAATGTGGCTGTTTAATGCCGGCGGGCCTGAATGGGGAAATCAATGAAGCAGTGGACAGAACAGGCTTGTTTGCTGTTCCACCATACATCCCCTGAAGAGTCTGCCTCCATGCTCATTAATGAAGACAAACAGATATAACGATGATACGCCATATCCAGGAATGGATGGATGGATGGACGGATTCTCAACTGATTATCGACTCATCAGATCAAAGCATCTGAGGGGAACTTCCCTCGCCATCTTTTCAGGTACAGTAAGCACATTATGGACATTATGGCATCAGACTACATGATAGGATGTCCACATGTCAGATTAAATACTCACAGTGGCATGAATTCTTGCCGTGTCTTGGTCGGGAGACTGGCAACGCTACAAGTATGACCCCAACCAATCATCGACCATGACCATGTGTGAGTTCATAGGTCATCAGGAAGGCGTACCAAGAAAACTGTCAATGATGGCTACCGTCACGCTGTGTGATGCTAGATTCAACAAGCCGGTCTGGTTTTACCGTTATTACCGGCAGTATGCCCATTTATCACCAATAAACACAGTGAGGAGGGTAAGTGACTGTGTAAGAGGGGTGGGGGGTCCACGGCGTGGAGCGGTGCGGGTCTCTGACTGCAGTGGGGACTATCATGGATCTGCTCCGTGACACTGTGAGACTGACCGCCGGTGAGCGCTGTGGGACGGGGCTCACGGCAGCACCCGCTAATCGTTGAAAACAGCGGTGATACGTGCTTCCACGTCGGAGTAACAACATCGGAAAAAGCTTTTGACAAAAAAAAAAAACAATAGCAAAAAAGTGTCAAGTGTCACGACTTCCTGTATCTGGCCCTTACAGGAAAATAAAAAGCCCCATAGCCTTTCATATACAGTTCAGTCATATTGATTTTGACTTAATTCTGACAAGACACGGCTCCAAATGTTTGGTTTTTTTTTTCCTACGACCAATCGACCAATGAAATTTTGGTCGGCTAATGATTTTTTGGTCAACCCGTGCTTGGTCTATTTGGGGACAGCCCAAGAAAGAAACAATGCGGACCCATTCCTGGGTCTGGTCTCCTTCAGAGACAACGTGAGGTAATGTGTTCACTTTTAAAACCATTAACTTACATTGCGTATTGAAGCGAGCTAACATACCTTCACTGTGTGTAAACGCGTCAGAGCGCTCTGTCATCCTATTGGTCAACGTCAAGGTTCATGTCGTAGGAGATGTCAAACTAGGCAGGGAAAGGCAAAAATTACTTTTCATCGGGGCATTGTGGAGCGTCCTAGATGCAGAATCATTGTTCTTCAGTTATGTGACACTACACGTCTGTTCGTCATTCGTCACATTCATAATTGGGCCCAACGCTGAAAATGTATTGGCCATGACAAACTACTAGTGTGAAAATCTGTGTAGACTGATCCTGGCATGACAGTCAAGGTAGAATGAAGCAAGTTTATACCTGGTTTCATTCATTTTGTTTGAAATAAATTATGACTGGAGAACACTATGCAGTTAAAGTTAAATTGAAGTATTACATTGACAAAGAGCTCCTACATTAGGATACATCCTGCAGTATTATCTAATATTAACTACTAATGAGCTGCTGGATATATGAATATATCTCTCTGTTCTAATTCATACCAATATCTCAAATATCTAATGTTACCATAAGTTCCGTGGCATTCATATTTCATCTGACAGTAATAGGCAAATAGATGTGTCCTATCTACACTAAATATACAGTACATGTTTAGGTGCCAGTGGCAATGCTGAAATTAAATGTTCATTTTTCACACATTAAACAGCACTACATCAGTCAAAAGCGCCAAATCTCAGTTTCACAAGTATAACAGTTTTCTGCCTTTCTCAATACGTTTCTAGACCGACTTCCAATTTATTTTGGACTCTTGGTGCGACAACGGAGGCAGCTTACAGACAAGGGCTTGACCTCTGGGGTGGAGCTAAAAAAGATTAGCAGATTAATCGATCAGTCAAACAACAGAAAAATCACTCACTGAAGCCCTTTTACAAGCACACGACAGAAAACATTCGCTGACATCTTACTGACCAAATGTTTAATCAAAATAAAATATTATCAATTGGGAAGAAATCATCACTGAGAGTCTGAATGTGCCATTTCAAGATTAAAAGTTTGAATAAATAATCATAGAACTGTTATGAATGATCATTACTGATTGACCTATGGTGTAGATTGTAACATTGACCTTTTTTCTTTTCCTTTTTGTTAGTTTGTTTGTTTCCTGCCTCAGTTCTTCGCTCCGTAACCATCCCCTGGAGCTTTAGATGAAAGCAGCCATTAACTTACAACTTAGTTGAACCAGCAGACAAGAAAAATGCAATGTACATTTTTACAGTTCGGTCCGAGAGGCAGCTACAGGCTTTTCACAGGACAGCATGAAAATGAATGCAGAATCAGACTCAAAGAAAAAAGAATAGACAAGTCTGTGTGAGCTGATCTCAAATAACTACAACTCAAGCTTGGTGAGTCACAGCAAAACAGTTTGTGCGACTGTTATCTATAAAACAAAAACAAAAAATAGTTTCTATTTCTATATGTGTGTGTAACTGTAGCCTATATTATGAATACTGTGCAATATCATTACTTACTGGAAGTAGTGGTAAAAGATGAAATACACATCCTTTGCGTTATATCCCTGCTGCCACTTATTGGTACATGGTGTCACAGACTAGTGTAGCTGCAGTTGTCTGTGCAACTGTTGCCATCCGCTAGAAGTGGAGGGGGGGGGGGCACAAATTAGCATAGGCTACTTGTAAGACAATAGGGAAAAATGATTTGCCACGCTGCTGCTGCTGCTGCTTATCCACCAGATTTCTTTAAAGCAGGAGGAGTCAGAGGATGTGACAGCTGGGAAACAGGTTTGGACCGAACGAGCCCATATGCTGTAATCCCCCCCACCACCAACACCCCCTCCCTCCTCCTTTATCTCATGTTGTTTAGGAGGATTAAAGAACCGTTTCCCCCCCTTCCTCTCCTCTCCTCTCCACTGGTTTCTGTAGGTTTGGGTGATAAAGCCGAAATGTGCTGCGTCGCTTCCCTGCGCTCTTACACACACACACACACACAGCCTACATACAGAGACACAGAGAGAGAAGAGCAATAGTGGCGTTTATGGATATTTTTTTTTTCAGCGCAAGGACTTTTTAAGGTTATGATAAGTGGACACAAGTCGTGCCAAAAATATCGCGGGTTTAGAGCAGCTAGAGCGGGACTGCTGAGGCTGTAGCTGTAGCTGTAGTCAGACGTGAGTAACTGCGGACTGCACTCACCTGATGCGGAGACTGGAGAGGCTTTCAAAACTGCTGCTTTTTTTTGGGTCGCCGGGGTCTTATAGCTATAAAATCCACTGTGATAAAAAGCCCCACGGTGCTGCTTCGGGTCAGTCAGAACAGTTCTTGCGCAAAAAAAAAAGAGAGGAAAAAAGGTCCGCGCCGCTGACTTGTTCCATGTAGTTGTAGAGCCGTGTGTTGGTTGTTTACGGAGGTCCGGCGGACTCAGCGGCGGGTTGTCAGCTCCGGTTTACCGGCGGCGACAACAGCCGGAGACGCTGTGTGTGTAGTGTGTCTGTGTGTGTGTGTAGTTTCCCCTCAAGGACTCAAATCTCAGGCAAGTGTGTCGCGACACGGCGGCTTTCAGTCTCGTTAACGGCAGCGGGTCTGGATTACTGCGACCAGTAGAAGAAGGCAGCGACACACACTAACAGTCCGAGGGGGGAGAAGAAACACAACCATGGCGGCCTCGGCGGCGGGAGAAGCAGCGGAGGAACTCGGTCGGTGACGCTCAGCGACTTAAAAAGCAGAATCTTGCCGGTGTCCTGTGAAGTGTAGCTATAGATATATCCATTCCGCCAGTGGAGGTATTCCGCCGCCGTCCAGCTCCTGGTTGTGTCTGAGTTTTTCGGCCTCTCAACACAGCAGCTCTTTCTTCCTGACAAGCAGGCAGCGACCAATCACAGCGCCGCATTCGGAGAGGGGGGACGGAGGATACAAGGGAGTGGATCATAACGGACTGGACTGGAGTCTGGACTGGACCACAAGATTGATACACTGGGGACTAGTTTGTTCCGAGGCTAAAGGAGAGCAGAGTGTCCCCATTATGTCCATGTGTCCTCCCCTGCACAGTTTGATTATAGGCTGATTAAATGTAGATGTATGAAATAATATGCGCTCTACAGTATGAGCATAATCAACTAAAATGTTAAAGGGGAATATGCAGGATTTATGCTGCATTTTCATCTTAAACAGCTTTGTAGTAATAATTGTGATGGTTAAATAAATGACTTGTAACTGGCTACAGGGAGAATGGAGGCTATCTGCATCTCTTGGCTGAAAACCAACTTGCAAGTTCAGTGTCGCCGACCCGATGTCCCAGCTCTTGACGCGGCAGCACCATGACACACAAATGCACCTCGTAACCCATAACCTCTGGTTCGTGACAGATAGGCTAACACTACACAAATATGCACCATAACACTTATGATATGCAAATGTATAGTTTGGAGGTTGTTATGGAGAAATAAACCCCGACAGGTTGTATGGAATGGTTTCATACAACATGAAGGGGTTTATTTCTCCATAACAACCGACCAATAGCTACATTACCCCGCTTATTATACACGGTTTACGAGTGAAATAATTAATTTGTAAATATCCTGCATAGTTTCTTTTTTCTTATCAGAGCGGCGTCCCTAGCAACGGTCATAATACTTGACGACAGTGTTATTCAGAAATAACGGACCGCAGAACGCAGCGCTGGACCAATCAGAGAGCAGCATTCAATAGAGCCATGTAATAAATAACGTTATCCACCACTCCATTGATTGCTTGATTTGAAAACAAATGCACATGGCCGGGAGGAGGGTTAGCAAAACAGCGAAAATACTGTAGTTCCCCTTTAAATGCAACAGGTTGACACAGGTACCCCTGTACAAGACGAAGCCCCCAAGATGAGCTACAAATGGAGGAGTCACTGAAAAGCCTTTCCATTTTGGATCTTATTTATCAGTAAATCAAATTACCACAGACTTTGCCACACAATTAATCTGGGGCCTTTGGGACCTCTTAGGCTACAGAGTCTGGCATTTGGCCACTTTGCCCAGCTGGTTGAGCCTCGGTCTGAAGAAGCACTGGGCCGAGACAATTTGAAAGCTATAGAGGAAACGGCACAGCAATCATTTCACACTTGCACAAGCGTTCACTTGGCCCTCGATGTGGTATAAATACACAGTATATGTAGCCTACAGAAATGAATGCACACTAATGTCCCAGTGTCCCAGATCATGTGTCTGCCAACAAAAATCACCTGCTGGAAAATTGATGCTGGTGCAGAAAATTGTATTTTTCAGTGGGGAGGAGAAGTCAAATTATTAAATATTAATCTTCTATTTTTTCTCTCCAGTAAAGCCTTTAATATTAGCTGCATTTAATGAACATCATTTCCCATAAGGCCTTGACGTTTGTGTGCTGAACATCACAGCTCTGCAGAAGAGATAAGACTGTGCGTGAGTGAGTTCAGGGACTGAATGATGCTGCAGATATTTTTTAGACAGCAGAAATTAAACAAAGCTGAAAAAAAAGGAGTTATGTAGATGGAAGCAACCCAATGACAGTTGCATTATACAGTAGCCTAATCACACTGCTGCATTTGTCATCAGACTATATTGTCAATATACATTTTTTTTATTCTTTCAACATTACCACATGGTATCTCGGTTAAATATCACTTGTGTAAACCTCTGTCTTAGTTTGGTTGATTTAGATTTATGGAACAGATTAAGCAAATCTTATGTGAAATGTTCCATTGTGTAAACGCCTGTCTTATTTATTTGATTTAAATGTGTTAATTCATTTTCTGCAGTTTATCAGATTCAAACGCTGTGTAGTCTGTAAAGTTTATCTCTGTTTGAAGAGTCTGTTCTTCACAAGTTTAGCGTTGTCGGCCCAACTGAGCAATAGGAGAAGGGCCTCGGTACGAGTGATGGCTGCATGAGAACCTGATGGTCACTCTGGCTGAGCTCCAGAGATGATTGTGTGGAGAAGGGAGAAACTTCCAGAAAGGCAAAAAGGTCACTGCAGCTCTCCACTGATCTTGGCTTTATGGGAGATTGGCCAGATGGAAGCCTGTCCTGTCCTCAGTGAAAGATGCATGAAAGTCTGCTGAGTTTGCAAAAAGAGTAAGAGATTCTCAGGCGGTGAGAATCATCGAGAGTCTCTGGTCTGATGAGACCAAGATTGAGTCGGTCTCAGTTCTGAGTATCTTATCTGGAGGAAAGCAGACACTGCTCATCACAGGATCGTTCTGTTGGGGTGCTTTTCTAAGCAGCAGGGACATGGAGACTGGTCAGGGTGGATGGGGAAAATTGAATGGAGGAAAAGCACAGAGATATCCTTAATGAAAAACCTGATCCAGAGCGCTCAGGATCTCAGACTTGGCTGGCTGCAGGTTCACCTTTCAAAAAGACAATCACACATTTGTGTTAAAGAGGAACAATGCAGGATTTTTACCTTAATTAACCATCTTTGTAGTGATTGTGATGGTTACCATAAATGACTTGTTACAGGGAGAATGGAGGCTCCCTGCCTTCCGCCTGGAGTCTCTTTGTCGAAAACCAACCTGGCAAGATCAGCGCCTCCGACCCGGTGGCCCAGACCACGTCTCACAAGAAACATTACTTTACACACAAACTCACCCCATAATCTCTTGTTTATATCAGATAAGACTACACAAATATACACATATAACGTTACCTAGCTGGTTTCATTGAAGACAAATGCATATGGTCAGGGGGGAGGGAGGGTCAGCTGTGTTTTTTTTACCACAGTGTTTTAAAATATGCACTCCTGAACTGTAGGGGAAGCTTTATAGAGAAAAACGCATCTAGTGACCAGATCCAGATGTGCAGCATTTGTCACTGTATGACCTGGCAAAGGTTCTTCAGCTAAGTACTAGGTAAAGTTCAATTTTTCATTTAATACATTTCAAAAGTTATATTTTTCAGTTGTTATTACGGGATATAATAACTTGATGAGAGGAATATGATTTTACCATAAGGCTGCAACATAATTAAATTACACATTTAAATACCATTAAAATATCACAACATATCCTTAAAACACATATTAACAATGACATGAAAATAACTTTACATTATTATTTACATTATTATTAAAGGAGTATTATCGCAAAATTCGGCCACTAGATGGAGCCAGGCGGAGCTTATCAGATATAAACAAGTGGGCAGCTGTCAGAGAGAGAGAGCAGCCTCGTTTAGTCCCCCCCCCCCCCCCCCCCCGTCCCCCCTCCTTCTCCTCACCAGGCTGAATGAACGTGCAATCGCGGGAAAAAGAAAACTCGCTAGTGGAAGTGGAAGCGGCAGCTCTATGTCGCGCACAACCACAACAACGACAACAACAACTGAAACGTCCTCCTCCTTAATAACGCTGAGAGGACAGCTGAAGAAAGACACAGGGACTTGGAGACAAAGTGTTCTACCAGCGATTCAGTGACTGTGAGCACCCTAACACTGCTACATTACTTACTGTTGCATATTTGTCTGGTTCGGAGGTCGGATTTGCGAGTTCCGAGTGCATTTTAATGCAGCAAGCGCCGGGCCGGCTTGGATCATAACAAAGACAAATGCTGCATTTGCCCCATGGACACTATACTGTTGGCGATTTTTTTTGTAAATTTAGTTATGGCTCCCCCCGACCCATCTTTTGCATATTTCAGCTTATTTTATGCTATTACTGCTGTATTTGCGATAATGCTCCTTTAAATACAAAACAATCTGTTACATTTTTGAGACTAACAAAAAAAAAGCTTTTTGATTTTTTGGAGGATATCAAGTGTCTGAGGCCTCCTGAGAACAGACTCTCTTTGCTTAAAAGGCACCCTTACATAATTTGTACAGCAGCTCAAAGGAGTTTGACAGTCAACTGTTAATTATTATTTTGGTTTTTGATGTTGTCTGTGCCTCGAGGGGATTGTTCACAAGTTTTAAATCAACCTATTTGATTTTTTTTTTTTTTTTTTGAATCAAGAGAGAGACAAAATCGCCCTGAGCTCAGGTTTGAACTGCGCAGGTTTTCAGTCCCCAGTCAGTCCCCAGTCAGCCCACCTCCAGCTTTGATCAATTACATTTGAACCTCACTCTGCTTCTTGGCTCTCTTTGCCTTGCATCACCTTCCTATATTGCTGTAATTCCACTATGCAATTTTATGAAGTGAAATCTAAGTCCCCTGTCTAAGCAGCGTCTTTGTAGGTGAAATCAACATTAGAGGATTCTGCGCGCGCGACAGTGTTTCTGCTGGCTCTGGACTACGAGGTGGAGACCTATAGGAGTGAGGATCAGTGGTGGCAGCCTACTTTAATGCTATGCTGCTGCTGGTGGTTGCCTTCAAAGCCCCCAGCAGGGAGCTGGTCTCTGAGCTGCACCACTGAGCTGGCAGGGGCTCGGGACTCTCTAAAACCTGAAAATCCTCCTGGAGATCTAGCCATGCTTTACTCTGGTCAGCATCACTCTCAATCCAAGCAATGGGCTTGTTGGATAGGTTAAATTATGATTGTACCAGCTTGGAAAGAAGCATCAAAGGTTAGTTTTGGATGAGGGGCTAATCACCCTATTCACCCTGTGGAAGAAAAAGATGATAAATGTCAGACAGTGCTGAAATACCCAATACTAATACACCACCCCTGAATGGGATGATTTGTATTCCTCAATTATTTGTTATGATTTATTTGTCTGATTATTATTATTATTATTTTTATTTTTTAAAGTGTATTTTTGGGGGCTTTTTATTGCCCTTAAAGCAGAAGTAAGCGATCCGGTCGCTTTTCTGACTTCTTGTCAGCCGATGGAGTTAGCAGTCCCCGCCCTCGTCATGGATCTATTGGTCCTCGTCCCTATGTCACCACATTCATGCGCATCCCTTGGCTGCACACACAGCCCTTCATGCCGTTCTCTCTCCTCATTGGATAAAGGTTGTAGGATACAAGGAAATAAAATAAAAGTTTTCTCCTCGGCTTACAGCAGAGCAGAGTGACTGACAGACCCGTGTTTCGGACCAAACACTATAAGTGATTGCCGTCGGAAGATATAACTATTTAAGACTTATATTAACACAAATATTCCGCTTACTTCTGCTTTAATTGATAGCGCAGTTGAGAGAGAGGCAGGAAATGGGGAGGCAGAGAGGGGGAATGACATGCAGGAAAGGGCTGCGTGATGTGGGATTCGAACCGGGGCCAACTACATGGGGCGGCAGCTCTACCAAGTGAGCTAAACACCACCCCATTTGTCTGAATATATATATATATATATATAGAGGCCTTTTTCATGCCATTATTTCACAGTACAGTCGAGAGAGACAGGAAATGGGGAGGCAGAGAGAGGGGGAATGACACGCAGGAAAGGGCCATCCGATGCGGGATTCGAACCGGGGCCGCCTGCACAAGGATTATAGCCTCAACACATGGGGCGCCTCCATTTGTCTGATTATTTTGTAGCCTGCTAAGCCAGACTATATCATTAAAATGTCTAGTCTGGCAACGACCGGTAGACCTCGGCTCAATCCAGGGGGCGGGATGAAGGCTGTCTTTCAAACTGCCTCTGCACCAATAGGGTAGCGCTACGACCAATCAGAGCAAAGAGCAGGATGACGTTAGCCTGACAAGCCAATTAAAATGTATGTCGTCATGGCGTTAAGCCTGCCCAACGACTCTCTAAACAGATAGAGAACTGTGATTGGTGAACACAAACGGTGTTAAAGACTCAAAAAGTTCCTATGGCTCGTTTCTAGACCCACCTACGGAGCAAATATATTTGCTGCCGCTAGGGGGCGTCTAGATTTCTATAATTTTCCAGCCTTTTCCATGGAAAATCATTACAGTTGTGAATTGACCCAAAACTTGAGAAACAACCACAACAATCAAAAACAAAAGACTAATTTGTGTTAAGGCGCAGTTGAAGGCCCTCTCTGTTGCTGGCTCTGGATACGGTGTCAGCAATTACAGTGATCACCAGTGCTCCCAAGCAGAACTAATGAAAGTGTTGCATAAATACACTTGACGTTATTTAGGTTGACATAGATGAAGTGAACCTCAGGTTCTCTTACTTTGTGCAAACATTGTGACAGTGCTGATCCTCAAAATATTTTGTGAATCCTTGGACACTTTGATACCAGCAAGCAAACTTCTTCTGCAGATTATCTGGAGTTGTAGACTGTGACCTTGAATGATGTGTCATACTTTGCTTGGCAGAGCATATTTTTAGAATTGCACAGCGTGACTTTGATGGGTTGATGATAGTGTCTTTCAAAATGTCAAATCCAGGTCAGAGTTATATATGAATTGTTTTACTGCATGTTGGTGCTAAGGAAAGCAAAGATGGCATTTTATTCTGTTACCTCTTCATTTTACATTCAAATATTTGCAATATTTCCCCTCAAAAATCTCCCCAGTCTCTCAAATAGCCCATCTGAAAATGACAGACCATGCTCTTGAATGATAATAAGCAAAGAACTGGAAGGAAATACCAGGTTGAAAAAAAAAAGAAGGAAGATTCATTTGTGCTTTCTGTCAACACCGTCCTACATGTGTACCAGGATTTAAATCCAGTTGCACCAGTCCAGTGTTGACAGCAAAATAAATATATTCCATTATGTCACGACTCTTAGCCCTGACAGTTATACAGCGTTTAAACTGCTCAGTTTCTGAAGGCAAACAGAAACCAGGAAGCAAAGAGTGGTTAAAAGGCAGTTTCTAGTGAATTTGAATAGTGGATGGGTTTGGTGATGGGGCTGGAGGAGCCTGAGTGACTGGCACAGGGGCTGGGGATGGCGGAGCGGAACAAGTGGTTGAGCTGGAGCAAGACAGGCAGAGAGAGAGAGGGGGCTGATGTGATGGAGGAGCGGGGGGGCCGGGCGGCGAATCAGCAATCCAAATGGTGAACTGAGCTGGACGAGGCCAGAGCACAGATTAGCTGGAGTACAGAACCCGAAGCACAGGCAGAAACACAGGGTTAAGAAGGATTCAGGCAAACATGAGGGCAGAGCAGGCAGCACATAAAGAAGCTGGCTGTGGCATTTGCACTACATAGGGGACGGAATAATCTTGGAAGGTCTGGATGGATGAGCTGGGTCTATACACTGGGCTGATGGGTAAGATCAGCTGCACGTGTGCAGGTAGAATGGCAGGAGAAGGAATATTACTGTATTACAACTTGTATTTGTATTATCAATGCATAGATATGTCTTTGTAATATATCTATATGAACTAAAGGGATAGATCAACATTTTGGAAAATTGGCCCATTGCCATGATCCCTATAGTTTTAGGAGTAGGTTTGTTGCTTTTAATTGTTGGTGCAAGCTATTTTTAGAATGGCGGAGCAGAGCCGCGAGCTGCTCAGAGCTACGCTTTGGAGGCTAATGGGATTTCTTGGTTTCCTTCATCAAACTCATCAGATACACAATCCAACAACTCCAAAACGCTCTGGTGGACAAGTTGTGACATTCACCACACTATGAGATAATAACAGAATGTTTTGAGATGGAGTTGTTTTCGATGTAAATGCAGAGACTGCTTGCCGAAAAACCACCCCCGACGGGAACGCAGTTCAGTGATTTTGCATGAATTTGCCTCGAAAACAACTCCGTCTCGCAAAGTTCCGTTGTTATCTCGTAGCGTGGTGAATGTGCAGGAGTTGTTGGATTTTGTATTTGATGAGTTGATTAGGGAAACCAAGAAATCCCATTGGCCTCCATAATGTAGCTCTGAGCAGCTCTGCTCCACCGTTCTAAAAATAGCTTGCACAGACAATTAAAGGTAACAAACCTACTCCTAAAACTATGGCGGATATGGCAATGGGCCAATTTGCCAAAATGTTGAACTATCCCTTTAAATTACTAGCGCACATAACTCCTTTGCTGGTATCCAGGACTTTGCTGACATGTTCCAACAAGCAACTCTGCAAATTGTGTACATTACACTAAGCACCACTTATTTATTCATTATGGTATGTTATGCTATTGTCGTGAATGACAACAGATGGAAATTAGCTTCTGCTAAACCTGGTGTGCTCATCTTATCGTTTCTTGTAAACGATCAATGCAAGCACACATTGTCCTTGAATAAAAAAAAATTAACATAAACAGAGCAACTTTTAAAATGTGTTTCAGATTAATTCAACAGCTATTTATATAACTGTTAAAATCACTGCCCTTAAAACTTCAAGTTTTTGTGGGGGAAAAAAACAGTTCCATCTCTTCAAGGTTGTTGTCAAGGTGACAGAAGCCGTGCCTTACAAGAGAGAGTGGTAATGGCAGGCACAGCTGGTGATGCACAGTGTAAATCCTCTTTAGACCAGACCATCTCATTCTGGCTCTGTTTTCACACTCTATGAAGGACCACACCTGTGGACCGTGTCCCTCAAAAGGATGCAGCCCCTTAATTGGGATGCAGCTATAGTATAGTCTGCCTCCACAGGTCCAGATGGCAGCTGTACACACACATATGCTCAGTCTAGTGTACCTGTAACTTTGGGGGAAGCCTGAAGGAGAGCTCATACGGCAGGTTACTTCATATTTATTTTGACTGTGCTGTGCTAACCTTCTTCAGTCTTTGTGTTCCGAGAAGACAAAGTGAGGAAATATTCAGATGCTCCTTCAGAGCTTCTGCCCTGATTTACTCTGACTGCCTTTGCAAAAAACCTTCTGCATCATTGACGCTGCACTGTGGTTTCAGGAGAATACACAGACAAACTATGCTGTTCCTAGTGAACCTTTACCACACACATAATGGAAGCCCAGTGGATTATGTTTCTGTACAAGGTTGTTGTTGTAAATGCTCTGTGTAGAATCCAAACACATTCATCTGCAGCAGTGTTGAGGAGTGGACATAAGGTTGCAACTAGTCCTTAGATGCTCTGCCTAGTGCAGGCCTATACCAAATAATCCATTGGCTTTTTGTAGAAAGAAAAAGTGGCAAGGCATTTAGAACAATTCCATTTTACATGACAGAAGATGGTGAAAGTACTACGATTTTATTTCTAGACCTGTTAATATTTAATAATTAAGTAGAGTAATACTTGGTCACTTTGTCAGAAAAAGGCCTGGACTCATGGTTCCTTAACTACGGACATGACAAAAAAAAAAAGTGATGCAAGGTTCTGGGATTCTGTTTCTGGCTGTTAGAAATTCTTTGAAACACTGAATTAAGCCTGACAGCTAGCCTGCTATGGAGCGGGCTAACTCAGCAGTATAAGTCACCCCAGTTACTGAGCAGGGAATCCTATAATCCACAGTAATAGAACAGAACTCTCAAATTAGTGAGACTTATCAAAGTAAGCCAGGGTTGTCCTTTATCTGCCTCGATGGAATAGGGCTCAACTCTAAATGACTCCGGCTCCTTTTATTTCCCTATTTCATTTTGCATTTTTCACACTCGCCTGACACCGGGGCCAAACAGCTGGCCACGTCTCTGGGAATTCCCCCAGTGCTCCTGATGGCGAGTCCGGCCCCAGATGAGCCATCCTCACAAAAAAAGGATTTAAGCTACAAAAAGGAAAATATCCTTTATTTAAAGTGCACATTTATCTTTCAATTGAGAGGGAAGTTTGTGGGGTGTCATAAGAAATGGTCCTCTGTAGTAACCAAAGACGTAATAATGGCCAATAATGTAATAGTTTTGGCCATTTTAAGTGTATTGAAGTCAATAATGTAATTAAAAAAAAGTTTTTACGTTTATGTAATAACTTATTACATTATTGACAAAAAAAAATTATTGGCTCAACCATTTTATCACATTATTGGCAAGTTATTATTGGCTTTATTACATTTAAAATGGCCAAAATTATTACGTTATTGGCAGTTATTACGTTTTGGGTTGCTACAGTCCTCTGTTGAAGAGTTCATCTACACATAGGCTAATCTTCATTTTTCTGATTATTTAAAAATGCAGATTTGAACCTGGAGATGCTGCAGGAACAGAGGTCAGGAGTTGTCAAAGTCATCGCAATTTATTTCCTGGGAATCATAAACAACAATAACAGTAAATTAAAGTGAGATTTTGGCTTAAAATGCCTCATCATGGATTAAATAATGATCAAAGAGAAATGTGAATCTGTTGATGAGGTCAGAGGGAAGGGAAGGCCAGGTATCAGTAAATTATGACTATCCATAACAAATCCAATGACACATTTGCAAGACGTAGTTGAGGAGTGTGTTGCATGGGCAAAGTGACCAATGCTGCCAGTGGGGGTATAAAGATATGAAAGATAGAGAGGAGGAGGCAGGGAGTCAGTAGGGAGCTTGGCACTGAGTCAGCATTAAAGGTGGAGGGCTCCTGCTGATTTACTGCAGGACTTCAACAGGGCTGCCGCCTCATTAGCCCATCAAACCCCCCCACGGTCAAGATCACACAGGGCTAATACGTGTAAAACACAGTTTCATTAGTTTGTCATACATCATTTGACTTGTTCAAGGTGTTTCCTTCATCATTCACCATCTGCAAATCAGTGCCATGCGGTGGCCGAGGGAGCTCAATGCACTGCAAAAAAAAAAAAAAAAAATGCTTCATCTTCATCTATGCATATGCTGCAAAAAGGTCACAATATGGCCAAATGCGCTCGAGGCGGCACAGACGACAACACGACTGACACTCTGGTTCAATGCTCTGTGTCAATGCTTTTAGCTCATTTTCCAACATCACTGACAAGTTATTGACTAAAAACAACTTTAAAAACATTACTGCCGAGCAACAAGCACATCCCAGCTGGGTTCTTCTCCCTGGAAACAGAGTGTGTTTGTCTGTTTGTGTGTATTTTCAAGGGTGGTGTTGTCAGATTGATAAAGATCGTTTCTTAATTTGCTCATTTGGCATCGGCATAGTCAAGATTACGTGAGTGCTGAGTGTTTATGTAACATTATGCTATCTCACACCTGATGTTATCCGTACAGAACGGGGGAGGAGGGGGAGGAGGGGGGGCCGAGGGACACTCGCATCACCTAATAAGTTGCATTGGTGAAAGCTAATTCCATTAGCGTCGTTTAGCGGGGAACACAAGGTGTAATGAAGGCTTTAATGGTGTACTGGCCCTGTGGTGATGGTGACAGAGGGCTGAGAGGCATACTGTGGAATATAACAGTGATTCTGATTCCATTCAGCTGTGAAGATGTACCAGTCTTTGAATTACAGTCATTTCCCATTACCGGCTTTTTTTTGTTCCCACTCAAAACTGGCCAACCCATTGTTACTGTTCACAATTCGTTCATAACCCATAATTAGCACCAGATGTAATTTCCTAAGTTTATATTATAGATAGACAAATGCCATACTTTTAAAAGTACCTCCACCCTTTATTTTAACAATAAAATATTAACCATTGATATAATTAATTCCAATTAGTCTAATATCAGAAGCCTTGACTTATTGAATAAATGGACCTCGGATCTCTACTTCAAAGGAACAGAGACTGCTAATAAAGGAGTTTACTCATGTGAATGTGATGTCTGATAACCACCAAGGTGAACATGGAGCTAAAGAGGAGCGTTAATCAATAACCAATAAAAAAAAAATATGTGTATGGATTGGGCAATGAGTAATAAGCGTTTTGGCTATTAAATATATTGCTCATATTACTGAAGTGTCTATGAAGGAGACTGATTGATTAAAAAACAAAACAAAACTTTATTTTTTTGACAAAGGACAAATCTTTACATCCATCCGTGTTACTGTGCTTATCTGGGATTGGGTCACAGTGGCAGCCGGCTGAGCAGAAGGTATCAGACTTGGCTCTCAGCACTTTCCAGCTCCTCCCGGGGGCCAGCTGGGATGTAGAATCCCTCCAGCGAGTTCTGGGTCTGCCCCCAGGGTCCCCTCCCAGTCAGACATGCAAAGGTAAATAAAACATCTCAATTTTAATGGGATTATTTTTATATCATTATGTTGAGGATGACATTTTAAAGCTTTATGCCACTCAGTTGAAATGAATTAGGTTTTTGCAAACAGAATATTATAATTTGGTCAAATATGACCTGAGTACAACAAGATGACTGGAATATTTTCTCAGGAAATTGAATTAATTCAGTATCTAAAACTCCATCCTACAAAACTACAGTTGTTTCATCACCCACTGGCCTGTGGCCTACCAGTGAGTGTTGGGGTTAAAGGGATAGTTTAACATGTTGGCAAATTGGCCCATTGCCATATTCCCTATATATTTAGGAGTAGGTTCATTACCTTTAATTGTCGGTGCAAGCTATTTTTAGAACGGTCAAACTCATCAAATACACAATCCAACAACTCCTAACAGCTCTCGTGGACAAGTTGTGACCTGCACATTCACCAGGAGTTGTTTTCGATGTAAATTCATGCAAAACTGCATTTGCCTTGAAAACAACTCTGTCTCGTAACGTTCTGTTATTATCTCATAGCGTGGTGAATGTGCAGGTTAGTTTTTTAATAATGAAATTCATTTCTTCCGAACAACTTTCTAATGTCCCGGCTTCAGGACACTTGGGTCAGTACGGATGAGCAGAACGGCGGTATTTGGATGTTTCATAGTGTGTGTTTTGGACAATTCAAAAGTGAACTCTATCCGTCGCCATTATATGAAAATCCATTGCCAGCCCGACCCCCCCCCCCCTCCCGGAACTCCAAAAGTGTTACTCAAAAGGTTAATATTGAAGTATCCCTTTAATCTCAGTTGCACTTACTCAGAGGAGGGGCTAATTATCGGCATATTGCTTAAAGCAGAAGTAAGCGATCCGGTCGTTTTGGCTAATGCTGCGTTCCAGGCAGGCTTTTGAAACCGTAAATTACAGCTTCAAGTCACAATTTAGGACTTTGTAGCGTTCCAGGCAACCCACTCGTGTTTTTCCGACCTGTTTTACCTGTGAAAGTCACTATAACGGCCACTCGTAACTTCCGACCCGTGAACTCGTACCAGTTCGATCTGGTACGAGTTCACGGGTCGGAACTTCACAAGTCGGAAAAACACAAGTTACGAGTAGCCTTGAACACACCATAACCGCCCTCGTCCCTACGTCACCACATTCAGGTGCATCCCTTGGCTGCACCAGACTGGCTCTGGCTGCACACACAGCCCTTCATGCCGTTCTCTCTCCTCATTGGATAAAAATTGTAGGATACGAGAAAAGTTTTCTCCTCGGCTCAGAGCAGAGCAGAGTGACTGACAGACCCGTATTTCGGTCCAAACACTCTATGTAAGTGATTGCTGTCGGAAGATATAACTATTTAAGACTTATATTAACACAAAAATATCGCTTACTTCTGCTTTAACTTTCCATCAGAATAGCCTCTCCCCATTTTACAGGAACAAGAGGCAGTTCTTGTGCAGACTGCTTCAGGTCTCCACAGGCCTTCAAGGTCCAGCTGCAGATACTGTGGACACCACGCCTGGATGAAATAATGAACTACCTGTACTAGTTCACATGATAAATGTATAATGTACAGTACATTTCAGCTCAGCAACAGTAATGTATTTATTTCATTATAACATTCACCAGACTTTCTTTAACATTTACAGAGGAATAAAACTAATGCACTGGAGTGTGCAACAAATGTGAGATACTGAGGTAAATTGAAAAATCAAACCTGAATAAAGGCCTGTCTCACATCAAGGCTCTCATTTACTGAAGAAAGTGTTTGAACTTATTTTCACTGTCGCTATTTGATGCACTGGAGCACATCATCATCACGATTTAATGTGAGTACAAAAAGACTTTTGGTCTAGTTGTGGTTGATGGGACACTTAGCCTCAGCCGGTCCCCCAGGGAACCTGAGGGCTCCTACAGTTACACATCCTTCAACCCTGACACTTACATCACGTCACATTTCATTCAGTACTGCTTCGAGTGTCCTCTTTAAAGTCACTCCCTCCGATCCACTGAGGTCAACAGGGGACAGATGTGCTGATGATATTGTTCACTTTCCCTGTCTCCAGAGTAACCCGTTTCTCCGTAGTGCTCAATATGCACTGTCTTTGAACCCACTTTGCAAGACAAGCCTACTAAAGAGGTATGGGTTTGTTAAGTGGGCTAACACAACGTCATGCCGCTGAGAATTGCAAGGAGGAAGAAGCCATTGCATCAGTTACGGGGCTTTAACTCGGAGTGGCAGCTTGTGACAGAGGAGTGTCGCTGAGGCAGAAGTCTGCAGGAAACGCCTGAACAGCAGCAGCAGCAACCGAGCTTAAAACTGTCAGTGGTAGTGGTGGCAGACAGGGCTGGCCCCCCCATGGTGAAAGACCCATCAGCACTAAAACTGTTAGCATGGCAATGAAAAACCCATTCTAATTCTAAATTAGCTTGCTTTTTTCATCATATTTTCATTTACGTAGAATATTGGCTGTACTGGTATCCTTTCTATAAACTACAGCTGTAACACTATGGGACATGGCAATGTTTCAAAGTTAAGTGAGAGTTTTTTATATGCACATCACAGCTTTTTTAGGTGCAGGGCAATATAAAAATGCCATAGAAAAAAGAGATGAGGTATGCCTGCACAATGGTAGCAACAAAAAATATTACTATTTATTTGCACACACAACGGAAAGTTGTAATCTTTTTGTGGCTACCAATGTTTCTAAGTAAACCAATAACACAGAGCTAGTTAGTATAGAGTATATCCCTGAGTGGACACAAACAGCAGATTTTTTCTTTCATAGTTGATACTTTGGGCTATTTGAGGTGGAGTTATGTGAAGTACTTTATCTATTGTACTCCATTATTTATAGTCAGTATATTATCTGCAGCAGATTCAGCCACATCCCAGTTAGAAGAAGACTTTTTAAAAAAGCCTGTAGTAAAAACTAATATTTGTATATCTTCACCATTTTCTGCCTGAAATATGGACATACTGTATGTATGAAATGTGGGAATGCATGTAAATGTATGTAATATGGTCAAGGATACACTCCTGTGGTCCTTTTGGATTGTTTGTACTCTCAAGGCTGTATGTATGGCAGGTGGAAACAATTTTCCTGAAAAGGACAAATACATCTATCTATCTATCTATCTATCTATCTATCTATCTATCTATCTATCTATCTATCTATCTATCTATCTATCTATCTATCTATCTATCTATCTATCTATCTATCTATCTATCTATCTATCTATCTATCTATCTATCTATCTAACATGAGTATGAAAGAATATTCAAAAGTTAAATAATATATCACTTCATTAATCCACAAGTCAAATATATTATCATATGACTTGTGGACTTGACTTGTGTCGGGGGTTAATCTTAGGCTACAATATATTGAGGGAAGGGAGTTCATCCTCAAAATAGGATAGAAATGGTTGCTAAACTTTATAATATCTATGGTCAGTGTATTTGAGTAAGTTGTTCAAGTTTAAGATGGGACATCACCTTCTCCACCCAACCCCTATGAGAGGGGGCGTAACCTTCCTCTGACTAAGGAGCACAAGTCAAATAAATGACAAAATGAAAAATATACAGCAAATTGCAAAACCAAAATGCACTTCTTCACTCTGACCTGAAAATGATAAAGGCCGACAGCTTCACCACTTGCCTGAGCTGCTAGCTGCTAGTTTGTGAAACTTTATTTATCACTGTCTCATTGTCCATGGACAAGAGAGTTGCAGTGCTCATCAGCATGAAAGCCTCTACGTGCCCCTGAGTCAGTCAGCTTTTAAGCCTGTTCTTAAAGGGATAGTTCAACATTTTGGCAAATTGGCCCATTGTCATAATCCCTATAGTTTTAGGAGTGGGTTTGTTACCTTTAATTGTCGGTGCAAGCTATTTTTAGAACAGCGGAGCAGAGCCACTAACTGCTCAGAGCTACGCTACAGAGCCTCATGGGATTTCTTGGTCAAACTCATCAAATACACAATCCAACAACTCCAAAACACTCTTGTGGAAGTGGTGACCTGTACATTCACCACGCTATGAGATAATAACGGAACATTACGAGACAGAGTTGATTGAAAGCATCAACAAAAGTCTTCAATTACTATGGAATTACATGGTATAGGCATCAGTGAATAGGTTATACTGGTACACAGGTGGTATGGTTTTTGGTTAAAGAACATACCTGCTCTCTAGTTCCATATTCAACAGTCCAACTTATTTAACCATTATAAGTTCAATATGCAGCACGCTGACTTTATGTATGCAGAATGTATATGTGTTTTATATAATAACTTCAATTCATATATTCCTGCTGCTATCCCTACTCTCAGCAGTCCTTCTGGCCTCCTCATTGCTCATATTTGTGTCATCTGAATAACGGGGGTTTGGGAAGAGAGGTGAGCTACAAAAATATTTAATGAAAGGATTTTTTCAAGTTTTTATCTTCAAATGATATTTAATGGAAATTCAGGTTACCAGCCCAATCACTGTCTCTATTTACCTTGAGCTGCTTGTTGTATGAGTGAATACATGTCTGATAATTCATTACTTCCAGCGAGTTCTGATACATACAGGTGATATGGAGTGTGACTTTGTTTTTTAAAATTCTGCATCTGATTTCATGTGCTCTGGTCACCTCAGTATGATTTCTAACAATTGCCCATGGATGCCTGAGCCCTCACCTCATCAGCGCATGATAAATGCTGGAACAAGCTGATGGCATTGAGTAAAAACAAACCATGGGGCAATATGTTGGATATTGGAGCCTAGTGAATCATGAAATGTGAATGGCAGATGATGTTATTACATTTCAGAGGCTGGTGATGATTGTCTGGGACAACAACTCTGTTGCAGCTGCGCATGAAGGAATGGGAGATTGGGGAGTGGGGACCAGCTGGGCGGGAAGAGAAGTTGGAAAACAGGCGTATAATGAATGGCGGAAAACATACAAAAATAACATTGCCGTGACAACATTAGGCCTGAAAAATGAACGGAAGCGACAGAAACTGAAGTTCCCTGAACCAGGACACCTGAGCCTGGCTCCAAACAAGACATTGAATTCCCATCATGTAAAAATACCCAACTTTACAGCCCAATGAACAGGTTTATAGCCTGGGCTCCATAGCTAATTTAAACATCCATGATAACTGAGGGACACATTTTTACACAACTCACCCTATAAAACGTTAGCTATCCATTATCGGACGAACTGGAGCTAGGTGCCACCTTCGGTAATACAAGTCTCTGAATATGACCTCGTCTCGGCTGTGTCGTAGCATTGATACCATTTAGATACAAATAGGGGAGACTACAAATCAGGCAATGCTGTCACGAAAATAAATTAAGTAAGAAAAACAAAACTTTCTTGCATTAAAATGAGTTTTTTCTTTCTAGAATTGGCTGTGTTGGCCTCAGGGTGCTACTTCCTCACATAGGGAAGAAGGATTGTTCCATAGTGGAGAAATTGGAAGTATTACAACTGACCCATGTTAAAGGGATAGTTAAACATTTTTGCAAATTGGCCCATTGCCATAATCCCTATAGGTTTGTTACCTTTAATTGTCGGTGCAGGCCAGTTTTACAACAACTCCGTCTCGTAACGTTCCATTATTATCTCATAGTGTGGTAAATGTGCAGGTCACAACTTGTTGGATTGTGTATTTGATGAGTTCAATGAGGGAAACAAAGAAATTCCATAGCGTGGCTCTGAGCAGTTCGTGGCTCTGCTCCGCCGTTCGAAAAATAGCTTGCACCGACAATTAAAGTTCCAACCTACTCCTAAAACTATAATTTGCCAAAATCTTGAACTCTCCCTTTAACAACCATCCCCGACCTACCCTTACCAGACAAATATTATGTCTTTCAGTCAATGTGAGGAAGTCTGTGCTGCTGTATTTGAGGCGCAGCTTTGCACCAGCACAGTCAGTTCTTCAGCGAACGCTCTGTTGTGACCTACAATAACAAGAGTATGAAGCAGTTCTGAGCAACACAGTTACGGTTGTGGATCAAACGTTTAAGCTCTTATGGGAGAAGCAGTGTAAAATGTACAACGCGCGCTCCATTTCAACAGCTTTTTTTTTTTTCTAATAAAAATACAAATGCGCTGATATCAGACACAGATAGTAAAACATTAATGGGGTTAAGATTATTAGCATTAGATTATATTTACAGGGTTGCCTCTGTTTCTGTACTGCAAATATCTCTGGGGAGGAGAGCTCCCTTGGGAGGTAATTACAACCAACTGTGTGGCATGCACTCACACACACTCACACACACACACATGCGCACACCCTCCTCTGTTTTCACATACAATATGATATCAAACAGCTAAAATGAACCCCCCCACCCTCCTACAGAGAGGGAAGCAGAGAGAGGGCGGCTTTTGCTGATGTAAACAGGCGCTTATTTCTCTCTTGCTAAATGCACTTTGTTGCACGCTGCGATCCGGGGGGGTGGGAGGCCGGGTGATGGGATGCGGGTGGTGAGCTGAGCGACCCCCCGAGGACAACAGAGGCCAATTCTGCCTGGACGTGCTGTTATGTTAGCTTTTTGTTCCGTCCTCTGATCTCTGTGTCTGGATTAATAAAAGACTGACTGGCTTCAGCCCCCTGGAAGATACCGTTAAGATGCTATTCGAGATTGGCGTGCTGTGCTTGTGTGCAAACTATCCTGCAAGTAAATCAATTAGTCGTAATGAGACCTCAAGGGAGGCAAACTAATGTGCAATTCATATTTGTTTTGGGGGCCTCACTCTGCCTGTTGTATTTTGGCTGACCTTTTAAAGAATGCAGAAGCATTTCAAACGCACTCTCGCTCGGCATTAGCATTTCAGATCCAAATTATGCAGCTAAATTAAGAATGAGTTCATAGAGACTAGCAGGCGGCAGGCAGCGCAAGACGGGCGCAAATGCAGCTCATCACTGTCGCGGTGTGAAATCATGACGCGCTTTCAGGCTCATTTACTCCCCGTGAGACCACACATCTGCAGCGGATACTCATTATTCACAGGCTGTGATCGGAGACCCACATCTAACCGAGAGACTGAAGAGGAAGCAACAAAATATGTAAAATCTATTTAAGTATCAGCGCATTTTGCTTGTATTAAGTCAAAAACTACTCTAGCAGCTCTGAGGACCTGGTGTCAAGTAAACCTAACAAGATTTCCGTGCTAACAAGCTCAGAGTGTCAATGTTAAGATATCAACATTTTGGCAAATTGGCCCATTGCCATAATCCCTATAGTTTTAGGAGTAGGTTTGTTACCTTTATTTGTCGGTGCAAGCTATTTGTAGGACGGCGGAGCAGAGCCGTGAGCTGCTCAGAGCTACGCTACGGAGGCTAATGGAATTTCTTGGTTTCCCTCGTCAAACTCATCAAATACAGTATCCAAAAACTCCAAAATGCTCTGGTGGACAAGTTGTGACCTGCACATTCACCACGCTATGAGATAATAACAGAACGTTATGAGACAGAGTCGTTTTCGAGGTAAATACAGAGACTGTTTGCTGAAAAACTGTCCCTGAATGCAACGCGCATCAGCGGTTTTGAATGAATTTACCTCTAAAACAACTCTGTATTGTAATGTTCCGTTATTATCTCTTAACGTGGTGAATGTCCCGGTCGAACTTGTCCACCAGAGCGTTTTGGAGTTGTTGGATTGTGTATTTGATGAGGGAAACCAAGAAATCCCCATTTAGCCTCCGTAGCGTAGCTCTGAGCAGCTTGCGGCTCTGCTCCGCCGTTCTAAAAATAGCTTGCACCGACAATTAAAGGTAACGAACCTACTGCTATGACTATACAGCGATTATGGCAATGGGCCAATTTGCCAAAATGTTGAACTATCCCTTTAAGTATACAAAAAGCTTGGTTTGACATGAAACCATAATCTCACCACCACCCTAAAAACAGTTCACTGAGCAATACTGTTCTCTTTTTGGGCAACATTGTCAATCTATATCTTTTTGGAAAAAATGTTCTTTGCTGAGCCTGCCAAAGCATTAAACCAAATGTCCCTGTTTGTTCAGGTTCAGGTTATCCAGAAAGGACCAAATTGCTGTATCATATACTGTATTTTCAAAATGTCATATTACTGATAATCGTCTATCCTTCATTCCACTGGTCACACACATTGAATGATGAAAGCTTACACCAGAGTTAACACTTGCAGGATCAGGGTTTAAGCAGTTTTGAGATTGTTTATTATAAAAATGGTAGAGGCTGCAGAGAGGTGATGGAGTTGATAAAAATGAAAAATGGAAAGTCATGCTACACCTTTTATTTCCTTATTCAAAAATATGCACTTTACTCTAAAATGCAACTTTTTCACCTCTATCTTGTTACAGACTGTATTTAACTTTTTTTTTTCTATCTGGACTCCTATGAATACAAATTGACTACCCTTACCTTGACTGGATGATTGATCCGTGCAGTGTTAGCATGAAAGTTTCTGGATGTGTAGTATAAGTTCACACAATATAGCCTACAAGAAGCTGCAGATGCACATTTCAAAACCTTTTACAAAGCATCAGGAGGAGAATGAGATTGTTGGAGTAGGGCTGTGACCAGCCCAGCTGCAGCCTCACACCTCCCCATCAGCCGTTAGAGACTTTGTAAAAGTGCATTGACATTCACAGTAATTTTCATATGACCTTTCCTCCTTATGGCACTTGTGACCATTTGAATCTCCTGTGTGTATGGAAAAGGAAAACAATCCCCCACCGCTGTAGACTGACTGGTGCAGTGCTGGGCCTTCACTCTGCTGCTGAACAGGCTTGACCAGATAAACTACATTTCCTTTATTGGGCTGCACATTTGAGCAGGGCCAGCGGTGTTTTTAGCCCCAGATTGTGACTGACATGGCTTGAGTAATGACACCCTGCTTTGGATGGGAACTCATAAAGTCTCCTGTATAGCACTGCCTGTCTCTATAAGCACCGTACACCCCTCTGTGGAATATGAACTAAAAGTCATTGTTCCACAGCTCCTCCAGGGGAGCGCTGGTTGTCTGTAAAAAATGATAGAAAGAAAAACTAAAAATGACACATCCACATAAAGCCGTATCCTATTCTCAGCTGCTGCCTTCTCATCATACACATACACAGACACACTACACTGTATAATCTACATGTTGTTACTGTATGTGAAGACATGACACATTCGGCTGGGTCTCCAGAGGCTCCATCACCGTGTCAATCCCTGCGGGGAAGCAATGCGATGGAGCATCTGACAGATGACTGATGGGTTTCTTTAACATTCATGCAGCATTTCTATGTCAGCAGAGCATTTTTACATCCCCGTTGGTGGGAATGCACTTATTTATGAGACGCACAGCAAGAGATAAGGCTTTCAATACTTCACATCATATTATACCATCATCACACAGGTATAAAAATGATACCACCTCAAATGGCTCTTTGGTTGATGCTTGATCTTTGGCATGCTTTATTTGGGGATATTACATTTTGGTTGTGGGGGTGGGGTGGGTGGGTGGTGGTGATTTGTTTAAAGTGTCGTCCCTGAAGCGGAACACTGAATTATTATCCACTCCAATGAAACAGGCTCTCCAATGTTGCAGTAACAATCCTCCAATGTCACCTTGCCGTGGAGAGCTACAGTACAAACACGCTGCAGAAAGCTGCTATCATCTCCGCTGTCTGTTGACTGATGGTCATGTGGCACGGAACGCATTTGGCTTCAATGAAGATAATCGAAAAAGAGGTGGAAAATGAAATTTGCTCTTCAGCCCCAGTCACACACTTTAATCTGCAACACTGTTATGTTAATGCCACAGTGGGTTTACAGTGTAAATTAGAAATAGGAATAAAATAAATATGGATATATAGTACTTTCCTATACAGCTGATGGTTTTTCCATTAATTCCCATGTGGTTTTAATTATCAGGCTTTTGAAGTTTAATCAATAGTTACATTTTCTTTCCGGCACTGACGTAGAGCTCCCATTAGCTTCAGCTTCGCACAATCACAAACTCATTTACTAGCTGTGTGGCAACCAAATGACTAGCATCAGTAAGTACCACTCTTAAGGGTCGGGCTGCCATAACCTAACATTTCACTGCACTACTGCTACTACTGAAACTCCTCCAACCTCCTCTTTAACACTGGCTGGAAGGTGGAAAAGTTTGCAGAGCAGGCGACATGACACCTCCCAAACCTGCCGCGATGCGTCATGCAGACCTGTGAATCCAGTCAGCTCTGATTGATTCAGCCCCAGTCTGGATACAGGTTCATTTATGAAGCTTCAGAGGCGGTAAACATCTTCATTCATGCAAATTATGATGCACACGGAGAAACTGTGCTCGAAAATATCATCACCGTGAGCCTGAAGTTAGCAGCCTAACAGGAAGAATGCAGCACTGTGGTGGTCTATGGTGTATCAAGGAAACTTAGTGTGTCCTTAGTGCCACTACATGTAGGTCAAAGCACTTTGTTTGTACTGTACAAAGTCCACTGGTAAACATTACAATCTAAACATCAGCAACGTTGTCATTGAGAGCATGTCAGCATGCAAATATTAGCATTTAGCTTAAAGCACCACTGTGGCCAAGTACAGCTTCATATAGCTGTCTGCAGTCATTGTATGTCAGTCAGCGTGATGAAGACAGTTTGTTCTCGCTGCTGCCGACAAAACAGTCAGAGAACAGTGATGGCTGATAGAAGTATGAGAATACAATGTACTATAATATACAACCAACACACTGGTAATGTAAAGCTGAAGTAAAATGAATCTCCTTGCACAGCTACAGGTCGTCAGGGTCAACTCCAAAACGTTCCTGTGGAGAAGGTGTGACCTGCACATTCACCACACTATGACACAATTGAATAGATTAGAATACAATTGATGGCTCACCACAAACACACTGCAAGAAAAATTCTCTGTCCCAGTTGCTGTGTGGGGTGTGTACTGTATGCATCCATGGCCAAACTGTCCCCAAGTGTCCTGATGGGAGAAAAAGGGGGACAGGCATGAAGCATAGTAAAGAAAACAACTCAAGTCTTGTGAATCATTCATTCCAGTGGTTCAATAGTGGACAATTTGTCGATCCAAAAAGCTTCCCTTCTCAGAAGTTGCTTGATCACATTCCCCCTCTGGGATTAGGTAGCACCCTTTCAATCCCAGTAGAGGAGGCCGAACCATGGTGTTTATTAGTTATATTTTTCTTGTGTTCAGACAATTGAAATCAAGAGTGATGTTACCTGCTTGACAGTTTCGACTGTGACTCCAGTCTTCCTCAGAAGCGTCATCCGACGTGTTACTGACGTGTCATTTATCAGCTGGTCGGTACGGCGGACCTGTCAGAGTCCGCCGTACCGACCGCGCCCCCTCCGCCCTGGGTGGTCTCTGGAGCACGGAATCCCAGGTGTGCGAGAGAGTGTACGCCCCCTCGTCCCGGTTGATGGTGTCCCTCGCCCGCTTCCTGCCTCTTTTATCCAGCGTTTGAACTTGTTTGTTTCTGATGTGATGATTTTGCCTTTGTCCCATTCCATGATGTGATTATTTCTTCTGCAGTGGTCTGTGATTGCTGATTTTAGGTTTTCCTGTTCTGCTTTTTCTTTTTGTGTCCGTGTGTATCGTCCAGCTGTCTCTTTTTCGCATTCTTTTTGGTGTTCTTTTTTCCTTATGTTGAATGACCTCCCTGTTTCTCCGATGTATGTTTTGTTGCATGATTTGCATGGTATTTCATAGAGACCACCCAGGGCGGAGGGGGCGCGGTCGGTACGGCGGACTCTGACAGGTCCGCCGTACCGACCAGCTGATAAATGACACGTCAGTAACACGTCGGATGACGCTTCTGAGGAAGACTGGAGTCACAGTCGAAACTGTCAAGCAGGTAACATCACTCTTGATTTCAATTGTCTGAACACAAGAAAAATATAACTAATATATTTGAGAAGACAAAATGAACATAATTAATCCATGGTGTTTATCTTTATAGACCCCTTCACGGCCTACGTCACTACATGTGATGTCACAATGTTCACTGGAGGCAAAACAGCTGACCCAGACTGTATATAGCCCCCGGCTCTTTCCTTGTGTCAGTCTGAGTTCTCAACGGGCCAGACCGAACAACACAAACGGACGCACCGGGTTCAGGTTGAAAACATTTAATGGCTTAACGCATCGGACCACAAGCTTCTTTTTCTTCCGGCCGAGAATTAATGCTCGTGACGTGAGTCCAGGGCCGCATCGAGTCCAGGCTTCAACACCTGCGGATCTGACCAGGTCGGGTCTTTGAGAAGTGTAGCAGGACTGAAGCAGCTTAGAAAGTGCTCAAACAGGCGATCGTGGGCTTTCAGAGGCTTGGTACATTCACAAGAACTAGCAGAAAATAGAAACAGACCCAGCTTTTATTTGTGAATTTACAGTATCTGGAGTCAACTTTTAAAAAATAACGCTCACGCTCTTGGAGGGTGGGTGTACTAACATATTCACTAAAATATGCATTTTCCTCATCCATTCTTGAAAACACAGTCATTTAAAACATGTTAACCAGCGTTTACAAGCTAGCACGTTTGAGGGAGACGGCTCTCCATTCCGAAACACCCCCACTCCGAAACACCACTATTCCGAATGTTCCCGCGAAACACAGCTGTTCCGACCCCCCACAGCTGTCCGTGGTGCTGAACCGCGTGACGTTGTTTACACTGCGTTGTGGCTTGTCTGTGAGACGCGCGCTGCTCAGGGACTGGGCAGATCTGTACCACTTGCTTTCTCCACCACTCCGTTGAGGGACATCTCCACAGAGTAAGATAAATACACTTTTTTTCTCTCCCCCGCTCCGCTCGAACGCGGCTAAACCCGGCTTGAGCCCACATGGGCGCGAGGCTGCTGCAGTAGTAAAAAAGGTGGGTTTGGAATGGAGGGTTTTCCCAACAGCCTTTTCGGAATAGCGGGGTCTATTTTCGGAAAGGCGTTTGAGATGTTTTGCCTCCAGTGATCACCCTGCCCACCTGGATGTTTACAATCTGTGAGGGGTCTGTAATCTCTTGCAATGGCATAATCAAGATTGTGATTTTTGATGGCGGCCTTTTGTTCAGCAATTCTACACTGGTAACGTGTAACTTTAGTGCATTACTTGTAAAAGTAATGGAGTGTTTTCATATAGGTGTGTAACTATCTTTATGTAAGTGAAGGACCTGAATGCTGGAAAAACATACTTGTATGGAATTGACTATCAAGTCAGGCCACGAAAGGAAAGCTGGCGCTGGCTGGTGGAAACAGACAAATCAAGACAGATGAAGCGGGGTCTAGCCTCAGTGTCACCTCATTACTTTGATAGCTTTCACATTATTCCAGTGTCACGTCCGTGCTGCGATATCAGACGCCTGTATCATTTGTCTTACGCCCTCTGATCATCCGTCATCTGATCATTTGTCAACACTGCGGTGATGAAAACAGAGGAGATGGATTGCCACTGAGCTCACTGCACTAACTTTCAGTGACATTCGCATGAACCCCATTTAAACAAGCATAACAGTCCTCCGTCCCAGACCCGCTCAGGGCTTCACTGGTGTTTTTTTTTCTCCCTTGGCGGCAAAGTCCACACATAGCAATACATACGGCACAAAAAAAAAAACTCAACAACAACACCGTCTCAGCACAAACTGAAAGCTCCAGAGTCAGGTCACGTCTGCAACCTTCACATGGACTGAAGAGGATGCGATCAGACGGAGCATATGCATCCCTGAGCTCTGATGATCCGGCATCCCCCCGTGTGTCCGCCGCTCCAAACGAGAGCCCTTATCTTCACTTCTACGCAGCAGCAGCTTCAGGATCAGCTCAAAGAGTGAAAGGTTGAGTGTGTTCCCTTCAACTCCAAGGGGGGTGGTGTATGAGGTGGTGTATGGGGTGGGGTGGGGGCAACAAGAGCCTGTTAGGGGATTTCCAGAGCTCATGTGAACTCTTGTAGCATTATGTTAATGTTACGCTGCCTTCATGCTCATTAACATCAGCCTGTGGTGACACTGTTAAGCATCTGGCACCGTGGATTTCGCCAGCACTGGGGGCATTTACTTGTGTAAACAGCTACTGATCTGTACTGGTCTATGTGTAATAGTCTTTACTCAGCTTGGTAATCTCAACAAGTCGTCGGGTTTTACCGGCCTTGTCTTTTTCTTCTGTCTTCTCTTTCTTGCCATCAGTCAGGCTGTGCATGAGAGCAGAGCATGTGTATTTTCGACCATCACCCTGCAACAGGTCATTATACCTTTACAACAAAACAACCACCACTACGATTTTTTTTTAAAACTATTACAATTGTTTGTTCTCTGGGGGCGTTGTTGTGTAGATCTTTGGGTTGAGCAGGTGCTCTTGCTGCATCCGGAGCCGGTTCAAATCCCCCAGCAGCCCTTTGCTGCATGTCATTCCACCTCTCTGTCGCCCCATTTCCTTTCTCTCTGAATATCCTAGTAATTAAAGGCATAGCCCCCCACACATGCCTCAAAAAAAGAAAAAGAAAAAAGAAAAACCATATGAACTTCATATGTGATTCACATTTGCAAAATTTTGCACATGGGAAACATGTGATTTTGGCCTAATTTTATGTGAATCACATGTGAATTCCCATGTGAACCCATTTTCCACCTGTGGTAACATGTTTTACACATGTGCTCTACATGGTAACACATGTAATACCACATGTGTTACCATGTACCAAAATCTTTCACATGTGAAAAATCACATGTGAATCACATGTGAAGTTATGTGGTTTTTCTGTGAGGATTTAAAAAATGTTCTTTAATCTGTGACTAAAATGATGTGGTCAAGTATACAGTATGGCAACATTGTCGTTATGATTCAAATAAATCAATGTTAAATGGGGGGAGGGAGCGGGACGGGGGCTTGGGTCAAAAAATGTGTTCACAATCAATTATTTTTCTTTAATACGGAAAAATCTAATTACCACAATGGTAAAAAAAAAAAAAAAAAAAAGAAAGAAAGAAAGAAAGAAAAAAAAAATCAATGTTGACTCTAGACAAGATGGAAACATGGTCTCCAGTGTCAAAGGCAGACATGATGGATCCATCATGCTGCCATATTATTTGATCTGGGCAACTCACATGACATGAGAATCAACTCTCAGCTGTGTGCTGAGTGTACTGTCATGTTCGCTGCCTGCCACAGGTGATAGGAATCCAAATAGTCTCTGAAGGTAATTTAAAATTGATAACAAAAGTATAATTTGAACAAAGATGGGCCACAGAGTGTGTGTGTGGGTGACATTGGCTGGGCTATCGTTACAAGTAGACAGCTTGATTAGTGATGCGGTCACATGAGGATCACATGCAGACATTTGGGGGCATGCAATCATATGCAACAAAGCAAAAAGCTGAAATGGTAATAAAACACACCATTAAATCTCCCCTTCAGGACCATGGACAGCATCACTGGGCTGGAAAAAAAATGAGCTTCAATGTTTAAAGATAAAATAACCTCAAATGCAACATGCATGAATTTTAAAAAAAGATACGTTTGGGGGATTTGGACATAAAAATATTTGTGCACAGACGGGGCTATATGGACCCAAACTCTAACCTGAGGCATCAGGTGTAGGAAGCCTGATAACTACAGCCTCAGCGCAGCAGTTGAGTAAATAAAATGAGCTCCATTCCACCGCAGGCTGAGGCCAAAGAGACTGCTGTATAAGACAGGCTCAGAGTTACTAAAGCAATTCTCTGCAAAGCCAACAAAAAAACTTTTTTCCATATCATCTTTTTGTGATCCAGAAGTCACAGAGCTACAGTACGATTATATTCACAATTCTCTACACTGAAAAAGCTGCTCTCTACTCACTGTCATATTGATTTCAACTTAATTTTTCATGTTCATTCTTTCTGGCGTTATTGAAACTTTTTCAAACAATTTTCTCACATTTTGCCTGTATCTAATCCAACTACATTCTCCCTTTTCTCATCCCCCTCCTCATCTCCATTATTTCCCAGCAGCACCACCAGCTCTCCACCTGCACCATCCCCTAGCAGGCTCATTTCTAACAACCCTAGCCATGGTGGGGGTGGGCGGGAGACGGCGGCTGCTATAATATGTTTATGTCTCTCCTGCTGCAGCCAGGCTGTGACACTGTGATGTAAGAGGAGGGAGCCCGAGGGGAAGCCTCCTCCTCCTCCTCCTCCTCCTCCTCCTCCATAATAAAGGCAGTGGGAAGGGAGAGTCTTTGCCTCCATCAGCTCTGGACACAATCAGGGCTTTGACCCACCAGCACCAGGCGCTCAGAATGGAAATGAACTCGCCGATGGAGTGTGGTTGAAAGAGAGTGTGTGTGTGTGTGTGTGTGAAAAAGAGAGAGTAATTGTGTGTGTATTTTATAGGGGCGGGCACAGAGACCTGTAAGGTCTAGACAATGAGGAAGCACTTTCCAAGTCTCTGTGGTCTCATTACGTTTTGAGCTTCTTGTGTGTTATCATCCTTAAGTGTTTGCACTCACTTCCCGTCTGGATGAAGGCGCCTGGCGTATATACCTGACAGCGGCCGAGCCGAGGGACACAGCAGCATCAAGAGAGGACTTTCACCTACTCAGCATCCATACTAATGCAGCAGCCAGCCGCCGGCAGGGAATTCTTAATCATGCTGCAGGCCGGGTATCTTCCTCGTCCCCGCTGAGCACTTACAGCACCAACACCGAAGGTCGCCGTACTCACATGTGCAGGACACTTCTCGCTCTCAAGCTATGTCACAGTCACCTCCATGAAACAACTTTCTCAAAATTGTTTTATTACCTGAATGCCCCCCTTGTGAAGGAAGGGGTATTTTACGAGCATAGTGGTTAAAGGGATAGTAGCATTTAAAAAAAAAAGTGGGGTTGTATGATCTACAAATAGCCCCTAAGTACTTTAATTGCAGTAGAAGACTATCTGCACTCCTCCCTTTAGCAACGCCAGCCCATAGCCCTGCCCAGAGATTTACAACATACAGTGTTATGAACAGACCCAAAGAAACGGCCTATTTTCGTGGCCTAAAAGAGGTTTTACCTGGAAAAAAATACACAGTTCCATTGTTCGCTATAATATAATTTTTTCCAGCCCTTCAAAGTGCAGGAAAAATGCAGTTTCTATTTGGACCTAACCAACTCACGTATCCCTCCGCCCAGGGTTAGCGCCCACCCTGCTTTTTTCCTGCACTTTGAAGGGCTGGAAAAAATTATATTATAGCGAACAATGGAACTGTGTATTTTTTTTCAGGTAAAACCTCTTTTAGGCCACGAAAATAGGCCGTTTCTTTGGGTCTGTTCATAACACTGTATGTTGTAAATCTCTGGGCAGGGCTATGGGCTGGCGTTGCTAACGGGAGGAGTGCAGAGAGTCTTCTACTGCAATTAAAGTACTTAGGGGCTATTTGTAGATCATACAACCCCACTTTAAAAAAAATGCTACTATCCCTTTAATATTTAAAGACCGGACCCATAGAGACCCATAGTGTGTGTTTTAAAAAAAAAAACACACACACACACACACACACACACACACACACACACACACACACACACACACACACACACACACACACACACACACACAGCATGTAGATTGAAGATTTTCATCTATAAACATATGAGAGGCAGAGAACAGCTGGTGGCATGAAAATCAGACCAGCTGAGTTCAAGTTCGATGTCCAGAAACAAATATCTGCACTTTTCATGACCGAAGGAAAACAAAGAGTTAGGCATTGTGGGAAAAAGCAATCATTGTCTCTTTTGCAGAGGGTTAGATGTCCAGATTGTATTGTGAATATGAATCTACAGCCACCAGCTTAGTGGTTTAGCTTAGCATGAAGCAGCTGCTCTGACAAAATGTGACAAAATCCAATTTCCTCGACAATGTCATGCCTGGATTCAATGGTTTTCACTATTCTTGTCACTGTAAAAGTAACAGGCAACCAACAAAGATTTTAAGATAATGAAAGTCTTTTATTTTGTTATTTTTGGGGGCATTTTTGCCTGTATTGGTAGGATAATGTAAAGAGACAGGAAATCAAGGAGGGAGCCTGGGAGAATGACATGTAGTAAAGATCGTGGCCCAGTGCCATTCCTCCCCCTGAAGACTGAGGCCCTGAGCCCTCACTGACTTAACTGAGGTCAGCTGTAAGTGTGTAAGAATCTGAAAGGGCTCCAGATGCTGTAACAAGAGTGGGACAGCACACCCACCTTTCACATTACCGTCACTACACAATGTAGTCAAGGTAATGTGAAAGGTGCATGCAGCCGACATGTTTGTACTGTAAACGGAGCTGTAATACAAACTCTCGCGAGGGCTCAAATTGAGAGCTCAGTATGGTTACAGGCAGAATAAACAATATCCGGACTTACTCTCACTTCTACGGAGAGGTTGTGGCTCTGAGTTGATATTCCTTTGTTGATGAAATGAAACAAATGGAAGAGCTTCAGACGACCTGTAAACGTAGTTAGCTGTCCACTTGACTCTCACGTGAGACTTTGAATTACAGCTCCATTTACAAACAGGTCCATGTCCCTTGTGTTTGTTTGAATAGCCATCTGACGCTGTCTGTGGGGGGGGAAAATGCGGTTTTGAGGGATTTAAACAGCCTAAACAGCGTAAGATCGATCTGCACCTATTTTTATGCTGCCGTGGCGATGCGGGGACAGACAGAACTACTGCAAAACAGGAGCAATTAAAAAGAAAATCTTCAGATTCCTTCTTTTAGACCTAAAATATTAGGAAACTATAGCCCCAGGTTGAATTTGCCTGGAATTGTCCTTTAAGAGGCTGACAATGTCCATATACTGTAGGCCGTGCTATAACTAGCTGACCACCTAAGCATCCCTGGTAATAGAGGTTCTTCAGCATGATATCTATGAATATTAAGTTTCCTGTTCAATTCGACATTTTACAAACTGATTTCACAGTTAAAGCAGAAGTGAGTGATCCGGTCGTTTTCGCTAATGCTGCGTTCCAGGCAGGCTTTTGAAATCGTAAATTACAGCTTCAACTTACGACTTTGTAGCGTTTCAGGCAACCCACTCGTGTTTTTCCGACCTGTTTTACCGGTGAAAGTCACTATAACGGCCACTCGTAACTTCCGACCGGTGAACTCGTACCAGATCGAACTGGTACCACTTCACGGTCGGAAAAATACGAGTTTCCTTGAACGCACCATAACAGTCCTCGTCGCTACGTCACCACATTCACGGCGTTCCTTGGCTGCACACACAGCCCTGCATGCCGTTCTCTCTCCTCATTGGATAAAAACTGTAGGATACGATAAATGTTTTCTCTTCGGCTCAGAGCAGAGCAGAGGGACTGAGAGACCCGTGTTTCAGTCCAAACACTCTATGTAAGTGATTGCTGTCGGAAGATATAACTATTTAAGACTTATATTAACACAAATATATCACTCACTTCTGCTTTAACACTAGAACCGCCGACATTCCAACACCCCCTAGAACCGCCGAGGGGGTCATTTTTACCCCCCCGCCTCCACTCCGTCATCAATCACAAGGATGCCCTTTTTTTTAAGCAGTAAAGTTGTTCATTTTCATCATTTCTTTTAAATAATAAGTAGTGCTTGATAAAAATACTTTTAAATTTTGAATCTATGGGGAGAGTTATTAATTTTACAGTTGCTTTAGCCTAGACTATTTCGTTATGAATCGAAAAAATACATCGTCAAAAATACATTTCGCCGTTTTTTCTCTCCCTCTTCCTCTCTCTCTCTCACTCACTCACTCACACACACACACAGACGCACACACACACACACACACACAGGCACAGACACACACAAACAAACTTACGTGTATGGTTTGACTGAGGCGCTCTCCGTGGTTAGTTTCAGTAGCAACACACACGCTGCACACACGCGCGTCGTCTCTACATTCGGGCCGATACGGAACACTACGGAACACTGTCCACACGCTGCCTGTTCACAGGCTCTTCATGCACATTGTTGACATTTTGTTTTTAGTGCGTTTTAACACCGCATTTCCTCCTCTTCTCTTCATGCATGGTCAGCAGGATAGGTAGGCTACTTGTCAAACGGCGTGTAATAGTCGTTGCTAAGCAACCGGACAGCGGCGTGAATGTTGATCACGGCACTAAACAGCTGTTTTCTATTTAGTCGGGGAGCCACAGGCTCAAAAATGGGTTGAACCTGACATCGTCCGTTATACTTTTTATTTGTGTTTTTTCTGTTAACTTTGACACTAAGGAACAATAATTGAGGGGTCTGCTCTGCCGGAAATATCGCGAAAAAAAATTGTGGCCATTTCACTGTATGCACCCTTTATTTTTCGACAGGAAATTGTAAAAAATGATTTTTTTCTTCAAATCCTCAGTGGGCTGGGTAGGCTGTCAATGAATGCATTTCAGATACACAGAACACATGTGGTGACAACATCCACTGAAAAAATAACTCCTAAAACACATTTCTACATGATTTTGTATCAATTTTATGGAAAAAAATTAGGCGTTTTCTCACTTTTTCCCAATATTTTCATCTTTACTTCATTGGCAATCAACTATGGGTCCAGGTTATGACATCAGTCAATGTGTCATCATTTTCAGCAAACAGTATACTCATTCCAGTGAAAAAATTATAAAAATCCAACCAAAATCATTGGTTCTATGATAATTTCACTACTAGCTGGCGATCAACAGGCTCAGAACCTCAATGGAATTTTAGGCTAGGCCTACTCTCGAAATTCCAAAAGACATACTGGATGTTTAGCATCATGGTACACTCACAAACACGATCTTAGTATTTGAATGAGTTTGAAACAACCAACAGTTACCAGTGTTTCTAGTTTAGCTGTTAGTTGAAATTCAACTCCCGTGGGAAACCCCCTTAAAAAAGTAGTTGGGGTACCTGTAACCAGACTTTCAAAAATTCCGAAGTTTTTAATTTGGCCTTAAGTAAGTTGTGAGGGGTCAAACTAGGGGTTTTTCACGATTCTGAGTTGATTGCAAGCATTAGCTTTTCATCCAAAACACTCCTTGGTGTAAAAAAAAAACAGCCACACCCACTTTTCCTGTTCATCGGAAAGGAACAACCCCCCCCCACCACCAATAGAATGTATTAGAAGTTATTCTTTAGCATGGCACAGGTTGTCTTTAATGTCACATATACTCAATATAATATAACTTACATTCTACCTCTTTTTCTTGGTAGGACCCTCCAGGATTTTACAATGTTTTAATTGCAACTATTAACGCAAATTCAACCAGTCCTCATGTATTCTCATCCCCCACGCAATTTATCACCACAACCTCTCTGCAAATTTGCTATCATAGACCGCTGTGGCTAGTTATGGTCACAGGAATTATTGATGTTGTCAATAGCTGTGATTTTTTTTTTTATTATTATTAATATTTTTTTTATTATTGTTTTCATATATTAAGATATTATGTGGATTGGGAGTGTGAGAGAGAGAAAAAACACTGGGTGCACACCAGATTTCACATACCAGTAAAAGCTGAAATGCACACACACACACCCTTCTCACTGCTGGGTATACATGTAAATTAAAAAGTTGCTTTATTGGTTTCCCTTTTTATTATTTGCCATGGTAAATAGGCCTAAATGTTGCTTAGTGGTAGTTAGTTGGTTGACAATATACAACTTTTTACCTCTGATACATTAATATTATCTATATCTTTTTTGAAGAACTTGACGTTTTTCATGCCACTACATTGATAACATGCATAAGAAACCTATTGTCAACTTAGCTTAATTGTTAGTTGGCTAACAGTAAATATCATGGCTCATTAGCCAACTCTATGTATGTGTTACACACCCCAAACTGCATCTGATGATCATTTCATTTTCTTAAATGCTCGCTGACTGCCCCAATAGCTATCTAGCTATGGCTAAGGCATGGTCTTAGAGAGGATGTGTGCAGTTGATTGATTGATTCTTTTTAATGATCACACAGCCAGGCTGGTGGAATTTGCTTCCAGTACAGCTCATTGGTACAGGTTCCTGCCAAACATTTAACTCATTGAGTGCCAACCACGTAATTTTACGTGCCCTCTAGGAGCCAAAACGCGTTCTCAAGTGCCCTCATGGAAGCCAAAATGCGTGCTTAAGTGCCCTCATGGCAGCCAAAACATGTGCTAAAGTGCCAACTAGGAGCCAAAACGTGTGCTCAAGTGCCCTCATGGCAGCCAGAACATGTGCTAAAGTGCCCTCTAGGAGCCAAAACATGTGCTAAAGTGCCCTCTAGGAGCCAAAACGTGTGCTAAAGTGACCTCTTGGGAGCCAAAAACGCACACTTAAGTGCCCTCTAGGAGCCAAAACATGTGCTAAAGTGCCCACTAGGAGCCAAAACGTGTGCTAAAGTGCCCACTAGGAGCCAAAACATGTGCTAAAGTGCCCTCTTGGGAGCCAAAAACGCAGACTTAAGTGCCCTCTAGGAGCCAAAACGTGTGCTAAAGTGCCCTCTAGGAGCCAAAACGCATGCTGAAGTGTCCTCTTGGGAGCCAAAACGCATGCTAAAGTCCCCTCATGGCAGCCAAAACGTGTGCTAAAGTGGCCTCATGGGGGGCAAAACGTGTGCTAAAGTGCCCTCTAGGAGCCAAAACGTGTGCTAAAGTGCCCTCTTCAGTGGTGAGGATGCGCTATTATGTGCCCTTTTTTTTCCTTTTCGCCCCTGCCCTTCAAAAAGTCTGTGCACGCCACTGCTCCAGCAGCTCGGAGCCGAAACAGGAAGCTCTCAGCCGAGAGTCCTGCCCGGTCTTCATCTGGAGCAACACCGTGTCCTCCCCAAGGTCCTCCCGCGGTAAAATGTGATGGTCTCTGGGCCAAAGCAGGCCGGCACCACCGACCCGTACCACAGAAGGACTGCGACCACCGGTGGGGCCGGTGTTCCCGACCTGCTGTGGCCGAGAGACCCTCACATTCCGCGGCGAGAGGCTGTGACACGGCACGGTGCGTCTGTGTTATTGTTGTTTATTTTTAACACCATTTTAACATCACCTTATTTTAAGAATAATATCTTTTTCTGGAACCACAATAAGGTTTCACCAGCTTTATCACATCCGATATTCTCATTTTGCTTGAAGGCATCATTAATGAAAGAACGTAGTTAATATTATTTTCATTCATTATATTCATATTTTATTTTTATTGAGAAGATTGTATGCTAGCTGTTCAAAATCATATTCCTGTTCTGGACATGTGTGCTGCTCGTATGTCAGGAGTCAATGTTGCTCTTTACTGGATTGCCAGCCCCAGGTGTTTTACAGTTGTTCTACCTGGCATGTCACTGTTTACATTACAAAATAAAGTTTGTGTAGTGCCTGCATGGAGCTGACCTGCTGACAGATGTGTAGCTGACAGTGACTTTCCTCATCACTAAATCTATTCCACTTTCTGATCCTCCCTTACTCACACCAATGGGACTGGACAAATTTTGGGTGAATTCCATTTCCTCTCTTTTTTAACCCTCAATCTTAACCCTCAATCTCAAAAATGTGCGCTCCTGCTAGTGCTAGTGCTGTCCTGATTCTCAGAAAGTGCAAGTTTAAGGGCTGTATAGCCCTCAATATTGAGATTTTCCGACACCACCCTTGGGAGCAAGGGCTATCCAGAATGCAGTATTTTCTTTGTTAATAGAGATATGAATATTACGAAAACCATTGTATTATCTAAGTCTAGGGCCATTTTATGGAGTATTTACCTCATTGTTACATAACATTTATTTTCTTATTTTAGGGGTATCGGCATTTAAGGGGTGTCCCATTTCTAAGTCACAAAATAGCCCTTAAAGCTGTACAGAAAAGAAAAATGAATTTGAGCCCACTGTTGGTCCTAACATTAGTGTAATAACTCATCTATCGGACGATGTAGCCCAAACTTTGTGCAAAATTCTATTTTCGAGTAAATCTGGGATGAAAGTGTGGTAGTTTTTTTCCGCATTGGATAATGCAGACGCACGGGTTATGCGTCACGCTGCTCACGATTCATCAGCCACTGATATTGGATCCATTATCCGTCAATCAAACGTCTGAGACAACACACACACACGGAGCTTGGTCTCGACCCAAACATTGAATATCCCGCCCGCTCAATAACGACCAATCAAATTTGTTTTCCTGGCTCGGGTAAACTCGTGTGGCAACTTGTGGAAAATCGTAGAAGGAGGCGACAAACAGGACAAACACAAGCTTGAGGGTTGAGGTTGAGGGTCCTGGAGATATCTGTACAGTGCTCAACATACATCAGCACACATGTTATGAGTTTTTAACTCATAACATTAAAGTAAGGTTAATAATATTACTTAGATTACAAAATCTTTAGCACTCTATTAGTTGATGCAAAGATGTATACACCCCACAACAAAAGCTGGTACCTGACAGCACTATGTGTTTTTTGTGTCCTCTCTTCATTTCTAGCAAACTTGTTTCAGTTTTTGCTGGTATGTGAAATCCAGTGCATGTCCAGTGTCTTTTCTCTTTCGTTCACTTGCTCCCGATCCATGTAATAAATTACATTTAGCCTATTGAAATTTTTTAAGAAATTTTGCGACATTGCAAAATCCTGGAGGGTCTGTATAATGTCCTACAAAGAAAAAAGGGTAGAATATAAGTTATATTATATTGAGTATAGTAGTGATATGTGACAGACAACCTGTGTCATGCTACGGAATAACTTCTAATACATTCTATTGGTGGGGGGAGGGGGTTGTTCCTTTCCGATGAACAGGAAAAGTGGGTGTGGCTGTTTTTTTTTTTTACACCAAGGAGTGTTTTGGATGAAAAGCTAATGCTTGCAATCAACTCAGAATCGTGAAAAACCCCTAGTTTGACCCCTCACAACTTACTTAAGGCCAAATTAAAAACTTCGGAATTTTTGAAAGTCTGGTTACAGGTACCCCAACTACTTTTTTAAGGGGGTTTCCCACGGGAGTTGAATTTCAACTAACAGCTAAACTAGAAACACTGGTAACTGTTGGTTGTTTCAAACTCATTCAAATACTAAGATCGTGTTTGTGAGTGTACCATGATGCTAAACATCCAGTATGTCTTTTGGAATTTCGAGAGTAGGCCTAGCCTAAAATTCCATTGAGGTTCTGAGCCTGTTGATCGCCAGCTAGTGGTGAAATTATCATAGAACCAATGATTTTGGTTGGATTTTTATAATTTTTTCACTGGAATGAGTATACTGTTTGCTGAAAATGATGACACATTGACTGATGTCATAACCTGGACCCATAGTTGATTGCCAATTAAGTAAAGATGAAAATATTGGGAAAAAGTGAGAAAACGCCTAATTTTTTTCCATAAAATTGATACAAAATCATGTAGAAATGTGTTTTAGGAGTTATTTTTTCAGTGGATGTTGTCACCACATGTGTTCTGTGTATCTGAAATGCATTCATTGACAGCCTACCCAGCCCACTGAGGATTTGAAGAAAAAAATCATTTTTTACAATTTCCTGTCGAAAAATAAAGGGTGCATACAGTGAAATGGCCACAATTTTTTTTCGCGATATTTCCGGCAGAGCAGACCCCTCAATTATTGTTCCTTAGTGTCAAAGTTAACAGAAAAAACACAAATAAAAAGTATAACGGACGATGTCAGGTTCAACCCATTTCCTTGAGCTTTTGAGCCTGTGGCTCCCTGACTAATTGGGGGTAAAAATGACCCCCTCGGCGGTTCTAGGTATAAATGGTCATATTTTTTTTTATTTTTATCCCACAGACTTCAAAGTTCACTAGATGATTAATGAACCCATTTTAGGAAAAGTCATGAACTGAGAGAAGTGGAGGTTTTGTTTTAACAGAGTTACACATATTTAAAAACACCAAGGGGGTAAAAATGACCCCTTGGCGGTTCTAGTGTTAATATAACTCTAAATGAGATGGATGAATTGTTAATGACATCTTGCCTTGGAGAATTAACATTATCTATTCAGATGTACATGATTTCTGCCAAATTGTCTTGAGCACAAAGTTTCTACAACAGCCAACCCTAACACATCTTCCCTCGTATCCTCTGCAGCAGCTCAGACCATCCACAGCAAGTGGCTGCACTAAACAGTCCTCTTCCTTTCCAATAATCTGTTTTAAAGCTGTGGAGCTTCTCCAAATGGCCTCTTTATTTCTTCTGTGGCTGGTATTTGCAAATGTTTCCTTTTCTACTGGGCACACTTAACATCACAACCATTAAATCACAAGTTAAATTCCCACAACGGAACTACAGTCTCACTTTCTAAAGAGGTTCTTCAGCCACTCTGCCACCCTCTGTGCTCTCTGCCCTGCTCCGCTCCAACTCCACACATATGTCATGCTGATTTCTCCTGATTTAATGTTCTTTCAGAGGCCACTTGTTGATTCATGATTAAACATGTCATGAGCCAATCATCAAAACCAGAAATATGCATATGCAGTCTTTTCATCAAAACTCTGAAGCTGTGATTGTGGGTTTATAAAATTTCACTAAATCAGGATTTGGATCCATGTGTTCAAGCCTCATTTTCACTCCAGTAATTAGTCACAAATGGATGAAGGCACAGTGAAGACACTGTAATCAATCAGTTTAGATGAAAACAAAAACACTGCCTCTGCCACACGTTTTCAGCCATGGCACAGAAAGATTTTTCAGTACAACCAATGCAAAGTTGTATTTTTTAGTATATATTTTATTCTACTTAACATTTACAGAATCACTTATAATAAATAGTAAGTATATTAAGAGAAATTAAACACTGAACACATTACGAATTGTAAAATTGATCTTGCAAAACAGCAAAGCTGACACTGATGAATGAAGCTCCATGCGTGGTTTAATTTATGTTACATTCTGTGTCTCATCTCATTTTGTTTTCACTTCACATTATCTTGAATTACTTTGGAAAACTTGTGTAGATATGTTCAAGGGAACAAGTGAGGTGTGCTCTGTGGTGATTTTCAAGGGATAGTTCAACAATTTGGCAAATTGGCCCATTGCCATAATCCCTAGTCTTAGCAGTACGTTCGTTACCTATAATTGTTGGTGCAAGCTGTTTTAGAATGGCGGAGCAGAGCCGCGAGCTGCTCAGAGCTACGCTACGGAGGCTCATGGGATTTCTTGGTTTCCCTCATCAAACTCATCAAATACACAATCCAACAACTCCACAACGCTCTGGTGGACAAGTTGTGAGCTGCACATTCACCACGCTATGAGATAATAACAGAACGTTACGAGACAGAGTTTTTTTTGAGGCAAATGCAGAGACTGTTTGCCGAAAAACTGCCCCCGCCGGGAACACACATCAGCTGTTTTGCATGAATTTACCTCGAAAACAACTCATCTCATAGCGTGGCGAATGTGCAGGTCACAACTTAAGAGCGTTTTGGAGTTGTTGGATTGTGTATTTGATGAGGGAAACCAAGAAATCCCATTAGCCTCCATAGCGTAGCTCTGAGCAGCTCATGGCTCTGCTCCGCCGTTCTAAAAATAGCTACACCAACAAATAAAGGTAACAAACCTACTGCTATGGCTATAGGTATTATGGCAATGGGTCAATTTGCCAAAATGTTGAACTATCCCTTTAAATAGAGAGATCTCATGCACACTTTGGTATTCTCTTCTCATCCAGTTCTTTGGTCCATGATCAAACACCTGCAGAAACAATCACATTCCCATCACTGGTTCCTCAGCGTTAATCATCTAATTACGGGCATGTTCGCATTGTCACCGTGCATGCGATTAGCATTTCACTCCAAACACCGCTGTTCCTAATGCAGTTAATGTCTGTAAACATGTAGCTCGGCTGAACGTGTCAGCTGGCACAGCGGAGGATTATCACACTGAACGGTCATTTTGTTTTTACTTCAACTTGAGCCTCCAATTAACAGACAAATGCCACACACGGTCCAACTGAGAGACATTATTGCTGATTTAAAAAAACAGCACAGTGAAATTTTGTCCCACATAGGAGAGACATGGTAGATTTTTACAGAGAGGACCAGAGCCCAAATTCAAGGCCAGAACCGGCTTGCTGTGAAGTGATACTGCAAACCACAAAGTCACCGTGCCAATAAGAGCATTTCTGCTTCCAAAGGTGGCCTGTCTGTGGAAAATGTTTGTATGATAAAAATAAAAAAATCTCATCCACCGAGTATAGACATTTCAATATGACCTAACTGACGATCACCTGGAAGAATTTCTCCCGTATGGTTGAAATGAGGCTTTTGATGTCTTGTCACACACACACACACACACACACACCTCTGCTGTAGACGCTCCTTTCCTCACCGATTGCACTCATGCTCAATGACGGAACATCAAAGCGAGTTTGCGGCTTCCTCCAAAAGAGAAATCCAATTTGCAGTTACTCTTTGCCGAGTGTGCATGTGGAAGTGGCTGTAAACACACAGACATATACACTTTTACACACTCTAAATGGCATTATGGGATATTATATTTGTGTGACCCACTTATATACATATACATATTGGTGGATGAAATACCAAGACTTGCATACAATGTAACTGAATCAAACACATCCCATTCAGTTGTTCTTGGTGTTGAATCGGTCTTGTGTGGATCTGTCACATGTGATATTGTCATACACCAGGGTCCTGTCTTTAAAGCAACACTATGTAGTTTTTTCAGCCTTAAAATAATGTTTCTAAACTCATTAAGTGGTAGACAAACAGTTAAAAGGAAGAATTCTGCCGCCGCTGCATTGTTGCCGTTTCCGGTGTCGGTGCCAAGCAAAGAGGCTGAGCTGAGGGCGAGAGGAGCAGGGAGACCGGGCTTGAGCTTGGTCTCTGGAGCTTAGTGGAACTGTGGTGTACCAGGACCACGGTGGAGCTGTGATCCTACCTGAACAGAACAATTACAGAGCAGTTGCAGAGGGCGCGACCCCGCTCAATTCATCCTATTAACCCTTTTTCTACCACTTCAATGAGTTTAGATTTAAAGGTCAAAAAACTAAATCTTGGGGCTTTAAAGCCCCAGTGTGTAACTTATTTGGCTTTTTATTAGCAAAAATCAAATATGTCTTTCATAAATACGTATTTCACTGAAGTCGAATCACACCCGCATACAAATGAAAGCTTTCTCGTACCTTAGAATGAGTTGTTACAAGTCGTTACAAATATACAAGGGGCGACGCACCAAACCGAGGCGGCCATGTTGCATCGCCATCTTTTACGTTGAGTGGCAGCGTGACCGTAGGTAACCACGGAAACTCACCGGAGCTGTCGGCTCGGGGAGAAAGTTTTCCAGGTAGCGCCTGTTAAAACTGTCACCACTGTGTAGTGTGAGGAGGGACGGAGGCACTGGTGTTGCATTCAGGTGCAGTCAGGCAGACGGCGATGTAATTTTACTCGACGAGAGAAAGACGGTAAAACGTGGGTCAGGTAAACAATACCACATCACCATGACAACATATTGTCACACCTGTTTTGCCTCGTGCTGGCGGACCACTTGTTTACATAGAGGCTTGTTTATCCTGTTACATGCAGCGTCTGTTGTCTGTCTGACGTCTGCCCGATTTCACGTGAATGCAACATCAAGAATACGTTCAGATATGCAACCGCACCGCTAGATGGGGGCAATTCCTACATAATATACTGTACCTTCAAGGGGTACAAGCAGATTTTAAAGGTGAAGAACGTCGGCTAATTGCTCATGCTTTGTGACTTGACAACTTTTTTGTTGTCGTTGTAACCCTAACCTTTATTTAATCAGGTAAAACCTGTTGAGATCGTGATCTCATTTTCGAGGGCGAACTGGCCAAGAAGGCAGCAGCACACGTCATCAGCAAACATCCATAAGATACAACATTACAATAAATAGGGCCACAATTAAATAAGTTAAAACAAAGTGCTTGTTGTTGAAATATTCTCTCAGTCCACCACACAGGGGAGAGCTACAGGGTCGCCTCCTGTTGAGGTTTTCGTGTGATTTGGGATTTTCATCATCTATTCTTTGTAGCCATTCGCCCATCTGCCTTACTTTGAAAGATGTTTTGCTGTGTGTACTCTGCCACACAATAGAGTTGCACATAGACATTTCTAAGCAGGTTAATGTTCCCTGAAGGAGCAACCTTTCAAAATTGTTCCTGAAATCCAACAATTTGGCTTTCAGGTCGGTAAATGGTAAGCTGCAATCAAAACTTTGATGTGCAATCAACACCCTAGGCTTTAGGCTTTGTTTGATTGGTGTTTTTCTTTCTTTTGTAACCCTTTCAGTATCCATTATTGCCCTTGAGGCACCTTGAGGCTTCTTTCTTCTTCCCTGCTCTTCTCAATTTGCCAAACAGCTGAGTTATGGAGACGGTGAAAACTGCTTTGATCGTCATAGGGAACAGTGAAAGAGGTTAATTACTCTGCTGCAGCCACGCTGTCTCGTAAAATCTGCATTTACAACATGTTGGTATTCAGGTGAATTATGATAAGTCATCAGGGCCACTTAACATAAGCTCATAGTCCCTCAAGCTGCAGTTCATTCATCCTACTATTGATGTATTGCTTCTTTTATGTCTGTCTTCATTTTCTCCATGCATGCTTTTGGAAATCCTCCATTATCACTGTAAATCAGGTGTCACTCTATCATGTGGAGCAAATATTTATCTGCTGCAAGTTTTCTTGTGATTCAGATGGAGAGCAAATTAATGGGAATAAACCCAGAGCGTCGCTATCAGTGACACAGACAATTAATAAAAGTGTCTTTGGGTTTATTTTTGTCCTGCGGCTCAGATGTACAGAAAACAACAAATGTGCACAACATATGGATGGAGGAGCTCCATATTTTCATACGTATTCATATTTGACTGTATTTCATATCAGAATTGGACTGGTAAAAGAACGTTTTCTCCTTTAGATTTTATACAAGTAGATGACAGTGCCCTCATGGTGCCCTGAGGGACGACTCCTGTCTGTCATCATGAGACTACTGAACATCAAAGTGTCAATTTCTTTTGTTTCTGATAAAGATAGATATTGTTTTGCGTTCAAAACACAGTACGTGTAAAATTAAACAGTCAAAGAGGTCTGCACCCTGGTTTCCATGAGCTATGGAGCAGGCCCGCAAGAGATTAGAGTGCAGATGGTGTAAATCATAACTGGAGGCTTTCTAGCTCTCATGGCATGAGCATGTATTATATTACAAGCATGCTTGGTGCGTTGCTATATATAGGCTAGAAGCCTTCGTAAAATAAAATGCTGGTCAGCGTGCTTTACAAGGAGAGACATAAGAGAGAAATAAAAGGACAGATTCAAGACAGGACACAGAAATAAAAGACAGTAAATGGCAGATCCTGAAGAAAAAACACAGTTAAGAGAGAGGATACACCTGATGACATACAGCAAGTCTATTATTGAATGACCGGTCTCTAACCTATGATATCCCCATACTTTGGAAAAAAAGTTAAAAAGAAAGAAAAATCTAATCTAAAATCCATCCCTTTGGTTCCCTTAGACTGTCTCCTGACTAGTGTTACTGCCCTGACCAACTTCCTGTTTGCTTTTGTTTTGAACTCACTAAGCCTAAAACCTGTGTAAGCAGTTGTAACAGCTATTAGATATCATTCCATAATCTCAGACCAGAAATAATGTTCCATCACCTGTGACCTCTCCTTGGCCACAAAGCCTTCTTCCCTTCATGTTCACAGCAAAGTAATACGAATCCCAGTGCAACTGAATAAAGTTCCCTCTGAGCAACAAAAACACACAACTATTATGCCACGTTAGCATTGCCATGATATGCTCACAGCACAGCACAGCAATGCAAGCTGTAACATAACCAAATAATGACAACAACATTTGTCAGATTCAATCATATTGGTACCAGCAGGTTAGCTAAGGTTACAGTATATAGCCAGTCAAGAATGACACAAGGCAGCTATGTATAAGAGACAACCCGGAGCCTTGGGATGTATAGGCTTCCCCCAACTCACCCAGCCTTGTCAGGTTAACCAGGATAACCTGTCACAGGGACCTCACATACAGTATATAAAGTCTTCTGTAACCAGAAACCTCAGGGCTCTGGACAAGACTTCTATTCAGTACAAGATTAATGACAGAATCAACAAGAAATTGCTACTGATGCTGGAAGGTCTTGGTTCTCCTTCTATATACCCTATAGAAATATTTGCAGCAATACACTTGTACCTGAATAGATGCCTTTCATTTTGACCACTTGGTTTTCAGAGGGAAATGAATTAATAATTCAAACGCTGACAAAATTCCCTACCGTGACATACAACTGTATAATTAAGAATAAATAAGATGATACATTTCGAGGCACACTCCCCCACTCTCATTTTCAGAGATGTTTCTCTGAAGTTATAGCTGTATTCATACAGAGATGGAGGTCTAGACAGATTAATCACTTTCAAACCCCATCACCTCTTCTCAGAAGTTGATTTATTTCTTATTAGCACATCACTCACTGAAATGGGTTTAAAGTGAAAAGTGGAAGTTGTCGTGGCACGAACCAGTGGGCTGAACATGTTGGTTCAAGCCTGCGACTAAAGCTGTGTCCTGTTATCAGTGTGACGAGGTTGGATGCTGGCAACAGAGAGAACAAATGGCGCCATGAGGAGATTAACCTCTCTAAGACAAAAGGAGAACATTTATAGTAAGTGCTGAGCACTGAAATCCTTTGTGACCCACCACCCACTTCTCCGGATTGTTATTAATCCAGCATTCTGCCAGACTGCTTTGTTGCACACAGCACAATGCCAAAATAAGACTTCTCATGCCAGCTATCTCCAGCTGGGTCTGCTGTGTTGTGCTGCCTCCCTGCTTTGTTTATTCCTCTCTGGTTGGTTCCATTTACTTTCTCAGGATCAGACTGTGCATTACTGATCAGAGCCTCGGTCTCAGGTTGGTGGTGCTATTCAACAGGTTCCTCTTGACCCGTCCAACTCTTTGGCCCAAACTAATAACTTCATTTCATGGAGTATGAATCTTTCAAAATTTGGTCTCCTGAGCACTTCGCTGCCACTGGGCCAACGTTTCCTCTTACCAACACTTGTCCACACGACAAGGTAGCTTTAACAGTGCCAACCCAATGAATCTCAGAGTGTTTGGCGACCATCTGACTTCATCCTGATGGGCAAAAGTTTACTTGGAAACAATAGCACTCCGAATGAACCACCATCCATTCCACACACATAATCTAAGAGGGTGCCACAAAGTTTGCTGACTAACTCAAGCCTCCAAGACAAACAGGAAGCTGCTCATTTCCCAATTCAAACAGACCGACCGTTGTTTCCTTTATTCTTGACCATTCCAGCTTTAAAGAGGAACTATGCAGGATTCTTACCTTGATATGCTACATTTGTATTATTAATTAAACAGCTTCAGAGTGGATGTGATGGTTTAATAAGTTACTGTGTAACTTATTACAACTTTGAAATGGTTGCAAATGGATACCAACTGTCTTCGCAACAAAAAGACACACCAAAAAACATCCAAATACCTCCATGCTGCTCGTATGTAATGTCCGTCTTGTATTGAAGCCCCGAAATGCGAAATTGTCCCGAAAAAAATTAAGTCTATATTTCAAGCTTGTTTGTAGCGGAAGCTTCTCGAAGCTCCCCTTCCCGGTTCGTCAAATTTGGACGAACTGGGAAGAGAAGCTTCCACTACAAACAAGCTTGAAAAATAGACTTATTTAATTTTTTTCAGGACAATTTTGTATTTCGGGGCTTCAATACAAGACAGACATTACATGAGCAGCATGGAGGTATTTGGATGTTTTTTGGTGTGTCTTTTTGTTATGAATTGGTATCCATTTGCAACCGTTATATGGACATGCACTGCTACGCCGAGACCCCCTGTAACTCAGATATGCCACGGATAACTCTGAAACTTCTCCCAGCCCTTAGTCCACATGAGGGTGAGTAGATAATGAGTATTTCAATTTTGGGTGAACTATCCCTTTAAAAGTTGTTTTGTGAGGTGACCATGACCATGACCTTTGACTACCAGAATTAGCTGACCTTTAAGTCATTGTGAAAGTTTGTGCCAAATTTGAATAGCATTAGTTGGATATCATGTCCAAGAGAATTGGACACATGGACAGATGGATGGACAGGTAGCCACAAAACAATACGCCTCCGGCTCCAGCTGTTGCTACACCGCCACCTGCAGGTTTTTTTTTTTTTTTCATTTTCTAATCCTCTGATCCCTTTGACTTCCTGTCAGCACAGAAAGGAAAGCAAAGCTATGAAGACTCAAGTTGTAAGTTGTTTTAACTTTCTCAAAGTCTTTGATAAGTGTCCCTGGTTGAAATCCGTCAGCACAGACCAGCTGATGGTGTGTAACACTCGTACCTGCTGTGGCACTGGACTGATACAAGTGAGAAGGGGTTCATGGGACACGGCTGGAGGGTCAGTGTGTGTTTCTATTTAGCATCAAAGACCTTATCCCGGGGTGTATCCTCGGAGTGTTTTCTGTAATTGGAGTTGCTCCCATCCCTTATGGAGAACCCTCACATGCCTCGCCGTGGCCCTTCCTAATTATACTGTTAGTGATTAAAACATGCTGGCGAGCCAAACTATTGAGCTGGGTTTGTGCTCCTCTAATTAATTTGTCTTCCTTCCCTTGGCGCACTATACTATTTTCTCCTCCTCTTCATGCAGTCTCAAAGTTTAACCTCAGATTTTTTTTTTTTCCATCTTACCGGGTATAGCTTCGGGATTCTCCGCATTTACGTGGAAATGTTCAATCGTCTCTGTGGTGAATGTTTCAAAGTTCTTTTTTTACCGGGGAAGGGAAAACAAAACTTCTGAGTGGTGAAATGACAAGTTAATTAAAAAGCAAACACTAAACCTCATATGAGATGTCGTTCATGTCCTTCATGTCAGCGGGATAAACAGCGGGCTGCTTTACCATCTCATCAGACTGTACAATGATGTCCCAGCAGTGGAAGTTTACTCATTCTTCTTGTCAGACGATGCTGGGAGGGGAGCGGAGGAACGAGGACCGGAGTGTTGAGAGCAGCCAGGGAGGACAATAAATCATGCAGGAGAAGCAATGCCTGAGGGCCAGAGCAGCAGAGCAAGCAGTGTGAATGGAATAGCTGATGAGGGAGAGGTGGAGGGAGCGGAAAGGAGGTGAGGGAACCGACTTAGAGCACATGAGAGACAGACCAAAAAAAAGATGTGTGTTGGAGATACACATTAAAGGACAGTGAGGAGGAAAGAAAGCAAAGCAAAGTGAGACGAGAAAGTACAAAGAGGTTGGAGAGACTCTCCTCTCAGGACTGTCCCAGTTAGAGGTGTCCCGAGTCGAAATTGAAGAAATAGTGGAGTTACTCAGAGTCTGACCTCACTTCAGAGAAACTAATAAAATCTCAGCACTGGACGATTCTGCAAACCCAGGAGGAAGGAGCCGGTTTAGACACAGTTGATGTATGATACATAGCTGGGCCTCATTTTAAATCAGGATCATTCCAGCATTTAAAGGGATAGTTCACCCAAAATTCAAATTTCACTAATTATCTACTCACCCTCATGTCAACTAAGAGCTGTGAGAATTTTCAGAGTCCTCCGTGCCTTCTCGGAGTTACGGTGGGGGGGTCCACGCAGCAGTATTTGTCCATATAATGGTTGTGAATGGATACCAACTTTCTTCGTCAAAAAGACACACCAAAAAACATCCAAATACCTGCTCGTCTGTAATGTCCCTCTCGTATTGAAGCCCCGACATGGGAAATTGTTCCGAAAAAAATTAAATAAGTCTTTTTAAGCTTGTTTGTAGTGGAAGCTCCCAGTGTCTCGGTTCACTGCTCTTCCTGTGACAGACCGGCGGAACAATTTCTCATGTCGGGGCTTGAATACAAGAGGGACATTACAGACGAGCACTATGGAGGTATTTGGATGTTTTTTGGTGTGTCTTTTTGGACGAAGAAAGTTGGTATCCATTCACAGCCATTATATAGACAAATACTGCTGCGTGGACCCCCCCGTAACTCCGAGAAGGCACAGAGGACACTGATAATTCTCACAGCTCTTAGTCGACATGAGGGTGAGTAGATAATGAGTGAAATTTGAATTTTGGGTGAACTATCCCTTTAAGTCAATTACCTCTATTTCTATACTGCTGAAAGGACTAAAGTGTTTAGAGTTGTCATTTAAACAAAAAGGGAATACAAACTCAACACTGATGACAAAAAAAATGTTTGAATTGTATTGTCCCATCATCAGCATTTAGAAGAATATAGTATTGTAGTCATGCTGACCACAGCTCCTTGGTTGTTTAATGCATGTTCTGTGAATTACTATAATTTAACAGCATTTTGTTTGCTTGCATTTGTTCTCTATAATAAACTGATGAAACCACAATTTTGGGTCATAAAAATCTATATTTGTCTTATCTACGGTATATTTTGCCTTTCCTGCTGTAATATGAACCTCCTCCGACCGGCCAGACCTTGTTGTTGTTTCCTGCTGACCGCTGTGAAATCACGCCCTGGCAATACATTTGTCAGGCAGCCACCGCCACATACGGCACTTGACCTTTTGTGTTGTGCATGTGCAAAAGCCAAGGGCGGCGGTGTTGCTCAGGGCTCACACAGCGACCCTATCATCATGGATAAACGTCTCGAGTCATGAATCAACATGGACAAACTTGAAGAGATAGTTCAACATTACAACTTCATACGATTTTTTTTTGTTTTCATTTCATTCCATCATATTATCATGTCATTATAAGGCAGTTTTTTTTTCTATCATCCAAACTATCTTATAGTTCAGCTTACAGCAGTGTTTTTCAACCTTGGGGTCGGGACCCCACATGGGGTCGCCTGAAATTCAAATGAAATTAAACCGGCCTTCCCTCCCTTCCCATGAACCAGTCTGCCATCCAGCCCTCCCATTATGCTGGCCTGCTCTCCTTGCCTCCCTTGCCTACCAGAAGCTTCCTTCTTCAGCTGTTGTTAACATTTCCATGCTAACCACATTCTCTGTTATAAACTGTTTTCTTGTCTATAACAACATCTATTGCAGAGGGATCCCTCCTCTGTTGCTCACCCTGAGGTTTCTCTGATTTTCCCTGTTAAAAGGGTTTTCTATGGAGTTTTTCCTCAGTGGATGTGAGGGTCTATCGACAGAGGATGTTGTTATGATGCCATGTAAAGCCCTTTGAGACAAACTGTTTGTAAAAACAGGCTATACAAATAAAATTGCCTTGCCTTGCCTTGCCTGAAATGTCTAGTAATTGATAAAAAAAATATTACTGATATTATGATATCAGTAATATGAATATGAAATATTTTTCTAACTAATTATTGTTCTTTTTAAAATTATGATTAATAACACCACACACAGTCTTACTATATTCTACTTTCACTTTCTTGAATATAAATAGAGTTGTATGTATGCTCTGATGTCAAAGTAGCTCCCCAAACACTTCAACTACAATGGATTATGAAAAAGTGATTGAAACATCCACAGAAACCCCTCATATTGGTTCCCAACCTGGGGTCAAAATTATATTTGTGCATATTACATTTTAAAAATCCCAATAATATACCCACATGGATAATCAAAAATATGTATAACAAAGAGAAACAAAAACATACAAAAGCTGTTTATTTTTGTAAATAAAAGTTTGTAACTGATCACTTTATTATTTTGATGCAGGCAGGGGTTGTGGATGGGGAGGCTGGCTTGTTTTGGACACAAGCAAGAGGGGCTTCAAAGAAAAAAGGTTGGGTCCAACTGCTGTGTAATAATTTACCTTAGCATCTCTCACTTTTCCATTATTCGGATTACTCTGTGTATTCCATCCACCTAGCGGCTGACTGTTTTCAGTTCAGAAATAGACAGTTTGTTTACACTCCAACTATCACATCATGAGCTGTGAGATGTGAGAGATGTGTCACTCCACTCACTCACGGCAGCAGCAGTCTGAGGAGATCAGATAAACAGAACCAGGAAGACATTCTGGAGTGAGTCCAAATCAGTCTGTATGCCATACATCACAGGGAAACGTTTGGGCTCCCCAGTGTAGAGCTGGATGATGGAGAGCAGGGTGTCTGCACAGAGTACGCTGGCATTTACAGAGACTGCTCTTTTCAGAGTGAGACAGATACGCTCCGTAGACTACAAACTAACTTTTTCTATGGTTATTTATGGCCTCTTCATTAGTGGACCGAGAGTCAGCGGTTACCGAGGTCACACAAAATTCTCAACCACACGCAATTGTGTCTATTTTTCTCTCCCTAACTGCACGAGAGCGGCTCCTCAGTCCACTACTCCTCTGCTGTGCCTCTAATCTGGCCTCTACTTAGGCTGTGTGATGATGTGCCTGTGAGAAAAGGCAGCCTCATTAGAAGATGCCCCCACAGCTGCCTGTGATGGTGCGGATTTCAGCGAAGTGCGGTGACCTCAGCCTGCTCCTCTCAGCGAGGAGGCAACGAGGACGCCGCCGTTTCGGGCTCCTTCCAACCATCACACACAGCTGGAGCATGTCTGTGGTAGGCTGCCTGTTTTCACCGTTACTTTATGTTTTTATCTAAAAAGTTTCACTTGCAGGTTTGAGTAAGAAAAACTGATTTAGACTTGAAACTTATTGGGTGATGTTTACCTTCACTGTTAAAGAGCCTTTCAGATTTTCATATAAAATCCAGGGATGTGTATTGGCAAGAATCTGCCGACACGATACATATCATGATACAAAGGGCAACAATACAGACAACAAAAACACACAGCCTGAACCTCCATTGGAGCAACGACTTTTGCGAGAAGTCTCTGAATGGTAAACACTAAATTCCACCACATCTCTTTTTTTTTATCATCCTGCAAATTACACTGGGAACTAAGGCCAGAGCCAGGCGAGTTGCCATATAGGGTACTTACCCTCTTTATTAAAATCAATCCAAACTCTAGCGTTTGCAGCAGTTCAGAGATGCCTGAAACCGCCCCCAGGGATTACTTCAACACAGGCCTACCTCATGATATGGCACTTCCATGTCCTCTAGAACAAGTATCCAACATTTTAAACATATTTAAAAGTCTGAAAAGCTGGAAAAGCATACAGTAATAGGTCCCCTTTAAAGGGATATTTCAACATTTTGGAAAATTGACCCATTGCCATAATCCCTATAGTTTTAGGAGTAGTTTCGTTACCTTTAATTGTACTCGAAATTGTCCCGAAAAAAATTAAATAAGTCTATATTTCGAGCTTGTTTTGTAGCGGAAGCTTCTCAAAGCTCCTCTTCCCGGGTCGTCAAATTTGGACAAACTGGGAAGAGGACAGACCCTGGTTCGTCCAAATTTGATGAACCGGGAAGAGAAGCTTCCGCTACAAACAAGCTTGAAAAATAGACTTATTTAATTTTTTTCGGGACAATTTCACATTTCGGGGCTTCAATACAAGACGGACATTACATACGAGCAGCATGGAGGTATTTGGATGTTTTTTGGTGTGTCTTTTTGTTACGAAGACAGTTGGTATCCATTTGCAACCATTATATAGACACGCACTGCTACGCCGAGACCCCCTGTAACTCAGAGGCAACTGAGTAAGGTCACAGTTTAGCAGCACAGGAATCAGATGTACAACTCAAGAGATACTGAAGAAAAGTACAAAATGTATTGCAGAGACACAGGGTCAACAGGCAGGCAGTCGTCTTCACAGGCAAGAACACCAGGTATAAGGGCAGTAAGCAAAAGGTAAAAGTGCAAGAACAAAAATAGACAAAGGTGGATCCAGAAAGACTGAAACAAGAAACAGCTGGGCATAGGGCAAGGGAATAGGCAAGCAGGTGGTAGATGAGGAGCGTGATGTTACCACAGGTCAGGTGTCATAGTCATAGAAAATTTATTGCCATGTCAACCAGTGACAAGGAATTTGTCTTGGTTTGCTCTCCAGTACATACAACACGACACGACCCCACATGAAAAACACATGCGGGGGACAGAATAAATTACAAAATACAATACAATTTACAAATGACAGGGAACAGTACCCAGCGACATCGTGTACACAGTATGGTGCAAAGTGCAATAGTGAAGTCAATGTGAGTTCATGAGTCTGATGGCTTGGAGGTAAGGTGGGTGGGAATGTTCAGAGAAAACTACCTAGACATAATTTCAAAACAGTTTAACAAAATCAAAATACAATAGACACTTGAACACATCATCAGACACAGTCTTGGAACATCTGGAAAACTGGTCTTCATAACTTCTGGACAAACAAATCATCTTCATTGTTTTCTTTCCCCCTTCAAAGTAAGATAATAAGGTGTTTAGAGGATAGATAAGTCCTAATAGCTTATCTGAGTCATTGGAGCAGATGCAGAACTTCTACAATGATGCATTGGTTTGAGTTCCCGAGGTGATTATAACCACACAGACACATCCACTGTATATCATCATCACTTACTGAGCTCTGGTGCTGTGCGCTGCCGCTCGGCACAGTGAGCAGCCTCTGCAGATGAAGGAACTACCGCCTGTTATGCAAACACATTATTATCATGCTCGCAAGAAGCCAGAATAACAAAGATCTGAAGTCACGCTGCAGCACGTACACCTCATGAACATGGTCTGTATCAGAGTCCACAGATCTGAGAAGATGGAGTAATTTATTAATGTGTTAATAAATGCTTATCCACACAGAGCAGCAGAGCAGCATTCATTTTAGGGAGCTGTATGTTTTTGCGAGTGTTCGGCCTGCTGCATGTGATCAAACCCCAGCAGGAAGCTGATGGAGATTCCTTTGTTTCAGAGCATCACACTGATCTGGACAAAAAACAACAACAAACAAATCTCCCCACCAAAGTGTTACAAACCGTGAAAAACAGCAAGTAAATACACAACAAGAAGCTCAGCTGAATGAACAAGAACAAGAAAACAGTGAAGCCAAGACCATTAGCCCATGCTAGCAGTGCTGCAGGAGACTCCACATCAATGCAACAGCAGGAAATTTACTAACGCTATCAAGCCTACTTTAGCCACACAGGGGAACTATGCAAGTCCAGCTGCTTTTCTGCTGTTTTGCTAACCCTCCTCCTGGCCATGTGCATTTGTTTACAACGAAGCCAGCGAGGAATCAATCAATAGGGCGGGACAAAATGTTATATAACATATACAGTGTTACGACGTGTAGTCTTATTCATCATAAACAAGAGATTGCGGGGTATGTGTTGTGGTGCCGCAGAGACGAGAGCTGGGACACCGGGCAGCAGCGCTGATCTTGCAAAGTTGTTTTTCAGCCTAGAGACGCTACTGTAGGTGGAAGGCAGAGAGCCTCCATTCTCCCTGTAACAAGTTACCTGTCATTTATAAAGCCATCACAATTACTCCATATCTAATTAATTATGTCAAAATGTAGCATAGTTAAGCTACAAATCCTGCATAGTTACTCTTTAAGTTGAGAGGAGGAAAAGGCAGTTCTCGGTCAAGCTGTTCTTCAACAGCTCTTCATCTCACTAAGTCCAGACCAGTATTGACTCCACACTCCACCCACTCCACACTCAGAAACTGTCTCACAGAAATTAAAGCATGGATGCAAACAAGTACCTCAAACTGAACAGTGACCCACTCACCCACACCCACTCCCATGACCACATCACCCCCGTCCTACAAAACCTGCACTCGCTCCCTATTACTTACTGCATACAATTCAAAATCCTCCTCACACACAAAGCACTCAACAGTGAGGCCCCCTCCTTATTGTTATAAAGCCATATGATAAGTAATGAGTGTTTATAATGATAGTTATACACATTCATAAGCCAATTATAACACATTATAACTATATTAATAATGCATTATCGATGTGGGCATTGTCAGCCAGTTACTAACAATTATACAGTATTATAATACCTGACCTTATAAGTCAAGATAAAATGCTTTATAGTGTGTTATGATTATTGTTATAAATCATTATGATGATTTATGAGTGTTATACAGTGCTATAACTCCATTATAACACATTATAAGTATGGTTATAATGTGTTATAGAGATAGGCGTCAAGTAAAGTGTTACCGAAAGGTTCTATATTTTTGTAGGAACAGATGATAAGAACTGGGGTGAGAGCAAATGAATGAGCAGAACTGGCTCTGGGGTCTGGAGGTGGATTGCTGTGAGAGAGCTGTAGTGCTTGATTTGAGGGGATAACCCTCTCTAATAGAACTCACTCACCCTGTCATTCCCACTGAACGCAGCGTTCCCTCTTCATACGGCGCAGCAAGTGTTAGTCATTCAGGGCTGAGAGGCATGTCCAAGGCAGAGCCCTTCACACAGGGCCACAACTCACAGGGCCAGACCGGAGCTAAATTGCTCTGCCATTGAGGTGGAATGTTGATAGATAGATAGTGTTTACAGCACAGACGCTGGGTCGGATTGGCTCACTGGTGTTAAACATACCTCCGACACGTTCTGGTCAAATGTTCTAAATCACTGAACTGGCCATTATAAATTGAAAATAGCCAGAGCACTAACCATAAAGCTTCATGTTATTTCACTGGTTGACTGCAACTGTGGACACAAACCTATCCATGGCTTTTACTGAGTGAGTAGACATTCATTTACCACAGAAACTACAACTAACCATTTACAGTTATCTACCCCACTGCTCAGACTAGTTTCAGGTTACATCCATCTTTAAACACAAGCCATTTGTCATAATTATTTTTGTGTCCTGAGTTATGGCTAAAACGTGTTCACCATAGTGTCACCATAAAGTTTAATCAGCTTGCACCAGTGGACATAAGGCCAAATTCGAAGGGATTACAGTATAAATTGGATATATTGCATTCACAAGGCCAAAATCATATTATGAGTGGTCACCTGGACCTCTGAACTTTGACCTTTGACCAAAAATTCCATCAGTTTGTCCGTGTCCGAGTCAACCTTTGCCAAATGTGAAGAAATTCCATCAAAAAGTCTTGCAGAGATGAAGGCCAAAGCCACTTTCTGGACCTTTGACCCCCAAAACCTAATCAGTTCACAATTTTGAAGGGATTCCCTTCTGGAGACACTGCAGTCACAAGGACAAGAGAGGTGCCAGCAGAAGCAAAAGCACACAAAACAAAATGGATAGTGGTAAAAAAAAAAGATCAGTACATCTCAAAAGACAAGTATAAAGAGATACTTCTGCTTTTATAGCAGTGTTCACAGATCCACGTCCAACAGGCAAATACTCTAAAGTTTAGCAGTCAAGATTTCAAAGATACAGTTTTCCTTTAGTTTTGAGTGAGGAGTGAGTTGTGACAGAAAATATGGGTCAACAAGCCCAAGAAAAGGATGTTGACAAGATCAAAACAAGAAGTGATGTCATTTACCAGAGGTGACTTAATTGGAGTTAAACCTGTCCACAGTGTCAAAATCCACCCTGAGATCAAATACTACTAAAACTAAAGGAAAGTATTCACCTTCATCATCCTGCATCAGTATGTTATGTGACACTGGGAAGTTTCAGAAGTTCAGAATTGCTGCGATCTACAGAAGCCACACTGAGGCCTGACAAAAATGTTCTGTGACTTCAAAGCAGGTGTGATATCTTTTTTATTTTTGCAAAAGCTTGGCTGTTAAAGGCAGCTGATGGATGGGCCTGTTGTTTCCAGGATAAAAGATATCTTTTAAAAGAAGTTGTTGAACAACAGCATAAGCAGATACATATCCTGATAAGGTATCTGCTAACTGTTAATTATGGCTGGCAGAAAAGGATTTTTTATTTTTATTTTTTTGCAACAGTGACATTTTTTAAACAAAGAAAAAATGTCAAAGGAACAAATGAAATGGGAGAAAAATCCTCTCGTCTTCTTCCCCTATGGGCAGAAAATGATGAGATGTTATCTCCTCAGATGAGGTCTCATCCGCAGAGGAAGAGAGGAAATTATTGCAATCTGAAAAATAGGCACAGCAGGTGATACAGGAGCAGAACTTCCACTGTCAAATGTTTAAAACCAGAGAAATTGGTCGCTCTGGTATCAGTGGAAGCACAAAAGTTTCACGAAATTATGGTGAACTTGTCTGGCCTTAAAAGAGAATTTCATCTTCAACCCCCATGTCTAATCAACATCTTTGTAATGATGGGTAATAAAAAGTTACTCAAAGTAAATAGAATTAATATTTCAACTGAAAGGTGCGTAGAAGACTCCCTGATGTCCACAGGGCAAAACTGTCAGAATGAGTATCAGCATCAGTATTAAAAATGCAGTCTGGATACTTTGAGGGATTATGAGCAAATAATCACCAAATTCATTCAGAGAGGAGCAGTTTGGGGGCAGTGGAGGATAAATTAAAATGCAATAAAAAGGGGTGAATACTTCCAACTTTGATCATTTGTACTTCAGCCAGCATATACCAAAACCTGCACCTGAATAATACAACAAGTCCTCCACCGTGGCTCGGGGTCCTAGACGAAGATGATAAAAGTGTTAGCTTTCATTCACAGCTCAGTGAGGAGGCAATGTTCCACTTCCCTCTGCAAGGTTTCAGTCAGAAACACCAGAATCTAAGAGAATCTGTCTCTGAGACAGAGAAGGATCATTAAGCACCAAGGGTTTGTTCACAACAGAGGAAGAATTTAACAGCCATGGTCCATCCAGGTGTGGGGGATCATGACAAGGGAAACCTGTGTTTACAGTAACTCCATCATGCACATACTGGAGACTCCACTAACCTGCAGGGAAGGTGAGTGGGTCTCCTGGAGCAGGCAGCCCAAACACAGGAGCAGAGTTCCCAACTCAGGAAGTCATTTCACAGAGAAAAGGATACATGAACCAAGGACTACCGGAAACAACAACCCCGCACTTCTACAGATGTCTAAATTTCTTCCACACCCCATTCTTTCCACCGGTACCTGTGGAAACACAGGCAGAGCAGCCAAATGTGTATATATTTTTTCTTATTTCTTCTTTTGTCTTAATCAGAGTGCGAATTATACAATGACAATTGGGGGGGTCAACATTTTACACAGCGCACCTGGACTCATTCCTGGTATCTCGTGTTCACATGTTAAACTCCACACAGGAACGAAACACCTGGCCCCAGTCCCCAGTTCTGGTTCTGGTTCTGATTCAGGTTCTGGTTCAGGTTCTGATTTAGGTCCAGATTCTGGTTCAGATTCTGGCTCAGGTTCTGGTTCTGGTTCAGGTAAAAGTTGTTCCAGGACTGTCCGTGGACCTGCTGGTTCTGGTTCTGAAGCTCTATTCTAGGGTTCACATGTTAAACTCCACACAGGAACCAAACACCTGGACTCAGTCCCTGGTTCACGCGCAGATTCAGGCAATGAAATGGTTTAGTCCACTAGGGGTGTCTGAAGTTTTACTACAAGCATCTTCCTGGCATGACAATGGAAATACTATAAGAAAGATAAATGTTTCAACCCCCCCTGTCTGTTATTTGTACCTCTTTTAGGGGGGTCGCAGTCGTAATTAGGGGGGTCAAACCCCCCTGTAATTCGCACTATGGTCTTAATCATACTCTATTACAAATACTGCTTTCTTTTTACTGCTATCTGCTGTTTATTATCTGTCTCCGCTGCTGCAACCCTGTACATTTCCCCATTGATAAATAAAGGATTATCTTATCTTATCTTATCAACCACAAGGACTGCTGGCCTATGGAGTGAAATACCTGTGTGCATCTTCACTGTTTACCTATAAATGATGTCATGAATAAAGGGTCTGGCAATCAAACACCTGAGCACCAAAGACCAACACTGATAAACTAAACAGTGGCAGGGACAACATGCAAGTGAAGATTGAAGCCAACAGTGAATGCTTAATAATGTTCCATGATAAGTCTTGTTACTATGATTCTCATGGGTTTGATATCTCAGGAACGCCTCTGTGGACAATGTGCTTAGATGTTAGGTCAAAGGTCAAGTTCACAGTGACCTCACAAAACATAATTTGGGCCTTGTGAATGCAGTATCTCATGCGAATCCCTCCAAATTATACACAGCTGTCCACTACGATTAGATTAGATATTGGTGGTCAAAATGAGTAAAAATAAACATAAAATGGGTGATATTTGAGATGACTGTGGATAAACAGGGTTGTAACCTGAAACTAGAGATGGAAGCTAAGCAATAAAGGGGCTAATTCTGGCCAACAGTTTTCCTGGTCCAAGAAGAAACACTACAGGACAATTGTTGGATCTCTTTTTAGCTGCAGATAAATCCACACTTGGTACCCTAGTGAGAATATTTGGCAGCAGAGCAGTGTATGTGAGATTGAGTCACACTATATAACAGACTCTATACTATACACTGATGTCTATTTGGACAAGAATGGAGCTCTATGGCACAGACAAATATAACTTTAAATACATGCAGGAGTGCTTGTGAGTAGGATACACTCACATACAGTACATTGGTTTCTTTGACTCTCAAGTGACAGTAAAAAAATGTTGCATATTGTGATCATTATTCTTAAGGAGTTGGTGTAAAGAACTATATAATGACTTGCAGTTATTAAACTTGGGAAATTGTAGTTTAGATTTTGGTACTGCTACTGTTAGTGCAAAAACAAAAACAAAATCAACAAATAAAAAAACTAATTCCATTTTTACATTTCCATGGTAATGTTGGCTCACAGTTTGGAGGAAGGAGCAGCCTGATGGCGGCACTAGAAAAATGGTCATGGAGGCAGCGAGATGGTCAGAGAAGGGATTTTCAGGGAACAAAGGGAATGTATATGAGAGATACACAAAACCAATATAATAACGCGCTAAGTGAAAATATTGCAGGAGATGTGAGAGAGGGAGGGGAGTTTATCAGTGACAGCGTTAATGAAGGCTGTAAGGAAGATTAATGAGAGCTTATTGGAGCAGGCAGCAGAGAGCGGGCGGCCTTTAGAAAGACTGCAACAAACAGAGCAGACATCCGTCATCTAGGTGAAGACCAAGCAGGACGATTAGAGCTCAAAAACAAAAAGCGAACAGCGGTTGAACACAATTTAACCTCATCAAATATGTGATTCTCAGAGTCACTGATCTCCACTTACAGTGCTGTGAGTAATAGTAGTAGTCTTAAGTCTTAAAGTCAGCACTTCCCTCAAACCATTCGATACCTTATATTCTGCTACACTCTGCAGCCATGCTCTGTTCATGGAGGTTGCAAAAAAAAAAAAAAAACAGTATCATACATGATCTTGGTGTATGCATTGATATTCATTTATTAAAATGGCGAAACAAAAGTCAAATTTAAAGGGATGGTTAAACATTTTGGCAAATTGGCCCATTGCCATAATCCCTATAGTCTTAGGAGTAGGTTAGTTACCTTTAATTGTCGGTGCAAGCTATTTTTAGAACAGCAGAGCAGAGCTGCTTAGAGCTACGCTACGGAGGCTCATGGGATTTCCCTCATCAAACTCATCAAATACACAATCCAACAACTCCAAAACGCTCTGGTGGACAAGTTGTGACCTGCATGCTATGAGATAAAAACAGAACGTTACGAGACAGAGTTGCTTTCGAGGCAAATGCAGAGATGCTTGCCGAAAAACTGCCTGCAGGATCACGCATCAGTGGTTTTGCATGAATTTACCTTGAAAACAACTCCATCTCGTAACGTTCCGTTATTATTTCATAGCGTAGTGAATGTGCAGGTCACAATTTGTCCACAAGAGCGTTTTGGAGTCGTTGGATTGTGTATTTGATGAGTTTGATGAGGGAAACCAAGAAATCCCATTAGCCTCCGTAGCGTAGCTCTGAGCAGCTCATGGCTCTGCTCCGCCATTCTAAAAATAGCTTGCACCGACAATTAAAGGTAACAAACCTACTCCTAAAACTACAGGGATTATGGCAATGGACCAATTGGCCAAAATGATGAACTATCTCCTTAAAATGTTACAAACAATATAATTGCAAAGTTACTGTAACCAACTATAAAACTCATTAAAATCATTATAAATCATCCCTTGAATCACCATGAAGAGGTTTAGAGGCCCATTGCTAATCCATGTTTATGAACATGAGTGCGTCACATAATCAAACTGATTTGAATATTTTGGACCAGCCACTCTGTTTACACTCAGAAGTCCCCAAATTATGACATGAATCCGCCATTATTAACAGATCAACGTCCAATTGAAAGCCGAGCGTGCTGCCGTGATGGAGATCGAACACACGAGCGGAATCCAATCCAAATATCAATGCATTCACGGCCATTGACCACACGCTGGATTCTTCTAGAGTTAGATTAAAACCACAGATCACTATTGATTAACTGGTGTTTTTCTTTCCAAATGAAGGATGCTTCCAGAGGCCCTGGTTTTAAAGGAGGATTAGCTGCAAAATGCTGACAGCTATCTTAAGAGTCTCCAATCAGGCTTCTTCTAAAACCCTAATTTATCTCTTTAATGCATGGTGCAGAAGTGATGGGAGGCAGAGAGCTTTATGTCTGAGCGTCGGTGCCCCAGATGCCTCCGAAGCTTTATCTGCTGCACACACAGCATTAGGTTGGATCACGTTTTGTTTGGATGCTGACTTACATTGTACTCCTCATCCCTGGAGAAACAGCAGCAGGGTTTCTGTTTGCCACTATTCGCTTCCTGAGTGCTAATGAGAACTGAGACTGAAATCTGTTTCCCTCTTCCACTCTTTTGCTCTTTGAGGTCCCCTATTGCATGTGTAGTTTTGCCTCAATTGCAGTGCATGGATTCTATCAATCATTAATACACAGATAAATGTGGGGGAAAAAAGATTGTTGTAAATGTTATGACTTAATTCAATTTATATTTAAGTTGATGGTTTAATGATGAAAGGAAGAAAAACTAATGAGTGAATCACTTCATCATTTCATAATTTCATTATCCTATCCTTATATAGGGTTTTATATAGTTGGGAATTAAGATTTATAGTCTGTTCCAGCTTTATTGGATATTTTATGCTTAAAGAATTTAGAAATAATGTCCATAATTATTTCTGTTTAAATATCTGAGACACTGAACATAAATAAAATAGCGATACACATACGTAAATGAGTGTGCCTGTCATAGTGAGTTTTAGTCTGCAGATTTCACTCTCCACTTGAATACACTGAGTTCATTTGCACCTGAAGGATTGACTATGTTTGAACGCTCTCCAGTTCATCTGTTGAACTGACTGTTTTAAAGTGATTTTATGCTCGTTTTGACACTTGAGCTTGTTTTATATTGAAATATTCAGCAGGTTATAGCTCATGGAGTTCATCGATGGCGTGCACAGACCCATCAGGGTGCCGTTGGGCACACCCCATACATCATCAGGCTCTGCAGCTGTGTTGGAACATCGGCTCCTACAAGGCTCAGACTGCACTGGCGGCTGAACTCATGAAGCTTCAGTAGGAGAAGAGGATCCCAGCAGAGGACTGACTGACTGTGGAGCTGCTGGAGGGAGGAGCAGAGCAGAAGAACTATTGAAGCCCAGCTCTGGGAGTCTGAAGTGGAAGATTTTGATGATGAGGATGGAGGAGGAGGATGCCAGGCCTCTTCTCTGGCTGGTGTTGGAGGTGAACGTGAAGATGAGAGGCATTGGATTTGATGCCACCAAGATCCTCATTACTCCAGAGGGCATGTCTCCATGTTTCCGAGGATCCTGAGAGCAGCTGTGATCACTGCTGACACGTCTTTACTCGCATTCAAAAAAGGCTGTCACAAAAATGCAGAATCCTGGAGAATTTCTGGTGCCAATGTGAGATCTCTCTTGTCTCAGTCCAAATCCCTTCTATATACTTTGGCGTATCTCCAAAACTCCACCTTATCCAGGCAGAGAAGAGCCTCTGTCCAGATGTTCCATAACCTTTAAGGTAAAGAAAAGCATTAGTTCCCATTCCACCAAAACACCCCCAAGAAGAAGATAAGATGGTTCAGAAGATTAAAGCAGAAGTAAGCGATCCGGTGGTTTTGGCTAACTTCCGGTCAGCAGATGGAGTTAACAGTCCCCGCCCTTGTCCCTACGTCACCACATTCACGCGCATCCCTTGGCTGCACACACAGAGAGGACCGCCCCTTTATGTCGTTCTCTCTCCTCATTGGATAAAGGTTGTAGGATACAAGGAAAGTTTTCTCCTCTGCTTACAGCAGAGCAGAGTGACTGACAGACCCGTGTTTCGGACCAAACACTGGACCAACACACTTACTTCTGCTTTAAGATAAGAAGGTTCAGGTGGTCAGTATACTAGAAGGAGGCGACCAGCAACAAGCTGCTTGGATCCCAGGATGGGGGGATCCAGGTGGTTCCTAGGGTCCTTCAGGGCCTCTGGGTGCCTCCTCTGAGCACCCACTTAAACATGCTCTCACAGCAGCTCAGTGAAATGGCTGTCGACATCACAAAAGCTGCTCTGGACCAGGGCTCAGCTGCTTTGTCCACCATGCATGGTCCTCCTCCTGTCTATCAGCACCAAGACCAGACAGCCTCACCCTGAGGATCCTCATGGAGAATCTGCAGAGCTTTGCAGCAGATGTGCAGCATGACCTGCATCCAAGGATGGTCTGGCCATCTGGTGTACCTGGCAGTGTACCTGGCCAACGCAAATCTTTGGACCGGCCCAGGTCTGTCATATTTTAATCAAAAAAGTAGGCTATATCGTTTATATCGACCGCGACGGTATCTGAGACGAAATGCGGCCCATCGGTTGATTTTCTTGGGCTAGACCAATTAAATCTCTCAGCTCTCATTGGCTCGCCCCCTCCCTCCTAACCAAGGTTCTCAGATTTTCAACAGAATCAACAATGAAAATGCTTTTGGATGTGTATCTTCACTAAACAGTATCTGGGGAAATTGTAGGCTAAAAGTATGCAAATGCTCAACCTAGAAAATTATTACAGGACTTAAAACATGCATAATAATAGCAGCGTATAGAGTTTTATGCACAACCTTGTTCTTGCAGGTTTTGAGGTGGTCATCCTAGTGTGTGTGTGTGTGTGTGTGTGTGAATTGCCTTTATAGCCTTTATTGTCAAATAATGCTTTGAGTAGATTTGGTGTCCAAATTACAGTGTTATTTTAGCTTGCCATTAAAGCCCCGGTACGGAGCTTTTAACTGGATACGCAAAAGTCTCTGGTTTCTGCTGATGTGTCTCTGTTACCTACAACAGCAAATGAGCCCATCAGTGTAAAGATACGCTATTTCTAAGTAGTCTAATTCTATACCTCTGGAAGGCATGGTCGGGTCGGACCACTGACGAAACGATACGAATAGATACATTACCTCATCCATATGCACGCTGCAGATAGCTGCTGAAAAAAAAAAAGTTTTCAAAGCAAGTCCCATCGTCTTTCAGATGTTTCCAAAACAAATCTACACACGCCGGCCAGACAAACATCTTCACAACAGTGGGAAATGCAGTCTTCAATCTGGCAAAACACCACCGCTTTCGTCCACAGGGGCCGCCAAAATCAACACTAAATGAAAAGTCTGTACAGGGGCTTTAAGTGATATTTTCAGGTTATACATTATCATGTAATATAGCGTTCGATTTTTTAACATCTTCCATGTAGGCTACTGTGCTTTATTTTCATTTTTGAAACTTCACAATGTGCACATATATCCGCTGGTATGGCATGTGCTTCTGCATATCGTATAATAATCATGAGGGGCCACCAGGGATCTAAAATACCATGCAGGGCCATTATTTGGTCCCAGTCCAGCCCTGCCTGCATCACTCATGTTGCAGTCTGGGAAATCTGTGCACTCGTTCAGCCTCACAGGGCAGAAGGTGCAGAGACCTGGTGACCCCTTCTAAACATTTGAACAAGGAGTCTGGTCCAGGAGAAGACACAGCGCCAACCAGAGAGCCGGTCTGTGCTGCTGTCCCTCTTCCAGCGACGCCCTTCACCCCGCTGAGCTCCAGCCTGTTCGGAGCTGCAGCTCCTGCTGTGGCTCCTCTTCCACCAGCTTTAAAGGCGGCGCAGGACAACATGACCACCAGGCAGGGTGACACCGAGCAGCGGGAGGAGGTGGAGAAAAAACCTCCAATACCACAGCAGAGGTGAAGAAATGGAGCCGACAACGATCAGTCTTTGTTTGGCTTTAAAAATCCATCCAAAATGCTGGAGCAAGACACTGAACTTCATCTTCATCTCTTCATTTTTTAATTTTTTATATCTTATTTCATTATTATTTTCAAATATTTAAATTATAATTTCATAGTGACATTGCAAATAGATTTGATGGTTATTTGTTGCATGAATTAATCCAGAATGAATCACTGATGTGTGTACAAGTGACTCGGCATTGTGTGCAACTGTCATGGGATGATCGCAGCCCTTTCACCATTCTTTGTGATTTGGTCTTAAGTAGTTTTGAGTCTGAAGTCCCCTCCATGACCCCTTTAACAGACATGCCCGTCATTATATGTTATTTTTTGAGATGTTTAGTGAATAGGGCTCCAGAAGTGTTTTCACTGACTGACTGACAGCGGCCACACCTGAACCTGTATGAGGTTCAATCAAAACTGCTGCCTGGCTGTTCAATGACTCTAAGCTGTTATTCTAACAATCAAAAAGGGTCTGAAGAGCCTGGCACAAGTCCATTTCGACCATTTATTTATTTATTTTTGATGTTTCAACATTGGAAAAAACAGAATGGTTCATTCTTGTCCTCTGTGATTCTGACCGTACAACATAATTGTAGGGATGGACCAACAATCATGCTACAATATAGGCTACAACTAAATAGAGTGTGATGTGGAAATATAAAGCCTGAAATCGAAGTCAGAGACCTCTCATGCGCAGCTGTTCAATTTGAGAGATGAAACATTTATGAATATTCAAAGATTCTTGATTATTATTTGAAGGATGAGAGGTTGTTTTGAGAAATTTGAGCCTGTGTGGAAAAGTTCGATTTGACTAACCCTTAAGACGAGTCTGGGGGAAGTTATTGTTATTGTGTCCAAGCAGCCTAGGTGATATTGCTTTCTATAAGTCTTGTAAACTCTATCCAATTATAACACATTTACTTGATTGTTTGGTTTTGGCCACAGGTGCTCTGTCCTGCTTAAGACAAATGTTATCCATCACGCTACAGGTTAAATCAGGTTTGGTAAATTACCTGGAAATACAAAGTAGCAAATGCACTTTTTTTTTTTCAAATTACAGGGTTAGGGTTAGAGTAACTGATCATTCCTTTAACCATTGTTATTCCGCCCACCGTTGGTGCAGTGTCCCTGAGAGACTATTCATTACAATGATCCATACTGTGATCAATACATTAGTTTGCTGGCCGTTGCCCTGGATACAGGGAGGTGATAATGTCTGTCTGGAGAAAAATACATTGCATTGCTGCATGATAGCTCATATCAGATACGCTGAGGGACACTTGCCACAATGGCTGCTGACTTTTGCCACTGTTATATTTGAAATTGTGTTGTGACATTGTGTTTTTTTTCTCCTGGTCTCAAACATTAAACCTACCGTCCACCATGAATTCCTCTCCACCGTGAGCCACTTAGGTACATTGAAATAATAAATAGGCTGCTGACAAATGGAGCGAAGCCTGCAAGCTACTTCAGGCAGGAAACTCCAGCTGCATTGTTTTACTCATGTGACAAGCCAGTCTGTCGCAATTCAGCTCGCTTCGGAAATTTTCTCCCTTCCGTTTGTTTCACAGCTGCCCCGTACTATTGCCTACTGCCACCTGTAGGCTCTGGGAGTGGGGGGATTAAGATATGTCCTCATCACTCCCAATGTCTATATTTGATGAAATCCTATTTAGGGAGTGATGAGCTGAAGCCTAGTTACTAAACTCTAAATGTATACTTAAGTCATACTCTAAATGTATGTAAACTTAAGTCAAATTCTTAATGTATATTGAAGTCACACTCTATGTTGAATCTGCAATAAACATTTGACTTGTGAGTTTTCTGACTGAACTGTATTGAATTTAAACTTGTAACTAACTCAAATTGTCTTTAGAGTGATCAAGTGATCAATTAAGTTTCCTGAGGAAGTAAAGAGTATATTGTTTTTCTAATCAGGGGATCCATCATTATTGTAGGATTAATTATTATTAGGTATTATTACTGCAGGACATGAACATTCACATACCAGTTTTAGGTTTTAAATGTTTAAAAAAAAAGTACCACATGAATTTGTTTATTGCATCAAGGCTTTTTGACTTTGTCAGGAACCTCTATTTAAACTAAATAAAACATTTTATTTTTTTCACATAGTTCTAGAATGCTCTGGTCAAAATTATGACATTTGTGTCATTTGTGTTAGGGTCAATTTTGACCTGGTTATAACGATAAGAACACAAGTGCAAAACCAACCTTTTCATGGATAAAGAAGCCTTACAACATAACCAAGAGATGAGAAACAAATGGAATGATAAATAATTGTTTTACAACTGATTTAAGACTCGGGTCAAAACTGACCCTAACACCATAGATGGCAGCAGAAAGCTGACAAGAGGAAGGTTAAATGAAAGCCAATGGGTATACTGACCAAAAAGGTGCAGGGGCCACCAAAAAATATTAAAACTAATTTCCATGGATAAGAAGCCTGACAATGTAACCAAGAGAAGAAAAACTAATTGGATGAAAAAAGAAAGTTTTTAGTGTATGTTACAGCTGATTAAAAACACGGGTCAGAACTGACCCTAACACCATAGATGGTAGCAGAAAGCTGACACAAGACGAAGGTTAAGTGTCATCACTTGCACATCATTCACAAGGGGCTTAAAACCATCTATTTTCCTACATATTAAACACCATTTATATGGATCAGATGAGATTTTAAACGTTGAAACATTAGGGTTACTTTTGGAGCTGTTGTTTTCAAAGTAGCCTACTAACACTGTGTTGAATGAGTTATGGCTCTGAGAGGGAGTACCATTTGTGCTGCTGATTGCGGTAATCAGGAGTGCCGGGGAAGTAGACAATTATGTATCTTAATTGCCTCCATCACCGTGTCACAGCCACTGCTGCAGCTCCAACTGCTGACCGTGTAGGTGAGCCAGCCAAGATCAGCCGCTAAACTACACAAACTGTCTCTCTGTTGTCTCGAGGACACTGGGCTGCACCTGTCCCTCTCACCTCCCTCGTCTCCTCTCTCCTGGAGGTGTGCCTGGCATTTTTAAAAACTTCTGTGCAAACTGATGGTGGTGCTGGTTGAACTGCTGAACTGCAGCTCTTGACTCAGAGCTGGGCTGTTTAATAGACTATACATTCAGACTGTGCGGGTTTGCAAAACAAATAAACAACAGAAGTTCTGTGGTGATGAAAGCTATAGTCCATTTCTGTAATCATTTTGGCTTATAGCTGCAGCTTAGAGTGCAGTAAAAAAAAAAAAAAAAAGGCACACAGGGACGAAGGAAGTGGATATCTCGCACCAATTACTGTGCACAAAGGAAAGTTTGCTGAAGTTAGTTTAGCTGGTGTGGCGGTAAGATGCATATTCACTATAGAGGATGTGATATTACAGCTGCTGAGATAAGTATGAGGTGTTTCCTGATTTCATCTCCATACATGACATAATATGCAATACATCACAGCAACGTATGTGTCTACATGTACTTGCAAAATGTCTGAGTACATGTAAGTTATATTTCTAACATACGTGGGGTTGCAACATGTGATATCATGTAGAAATTTCCATACATGTACATACAATTTTCCTTTCTTCAGATATCCAGAGGATGTAAACAATAAAAGTGATAATAAAAGGGACATATGACAGAAGCACTTCTGATATAGGGAGATCTATATAATAACAGTCACAGGGTTAGGGTCAGCTTGTGGAAAAAGAGGAGAGGAGGAGAGTCTGTGCTGCCGAGAACACAATACTGTGTGATCTGTGTGTGTGTTTAACCACAAAAGATCAAAAGATTCAGGAGTCAGTGGTTGAGTGGATCATAATTCATATTCAAATGTTGAGAGTAGAGGTGAAGAAAAGAGTGGCCCTCTGTCAGATGGATTGCTGTGTCTAATGTTAAACCATCCGTTAAACCTCTGAGGCTGGAAAATGAAGCCAACGCACATGTGCCAAAAGTGCAGCTCCATAAACGGTCACTTGAGGCCGTCCCCCTATGTCCATTCCTCCCTCCATGACAACTGTATGACCTCTTCATTCAGGCTTAAAGGGATAGTTCAACATTTTTGGCAAATTGGCCCATTGCATTAACTTAGGTTTGTTATCTTTAATTGTCGGTGCAAGCTACTTTTAGAAAGGCGGAGCAGAGCCACGAGCTAATGGGCTAATGGGATTTCTTGGTTTCCCTCATCAAATACACAATCCAACAACTCCAAAACGCTCTGGTGGACAAGTTGTGACCTGCACATTCACCACGCTATGAGATAATAACGGAACGTTACTAGACAGAGTTGTTTTCATGGTAAATTCATGCAAAACGGCTGATGCGCATTCCCGTCGGAGGCAGTTTTTTTGGCAAGCAGTTTCTGCATTTGCCTCAAAAACTATTTCGTCTTAAATGGGCTAATTTGCCAAAATGTTGAACTATCCCTTTAAAGTTATGCATGAGGTTGTGGCCATTCAAGACAGGTGGTTGCCTCACCTTATGCAAACCACTAAATGTGACATTATGCTGTGTTTGCATAAGAAAATTATGTTACTTTCTGTTTGCTTGGTAATTAACACACCATGATTATTCTATTTTATGAGGTGAGTGAAATTCTAATATTCTTCTATCTATGTTGTCACTAATTAGCAGGTATTGGTGTCTGTGCTCGCCTGTTAGCTTCGTTTGTTAAGTGTCTAATTAGGCAGCAAATAAAGATGCCTTTAGGCCAATTGGAGCTGAAAACATTACGAACACTTGTAAAATATGAAATATAGACTGACACTTAATTGTAATTCAATTTACAGCAGAAACAAAAACCAAGCCGGTGTATATGCTCTTAACGCTTGACCCTCGACTCAGCACACATCACCTCGTCTCCCGGAGAGGAAGCGGAGGAGACAGAGCGAGAGATATTCCACAGAGCGATCCGCCGCAGAACAAGGACGCACAAAGCACACATTGTCTGTGGCTGGTTTATTTAATAATGGCAGCCTTCAAGTCAAGGCACACAGACATATATAATGTGCTGAGGCTCGGAGAGAGAAAAATGCAGCATGTTTTTCCTTTTTTTTTTTTTTTCCTCTTTGTCATTTGTTTTCAGGCAGCCACCTATCAAACTCCGGCCCCGGCCAAGGCCCGGCTGCGGGGGAGCAGAGCACCACAACCTCTGCCTCACATTGACAATTATCTAGTGAAAAGGTCATTTTGGTGTGACTCATCCACCTGCTGTGTGTGATGGGAATAAATGAAGGCGGGGAGAGGCTTTGGTCCAAAGCAGGAGGAGAAGCAGATGAAAGAAAAGGAGAACAAAGCATCGGGGGGGGGGGGGGGGGGGGACAGCGAGACGACGAGAGAGGCTGTACCTGCTAAATGGATGAGTGAAGATGAAGAGCAGATGCTGGATTGGGTTTTGAATTAGACTAATCTCACGGACCTTGTGAGCTTAAAGGATTAATGTGAAAGATGGACATTGGCCTGTGGCTGGGCTGCTCAATACTGAGGCTCCTTAATCTAAATACAATATTCAGCAATGCACAAATAATGCACTTTGGCAAAGCCTGTTTGTTCTTTCCGAGCAGTTCTCCATAACTGTTTGTATTATACGAGCTTAAAAGACCAAACAATACAATATTTATCATATCAAAGCTTCTCCGTGCTGCAGCCACCAGATTCACACATTCTTTACAGAACTAACTCCAGCATGTGATCTTCTCTCGTGTCTCTCTCCTCCAGCTTTTTTAGCTTCCAATCATGTCACCACATTATAAAAACCCTCTCGCAGAGACACCGGCCGTACCTGAGCTCCGTAATCCATCACAGTATCTTTCATGTTTTGTCAAGGTTATCTTGTTACATGGTAATACTGGTGAAATTTTGGATTCATTTGGAAGGTGATAGACGGACGAGATGCAAGATTGGAATCTCAATGTCTTTGAGGGGAAGTGGAGGAATGGAGTGCAACTATTATTCTAAAAGGGAGTTCAATTAAATCACTTTTTATGTATGTGGCTGCAAATCCATCTTTGTCTATATTTAAAATATTCTGCTATGCTTTAAATAAAAATAAAATAAAATAAAACTAAGACCCCAATGTAAAAAGAATGCAGAAATAAAGACAAAGAGTCTATAAACACATCTCCTGCTCAGTTTTTCACTCCAACCAGCTCTCAGTTTTTACCTTTGAGCTGACAGATCACAAGCTGCAATTTAAAGAACAATGATCCTTCGCAATTTTCCTCTGCACTGAGACTTCTGCGTCAGATGACCTTCACTTGAACGCAGCAGGAAAATGGCCTTTTCTTTTTAAGTAAGAGCTCTGACAAATGATTGGCCCCATGCAAGGCATGCTCCCGGGCAGCTAATCCATGAGGAGGACGGCCTGGAGCCTCCGCTCGTATCGATTGCTAATTCTGCTCATATAGAAACATTCCTCGCGTATGAAACACAGCGATCAGATGGAAACGTGGAGGAATTTTAACTTGTAAACTCTCCAGAAAGATAAAACATGATTTTTTGTTTTTTTTCTGCACAATTTGAGGTGTCTGAGTTGAAACACCATCCCTTCTAGTTATAGTGCAGGTCTGAATCTATGTGTGTGTGTATATAATGAGCTGCATTTGAACTCTCAGCTTTCCATGTCGTCTATAGCTGCAGTTAGTGATTGCCTGTGCAGAAAACAACAACAACAACAAAAAACCAGCCGCTGCCTGGTTTGGAGTTTCGATCTGTCAGGTTCAAGTGTTGCTACGTCTTAAGCCTCTGAGCTTCCATCCATCATCAGATCAATACCAGATGTCACTCAATCACAGGCTGAGAGGCTTTCTGCTCCTGCTTCCACAGGAAAGCGCTTGTGTTTAGTACCATTCAGCAGAAAAAAATGTTAAAGTTAAACTCTTTGGTGTGCATCATTGATGCCGAATCTCTGCAATAACTAGACGTTTCCCCCAGAACAACAACAACCCTCCCGTTTAGAAGCACGGGGATCATTACTTACTGTAGCATGCAAGGAGAGCCATTGATCAGCTGCAGCTTCTCGCGCAGGGGAAACCTGTGAGCGGAAAGTGAGAGGGTGTCATCACTCTTATTACATGTATTGATCAGCGTAGGAGGATAGATGTCTTTCCGCCATGCTGCAATCTGTCATTTCAGATGCAACAAGCGGTTGCACTGGGAGAGCCTCCCTCCCCTTTGGCCTGGAGTTTGGCTACAAGAGGAATGTGGGCTGTCGTGCAAATGGCAGGGGAGGGGGAGATATCCACGGCATACAATAGCCTGCACATGCACGGGTCATTTGTTAAAAAAAACGTGGCTTTGTTCCGTCGTGTGCTGTAAACTCCCGTGTTGACAAAGTGCTGAGTGGTCCATCACAAGAGGCACAACTCTGCTTCTTCATGCTGTTGGCTCGTGTCATTACTTATGGAAGCATGTGGCTCTCTTTTAACAGCCCATAACCCAATTCAAATTCACCTGTTTCACAAATTAATGCGGTGCTATAATAAATCAGCATGGCTCTGGCAGGAATAAAATAGAGTCATAAGAGCACTGGAAAAAATGGCAGCGGTAATAAAGTAATAAAAATCTCAATTGATCTGCTACAACAGATAAATCCGCTATTATGTTAATACAAAAATTGCCGAGCAAAGATTGACAGATCAAATGTACAGTCACACACAAGTGTCAAAGGGGCCGAGGCTGAGGGTGAAGCTCTGCATTATACAGAGGAGCCTCTGTCATTCAACCAACACTGATTGACTTGAATGCAGTGAAAAGAGCTGTCAGTATGACAGCAGGGTGCAAAATGAGAACTGTAGCCTCAAAGATCATCATACAATTGATTAAACATCTCTTCGCTCTGACATCTTAACCATCATTAAGTGTGAATTAAGATAAGATAAGAAGATAAGATGAACCTTTAAATGTCCCACAATGGGGGAATTTACAGGGTTGCAGTAACAGACAACAGCGAACAAATGTATAGCACAGATAATAAATAGCAGATAGCAATAGCAGTAAAAAAAAAGAAAGCAGTGTTTGTAATAGAGTATGATTAAGACAAAAACATAAAAATGAAATAAAAAATAACAAAAATGGCTTAGCGAGGTAACGTTTCCGGTATCACAAAGTTGGATTCATTTTTATCAAGGTAAGTTACCATGATAACTCACTCTCCAATCCAATAAAAGGCCATCCAATAACCAATAACCAATATCCAATCACCTGTTCGGGAAAGAATTACGTGCCCTTTCACTGAAAACCCCGTTGAGATAGCAGCCCAAATAGTGGAAGAATATATTTTGGCCGTTTGTCCCTGCTGAGTTCTAATGCAGCTCAAAATCAGGATGATGTCATTCAAGCTATCAACTTGATGTATTGATATGCTTGTGGCATCAACTTCCAACTTTATTGTAGCCCATGTAATGTTATGGAATTAAAAGGTTCCGAACAGACTTTATTCATTTCATCATTACCAGATGAAATGATGTTTTCATGCTTGGTTTTGATCTGCTCTCAAGTCCTATTTACTCCTGAGGGGTTAAATCTGGAGGGAAAGAGACTGTAATTGTCATACACATGATTCATATGCAGCACATTTACTACTTGAGCCATTACGTATTTACGCAATCCACAATCCATTGCCATTCCATCTGTCGTCTCTTGGAGGTAGCCACAGTGTTGGATTTCTCCATTAGATTTATATTTTCTTCCTTGTACTTTAGCCTTTGGTCCTTACAGGAGAAATACCTTTTTTATACTTTTAATACGCCGTTCACTCTCCTCACTTCCCTGACGCATTGGCACTCATGATTGTGATTGGTCGGCTGCCTTGGATACCGCCCTTTATACGTGCAGATTCACAATAAGACAAACCTGGGTTGAGTTAATGAGTTGATAACCAGTGTCGTGATACCGCTTATCCAGATTGCCATAGTTTTCAACTGGACAGGTTGGGAGTCCTGTAACCCCGGGTAAGTTGAGCTCACTTCATGATGCAGGCCTCAGTTTAAATAAATGAATTCCTAATAAACTGACAACAGAATGTATGTTTCAGCCTGTATGTTTGTCTCTTCGCTCTGACATTTTAACCATCATTAAGTGTGAATATATCTTAGATAAGATAAGATAAGATAAAATAACCTTTTATTTGTCCAACAATGCAGGGAATAAAAAATACAGGAAATAGATAATAAATAGCAAAAGCAGTAAAAAAAAAAGAAAGCAGTATTTGTAATAGAGTATGATTAAAAACAGCTCTTGTTGTGTAGTCTAATAAATAAATAGATCAATAATCAGATGTTCCTAAACTGACAACAGAAATAATGAGCTCTGAGTAATAAACAAGAGTATAAGATCCAGATCTGAACATCCTCTCATGCTGCTGGATGCAGCGTTGCACATGATTACATCACTAACTCACGGTCTCGTTAGAAAATCTGAATATCTCACCACCTTGACCACTCCCCTGAGTGTGCGTGTGCATGGACATTAATTGACTCACTTGAACTCACTTGAACTCTCCTCAGCGTTTTTTCACTCACACACACACACATTCACACACATTCACACACACTGACGTCCAGTATCTCAGACCTCCAGCCGGCGCCGATATCAAGCAAAGACAAAGACAAATGGAGGCTTCGTCCTGCACTGAGCACGCTGGCAGCGTTCTGTGGTTGGGCCGGTCAGTCCCAAGGTCATCTATGGGTCGCCCTCCACGGCTATAGCACTCACGGCTAACAGGTGCATCATGGGTAATCACAGAAGGATGCTGCTGCTCCTCAGAGGTGGATGTGCTGGGAACATTTATCCCCTCCACTACTGGTGTACTAGTTGGAGGAGGTCTTGAAGAGGGAGCACTGTCAGGCTTCTTACATCCATTGTGTGTGTGTGTGGAGTATGTCTCAAAATGATGGGCATATGACTATTGCAGGGAGTGCTGTGACATTTTACAGACCTTGAGTTTCTTCGACCATCTGTGCAGCAGGATGTTACACAGCACAGGTGGAAGAAGAGGAGCAAACAGGAGGTTTATTAGTGAAAGACAGAAAAAAAAAGTTTTTTCTTTGTCCCTGATTGAGGCACTTAATTAAACCACTGATAATTTTATTCTGTTCATTTATTTATTTATTTTTATTTGAATAAAACAGTAACACAATTTGTGGAGTTTTATTTCCATTAAAAATACCAAAAATACAGCTGCACTATGAAAACTTGACTCAACTGTAGTGTATTTTCTACCTCCTAATATGTTTTAGTTTATGACCATCCTGGTCACCTACATCCTTCTGTTTAGAGAGGTGGAGTTTCAGGAATATATATACCTATATATAAGGTCAGGACTTTTTGCAAAGAGACAGAGGTCTCATATTTGGCTCCAGAGACATCTCGAAGATTCGGCTTTTCGACACATCTTTTTTGCAATAAACTCTTTTTTACCATTTACAAAGAAGATGTGTCAGAGTGGTCATCTTTTCATCAGCATCAACATCGAAATATACCACACAACATGTCTCATGTTGAATCTGTTGTCCTTTGCTGAACCCTGCTTTACTTTATGACTTATCATCTAGAGCCAGTTCACTGTTTAGATTTCACTGCAGATGAAAGAAGGCATGATGTGACCCATACAACCCTGTTTCGACTTATCTATAAATGAATCCTTTCTAGCTTACTCACTATTAATAGATAACGACGTGCATGCTTCTACTTTCACTGTGTCTCAGGTGTTTTACAACCAGCACAGAGCACTCATGTTCAAAACAACCAAACCATCTATTAACTGAACTGTTTGATATGTGCACTGTGCTGGGTCAACAGAGTCCCACACGCACTATCATCTTAAAAGCCCAGGTTACTGTGTGAAAAGGCAGACAAACAAAGATTTATCAAAAACAAATAATGGTAACACTTTATTTGATGCCCAGCTCTATAACACATCATAACCATACTTATCATAATGCTTTATAACAATAATCATAACACACTATAAAGCATTTTATCTTGACTTATACGGTCAGGTATTATAATACGTCATAATTGTTAGTAACTCATAGACAATGACCACATCTATAATGCATTATAAATATAATCATAGTGTGTTATAATTGGCTTATAAAAGTGTATAACTATCATTATAAACACTCATAAGTTATCATAAGACTTTATAACATAAGCATAACACATTATAGAGCATTTTATAATGGCTTATAAGGTCAAGTGTTATAATACTACAATGGCTGGTAAGAAAAGATCATAAAGATGAAATTTGATAATGAGCTACTACCCTTTGCCACTCCACTCACTGTGAATGTGAAGGTTGAGATCAACCTTTACATTGATATTAAAATGCTCTATAATCTGTTATGTTTATTGTTATAAAGCCTTATGATAATGTATGAGTGTTTATAATTACGTCTATAAGCCAATTATAACACATTATAACTATATTTATAATGCATTATCAATGTGGGCATTGGCAGCGAGTTACTAACAATTATAACGTAGCCTATTATAATACCTGACCTTATAAGTCATAATAAAATGCTTTATAGTGTGTTATGATTATTGTTATAAAGCATTATGATCATTTATGAGTGTTTATAACTATAGTTATACAGTGCTATAACTGCATTATAACTCATAAGTGGTTATAATATAGAGATAGGCATCAAATAAAGTGTTACCCAAATAATTAATAAATAAAAATCAAAAATTACATTCACATAATGGGTGAATCCTCCTGTAGACTCTTACCCACCCCACCCTTATACCTTCATCCCTTTCTCCTCAGTGCACTCTGACAGTAATGCAGCTGTACAGCACTGTGTTGCCGTGGCGCTCTCCAAGGTGCTGATCCTGAGTCTGGGAGCTGCTAAGGAGCTCTCCAGCACCTTGTGGTCCTGACAAACACAGAGCCGAGCCAACAACAACAACAACAGCAACAAAAACAACTACACTACAGCACTCACTAAATACATATCATGTTTGTGTACATGACCCCTGATACATGGCTATTAGATAATTTTTCTGGTTCTACAATGTGTCTAGTTGTTCCCAGTTGAGGCCCCACAAGTAGTTAAAAGTTAAACATGCTCCTCTTTTACACCGCCTACTCGGCTATGTAATTACTGCTATCTTATTTAAACTCAATTTTTAATTCCATTTGCTCTTTTTAATGGTGAATTTTAAATTGGACCTCATTTAGTGATTAATTTGAACATTATCTTTTCTTTTTACTCTTTTATTGCAAATCTGTTCCTTTTTATGTTTTATATTTTATTCATTGCTTTGAATTGTCTTGTGTGTGAAATGTGCTATACAAATAAAGCTACTTTGCCAAAAACCTGTGCGCATTATGCATAGTCAGTCCCTTCCATGGGCACCTTGTGTTTGTGCAAACTTGGACAGACACCCAGTTGGAGGGGCCTCTGCTGAGATAAGTCCATATAGAAAACTTCAGTAACTCTTGTCCATCTGCTGCTGTCGCTTTACAAAAATTGTAAATTTGTATCGTTCCACGTTTTAAGTCAGTCAGCTGGACGGACATAAGGTTCCATGTAATAAGAGATGGAAAAAAAGGATGGAAAGGAGCCAAAGCATCGAGAGACACACTGACACACTAGAAGATAATCTGGGCGCACAGAGCAGACATGCTGTCATCAGAGGACCGCCACGCCGCTCCGTCCCTTCTGAACTTTAAACCAAGACTTTCAGCCATCTGCCGTCTCTGCCCTGCGTGCCACTGTTAAAGCATCTCTCCTCTCCCTGCAAAGTGCACAAAGATTTGAGGGGAAATGATCCGTGTATTAACTGCATGGTGGCGAACGCCCTGCTAAAATAGCAAGTGGTCTGACAGTGCACACCCTCGATTTGGCAGCTCACGCTGAGCCTCGACTGGTGGAGGAAGATCCAAGTGGTATCTGTCTTTAGCCATATTTCACTCCTCTGGCATTTGACAGTGTGTGTTCCACTGCGTGTGTTATCAAGGTTATATGATATAAGCAGTGGCAGTAATAAGTCTAAAGCAACTGGAGGTGAAATTTTGTAATCAGAACTATTTTATGTCATACTCCCAATGTTAATTCTATTGATCAAGGGGGGAGTTGTGGGTTCTACAAGTGAATACCACTTCCGCGTTCAAAAAGCTGCAGTTCTCCGGTGGCCACTGGGGGCTGGGACCAGAAGTGAGCAACTCTCCATTGACCCCCATGTTAAAATAACCAACTTTACAGCTTAAAAAAACATATTTACAGCCTGGTACATTTTATTGTTTTGGTCTCTACCGATAGGTTCCACCTCTTTTAGTGTTGTTTAGTTGTTAAAATTCGTACATAAATGGGGGCGTGGTTACGTTGAGTGACAGGTTCACAGACAGTGACCGGCTGTTAATTGGTTGCTTCGAGTTCAGTGGGCGGGTTCTCAGCCGGCTGACCCCCGCATCTCTCCAAATATGGAAAGTAGACTCCCACTAAAATCCAAGATGGCGCAGTTCAAATGTCCGTATAGGATCACAAAACAGACTCCCCCAAACCAATGGGTGACGTCACGGGTGCTACGTCCATTCTTTTTACAGTCTATGGTACTGATATAGAATATGACTGGAAAGGTCTCAGTCCTCTAGGCCAGGGGTCACCAGGGGTCACCAACTAGATTTGTCGAAGGGCCAGAATTTTTCTAAACAGGCAACTTGGGCGCCGGACATTCAAATAAAATAAATAAAATTCACATTTTGGCCTAATCATTTTGGGGTGTTTATTGTTTCTCAAGAATCTCAATATATTGTTAGCCTTTGTCAGTTCGGTTCCTATCACCTACAGTATCACAGTCAGCCACCAGGAGTGATATAAATATTTTGACTCAATACCAGTGGGTGTCACTGGCTTCAACATGAGGTCATGGACAAAACACTGAAAATAATCAACTTCATCAGAGGAAAATCACATACGCAGCCCCGCCTGTTCAGCAAATCTGTTGTGGAATCTGAAGCTACTCCTGATGACTTGTTTCTGATGTTATTTCAGGAATAAGAAGGTTATTGGGCCAGCGGACCACCAGTTGATGATTACTGTTCTAGACCATAAAGCTCCATTGTTGTAGCTTGCTTTAACTCAATCTTTCATACAATGTTCATTTCCTAAAAAATATACCTCCCATCAGTCCTACAGCTTGATTAGTATAAAAAAAAACTATTGTGTGTCTCTTTTCTTCTAATATCCTAGGTCGTATACAGTCAATTATCCTCCTGTAGTGCATCAGAATGTAAGTCATCAACCTGTAGGAATTTTACATCAACTTTCAAGGCTTCATTGGCTTCACTATTGCTACAGAGAAGCTGTGAATTCACTCACATTCCCTAATCTCTATAGTTTACTGCTCATTTTTGGTTCATTTTATGTTACTCACTGGACTTTATCTCCTTGAAACTGAATAAAAATGGGGGGTAAATCCCCATTTTTCACTGTTTTGTTCAGTCCCAGACAGGGGAGTGTAGTTAGAAGGTAATGAAAGACAAACCAAGACACTGTTGCTTTTGGCATTTAACCTATGCATTGTCATTTAAACTTAAACTGAACCTATATGTTTTGGCTTGATATGCATCATTATGTGTCTAATGTGTAAGTCTGTCATATCCCCTGACAGGAGCAGAACAATACCTCACTCCCATGGGTAGAATTATGGGAGCTCCATAATTCTATGGAGGTATACTGTACTGTATATTCAATCTGATTCTGATTCTGTACATTGACAGAATGGCACAGAGGACAACTTCCAATTAGATTGTCTAATCAGGAAATGATGATTTCATCTCAAATGTGTCAATCACACAGAATTCAACTGAGGATTTTTCACAGACTCGTTTTAACTAGAACTGAGTGATTGTAGGATGTGATAGTACACGTTTCTTCAAACTCCTGTGCAATTAAAAGTCATATAGTTCATGTTTGAACACGATTCAAGTGCGAGCAGACATGCAGAACTAGGGGGAAGCATATCAGAGCTCTTCCTCGTTCGGAGCCCGTATTGATTGGAGTGGATATAATTGTCATTGAGCCTTCTGGCTTTGGTCTGTGAGTCACCGTACACGAAAGGAGACATCTGCTGGAGCTGCAACATTGGAGCATCCTACTGGAGCATCTGCTGTGCTGACAGGTGGAATAAATCACCTGCTCCACTACAGTCTGTCGCCGCAGAGACCAAACCCCGACGTGGACTGCAGCTCTCTGCTTCGGAGACCTCTACAGAAACACACACAGCGCCACGATCAGGGCCAAGCACATGGACACGCTGATGAAAAGATGCAAATATTCACAGGCTGCTGATAATACTGGCCTGGTATGTTGTGGTACATTGTCTATCAAATGTTAAGTGTAATTTTCAAATATAATGATGCAATATTCGTATCAGAGAATTAAAAAAAAATGATTTAATGTATTTTCCATTACAAATAAAACACCATATTGAAAAATATTTCCAAAGCCTTTAAAATTGACCTCTTAATTTTAACATGTGGTGTGGTGGGAATTTTGATGTGGTCTTATTCTGTGGAAGTCTGTTAGAATGATCATTGTAACATATTGTACCCTGGTATGTTAAACCTTCTGTTTAAAATGAGGATGACCAGATGCCCAAAGATAACCATGTGACTTATGACAGTATTGTTAATGTGTGTAGGGTAACATCTGAGCAACAGATGTTACCCTACATGTTGTATCCTCATTGCTTTATTGCCTGTATCTTATCTTTATCCTTATCAGTACTGGGGCTGCAACCACTGGTCAGCGGGCACAACCCTGAGCTACTAGACTGTGGTGTGCTTCTGTGTTGTGTCTCTCTATAGAGGATTAAATCTATGCGCTTGATATTTCATCGGTCTTGTTTTTTGACTTCCAACGGGTTGACCTAAAAATCTCCACAACAAACACACAACCATTTAAAGAATGAGAAATCTTCAGGATTTTCATTGCATATTAAAAGGAGACATATTCTGCCCCCTTTCCACAAATTAAAATAGGTGTCTTAAAGACATGTCTGTGACATGCTTTGGTCAAAATACCCCAAGGATCAAACATCACAGCTCTTTTCATCCTCTCAAAACAGCTCTGTTCAGGACGGCTGGTTTCAGCGCCTGTCCCTTTAAATGCAAATGAGCTACTGCTTGCCCCACCCCTTCTACTGGTACCAGGTAGGGGTGGGGTTATGCAACTTTAAATCCTAGTTACATCACTGGAAGACAACTGAGGGAACAGCTCGTAAAACCATATGGATTTCAACCTATAGGGAGCCTGCACATTACAGACGTTTTTGTCAATTTTCACATTTCAGGGGCCAAAAGGCAAGACAAACACCTAAATATATGTTAAAGAGCCTTCAAAAGGTGATATTTCCATAATATGTTGCCTTAAAATCAGGATCCTACAACCCTATAGGGACCTGTGGTAGAGCTAAAGGATAGATTGATTATTTTGAATCACAGATACTGTACAGCTGTATGCATAGAAAGCCATTGCTCACAAGTGCAGCATTCAAATTCTATCTCCTTTGTTGGAATATAAACTCAATTGTAGATTTTTCTAATTGACTGTTGGACTGCTTTATTTCCCTTCTATCCACCTTTTTCCGAACGTCAAAAACATAAGCCGGTTTGCTCTTCCGGTGGAATTTTATGTTTACGTTTCCATGGTTTCGGTAGTCGCGGTAAATGCATGGATTTTTTTTTTCTTCAATGAAAATCTGTAAAACGCATGGATCATCACACCAGCTTTTAACAATGGATATCACACAAATTGACATCCCAGCGTTAATAGATCCATGCGTTTACCGCAACTATGACAACGACTGAAAACCATAGAAACATACATTTTCAATTCCACCGGAAATGCAAAACCGACTTCCGGTTTTGACCATAGATGACGTTTGGAAACTTGTGGATAGAGTGGCAGTAGATATGCATGCACATGATACATGCACACAAGCAGCCAAGTCCAAATAGCAGCAAAGTCAAAGTGAAAGTCACTGTGTCGCTGCATGTGAAACAGAGGAGGTGTGTGTGTGTGTACTGTATATGCGTGTTGCGACAAAGGTTGCCTCTCCTCTTTGTGTCCTACAGGTCAGTGAGTGAAGCCAGTATCCTGAGGGGTGCCACTCCACTGCTGGAAACAGAGTATGTGTGTGTGTGTGTGTGGGGTGGGGGTCCTGTAAGAATGCTGCCCGCTGTCCTTAGCATTTACCACTCACGTAGGATGAGGAGGGCTCTGACAGGGAGCCCAATAATTTTGGACTGTGACGGCGCTCTGCGGGCAGATTGTGTTTAGGAGGCTGATGGAGTGGAACCAGCAGGTGATGGAGAATGTCATGAGGTTCTCAGCGGAGGAGCAGTAAAAAAAAAAAAAGTTTCGAGGTCCTTGTCCTCGTTGACCCCAGAAGTTGAGGAGGTTATCACAGTGCGTGCTCATGAATTTATACGCTTCAGTTTTCTTCTATGGGTTTCCTGTGGATAGTAGTGATGACCTTCTGCAGCCACCAATCACCACGGAGTTCCCTGTCCTTAATGGATAATTTACATTACATTACACCGCTGCACAAACACAAGAAGAGCCGAGCTGTGGTGGAGAACCGTGTCATCAGCAGCGCACTCCGCCAGATGACAGTCATCGGAGCGAAGGATGGAGAGCGGGAGGTGAGATGACGCCATCCTGTGAGGAGCCGGTTCAAGAGTGTGGGAGGTCAGAGAGAAGGTGTTATTGACCAGCACTCTGTGTGACCTGCTGGTGAGAGACTCCATTATCCACGGGATTAGATGGTCAGTTGGAGGAAGTGGGCTGGTGGGTTTCTCAGTGAGCGTCTGCAGGGTATTGAATACAGAGCACTCAGCAGTCCTGGTTGTAGCGTTGGGGAGATCCAGATCCAGATGTTTGCATATGGCATCCTATAGTGAATGTTTTTGCATCCTCGTCCCAGCTGTCTGCAGGATATGCAAATTGGGGGGGGTCCAGATGTGAGCGTGTCGCCTTAATGATGTGGTTTTAGCTGGAGTTCAACAGCTGGAATCAACGCAGAGCTTTGAGAAATTAACAGAGCCATGAGATACAAGTTTAAGCCTGTGTTTAATGTTGTATTGATATGTGCCGTGGCTGCATTTGCTCTGCACTGGATGAACACTACCAGTCAAAAGTTTGGACACAACTTCTCATTTAAAGGGATAGTTCACCAAAAATTGAAATTTCACTCATGTATTGAAGCCCCGAAATGCGAAATTTTCTCGATTCGTCAAATTTGGACTAACCAGGGTCTGTCCTCTTCCCAGTTTGTTCACCGGGAAGAGGAGCTTCCGCTACAAAACAAGCTTGAAATATAGACGTATTAATTTTTTTCGGGACAATTTCGCATTTCGGGGCTTCAATACAAGACGGACATACGAGCAGCATGGAGGTATTTGGATGTTTTTTGGTGTGTCTTTTTGTTACGAAGACAGTTGGTATCCATTTGCAACCGTTATAATGGACATGCACTGCTACGCCGAGACCCCCTGTAATTCAGAGAAGCCACGGAGGACTCTGAAACTTCTCCCAGCCCTTAGTCCACATGAGGGTGAGTAGATAATGAGTGAAATTTCAATTTTGGGTGAACTATCCCTTTAATGGTTTTTCTGTATCACTTTTTTTACATTGTAAATTCATACTGAAGACATCAAAACAATGATGGAGCACATGGAGCTGCAGTGGCATGCAAAAGATTGGGCACCCGTGGTCAAAATTTCTGGTAAGTGGGAGATGAAACCTCCAATAGGCTTGTACATGGAGGCAGTTCTGTTTTTATAGGGATTCATGGGATTAATATTGGCTTGTAGCTGTGTGTGTTAGCACATATTAGCCAGGATGACTGAGGGGAGCAGGAGCTGTTTACATTTCTTCTGCTGAATTCTGGCTCTAATTCCACTGTTTCCCCTTTGTTTGGAAGAGGAGGGAACGTGATGGCTTGGTGGGAGTCAAGTCTCCAGTATGTGACTCACACACCATGGAGGAGATTGTGTTCATTAGCTGAAACAAACTCCAGGAATTGCCAAATCTGCTGAAAAAAAAACAGTGGCCGAAAAATTCCTTGGGTATCCGCTGTTGGCCAAAATCTACACTGTATTGTCACACCAGCAAACAAAAAGGAAAAAATATAAATATGAAAACTTGTGGGTTGACCACAAGTAGCCACACACTACAACACAGCATCCCAATGTCATAACATGAAGGACAAACACAAGAATATTAAAAGATAAAGAAGAATATAGTACTAGCTGATCAGTCAACATGAGAAGATCAAGACGTATCAGGGGTTGATAGAACAACTGGAGCAGAGGTCCAAGGTGGTCCATGTCATAAAAAGCATAAAGGGCTGTGACCCCTAAAATGATAGAATGACTTCAGAAGTTTTTGTCAGGAAGGGTGCAGTTCAAGCAGAGGACGCAAACTTGAAGAAGCCCCATCTCACTTTGCACCGAAGACAAAGGATGGTCACACTGGATATAGAGTAGATTTGATTATTTTGTTTCTGTTCACTGCACTCCGTCTCTTTAACTTTATCTGTGTTGTTCAAATATTTTACACATTCTGTACACGCACCATTTGTGAAAAAAAAAAAACCTTCAAAGTAGGCCTGCACGATATCAGCAAAATGTCCAATGTGCAATGACACTGTTCAATATTGCGATGACGATATGACCTGCGATAAATAAGCAAATATTCAGGTGTGCATATTTTCCACAGTTCCTGTGTCTTTCTGAAAATGACTCCAGAAGCTGTAGTGCATACACCAGGCCTGTAGTGGCACTGTAACACTGCCATACACATACACAAAAAACAGAAAAGAAGAGTGGGAAAGTTGCGAGCTGTAAACAAACTCCAAACATTATAAGTCGACTAGTCACACAGTCAAATATGCCAATTGATGCTGCGTAGACACGTTTCAGTCGCTGTACCCGAGTGACCCGTCGGAAGTCCGGCGTTGTTGTTGTTGTTACGTTACGGGGGATAGTTCAACATTTTGGCAAATTGGCCCATTGCCATAATCCCTATAGTTTTAGGAGTAGGTTCGTTACCTTTAATTGTCAGTGCAAGCTATTTTTAGAACGGTGGAGCAGAACCGCGAGCTGCTCAGAGCTACGCTACGGAGGCTAATGGGATTTCTTGGTTTCCCTCCAAAATGCTCTCGTGGACAAGTTGTGACCTGCACATTCACCACGCTATGAGATAATAACGGAGCGTTACGAGTCTCCGCATTTGCCTCGAAAACAACTCTGTCTCGTAACTTTATGAAATTCCATGAGCCTCCATAGCGTAGCTATGAGTTAACTCACGGCTCTGCTCCGCCGTTCTAAAAATAGCTTGCATCGACAATTAAAGGTAACAAACCTACAACTCCTAAAACTATAGGGATTATGTCAATGGGCCAATTTGCCAAAATGTTGAACTATCCCTTGAGGTCGAGCGATGTGGCTTAAAGCAGAAGTAAGCGGAATGTTTGTGTTAATATAAGTCTTAAATAGTTATATCTTCCAACGGCAATCACTTATATAGAGTGTTTGGTCTGAAACACAGGTCTGTCAGTCACTCTGCTCTGCTGTAAGACGAGGAGAAAACTTCTTGTATACTTCCTTGTATCCTACAAGCTTTATCCAATGAGGAGAGAGAACGGCATGAAGGGCTGTGTGTGCAGCCACGAGGACCAATAGATCCATGACGAGGGCGGGGGCTGCTAACTCCATCGGCTGACAAGAAGTAGCCAAAACGACTGGATCGCTTACTTCTGCTTTAAGTTACAGGTATGAGGTGTATCAGTGTGAAGGCATAGCGTCTGTAAAAAAAAACTACTGTACTCATCGCATCTCAGGCAACCTTTCGCGATGTGTTTATCGTGCATGTAGACATCGTGATGACGTTGAAAATAAGATTAATCGGTCAGCCATACTTCAATTGGTGAAGAATTGTAGTTACTTTATTGACCTTGATTTGATGTGGGGAAAAAAGAATAGGCCGAAAAGTAAGTGTAAAAAAAAGAATGTTAAAAACTTGAATTTACAAGTATTTAAATGAATGCCCTACAAAGGGGTAAAGGTGATATATTTCAAAGCACCATCCCTGTCTTTTGGTGCCTAAATATTTCACTCTGTACCTCATTCTATTTCTGCTCACTTCACTGCAAGAAGTCTGTATTTCCAGTGGAGAGGCGGTCAAGGCCCTGCACAGCCAGTCCACTCTAAGTCTATCTGACAGGTGGCCACTCAGTCCATTTCCAGAGGGCCACTTGGGACTGTAGCTGCAGTCTGGCCATTTACTGTGCGCTTACTTACAGCTCTGAGGCCCGGCTGAGCATCCAGGGAGTATCAGGATGACAGACGACGGGCTGCGAGCCGGATGTAAGTGCATCTGACAGCACGAGGAACAGATATAACATCTCTCAGCCCTTGCCCCTCACTGTTTATAGCGTCTGACAGTGTCTGAGTGCCACAATGCATTTAAGTCAAAGATTTACAACACACAGAAGAGGAGGCCTGAGCAGCTCTGAAGACGGTACAGAGGAGGCAGCCGCTCTGACACCCGTGCTTCCAGCAGACATTTAATATTAATGCAACATTATGCAAATAATTAAATGTCTTGGATGCTGCAAACTGCTGTGCTTATGTCAAGTCTTTTGTCACATCCAGATCCGCGGAGAGTTCAGAGGTAGGGAAATAGACAGAATAGGCTGACACATGCTAATGCTGTCATCATGTCGTGTTTAGCATAGGCACATCCCACTTAGCGCTCAGCGGCAGAGCAAATAAGAACTGGGTGTGCTGTTCTGCTGAGAGGCATTCACGCCGTGACCTTTGTCTGAAGCACATGGTAACAGGTGTGTTGCTATAACAACACTCCATTCAGCATGTATGGAAAACCCAGATTTTTGCATTTTTTTTAAGGAAATGCATTCAATTTCCTTTCAGATTTTGACAGACACGTTCAGGGTCTCTAGGACTTTTTTTGATTTGCATTTTAGTGCAGAATCAGTATCTAATTAATTATAATGGGCTGCTCATGCATGAGAGATTGACACTGACTATCAGCAGCTTTTTTGTGTGATTATTTATTATTAATTAATTTATTCACTGTGTTTATGTTTATTTCCATATTCATTAAAATGTACCACATAAAGATCTTGAGGAACTGTATTACATCATCGACCACGCTTTATGTTTCATACTCAGACCAACCTTCCCATTCACCCACCACTCATATGAAGCAAAGACATTTCATGGGAATCCTTTTGCTTGCACAGAAACATGTCAAACAGAAAGCCTCTATGTAAAAATCCCCATGTGCATGTACATACAGTGTTTACATGTAGACACTTCCGGTACAATTGATCACAGCACATCACAGACTGCTGTGATCGTATCTTCTAAAGCACCTTGTCCCTGGACACTCTGAGGCCTTTGAAGAAAGGAAAATGAAACCAGCTGTGATGTTTTCTCCGCCTTTTTATCTTGCCATTGACAGCTAGGTTGGGGTTACATATGGTTTCAGGTCCATCTCATTCATGTGAACACAATATCACAATAGTTGCGTTTCCATCCACCTTTTTTTATTCGCATTTTCAAAAATTGCGAATAAATACTTGGATGGAAACGCCAGAAATTCGAAAAAAGGCAGTAAATGCGCATAAACGTTTTTTCGCTTTGGGGGGGTGGATTTGTCAGCGTATCGATAAAATGAAAATGTGACTTTTTGTTATGGAAACAGATTATGCAAATTAAGCCAGAGTTTGTGGGTGAAGTGCTGCTGGACTTCACCCAGCGACGTTCAAACAAATGGAGAACGACGCGGTCTCCCAGCTCTAGTCTCTGCAGGTTCCAGGGTGCCATTCCGAAGGGCCGCCACTCCGAACGTTTACTTTAATTTGTCGGAATGCCGACCCTTAATTATTTATGGGAAAAGGGTGCCATTACGAACCTGAAAGAAAGGGTGCAGTTCCGAACCTGAAAGAAAGGGTGCAGTTCCGAACCTGAAAAAATCTTGAATGGTTTACGGCACGGAGTAAATAAGCCTACTTGCGGTGGTAGCGTAGTGGATCAGGGTTCGACTCCCGGGGGAGATACATATTAACTGTGATTTTATTGGCCTCTACCTAACCTTTTTACTAAACTTAACCAACTCCTTTCTACATTGCCTAAACCTAACCAAAGCACAGAGCAAGGACATTTATTTTCAGCAGGAGTGCCGCGGCTGCATCAGACCATGGATGTAATGCATCAGACTCGCACCTGGGTGAAACTTTGGAGGCGGAGGGGGAGGGGCCGGTCGGGCGCTGTCCCCGCGGCGCGTCGTGTCAAGCCGGGCAGGAAGTCAAACCACGAGAGAATCCGGTCAATTTTCAAAATAAAACACATTCGGAACGGCGGCCCCTCGGGAAGTTCGAAATGACGGACCTTCGGGAATTTTCGGACTGGCAGACCGTCGGAATGGCGGTCCTTCGGAATGGCGGTCGCCCCCCGTCTCTGCACACTGCAACACAAACGCGCTCCGTAACCGTAATCTTTTGTTTATGACGGTTAAGACTACACAAACACACGCCGTAACATTGTATATGTTATGTAACGTTATCCACCGCTCCATTTATTGATTTTTCGCCGGCTTTGTGGTCAACAGATGCACATGGGCGAGAGGAGCATAACCCAAACAGCAGAAAAGCGAGTGGACTTGCACAGTTCCCTATTGTCTTTCTGTGTAAATATCTCATGTTACAACATGAAAACCTGCAGCTTATATTCAAGTGTGGCCTCTTGTGTATTTTCTTTTAAAATTTAGCTGGTGCGGCTTATACAGGTGCGTCTACAGTATAGTCCGGAAAGTACGTAAATTGTCCATGATGTTGAGTGTCAGCTGAGTGTCAACTGTTGTCATGGATACATTCATGCTCTCTTATGACGTAATCTCACGGTGCACTCCTCCTCTCCCAATAATCGCAAAACAATAACGAATGGAAACGGGCATAAATTCGCATTTTCACAAAATCCGCTCTTAAATTCGATACATTTGGATGGAAACCCAGTTACTGACAACTTGAGGGAACTTCTTCAGATTTGGCCTATCTATTCATTTATTTGGACTCATGAGTGACCTGATGAGCTTTGGTGGTCAAAGGTCATTAGTCAGATTCACAAAATACTTTTTAGCCATAATTCAACAGTGACTGTTGTAATTCTGAGGCAATAGCCCAGCATAGTCTTCCTCTCTTTTATGGTAGATATGGTAAGTTCAACTTTTAGTGGGAGTAAGAGAACTCAGCATCAAACTTTATCAGGATGCAGGGGAAATGATGAAGTCAAATTTTCATCCGCTGCGACAAAAGATTAGAGAATATCTTGAAAAGTGTGAGAAGACTGAACTTATATTATGAGGAGAAAATCGTATTATAAAAATGGTAGTGGCTTCAGAATTCAATTAAATTCTCATGATGTTCCCTATCATAATGCCATCTAGTATTTTTAAGCAATTTCTCAGTAAATGTTTTTTTTTTTTTTTCCGTTGAATGGGAAAAGGCTGAGGATTAAATTGAGTAAGTTACTTGCCCACAAGGAGAAAGGAGAATTTGTCCTACTGGACACAGATTGAATCATTCATCCTTTGAAATGGCCAAAATAGCAAAAATATTGGGGTGAATCGGATTGAATGGAAACTGAGAAGAAACTCCGCTCATCATTCAATCCTCTCAAAGTTTTGTCTCACTACACTTGCAGTATTAAAAAACCCCAGTCCCTTTATATTCAAGAGACGCCTGGTCCAGAATTTATAAGGAGTTTAAACTTCATGTAATGTGATTTAAGATATGCATCACAATGGTGCAACTCCACAATCTTTATTGGAAAAGATACTGTACATTGAAGCACTGGCATCCCTGTGGTTTAAGCACAGTTGTAATTGACTTGAGGATGGTGACTCTGCCATGCAATAAACTGATAGAGCGATTTGGTCTGGTGGGAAAATGAATTTTTTCGTAGGTATTTACAGATAAGAAGTTGTATTTTATCCAAGTCTTACAATTTGGCTGATAACACTATATAAAAAGAACAGAATAACAGAATAATTCATTCCATTTTCTAGTAATAACTCTGTTAATATGAAAATGATGTGGTTAGAGTGACCATAGAGAAGAAACAGAATGTGATGAATGGTCTAAACATTTTGACTGGGTGCTGTAAATACATGAAAGAAGCTCATACCATAAAGTATTACATAGATACCGCTGAGACTCCACATAATAAAGTTGTTAAATTAATAATAACCTGTGCTGCAATAATCGAGGAACTTTCCTACAGTGAGTGAGTGTGTTTTGGTCAAACCACTCTGGAGAAAGGTATTCCAGCTAAGTTACAGTATGTTTACTTGGGGACTGGTCTCAAACACCAAACATTATCCAAGAGTGTATTTGCTGTTGTTATGGGTTTGATTGCAGTCTGTTGAATTATTTTAAGACACTGGATAGAAACAACTGCTCCAGATGTGACGGCATGGGTCAGTGCAGATGTGGAAACAGCATCTTATGAATATGTGCTCAGTAGAACAAATGGCCGTCAGGATGGAGCGGTGTCTCCTGGGAACCAGTACTGTGATCACATTGAAATAGAAGGTCTAATTAGATTATCAGTCTCCCATGTGAACATATGATCCTGTTTTATGACTGAAGATGTGTGACATGTTTTTTCATGCTTGTTTTCTCTATTGTATTTTCCATATTGGTTTATTTATTTCCCTATATGCTGTATATTGGTGGGTGACCAAACGTCCTCTTTTACCCGGACATGTCCACTTTTTAAAAGTGCAGCCTGGGGTTGATTTACACTTAATATTCTAAGTGATATACTGTAGGCCTAGTACTAAATGTCATATGGGCCTACTAAAAGTAACAAAATAAACCAATAGCCAATGCATTTGCTGTAAACATGTCATCATTTCTTTTTGGTTTTAAACAAACTGCAACACCAATGTGAAACAACAACTTAAAGTGCAACCACAACAATTAAGGGTTTCTGCAGGATTTCTCAAGGGATCGACAGAAGTCACACAGAAAGTTTATTGCTCTTGGGGGCCATGGTGCCCGAAGCAGGTGCTTAGTTTGCTCATGCCTTGGGCTGGCTCTGTCTGTGAAAGCCAGCAAACCCCCCCCTTCAGGTCGACTGTCCTCTTTTTTGGACGTCAAAATATGGTCACCCTAAATGAGATGGTGTGTTCTGCTTGTTTGCCATTTAATGAGCTTTCCAAAAATGAAACTTAGCTGAGGTAACTCCTACGTCTCCTGATCATCTTGATTAGTCAGTTCAGGACAATGGTTTGGAAAGACCCACAGACTTGGTCTCATAGCTGACAATACATATAAGAGCCAAAACCAAGCCACGAGGTCAAAACAACTACCTGCAAAGCTCAGAGACACGATTGAATCAATAGAATCTGGGAAAGGATACAAACATTGAAGGTGGCACTGAAGGTGTTCAGGTGATAAGTTGCAGAACAAAGGCTAAAGGAAACAAAAACTTCAGTTCACCCTGGTCAAAACCCTGCTGAGCATCCGGCAAAGTTCAATGCTTTGAATTCAAAGCATTTAACAGGCATCGAGCATTTGAAAATGAGTTTATCAGGAACAAATCCTGTGCAATCACGGCGTATATAACCAATATGTTTTTGAGCCGATAATCTAAAACCTTCGCAATTATCCTGCGGTCACTGTCAGCAGACTTATCGGAGGATAAATCAGATTCCTCTCCATTTTCCCTCAGTTGAAGACAAATATTCATCTCATGCAAGGACTCAGGTAATACATCATTATTCACGGAGCATCTGATCATCCACAGCAGCAATATGGCTATTACATCTACTTTTTTTTTTACTTCAGTCCTGAAGCTGCTGAGTGCAAGGGCTTTTCCATTAGGAAAGGAGTTTAAAGCAGAAATAATTTCTTCTACAGTGAAAGCAGTATGGAATAGATTCCTGGAATCAGTGCTGAGAGTTGGCATTTCTATAGATTTAAAGAAGTCTGTAATTGCAGAGTCTGTAGCGGTGGACCCGGAGGAATACACATTTACATAATATTTCATAAAGCTGTCGTTTATTTGTTTAGAATCTGTAGCTATATCTGCCCAGAGGTGGAGCGAATCCTATGGATTGCCCCGTCTGCCAGCAAACCGAAAGCTGATGAGAAAGCAGTCTATCCGCTTTAATGCACAGCTCACAATGTCTGTTTGAGTTTGAGTAGACTGCTCACCTTCTCACCTTACAATCTGACTACATCTATATACAGTATGAACTTCAATATGTAGTCAAGAACATCCTCTGATCCAGTCTCCACATCAAATCTCAGAAGCTGCAACTGTATCTTAGTCAAGCGCTCTGGATTGACACATTATTATTGATTTCCTTGAACTCCTCATACTGTTTAGAGATAAGCATGGAGTGTGTGAGGTATTTTAGAATGATACATAGCAAGTGAATAACTTTTTTTTTCTTTTTTGCAAAGCTCCATCAACATGCAGCAGAGTTAACACACAGAGAGTGACTCTGAGATAAACAACAATATCCCAATTACAGAGGAAGGGGGCACTTTGTTATGTTAGTGCTGTAAACACTCCGCATACTTATGAGAAATATAATAACAAAGTAGATGCATCGAGCTAAAGAACCGGTGGATCCACAAAGTGCTTATTTGCGTCGAGAGGCCTCTGAAAAGTAATCAGACGCCACCTGGAGAGGCTGCTGACGACCTCTCAATGTCACCGTCTTAGCACAGTTAAGCCTGTTGTCTTTCCAGAGGGAGAGGAGTGTTGGGAAAATCATGTCAAGTGATGCTTCCTGAGTCAGCGTCCACAGGGGCTGAAAGAGCACAAGTTTGAAAATGAAATAAAATCTATGAATAGGAAAAAAGCTCCAGTGAACTTAAAGGGGAACTGCAAGTCCAGTTGCTTTTTCGCTGTTTTGGTTGCTTTTTTTTTTTTCTTCTCTACAGAGCTTCCCATCCAGTTTCGGAGTGCATATTTTCACTGTCATAAAAACTCACAGCAAAAAATCTCTACATTAACTTTGATACATTATTGTAATTATTATCCCATGTGTTTTGAATATTTTGTCTCGTGTGCTCCTGCTTCTGCAAATTGCCCCCTTGGGGACAAATAAACGTATTGATTGATTGATTGATCAATCAATCACCTGCCCAGGGACTACGGATGGAAAGTAGCTAATAAGCTAAATCCGGTACAAGGCATCTCTTCTCATTTCGAGACTAATGTTATTTTGTACATTGTCCCTGATACAAATAAAGGTATTAAACTAAACTAAAATCACTCCAAAATCTTTTCCTTATGAATTTGATGACATTCGAGAAAAGCAATTCTCAGTCCTGAGAGCAAGCCGAAACTGGACAAGACTAGTCCGGACTAATTTAAACAAGTCTGGTTTACAAAAAATAAATCTGGATTAAATTGTAATCTTGCTCCTCTAATGTGGATGTTTTCATCAGTCTGAATTCAACCCCCTTATTGGTACACACCGACTGCAGACCATGTCCCACCTACAAATACTTAACAAAACCAAGGCTGAAACCTTTAACATACACCCGAAGAAAATGACAAGTCACCATCAGCATCATCACCCAGGTTCAAACTGTTATGTGAGACAGGTGTATGAAAATAGATGAGACAGAAAGGGTTACTGCTATTGACCCAACAGAGATAAAAGGTATTGATGATGGATGGATGGATGGATGGATGGTATCATGAGATACATTTTGAAATGAATACATGCCTTTTCTTTTGTATACTATATAGCAATTCGACACTGACCATGGGGAAGTACACCAAGGATCATTTTAAAGTTTCATGCAATTCATCCTTATAAATTAAAACTTTCATCCATTAATCTATAATGGCAAAAAGAAGGTGTAAGTTCTTGATGGGCAGAATGAATGGATATCGATCAGACATGGGCTCAGCCACTGCATGTCTCTTTCTTATTCAGTGTGTATTGACTGATAGAAGCCACATGGACGACCAAACATGAGAGTTTCTACACGACAAAATTAGGCGAGTGCTGGGTGCACTTGTTTGGCCCCGAGACTTGACAGGCCTCCCCCTCCCAGTTCTTCAGTTTAATCTTTTTAATATCCGTACACTGATGAGGGAGAAAGGCCCACTAATGCGCAGTCAGATTAGTTATAAATCTCCTGCCAATCACAATGAGAGGGCATTCAGCTGTTTCGGTAAACTCTCCTACAGGGCTTCATTTTCCCATTTATCTCAAGTAAGTGGGCAAGTTGTTTGACATGGACTGAACCAGGGTTGCAATTCAGACTGGGTTTTTTTGACAGCCTGACAAACGTCGTGGGATGTTGGAGAACAGCTTTTTGATTTTTTTTTTTTAAGAGCAAATGGTGCTTTTACTCTTGTTGTTACCTGAGTGGTCTTGCTCTGTTCTTGCCAGCAGGCAGGACAGGACCCGGGGCATCAGGGGATTCATCGATGGAGGTGATGAAAGGCCTCCACATGTCCAAGTGAGCCACTGTTAAGAGGTGCGCTTTATCCTTAAATGTTTGATCACAGGCAGGAATCCAATCCTGAGTTGTCAGTACAAGGTATCAGCTCTCCAACAACTACAGGAGCTCTTAGCCTTTCCTTGATTCCCTGTGGTCTAATGCTCTGATGATGGAAGAGCATCCAGGTACAGCACCGTCCCAACAAATGACCTGAAGAGCAGCCATCATCATTCATAAGTTCTTTGTTCTTAAAGTTGAGATCACCTTTACTTTCCTCAGGTGGACTCAGACATCACTGCTGTCCACCATGTGACCTAGAGACCTCCCAGATGAGCAAAGAAAGTGGAAAATTCCTCTGTACCAGCTTGAGGTTGTTGGTTGAGGGACATGAGAAGAACATCTCCAATCATCTCAGGGCTTCCTCATCAAAACTGAGTGAAGATGAGTTGATCATTACAGAAAGGTTCAAATCACCATAGATGCTGACTATTATCTGCATGGGATGATGCTTACCATCTGTGAATCCTGTTCCTGATCTTCTCTCCCAGATCATTAAAGGGATAGTTCACCCAAAATTGAAACTTCAATTATTATCTACTCACCCTCATGTGGACTAAGGGCTGGGAGAAGTTTCAGAGTCCTCTGTGGCTTCTCTGAGTTACAGGGGGTCTCGGCGTAGCAGTGCATGTCCATATAACGGTTGCAAATGGATACCAACTGTCTTCGAAACAAAAAGACACACCAAAAAACATCCAAATACCTCCATGCTTGTCGTATGTAATGTCCGTCTTGTATTGAAGCCCCGAAATGCAAAATTGTCCCGAAAAAAATTAAATGAGTCTATTTTTCAAGCTTGTTTGTAGCTGAAGCTCCTCTTCCCGGTTCGTCAAATTTGGACGAACCAGGGTCCGTCCTCTTCCCAGTTCGTCCAAATTTGACGAACAGGGAAGAGGAGCTTCGAGAAGCTTCCGCTACAAAACAAGCTTGAAATATATACTTATTTAATTTTTTCCGGACAATTTCACATTTCGGGGCTTCAATACAAGACGGACATTACATACGAGCAGCATGGAGGTATTTGGATGTTTTCTGGTGTGTCTTTTTGTTACGAAGACAGTTGGTATCCATTTGCAACCGTTATATGGACATGCACTGCTACGCCGAGACCCCCTGTAACTCAGGGAAGCCACGATAAATATTTAATTGAAATTTCAATTTTGGGTGAACAATCCCTTTAATGGAAAAACCAAAGAGCCGATGGTGGACCTCCACAGGTACGAACACACTCCATAATAAAGGACAGAGCAGGCTGTATCTGCCAAGGAGACCATGTCCCCCTCGAGTGCTGGGGGACACCTCCTGGGAACACAGTATATGGCCTCAGCCATTTTCAATACACTGGTCTACTGAGGCAGCAGCAACCCCACTGCTGACAGATCAAGACTGAACAGACTGATCAAGAGCGCCCGCTCAGTCCAGGGACCCCCCCTCCCCCCCATCAACCCCATGTGGAGGAATAGTGGGCGACCGGAGAATGATGGCTAAGCTATTACCATGGTTTGAGAACGTCTCCCACCCCACGCAGGACACTGACAGCTCTGAGCTGCCCCCTCAGAGACAGGCCGCTGCACCTGCACTGTGAGAATGTAAGATAACACAGGTCTTTTCCTCCTTCTGCTGTCAGACTGAATTACAGATTCAGCAGCACGCAGCAAAAACTGACACACTCACCAGTTGTGCAATATTATTGATCTGCTATTTGTTGCTATCTTTAAATTTCTGATTGTACATACTGTATTCTCTTATCTTAACCGATCCTGCAATCCAATTTTTTTTTCCCCAGACCTTACTGATGATGTCTTTCAGCTCTATCTCAGGCAACTCTCCCTCTGCTGAGCAGGAGGGACATGGTGAGGCTTAAAGGGATAGTTCACCCAAAACTGAAATTTCACTCATTATCTACTCACCCTCATGTCGACTAAGGGCTGGGAGAGGTTTCAGAGTTATCCGTGGCTTCTCTGAGTTACAGGGGGTCTCGGCCATAGTGCAAAATACGGGGGGGTTTGGGGGGGTCGGACCCCCCCGATTAACCCCTTGAGACCCCATGAAAGACTCAAAAGCAAAATCTGAGGGGGGTCTCAATCTTGTCAAAAAATAAATAATATAATATAATAATTTTATTGTGGTCAATTAAATGTGTTTAAGATCACCATGTCCAGTATTCATAATTCAAAACATTTATTCGTTTAACATTAAGCTGAACCGTGTCACCTGCGCATTATGCAAATTAGCCATGTGCGCCAGCCCAGCGCAAGAGTCGAGCCCACTCGCTATCAGAACAGAGGATCCCGTTCCTCTCCATCCTCTGCCGAAGAAAGTGAAGTTGAGGCCGAGTGCTCTGAAGACGTAGCCGCAGCCCCTGCTGCTAGCACTGGTGATTGGCCGCTTTTTTTTTTTTTTTTACACCTAAGCAGGTGGGGTAATGGAAATACCGCAACCCTTGGCTTGACATTAAGGCAGGAAAATAACTTGAGGTAAGAGGCTAGCCTGCTTCAGCATACTATGGCCTGAACCCCCAGTGGTGTTGTTTGGCCAGGCGCCTGCTGTGAGCTATTTGTCTGTGCTTTTTCAATTTTCATGATGGCCCGTTATACGAATGTGATTTGTGGATGTGTTCAATGCTGTGTTTAAACGTATTTGCTAGATGGATGGTTAGATAAGGCTACATAATCGGTCATAGTTGCAGGCTGAGGATCTCGTGCACATAATTGCACGCCAGTCTCTGATCTCCAGATTTATAGTTGTTATTTGAGTGCACGAGTTTGGTGTCTTTCATTCATTTTAATTATTGTATTTTATTTATTGTCTATTCGTTTCTGCATTGCCCTGATCGCGCCAGTCTCCTATACCTGGCATTTATTCATTGTTCAAGTGCGCCAGTGTGGTGCCAATTATTGTCTTTTATTTATTGAATTATCGTCTATTTATTATCAATTACTTTCTGCATTGTAATGCACAACTTTGCCTCTCCTTTTTAGGCTATGGGCTAATTTTCTTGGCTTATTGTAATGTTATAGTCCTACTTTATAAAAAAAAAAAAAAAAACGGTATTGCGCAACAATCGCGAGTTAGGGACCCCCCCGAATATTGATGGGTATTTCGCACACTGGTCTCGGCGTAGCAGTGCATGTCCATATAACGGTTGCAAATGGATACCAACTGTCTTCGTAACAAAAAGACACACCAAAAAACATCCAAATACCTCCATGCTGCTCGTATGTAATGTCCGTCTTGTATTGAAGCCCCGAAATGCAAAATTGTCCCGAAAAAATGAAATAAGTCTATATTTCAAGCTTGTTTTGTAATGGAAGCTTCTCGAAGCTCCTCTACCCGGTTCGTCAATTTGGACGAACTGGGAAGAGGACAGACCCTGGTTCGTCCAAATTTGACGAACCGGGAAGAGGAGCTTCCGCTACAAACAAGCTTGAAATATAGACTCATTTCATTTTTTTCGGGACAATTTCGCATTTCGGGGCTTCAATACAAGACGGACATTACATACGAGCAGCATGGAGGTATTTGGATGTTTTTTGGTGTGTCTTTTTGTTACGAAGACAGTTGGTATCCATTTGCAACCGTTATATGGACATGCACTGCTACGCCGAGACCCCCTGTAACTCAGAGAAGCCAGCCCTTAGTCGACATGAGGGTGAGTAGATAATATATATCCCTATCCTATCCCTTTAATGATACCCGACTTGTCAGGAAGGTCACCAAGGGATGCTCACATTTTTGTATTATGGGGCTGAGTTTTTAAATGATAGGCTCCCTCTGCCTTGGATTAAAATAGTCAACACAATTGATTTTGGTTGTAGTTAGTAGACACATGTAGTTGTGTTGTAAGGCTATCATAGCCAACAAAGGCCACTATCCTGGGTATTAGCTGAGGGCATAGGGGAGCACAGCTGCATCTCTAACCTTGGTCTCCACCACTGGGTATACATGACATGCTCCCTGAAGCATGCCTCCCATACAAAGGACTTACTACTTGGAATATTCAGAGGATCAGAATTATAATTAGAAAGAAAAAGATTATGACACATCCGAGAGAGTAAAACTCTTATCCAGCACTGGTTCAAGAAATTAAAGTATCTGATACAGCACGATGAAATCTCAGGAGACTTTTGGGTGGATTGAATCTACTTCTCCTATTCACAGAATGAATTCTAAACGGGTCAGTTTAGAACATAAAGAAAAAAGATCCAGAGGGGATATTCATTGTAATCACAGGCCCAGCTCTTAAACACAACACTACACTTAATGTTTATGCCCCAAACCATGACTCGGCCCATTTTATAGGGCAAATGGTTTTAATGTTTAATCATTACTTTAAAGTAAAGGCTGGTGATTTAAACAGCATAATGAACGCCTCTTTGGATAAATCCTCTCGCACAAACATATCAAATCCGTGCTGGTCTGATATACGGCAACAGATAAATCCAAAAATGAGAGACAACACATTCTATTCACATCCTCATAATTCCTAACCCCAGGCATAATTATTTTTTATCACCAAACAGTTTTTTACACGGGGCTCTGGCCTGTCGTACAGAACGCCGTCTTATCAGACGACGCCTCCATGCATTTGCATATTGATCCTTCATCCAGCATTCCTTGACCTCCAACTCTATGATTCAATACATCATATCTTGAACGATGAGCGTTTTTGTGCCTTTGTGCGAAACAATCTATCAAAATTTGGACCGGATAATAAAATCCTCCCCGTGTCCCCTGCTGTGACCTGGAATATAACCAAAGCCACTTTACACAAACACCTTATCTTATCAACAGAAGAAAGTCAGAGAGAGTAATAGGAAAAATCTCCAACAAGAGGCCGATAGATTAGAACAAACAGAGATTCAAATCTCAAAGTGCGGGTAGCTGCGAAAAACAAACTTAACATGGATCAGACTGATCACATTTAGAAGCTTCTCTGTTTCCCTAAACACAGGTTTTATGAATTTAATGGTACAGTGGTTCTTCTGTCCTACAACCGTGACGATGTCTTCTGTGATCCATTGACTATAGTAGTACTATAGTGCGTTTCGGGATTTCTATAAATTCCCCTGGGGCTCAGAGAAGATTGAGTCCATTGCTTCTATACCTAAACAAAATATCATTACGTAGGAGGAGGAGGAGGAAGGTTCCAGCTTAAATGCAGTATTTACATTGCATTGGAAGTCTGGGCTGCGGTCCAGGCTGTGCTGAATGGGAAATGTCCTGCGGCCGATGAGTTCCCTGTAGGATTCTTCAAGGAATACTGGCCAGAGATACATCAAGTTCTTCAGCCCCACCCTCTTGGAGATATGCCTTCATTAGTCTACTCTCAGGAAAAAAGAAACCCCTTGACTGTTCATCTTACAGGCCCATCCATCCACCTGCTTAATGCGGACATAAAGCTGTCTCTTAATTGTTAGCTGGCAGAATTTAAAACATGCTTCCAAAGACAATAAAGCCGGATCAGACAGGATTTGTGAATTCATGATATGGCACCGATACCACTACTGGTTTCACACTTCACGTCGTACATCAGTTTAATACTCATAAAATCCTGACTATGATCATTTCTTTGGAGGCTGAAACAGTGGAGTTTTTCAGTTCTAGAAAAATGCGATAGATAGATAGATAGATAGATAGATAGATAGATAGATAGATAGATAGATAGATAGATAGATAGATAGATAGATAGATAGATAGATAGATAGATAGATAGATAGATAGAGATAAAAAATCGATTCACGTAAATATCGCAATATCTTTTTTGACGATTTTTAAATCGATTTTTTTTACATACAGAGTACAGGTTTTGAAAAGGGTTTAAGTTCACTTTATAATGGAGTATGTTAATTTGCTCCTACAGTATTTGTGTGCAGATAAATATTAAAAATGCAGACTAAAAATCAAGAGAATCGGCAATATCGTAGAATCGCAATTTAAATCGAATCGCCATCCAAAAAATCGTAGAAGAATCGAATCAGGAGAAAAGCATATCGTCCCAGCCCTAATAGATAGATAGATTAATAGAATAATGGATACAGTTCTGCTGGATCCACAGTAGGGTAGAAAACAAAGAGCATGTAGGATCAGGATGTGGAGCTGCTCTACTAGTGCTGCAGTATTATCACAGTCAGGAGGAAACATCAGATGTTTGTTTGCTATGTGTGTGTTTGAGATAGTGAGGGATGGGGGTACTGTATGTACGGGGGTAGGGGGGTTTCTGCCTCTGGACTTTGCAGCCTTGTGCCATCACACAGGTCTCCCGTCTCCCCGTTCTGAGGGATCATGCTGCTACTTCTTATTAACAAGCCAAGACAAGAGGGACCAAGCCCAACAGTCAGAGGTATCTGATCAACACAGTTGTTAGCTGAACCCGTGGCTTCCAAAATACCAGGAGCCACGGTTTATTCCCTCTTATCTCTGTGAGAGTCTTGTGGTTGTGAGCCTACATTATACTCGTATTGCCAAGTTAGCAAAGCGCTACCTTGCAGTACTATGCCTCTGTTCCAAGTGAGAGGGTAAACATCACTCTTAAATAAAACTGAACAGGGCTACAGGCCTCAACTGTTAACACTGCACTTTATACAGTGTAGTAAAAATACAGGCTAACACGAAATCCTTAGCGAGACAGGTTCACTAAAGATGTCTATACAGAAACCATATGTTAATTACACATCACATACACTGGAAATGGAGCATTTGGCCATTACAGCTTTGATGGGTGATTGAAATCTAATGGTAAACGTTAGTCAATGACATCAGCAGGTGATAGCGTCACATCTGGGTGATTGTGTAATGAACCACTGCGTTTCTGTTGGGAGGTAAATGATGTCAGAGTTCCGGTTCAATGAGTTAATACCAAGATGTGCATGAAGTGTTTTGGTGGCATCAGGGCATTTTGGATGTAACATTAACTGGGCTAAACTGGATGGAAGCAAAGAGAAATGTGTATTATAGCGATTCTTAAAAAGTAGTAAAATTAGTCTCCAGTTAATTAAGTGCAATTTAGTGGAGCACATTAAACACAAAACTTGCAAAAGTCCTTATTGCTGATGCTGTATTTTATATTACAAGAGTACTGGGGATGCAACGTAATATTTTACTGTTGCAGCTACTTTAGGTGCAGAATAGTTTAATGCTATGGTTAGAAAAATGAGGGGTCAGGCATCTCCAAACAAGATGAATCTAAGGTGTCAAGAGATGATTAATGTTAGGGGACGAAGAAGAATAGAGAAAGAAGACAAAAGAAAGTTCTGATATGCAAGACTTTTCATTAATCTTTGGATTTTTTTTTTTTTTATCAACTTGTACCTCCTCAGCCCTTGAACAGTTCTTCAAAAGAAAACAAGTGAGAAGTTTAGAGGAGAAAGGTCTTTTTTTTGTCAAAGGTCCAAAATACGAGGAGTCACTTAAACATTAAAGGGACACTATGAAAGTCCAGTCGCTTTATTTCTCTACGGAGCGCCCCCAACAATTTCATAGTGCATATTTTCTCTGTCATAAAAACTCCCCCCCGGCCATGTGCATTTGTTTTCAATGAAGCCAGTGTGAAAGCAATCCATGGGGCAATGTTTACTGAGATGGGTAATGTTAACAAGAGATTACAGATTACAGAGCATTCGTGTTGTAGTTACGTAAATCAGTCCATGTTTCTTGCAAAACGAGATACAGGACGTTGGGTTGGAGACGCTGTTCTCACAAGGTTGGTCTTCGGCCAAGAGACACTGGAACAAGTCATTTAACCATCACAATTACTCCAAAGCTGTTTAAGTAAATGTATTTTAAAAAATCCCCGAGTAGAACGCATTATGCTCGGTCCAGGCAGGCTTTTGAACCCGTAAGTTACGACTTCAAGTCACGACTTAGTAGTGTTCCAGACAACCCCTAACTCCTGTTTTTCTAACCTGTTACCCGTGAAAGTCACTATAACGGCCGTCAAACTTGTAACTTCTGACCCGTGAACTCGTACCAGATCGAACTGGTATGACTTCACGGGTCGGAAAAACACAAGTTACGGGTTGCCTGGAACGCACCATTATTCCCTGTGTGCCAGCGCGGGAATGTCGCCCAAGACACCAAATACAAAAAGAACAAATACTGAAAAATACCGCGAGGTGTTAGAGGAGCTGAACGGCTTAATCAGCGTTGTATCATCTCCTCTTGTAGTGGCTTGGGTGAAACAGATATTTACAGACACGTGGAAGTTACGCACTATAGCTTTAAGTTCATTATTTATCTTTTTACTTAAAATATTCATCACAAAAGTGATTGGCAACACTCCCTGACAGATAATAGATAAACAGACACATTTTGAATTTTAGTCAAGTAAAAAGTGTTAAAATTTGAGTAAAGTACAAGTTCCAAAAAACTGTACATCTTCTTTCTTGACCTGTCCTTGGAAGCACCCTAGGGTGCCATGCAGGTACTTTTCAGAACTGCTTCAGAGCGAGCGAATCTAACCCTCTGAATATTTAGTACGTGCCGGGGGGTTTTCACAGGCTTTTTTTTCTGCCATTTACTTCCAGCAGGCTGCAGCGGTCGGTCTGAATAAGGAGTTCACGCCATTTATTTATTTTTTTATGTATGTTCCACGGGCATATTGTGGACCAGCAGTGTGATCCGGGAGAGCCACTGAAGTGAAGCCGAAGAGTGAGACAGCTGCTGCCAGTGAATCACCGAGACATGATCTAAAAGTCTGATACATATTGTCACTCTGCAGGCCTTAGACACACACCATTACAAATGTATGCCCTCGCGGCCTCCCACTCGCTGCATGCTGTGAAAAGTCATAAATAAATACCAAGTATCTGTGGAAGTTGCCTGAAAGTTAGATTACAGGCGGATATGGTAATTGCTGCAGTTAAGAGACGGGGCACGGAAATCCAGGACTTATCGCCTCTATGGCCGAAAACTAATGAGAGTTAAACCGTGAAACTAAGCACAGACTGAACCTGGAGTGTTGGGGATAGCTGCTGCCGAAAAACATAATGTCCTGAATAAACTGGTGAGACGCAGCGTGAGGTGAGGAGAACTGAGATCTGTCACCATGGAGACCAATCACTTTCAAGCCATGAGGGACTCAAAGCAAATTGTATAACTGCCACCGGATGTGTCCTTGGAGCGTGCATGATACAGGAAAGTACACAGGTAATGCATTGCATTTCGACAATGTTTGTTTCATTACATTTTGCAACATTTGCAGTGGGTGGGTCTAACTGCTCAAAATGTAACTAAAGAGATAACAAAGTATCAAAATCACAACAAATGTGAAATACAACAGCACTAGTCAACCCTGTCAGTTCTCATCGATCAACTCCATTTATCTCTCTCTCCAATACGCCTGGCTTTCTGCATCTGCCCATCTCTCCCTGGTTAATCTCCTGCAGACATCCAGTGTCCAAGACAGACATCTGATCATAAAGTGTCGACATCCATGTGGAAAAGAATTTGTCTGTGAGGCTCAGAGGTGCATACTGAGGTGGAAGGAGAAGAGACACCTTCCAAAGACAGATGGTGAACTGCTCACTCCCCACATCCACTCATACACACCGTTTCAACTGCCTCCTTTCCCTTGTTTAAAGGGATAGTTCACCCAAAATTGAATTGAGAAGCCACGGATAACTCTGAAACTTCTCCCAGCCCTTAGTCGACATGAGGGTGAGTAGATAATGAGTATAAATTTCAATTTTGGGTGAACTATCCCTTTAATAGAAGTCATCAACAAATGAAAAGAGGTAGGTATACTGTTGTATGTAGTCCATGCATACTATACTATTTTGCATGATATGTGGAGATTTTGTTATTATTTTTTGAGGTGTAGCAAGATTTGGAATGGTTTTTATAGATGTAAAATAATTTGACAGTGATATGTACGTATGTTTGTGGTGGTGCAGTTGTTGGCAATGTATCCCCACAGCAAGGGGGGGGGGGGGTCTGTGTTCAACTCCCACTGTGTGTGAGGTTTAAGCTCTCACTGTGCCTGCATTTCTTTCTTTATGTTTCCTTTGTAAGTGCCAGTAAAAGGCTGATATGGTCCTAGCTGTCTCACTAAGTGTTGCATTGCATCGTTGTGCGTTTTCCCCTGGATGTTGTTTTGCTGATAAAACTCTTTGTGTTTTAGGGAACCAAATCTTATTACAGTCGATTTGGACGATGGCTCTCAGATATAGCTGCAGCTTCTTCTTTTGTTCACCACATTCGCTTTCTTAGAGTTGTATCGGATTAGCCTACCTGCCATTTCTACTGATCTCTAACTGAGTTAGAGAGAGGTTAATACTCCACAAGGACACACAACTAAGCAACATGTGACCCTTCAATCAAACCACCAAGACCCAGCATGAAAGGAGACAACAAGACACAGTTGCAAATGTGACACATTAAAGTCCAAGCACAAATCTCAAACAAAAATGTCCTTTTAAAGGGATAGTTCACCCAAAACTCAAATTTTGAAGCCCCGACGTGAGAAATTGTTCCGAAAAAAATTAAATATGTCTATATTTTAAGCTTGTTTGTAGCGGAAGCTCCCAGTGTCTCGGTTCACTGCTCTTCCTGTGTCAGTGCAAATCTCGCGTGATTTGCACTGACCGACCGGCGGAACAATTTCTCATGTTGGGGCTTCAATACAAGAGGGCCATTACAGAGGAGCAGTATGGAGGTATTTGGATGTTTTTTGGTGTGTCTTTTTGGACGAAGAAAAGTGAGCCCCATTCACAACCATCATATGGACAAATACTGCTGCACGGACCCCCCCGTAACTCAGAGAAGGCACGGAGGACTCTGAAAATTCTCCCAGCTCTTAGTCAACATGAGGGTGAGTAGATAATGAGTGAAATTTGAATTTTGGGTGAACTATCCCTTTAAGGTGAAACCACAAGAAGAATGTTCAAAATGTCCCACACTCTAGTATGTGGTGTCGCACACTGATGGGGCTAGAGCAGATATGTGTATGACTTATGTCTGAGATTAACAAACAATGGCACATTGTCACATATAGTCTCAACCTACTCAACTTGAATTGCACGCTACTTACAAACAAGTAAAAGTTATGTATGACCTCAAACACATTTCAAACTTGTTCTGTCATACCAGTTGTGTCTTTTGGATTATCAGGAGCTGTGGTCGTAGTGTCTTTGCAGGAACAGGTGAGAGAGCATGTAACTGAGCTCTTTCCAAACATTTCATTCCATGCTCTTCCTGTGGGTGTCCAGGTGAATCTGGTCCCAAGGAGCACTTCCTGAGAATTTGGCTCCACCGACTCTGTTGTGCATGGTTGCCCCCTGCAGGTTGGGAGTGCATCTGAGTGTGTCCTGAACTCAGTGAATCTGGTCTGGGGTGCTTATTGTATAATCTTGTGAACGTGAATTGACACAGCACACATGAATATGCCTACAATAAATGCCTGGAGTTACTATAATTATAGTAACTGGATATTAAGACACGTCAGATGATTCACCCCTCTGCGTTATCCCTTAATTTCTGAATTGAAACCTCGTCGGGCATTATCCCAAGTCACTATATCACAACAGAAGCATTACACACATCAGTAATAGCAACAAAAGCAGTTCAATTCAGTCAGCAGAAAGTTCAACTTTGTCTATTTGACTTTGACTATTTGCATAATGTTACTATAATACTGCTTTCATAGGAAAGTAGCCTACATGATGATAATAATTCGTAATTTCAAGTATGCAGTATCATAACTGCATTTCTGACATTCATAACAAACCAAAGTGTTTAAAAATCAAAAACTGAGCAAGTCCTGGTTATTTTATTAGAACATGCACCATAGACTTAATTCTCTGAGGGAGCACGTTGACTGAGCCAAGATGGCGGCCGTGCAGCAATGCCGTTGGGCAGCAGCCTTGGGTGACTCATCTAGTCTTCTTATATCTATGGTATATTACCTATTGAGGGGACGTCATTGGTTGAGACTGGAGGCTGAATTAGGGGCAAAAGAAGATTACTGAAAAGTTCATTTACTTATTATTTTCTTGGCGGATTGTCACAGAGTGCACAGAAGTGCTGACAATGGCAGCCAATTAAATAAAATTGAAAAAAAAAATTCTTGGCTGCATTTGAATGGGGAATTGCTGCATCTAATCAGGGCGTTGGTGTTAACAAATAAATCAGAGAATCCACAGGCAGTTGTGATCTGTTCTTTTCATCGGAAACCAAAAACTATGTGCTGGATCCCACAAGGAGACCAAAAACCTTCAAAAAGTGTTTTCAAGGCCACTCTCAAGCTCAAGACTTGGTCCTATGATGACTACATCACTATTCACCACAGTATTCCCGGAGGCTTTGCTGAAGGGGAGGGTGGGGAGATAATAATGACACTGAATTTAAATGATCGTTACCCTGTTGCATTAATTTGATCATATTTCATCATTTGGAGCGTATTATTTGAGAGCGAGGGGCTCAGGAAGGAGCAGATGAGAGTGAGAGAGAGCACCTGAGGCAGAGTAGTGAAAGCCATTATTAACATGGATGAAGGGAGAAGGGGAAGGTCACATTTGATTAGGATGCCTTCATTTGGTTTGTGCGCACGGCCCCCCGCTCAACCCCGTAGGATGTTTTCTCTCAAACACAAAGAGAGAGAGAGAGGTAAGCAGAGCCACTCTGGCCAGTGACTGGTTTTATTTTCACTACAGTGGAAGTGGCCCATTATGAGAGCAATTACACACAATGAATGCTTCATAAAATACATTCTACTGTCAGAATGAAATGCCTGGAAGGCGAGACATCTGCCCCGGAGTCACGAAACAGCCTGGCTTTTTTTTTTTTTTTAACTGGGGCTGAGTCACCGTTTGTGGAGCGGGAGACATAAAATTATACAGGGCGCAAAGACTGGAAATGGTGAAATCGGTTTAATGACGAGGCTTTATTCCCTTAGTCTTGCTTGAGCAACATATTGTACCTATTTTAAAGAGTAATGGGCAACAGACTGAAAATGGCACATGAAGAGGAAGTTTTGTTTGAATTCTAACAAAATAAGGTACTTTGTTTACATACAGTTACGACTATGCTAATCAGATTTTATTAATACGACCCTGTTGGAAATGAACGCCCAGCTGTGATGCCGCACATTCACACTCACATACTCTCTCCAACCGATGCAGCCGGTAGAGTTTCTCCACCAGAATGAGGTGCAGAGTTATTGCTGGAGGAGGGGAAAGATTTTCTCGTATCGGCCAATTACTGAGCCGGGCCTTGTTGATCAATGTATTCAGTCTGCTGATGCTGATCTGCCAGCCAAGCACAGCGAACTGGTCACAACAGACTGGAGGAAGATTATCAACATCCTGCTGCACACACCCAAGGATCTTGGCTGAGCCTCGGCGCTGGTCTGCTGTCAGCATGATAATGTCACTTTCTAAATGAGACTTCAATTAAAATGAGAAGTTGAGACAACTATTTTTATATTTGCATGTATTATTTTTCCATATATATCAAGATGTTATAAAAGCTTGCTTCTTTCTATATGCTTACCACATTTAATGCATTCATACTGATTATGCTCTTATTATAAGTGTTACACACACACCGACATACTGAACACACACTTTGTGCCCCCACAATGAGCACACACTAGGGGGCAGTGCGTTCATTTCTGTGCATTAATGATCCAATAGTGCAGCACTGGTGGCAGCTGGGACGACTGTCATTAAGCTTTAAGAAACCAGTTTTTTGTAATTCCCTGCACTAACGTCCATCATTACAGCTCTAAGAGGCAGATCTGATTGTGGGCGAGTGTGTTCCTCAGACTCAAAGTACATTTCAGAATGGGACATTAAAGGGATAGTTCACCCAAAATTGAAATTTCACTTTCAATCTACTCACCCTCATGTCGACTAAGGGCTGGGAGAAGTTTCAGAGTTATCCGTGGCTTCTCTGAGTTACAGGGGGTCTTGGCGTAGCAGTGCATGTCCATATAACAGTTGCAAATGGATACCAACTGTCTTTGTAACAAAAAGACACACCAAAAAACACCCAAATACCTCCATGCTGCTCATATGTAATGTCCATCTTGTATTGAAGCCCCAAAATGCGAAATTGTCCCAAAAAAAATGAAATAAGTTTCAAGCTTGTTTGTAGCAGAAGCTCCTCTTCCCGGTTCGTCAAATTTGGACGAACCAGGGTCTGTCTTCTTCCCAGTTCGTCCAAATTTGACGAACCGGGAAGAGGAGCTCCGAGAAGTTTCCGCTACAAAACAAGCTTGAAATATAGACTTATTTAATTTTTTTCGGGACAATTTCACATGTCGGGGCTTCAATACAAGACGGACATTACATACGGGCAGCATGGAGGTATTTGGATGTTTTTTGGTGTGTCTTTTTGTTACGAAGACAGTTGGTATCCATTTGCAACCGTTATATGGACATGCACTGCTACGCCGAGACCCCCATTAAGAAAGAGAAGCCATGGATAACTCTGAAACTTCTCCCAGCCCTTAGTCCACATGAGGGTGAGTAAATAATGAGTGAAATTTCAATTTTGGGTGAACTATCCCTTTAACTAGTCACCTCCACCACATCCTTACTGTCTTTCGTTGTGTTGGGTTTTGTGTATGTTTACTTACTGACAGAGTCCTGGAAGGATAAAGAACAATGGCCAATGAAGAAGAGAGTATGAATTAAACTTAATTAGTATCGGTGAAGTTTCCGTGATCCTCATTCCCTCCGATCTCCAGACTCTTGTTAGAGGGTCAGCACTCTCAGCATGACGGCTTTTTCTTATCCTGCAATTTTAACTTTTAGAGTGGACCACTGGACCATAATAAATCTTATCCTTTTCTTGCAGATTCTTTCACGCTGTCAAATAAAAGCACTTGTGAATTTGTACAATAACTTTAAATCTAACTTGTTCTGGGGAAAAAAAACCCTTATTTCTTGCTCCACTGTATCCCCATGACTACTCTGCTCTTTTCTCTGCTAACACAGAGGTCACGAGCACCATGAGCTGAGGCTCACACGATGCTCTCTGCTTTCTCTCCCCCTCTCTGTTCAGTAAAGATGTGTGATGTCTCCAGAGGGAAGGAGTTGACCTTATAACAGGAGCTGAGCAAACCGCTACATCCTCAGCGGCGGTCTAGACACCGCCGGCGACTGCCTGCGCTGCACAACAGGCATGCTGAGCGTTATTGTGGTTACATGCAGCACTATTCTTCTCAGGGCCGCCCCTCCTGATAGAGCGCCACAATTTGTGCTGAATATAGACAGTGACCTTTATTTCTGCAGGGAGGGGGAGGGGGGTCTCTAGAACTGGAGGAGCTAGCATTGAAATGACCTTAGCCAAGTAATTTTACTTGTCTTAACCTAACTGCACATAATCTTCAGCAGCGGCAGATCAAAAACTGTTTTAGCCACCAGGACTTGTTGCACTGAAAAAAAGAATCCTTTGGATTTTGGGAGGATTTCGGTCCCACATGATTAGAATGTGGATGGCTGACACAATTTCCTTCTTTTTCCCAATGAATTATTACTTGTTAAACCAACATATTTAAATCATGTTCAGGTATTCAAAATAATCATGATGAGTTAACTTATTTTTTTAAGGTACTGCAATACAAATTAATTATGTAGTATGAAAGTGATTTTATCATGTTCAGGATACCTGATTTTCAAACATAACTAACGTGATTTGTTCATGCTAATATTATTTTTTTGATCAAAATTGTATTTAATTCCTCAAAAAATTAGAAAAAAAACATAGTGAATAATACAGGGCACAAGGGAGTGTGATAGATAGACAATAGACAATACTAACAATGCTAAAATTATTTAAATGTATTATGTAACATGAATTAATTATTTCTTTACAACCCAGGTTAGGTCTCTATGCATTGTAGAGATCACTTTCGTGTTGTGTGCAAATACAAAAATCAAAACCAGTTGCTCTGAAAAGATTTGTATTGTTCCTTAAAACTTTGCAAACACATACAGTAACTACAGCATACAAAGCTGTAACCATTATAATACCAGTATATTCAAAACACACATAACAGAAGTGTAGCGAAGGTCAGCAGAGTAGCTGTTGAGCACATACAACATCAGTCCAAATATAAATAATAAAAGACTACTACTGTTTACACTAAAGACAAAAGAGCTGTGGTGACAGTCCAGGCTGCCATTTCCTGATGCCGTGGTGTAAAATGTCACATTTGTATAATGGAAACAGACTGAGTTAATAAATGATGCTGTATATGAAAAATGTGACTTGAAACAAGCATCCACTGGAGAGATGAAAACACTATAATTGTGTAGATGGCTGACTGTAACCTTCCTCAAATTGTTGAAACAAACAGCATCCAAAGTGTTGTTGATTAGCTCAGCGTGGATATGATTGCATTTGTAATAAATACTTGGGTGGAACTTGTATGAATAATTGAAAATGACCAGGAGCTCTGCTCTCTCGCAATCGCCAAGTCAGTGAGGGGCCAAATGCAGTTTTTATGCAATTTTCCTTTGGGTGCAGGTTCTTTTTTTTCTCCCTTTTTTTTTATCATCTGCACCTTATTTCCAGAAAATAGAGCCCCAGGTTAGTTGAGTGTGTGTGACAAGTACTTTCTATTGCTGAAACTAATATTAAAAATGACGGTGTGTTTTGTAGATAACCACTTCTATTACAATTTTCCATCAGTTTCCTCATGCTATGATTGGAACAGATGACCACTTTTTAGCAATCAGAACAGGGGATAAAATAAACCTGCCAAGCACTGAGAGGTGTTTTGGAGGTCATTCATTAATTATTGTGCTTTGCCATGAAAAATAATACACAGAAAAGAGAATTATCTCACTACTGGATCCACTCAGAGGTCATAGTTTTGATTTCTTCGACTTCTTTGATTTTTTCAAAACCCTGTGGACCTTTTGGACAGATTGTTTACTCACTTGTTCCTGTGTTCAATAATGTATTGTTTTCCATTTCAGATTCAATATAGAAGCAGTAGTCCGAGTAGCAAGACGGTTCTGGGTTTGAACTCCAAGCTTGAATCCTATCTTTGAGTTTGCATATTCTCTCAGTGCCTGTGTGGGTTCTCTCTGGGTTCTCCAGCTTCCTCCTGCAGTTTAAAAAGACATGTACATTAGAGTAATGGGGGGCCTGTGATAGACTGGTGAACTGTCCAGGGTGTACCCTGTCCTTACCCATCCATACATGGATGGATGGATGGATGGATGGATGGATGGATGGACGGATGGATGGATGGATGGATGGATGGATGGACGGACGGACGGACGGACGGACGGACGGACGGACGGACGGACGGACGGACGGACGGACGGATGGATGGATGGACGGATTGGTGGATGGATGGATGGATGGATGGATGGATGGACGGACGGACGGACGGACGGATGGTTAGGTGGGTGGGTGGGTGGATGGATGGATGGATGGACGGACGGGCGGGCGGATGGATGGATGGATGGATGGACGGATTGGTGGATGGATAGATGGATGGATGGATGGATGGATGGATGGATGGATGGATGGATGGATGGATGGATGGATGGATGGATGGATGGATGGACGGATTGGTGGATGGATGGATGGATGGATGGATGGATGGATGGATGGATGGATGGATGGATGGATGGATGGATGGATGGACGGACGGATGGTTAGGTGGGTGGGTGGGTGGATGGATGGATGGATGGACGGACGGACGGGCGGGCGGATGGATGGATGGATGGATGGATGGATGGACGGACGGATGGACGGACGGAAGGATGGATGGATAGATGGATTGATGGATGGATGGATGGATGGATGGATGGATGGATGGATGGATGGATGGATTAGTGGATGGAAGGACTATCCAAACAGAAAACTAAATGTAGATGGACACCAATACAGTACACTCAGTCATAGAAGGATAAACAGAGCTGCATTTGAACAGGACTTTCTTTTAAAATCAATATTAGGTAACATTTAAACTGGTTGTTATGGCAACTGATGGCTGAGGGTTAAATTTACTATTGTTATTATTACCTTGTGTTATTTTTTGTCTCTGTGATCTTTTTTCTGAACACTTGGAAGACCTGAACTTTATGGGCTTAAGGTATTGAATTAGAGATCCAAAACAAAACCCAGTTAGATATTGATTAGTCTGGCTGGAAAAAATAAAAAAGTTTAAAATAAAGTTTTAAAGTCCCTCTATATTGAAGTTATAAGATTTCTAGAAAAACTTTCAAAATGATATTGAAGGACAAATCTCTCTATTGCTACACCAGCTGGCAGTCGCCACTAAATAACTCCTCACTTAACAGGTGCCACGCAGCAGCCTGGTCAGCAGGGGACACTGGGGTGGATTTTCTTTATTTGGCTCCTCATTCAGCAGGGACTGCAGTGCCGGGGCTGAGATCAGCACTGACATGGTTTGAATAATGACCCCCCTGCTCTGGACAGAAAACTCATAAAGCCTCCTATAGCAACTTCTATCTCTCCATAACTAGGATGAATATCTCCCTCAGCAGAATTCAAACTAACAGTCAATTTGGCCACAGAGGGGAAACGTCTGCTGATGTTCATATCAGCTGTGAGCTACAGGAGGGAACCTGAACTTTGAAAAATGGACGGATGTTAATAGATCAGATTAACGCTTTTATATAAAAGAAGGAAGGTGGTTCCTTAAAATGTTGTGAGGGCTGGATCTGAGGCCAAGATATGTCAATATTTCAAGGTGTTCATAAAAATGTGAATTTAGGGAGTTCAAATATTGAGACTAGACTGTGTGTTAGACCTGGGTTTTGATAGAGAATATGATAAGCTCTGTTTTTGGAATTTGTTTCATTCATCAGGATGATTTTCATTAGACTGTAAAACTGTTTTTTAGGCAAGCCTTGTTTTAAAGCTTTGGGAAGGCACTGCCAGCTAAGTGTTGTGATTTATTCTGTCTCATAGAGAGTGTTAAAGGGATAGTTCAACATTTTGGCAAAATGGCCCATTGCCATAATCCCTATAGTTTTAGGAGTAGGTTTGTTACCTTTAATTGTCAGTGCAAGCTATTTTTAGAACGGCGAAGCAGAGCCGCGAGCTGCTCAGAGCTACGCTACGCTGTGTTTCCCACATCATACTCATCAAATACACAATCCAACAACTCCAAAACACTCTTGTGGACAAGTTGTGGCACATTCACCACGCTATGAGATAATAATGGAACGTTACGAGACAGAGTTGTTTTGTGATACATAAAGGGGCAGTTTGGGGTTCAGTATTGTGCCAAAGAACACTTAAGTATGCAGACCAGAGGAGCCAGACATCAAACCTTCCACTTATCAGATTATCTGCTCTATACCTCCTGAGCCACAGCCTCACTATTGAGCCACTTTGTCACACACAGTACTGAGACCCATATCAAATATTATTTTTGCAGCACATTTCGTGAGTTCTCAGCCATCCTTCGTCAAACTCTATTTTGTGCCAATCCATCAAAGATGGCCACACTGGTTAGTGTACAATGCCTCTAAAGGCAGTGCACTACTGGGTGGATCATGTATTTCACCCTAAACCAAATGTAAAAAAGACCATCAGCAAGAAAATTTAACAAGTCTTTACATCTAAAACTCCTATGATATGGTTTGTGTCAGCAGTTTTCAAAGTCTGAGGTGGACCTACCCTGAGGGAGTCAAAGAAGTTCAGGGGTGGTGCAGCATGAGAAGATGTCTAGATTGTGTTGGCTTGTTTCAGGTTTGGACACAGTTGTCATTTCCCCATCCAGCACACATGTTGTTGAGTAAATAGAAAATACACTGGGCACTATGGAAGCCCTGAAAGACACGTGTGGTCAAAATGAATTTTAAATGACTCGTGTTGGAAATGTATTTACGTGTATGTATGTGTAAGTCTACTCAATAGACATTAATATTAAGTGGAACGCAGACAGAGTAACAGACTCATAAGATCATAAGATTTTAGTGAGTTGCATCAGTTTGTGCTGTTACTGCTTCATAGAGCTGAGTGCAGCTCAGTGAGTCACTCAGCCTCTCCAGGCCTTTCAGGGTCACATAATAATTTTTTTTTTTTTTTTTTTTTTTTTTCTGAAAGCATAAGGAAATGTCAGACAGTGATATGAAAAGCAGCACTGTGAATAGGGAGGGTCAATATTTCCTTTGGTGTCCAACTTTCTTTGATGTGTTCAATAGTTATTTGACTTTAGTAAAATGACACAAAAAGGCCTTGTAATGTTTGATATGGATTTTTTTTTTTTATTATTGTCAAAAGGTGTGTTCAAAAGGCTGGCGGCAGTGTTGAAAAAGGCATCATCTGGACAAGTCTAAATCTAATACTGAAACCAATGACCTTTGTTAATAATTGACATAGTTGTGTGAATAAGACTTTGGGCTCTTCTCCCTATCTTATTTTCCTTCAAGGGGGTGTCTCACTGCCTGATCACTGAATCAGCATTGTAGCAAATAAGTATTCACTAATCCCACATATCAAGTATGCATTCATTTTGCAGATGAGTGGGGATTTGATGTAGAAGCTGTGGATCTTTGGCCCAAGGGGAAACCACTGCACACGGGAGCCCTGGGACTGTGACTGTGCATCAGAATTATTTGCTTATGTTATACATTATACTGATAAGGTGTTTGGTATATTTGATGGGGTTGGTTCCTTCATTATGACGTATGGATCCCTAGTTGTCTGAATTTGTTTACTGCTTATTTCCCATATGATGTGTCCACCAGATTAGGCACAATCCGTGAGGGATCAAATACATGACTCTACATACGTGCACATACCATGAGTAGCTATATGCAAGAAACCAGGAGAGCACATTGAAGATGTAGATGAGTTCACTTACCTACAGTAGGCTATATAGGAGCCACAGTAAGTAAGGATGGAGGAGGAATGAAGGACCTGAAAAACAGACTTTCAAAAGCAAGAGGTGCACTCCAAGAGCATCACAAGAAGAACGAAACAGAGGCTGTACAAAACAATGGTGGTGCCGGTGTTGGTATATGGATGTGAAACATGGAAAATGAATAAAGGAGACAACAAGGCAATCGATATGTTTCGCAACAAGTGAAGAATCCTCAAAATCCAATGGCAAGACCACATCAGTACAGAAGAACTATTAGAAAGAGCCGACATGAGGCCGCTGAGCGAGGAAGTGAAGAGGAGAAGATGGAAGATGATTGGTCATATACTAAGGCAGGACCAAAATAATGACTGCAACATTGCAATGGTATATGGGCACCTGAAGAGAAAAGAAGAAGAGGAAGACCAAAGACCACCTAGAGACGTACAGTGGAGAAAGAAAGAGAAGAGGAGATGGAGTTGTGGAGATCATGGGCCGAAGAGAGACATACATGCAAAAGTCCAAAGGTCTTCACTGAAATTAAATGCAGATGGTCAGGCAGAAGTACAACGATGGGGGAGGGATGAGTAAAACAAATCACAAACTGGTCAAAACACACAAGAGCTACACAGAGAGCAAATAGCTGGAACGCTTGGGACAAAGACAAACTGGGAACAAGGGGAAGACACAGAGAGAGTTGAAACACATCAGGGGGAGGAGCTTGCAGGTAATCACACAGGTGGGAATAAAATAACATTTTAAACATATATTTCATTTTGGTATCTGCATGACTTTTCCTCTGCTGCCAAAATCAGGACCACTTTTACATTTTAGTTCTGAAGCTGAAAAAGCCTAAGCATAACTAATTACTCAATATTCCTCTAATGCTTAGTATTATGGGGTGTTATGAACATTGTAACTCCTGGGGACTAATGGTAAAGTTTTAGCCCTTTTTTTTCTTCTTTAATAATCACATCTACACTTCTAAAACTGGAATTAGCAGGCTGGATTTGCAGTAGAATGTAATTCATTCATATCTCAATGTTTAATTAGAAAACTTTTGTTATCAGTGGTGACATGCAGGATGTCCTAACAGAACCAGGGCAGAGAATCTGTCACATGTATTATCTCATGTTAGAAGACCTTGCTCTTTTTTCTTTCTTTCTTTCTTTTGCTGTCCAGGAAATTTTTAGGAAAGGAAAGGTGTCGGCGAGAGGCTGCAGAGAACAAAACAGACAAATAGAGACAGATGAGGACCGGTTGGGTCTCAGAGTCACCTCATTAGTCTGACAGCTCTCACGTTATTACGGTGCCACATCCATGCCGGGAAATCAGGGGCGGCATCATTCACCTGGGACACACTCATCACTGACATTCATCAACACACTGATGGAAAAAGTGAGATGACAAAATACTGATGGAAAACACGCATAAACAACTTTTTCTTTCACCGTGGATTCACATGGATTTGGGCTGGGGCAACATACAGAATGTGAGGACACATTCAGTTAAGCAAGCAGAGCTGTCTTAAAGGGATAGTTCAACATTTTGGCAAATGGCGCATCGCCATAATCACTATAGTCATAGCAGTAGGTTCGTTACCTTTAGTCATCTGTGCTTTAAAGGGATAGTTCACCCAAAATTGAAATGTCACTCATTATCTACTCACCCTCATGTTGACTAAGGGCTGGGAGAAGTTTCAGAGTCCTCCGTGGCTTCTCTGAGTTAAAGGGGGTCTCGGCGTAGCAGTGCATGTCCATATAACGGTTGCAAATGGATACCAACTGTCTTCGTAACAAAAAGACACACCAAAAAACATACCTCCATGCTGCTCGTATGTAATGTCCGTCTTGTATTGAAGCCCGAAATGCGAAATTGTCCCGAAAAAAATTAAATAAGTCTATATTTCAAGCTTGTTTTGTAGCGGAAGCTTCTCTTCCTGGTTCGTCAGAATTGGACGAACCGGGAAGAGGAGCTTCGAGAAGCTTCTGCTACAAAACAAGCTTGAAATATAGGGCCCTAGTTTCTTAGACCGAGCGAAGTCTAAGTGCAGCGCAGCTTCGCCACGCCAACGGGGTGTGGTCCAGGTCCTTTTCGCAAGATTGGTGGGCCGCGCAGTCAGACTTAGACCAGCGTAAACCCTCCCCTCGTCCCTCCCACCGGCGCAAACGGCAAAGAGGGAGGAGAGAGGGCGGGAGGGAGACAGGAGGAGGAGAGAAAGGCGTGGAGTGGGTTTGACACAGCCGAGTCAGATCTTCACCAATCAAATGAGCTCCTCTCCTCACCTTTAACTGCGCGGCGGGTGATGCGCGCTGCAAGTTTGTCATTTTATACTTGGACATGGACGGAGGAAACAGCGACGCCAGAGGCTGAACCTCTCCCAGGAGGAAACAGCTGTGCGGTCCGGAGGTCCGAGCTCAGAGTGACCAATAATGAGTTTACTAATATACTTAACCAGGATTGATCTGATACACTGAGAACCGGTGCCCAATGTAAGAAACAACAACTAATAAACTAATAAAGAAACTCACAGTTATTCAAACCCTGTGTAAGCAAGATGAAGGTGTAGCCTACACTAATCACAACATAAACAAACACCATGCGGAATGAAATCAGCGTAAAGGACGCTCTCTCTCTCTCTCTCTGTCCTCCTCTCTCTCTCTCTCTGTCCGTCTCTTTTTTTCTCTTTTTTTTCTGTGATAGAGAGTACTGTAGTAGGCTATATACTGACTATCTGATACCGAGGCTGTTGTGGTGGACTAAGAGAGATGATGATTTGTGTTTTGTTTTTCATTACGGCTGCGTGATGCGGTCGCTCGCTCTAATGAATTAATAAGTAAATAAATAAATAAAGCGATCATTACAAGGGCAGAGTGGTATCTCAACACGGCAGCGACATGCAGTCATCCACCCTCAGTCCTGCTTTTGGGACATCCACAGCTGCTTTTCAGTGCCAGTTCGTCCCTGCTGTGTTAATTCAGGTGGAGTTTCCTTTACGCGCCGACAGCCTTTGATCTCTGCTTTGATCTGACGTCAGATGTGACGGGACAATCTATATAGATATAAATTCACTGTTGATTCCGTTAGTTGCATTAAATAGTGGTTATTGTGGATATGTATTGCATTGAAATGTGCCTGGAACTGTGGAGATCTGCCTGTGAGGTCTTGGTGACGTGTGTGCACTGCAGGTCAGTCAGCCAAACTTCCACTGCACCTGCTGCGCTCCGTCCTGCGCTGAGAATAGACCTGGTTGGAGGTGGCGAGCTTTCAGCGCAACCTCGGCGAGACATTTTCGCACAAAACTTCCACTGCACCAAGCTGAATCTGTGACGCGCGGCCACGCCTATCTCAGCGCAGCGCGATCTGCCAATCTTCCAATCTGACTTTGCGCTAGGCTGCGCTGGTCGAAACTTGCATTAGACCGGCTGCACTACCTTGCGCCACCTGTGCTGCGCCAGCAAACTAGGGCCCATAGACTTATTTCATTTTTTATGTATTTCGCATTTTGGGGCTTCAATACAAGACGAACATTACATACGAGCAGCATGGAGGTATTTGGATGTTTTTTGGTGTGTCTTTTTGTTACGAAGACAGTTGGTATCCATTTGCAACCGTTATATGGACATGCACTGCTACGCCGAGACCCCCTGTAACTCAGAGAAGCCACGGAGGACTCTGAAACTTCTCCCAGCCCTTAGTCCACATGAGGGTGAGTAGATAATGAGTGAAATTTCAATTTTGGGTGAACTATCCCTTTAAAGCACAGATGACTTACTGAAGTATAGTACCAAGATACGTAGCAAACAAAGCAAAGTTTTAGTGTGCAGTTTTTTTTCAGTCTAAATGTGAAAGGGTCTGGGAGCAGAACACAGTGGTCAGGGTCCTTGATTAACATTTTACTTGGATGGTTTTAAAATGAGTCAGCTGCTCATTATTTCTTCCAAGGAGCTGTTGTTGTTTTCTATTGCGATTCCTCATCTATTCTGTGTCCTTGGCAGCAGGATATCTTAAAGCTACATAAAAGATATCACAGGCCGTGTTCCAGTGCTAGATGTTTGTTTTTTTGTGTTTTGGATAAAGTTTTTATAGCTGCATATTATTACAGTCATATAACCCTGGTGATGAGTCGTCACATGAATGGTATTCAGTGGTTTGACGTCAAGTAACTTGTGACAATGTTGTTTGTTACATGAAAAAGAAAGTAAAAAAAAAAAAAAAAGTTACTCCAGCATTTGTTTGTATGTGTCAAAGAGACAGAGATGAGGTAATCCAGAGGCAAGGCGGATAATGAGAGTTTGCAGGGGGCAGGAAACAGAGACGGAGCCGACAGCAGAGCTGACAGTGACAGGAGGGCAGGAAATCAAAGCCAGTTTGGCTCCAGAGAGCATCAGCACAGCTGGAGAGGTATAGACCGATACTCACTGCCATAAATCTGCTGTCAGGCAAGAAAAACACAGCTAATATTTGGCTCTATATCTGTATGTGTTATGTGTTAGGAAAATCCAAAATGTAATAATTTTACACTATGGCATCACTAGTGAGTGTGATAACAGGTGTACATGTCTGACCAATCAGGGTATGACTACAACTCAACGGACATATTAGAATACAGGGAGAAATCAACTGAACTATACATTGACCCAACATGATATGGATACATACCCAGAGCTGTTGTATAGGGGAGAAAGGTGATGATAATTCTAGGGGCCCAGCGTCCAGTAGGGCCCACAAAAAACCTCAGTAGTCTAATCTTTATGACTGAATTATTCTGCATAAGAGCCTGACTATTACTCATAGTAATGTTGCATTAGCATCAAAACAAAGTAGGCTAAATAAAAAATGATAATAAATGTGTAGTCTAAGAAAAAAAAAGGGGGGAAAGTCAGGGGTTAGGGGCCCACTTTAGTATTCTTTAAGGGGACCCAGAATTCCTAGCAACGGCCCTGTACATACCAACCAGTCAGACTAAAGCTGCAAGAAAAACCAATAGAGCTACAATTTGAGGAATCAGAATACAACAGATCATCCAATTGGAAAAGAGCTACAAAACACCCAATGCAAAAAGTGAATCAACCAGAGTACAGCTACAAGCCAGTCAATCAAAACAGACCTACAAATCGACTAATTGGAATAGAGCTACAGTATAAGTCAACCAAGAGTTGCAGATCAACCAGTAGAACTAAAAACCGACCAATCATGGCTACAAACTAATCAGATGACAGCTATGTTGTCCAATAAGAATGGGAGTAGACACCAACTAATCTTATTACAGCTACAGGCCAACAATTAGTATCCACCCACTAATCGACCAATTGAAATATGGCTAATAATTAACTTTTAAAGTGGCTACAAATCAGAAAAGAGCAAAAAAAACAATCAGCATACAGATCAAAAAGCCATATTTGATTGATGTACCAGATTCAAATTCCCCACAGTCACAGGCTTTGGAGCACTGTCTTGGCCCATTTATAGCTCATGTCACTCAGCCACTAAAATAACCACAACCAGAGAATAGTCATATCCAGAGCTGACCTTAGCTGTGACTGCAGTCAGTGGCTGATGCTGCTGTCACAGCTCTGCCTCCCTCCTTTCTAACCAGCTATGAAGATTTTTTTTCAGCTGAATACATTTTGCTTCCATAGTGTCACACAGGAGAATTCAAACTCTTCCCTAGTTATTTACTGGTGTCTTGTGTCTTCATTAACAGGTGAAGCCTAGTGGGCATGATTAAGATAAAGCTGGTCTTCATCACCTAATCATTTTAGAAAATCTGCCACCGAAATCTATTATAAACATGAAACATAGTGCAGGTCTATCTGTTAAAGTGTGCTTTTGTCCAATTGTTACAAACTTTGAAGTTTCTATGTGGTCACTCTTGAGGTTTAAAACCCCTTGAGGCTTCTGGGAGCATTTTTCTTACTAATCCTGTGTTTTCAAAGCTAGCCAAGTGGAACGGCTGTTGGATCTGGGAGGAAAACAAAGAAATCAATCGCACTCTGCCTGATTTTACTTTGATAGAACAGAAAATAAAATCCCAAGGACCAAAAGCTATGACTTTTGCACTACAAAATAACAATACCAGGTGAATGTATAATGAGTTTTCTCCTTTCTGTTTACAACCTGCTATTTTTCTTTTTCTCAGTTAATTTGTTTTGTTGCGTTTTTGTGAGCACTGATCTCCAGATTGGACAATGTTTTTACTGCAGGCTTCGAACATCAGGTTTATACCTCTGGAACATTAACACATTCAGTTCAATTTGTGGATAGCACTAAATCATGATATACATCATCTCAGGGGACTGTATGGATTACTGTCATGACCTTACTTTATAAAGGGAAACCCAACAGTTCCCACAAAGAGCAGCAGGGATACAGGAAAAATCCCCTTTCAAAAGGAAGAAACGACCTGGGTCAGGGTGAGCAGCCCTCTGATTTTGGGTTTGGACAGAGAAAGAGAGCATGGGGAGGAAAATGGAATGAACAGCGGTTTATACTGATGATTGTTAATTTAAAATAATAACAGTTCTACTCATAGGTAATGGTGTTATCAATAATACTAATGAAAAACAGTCATGGTAAAAATGATTATAATAATGAGTGTTACAGTGTCTGGATCTTACTGCTCCAGATACCTGCAATGTGTCTGCTTGCTTGTCGTTTTTGTCATGTCTTGTCTCCATAAACTGAGAAAAACTTTAAATAAAAAAGAGGTAACTGCGATATGTGAACAGGAGAGAGAGATACAGTAAGTGCATAATGGAAAACTAGCATCAGGTTAACTACATAACTTATCACAGAGCCTGATTACATGCCTCATCAAACAGGAAAGTGAAGTTTTTCAGGTCACCGTGTCTTCATGACACGTCTGAAGTTTGACAAACTGCTTCATCTCACATGGGTGCATAGACTCAGCTGGGTGCAATCTGTGTATCAATGGAAGTTTATGTGGTGCTTACTTATAATATTGCCTGAAGGAAGCATATATATGGTGAAAAGTATCGGTCTTAGCACAGAGCCTTGTGGAACTCCTTGAACCTTGTAGGGCTGTCACTTTTTTTAAAAAGGTTCGAACGAATATCAAATGACCCGTAATTCATTCAGATAAATTCACACTGAGGCCGACACACACACAATCGCACTGTTTAATATTGAAAATTGTTTTAGTTTTGAAAATTGACCGGATTCTCTCGTTGTTTTATGTTTGACTTCCTGCCCAGCTTGACACAATCGCTCGCGGCTCACGCACAAAATAGACCAGGCGGCGAAACGATCACTGCAGGGTGCGAGCCGGCCGCGGAGGTGCACGCCACGAGACCAGCGGTTAATATGGGTGCAGAAAGGAAACTGGCTCCGCTTCTCGGCACTTCGCAGCTATTCACTGCGCTTCCGCTATGCAGGCACTGCAGCCTACATTTCAAGCATGTTATTACCGCTCGAATATTAACTTTTCACCCCACGTTCGAACGAATATTCGAATATTGAATAAAAAGTGACAGCCCTAGAACCTTGTGGAATCTATCTGACTTAAAACAGCATGGTTTAGTAGGACAGGAATGGAGGAAGTAAGTCCTTTTTCATAGGCTCCAAAGATATCATTGGTGAAACTTCATCACAGCTGTCTCTGTTCTACGATGGACTCAAACAGACCATAATCACACAACTGATTTGTTCTACTTAAGAGAAAAATTGAAAGGTGGATTTGATCCTCTAATTGATTTAAACATCTCAGTCGAAAGTAACCTGATATTGCTGAAAGGTGGAGGGATGGAAGTTGAAACATCTTTGCTGCAATACAGCAGCTTGGTTGAAAAACAAGTAGGTATTTGTTACAATTTTACTTGTTCAGAAGCTCCTAAAGCTTGAGGAACATGTTCTAAAACAATGCAATCAATTGGTCCATTGCTAAGACTTGGCATCGATGAGATGTAGTCAAAACTAATCTGATTAATCTAAATTTCTACAAAGAATGGAGCTCTTGGACAGATTGGTGCTTCTCTCCATAATACATGCAAATTCCTCTGTGCCAACCATTTTTTCAAAAACTTAAATTCAGTTCCTCTTTTCTTTTCACTCCTCACTAATAAGAAATTCCACAGCCAGCTAAGAATTGATAGTGGACATGCACTTGACATGGACCGTACTGACTGCTGTAATACCCAATATAGTAGGATCTTAAGCCGGTGTGTCTATTTGAAGGGACTGTATTTCAAAGTCTCATATCTGTCCTTTGATTGGACGACAGAGAGCAGATCCCCGTCCAAAAGCGGCACACTTCCATGCCCCTTGGCTGTGGTTCAAATGAAGCACAGCTCACAGTAATGGGCACAGGCTGTGAATGGAGCGAACTGGCTATAGCTTTATGTCCACTGGCTCCGTTACAGCTGTTCAACAGCCAATCACACAGATGCTGATGCACGACCCTCGCTGGGCACATGTGTTTGTCCACCTCCACGTTTTTACACCACGTCGTTTCACACTGTTTGAAACCATGCTGGAGGCAATAATGTAAACAAGGAGAATAATCAGTGAGTGTGAACCACCTGTGAACACGTGCTGTTGGAAGTTCAGAGCGTCCACTGTGAGCTAGGTAAGTGTAATTTGCAGTCATTAGGGAAGACTGCCAAACTCTCTGCTCATTAGCACATCTCCCCAACATGGAGGCCGTCAGACCTGCAGCTCAGCTCTCTGACGCTGGAACGTCAGAATCCTAATGAAGTCAGGGCCCTCTAATTGTCTCACAACTGACCTTAAGGTCTGTTCAGATGTGTGAGTGAAATGTTAAATCTTCCTTACAGATTGCTGCATTTTGTTTTGTTTGTGTTTTGATGGTGTGGTCAAGCATATCAACACATTGCACTTTATTGCATGCTTCCCCTTTCAGAGTGTGCTTCCTATTTACTTCTAAAAGTAGTTATTTAAAGGGGTAGTTCTGCCAAAATTGAAATTTCACTCATTATCTACTCACCCTCATGTGGACTAAGGGCTGGGAGAAGTTTCAGAGTTATCCGTGGCTTCTCTGAGTTACAGGGGGTCTTAGCGTAGCAGTGCATGTCCATATAACGGTTGCAAATGGATACCAACTGTCTTTGTAACAAAAAGACACACCACAAAACATCCAAATACCTCCATGCTGCTCGTATGTAATGTCCGTCTTGTATTGAAGCCCCAAAATGCGAAATTGTCCCGAAAAAAATTAATTAAGTCTATATTTCAAGCTTGTTTGTAGCGGAAGCTCCTCTTCCCGGTTCGTCAAATTTGGACAAACCAGGGTCTGTCCTCTTCCCAGTTCGTCCAAATTTGATGAACCAGGAAGAGGAGCTTCCAGAAGCTTCCGCTACAAAACAAGCTTGAAATATAGACTTATTTAATGTTTTTCGGGACAATTTCGCATTTCGGGGCTTCAATACAAGACGGACATTACATACGAGCAGCATGGAGGTATTTGGATGTTTTTTGGTGTGTCTTTTTGTTACGAAGACAGTTGGTATCCATTTGCAACCGTTATAATGGACATGCACTGCTACGCCAAGACCCCCTGTAATTCAGAGAAGCCACGGAGGACTCTGAAACTTCTCCCAGCCCTTAGTCCACATGAGGGTGAGTAGATAATGAGTGAAATTTCAATTTTGGGTGAACTATCCCTTTAAGATCCGGTTGCTACATAACATATACAAAATGAATAAATTTAACAAATAAATTATTTACTAATCTGTTGTACTACATCACTTTTTCTTATAATATTATTGCTCCCTCTGAGCAATATAGAGTTATGATGTGAGATGGCTGCATCACATGTCACCACCAAGTGTCACAGTGCATTCACACCGCCGGGCGCGAGTAAAATATTTGCCTCGCTCTACTCGCTCGAGTTTGCCCGCTGGAATATTTGTTTTTACCCGCGGCATTCCCGCAAATATTTCGCTTGAGTCCATTTCCCTTCTAAACAAACCCGCTAAATTTTAATTGGGTTGTTATCCTTATTTTTCATTCTTTTTCTTGAGACTGTACTTTTTTTTTTTAATCTTTTGAGTTTTTAATAGTTCTCATCAGTACTTTTTATCTACCATATTTATATTCCTCTGTGTGAATGGGAGAACTGTGTGTATGTGAGAACTGTGCGAGGAATGTCAAATATACTGGTTTTTTAACTGTTTTGTGTACTTATGTAATGCAGTAACTTGCGGCACATGACTGTCCATGACAAATTTCCCTGCAGGGACAATAAAGTTTGTATTGTATTGTATTGAGTTCAATATTTTGAATTTGCGTGAACAGGCGAATTTCGCGTGTTCGCCTCATTCGTGCCACCGCCACAAATTTGTGTCCATTCGCGTCTTTACATTGACTTTGTATGTAATCTTATCGCATGAAAAATTTGCCTGTTAGTATCAACATACAGACATATCTGGTGCTTGTCTGTGTATGTTCCAATTCTGGTGCTGTGTTCTTGAGAGGCTGCATTTGTTACTACTGTCCTGTTTGGAAGCGTCCTTCAAATGCAGCCGACAAACACAGCCTTCTCTTTCTTGGCAAGAAATCCAAAAACAGGTGGATCCTTTGTGGTCCAACATATGCCAAGATTCACTGCGTATTGGTTTCAAATACAACTTTCAGCTCAGATCAACAGCTACATTATAATACTACAACTGTGCCATTTTGTGCCTTCGCGGACAGCAGTTGTGTAGACCAGACTGCCTCTTTGTGTTGTCCATATTTAACCCAATTTTCTTAGGTCAGTTAGAATGTATTAATTGCAGTAGGGCTGCCCCCAAATAGACGACCAAGCATTAGTCGACCAAAATCATTGGTTGATTGGTCGCAGCAAAAAACCCCAAAAACATTTGGAGCCATGTCTTGTCAAAATGAAGTAAAAATCTATATGACTGAACTGTATGAAAGGCTCTAGGGCTTTTAATTTGAAGGGGCAGATACAGGAAGTCGTGATACTCACTCACTGTCCGTTTTTTTTGTTATTTTTTACACGGCACCGCAGGTCCTTATTTAAATTAATTTATTAATTTATTTTGTCAAAAGCAACTTTTTTGATGTTGTTACAGACGATTCTTTTTTGGAGACTCCGATGTGAAAGCACGTAGGGTATTACTGTTGTTTTGAACTACTAGCAGCTGCTGCTGATTTTTAGGTTATAGTCTTGCATTCTGCAGTGAATCTTCTTTAAAATGTGCACCAGCAGATCTTGGGGGAAAAAGTTGTTCTACAATCTGGATGTGTGGGTGTGGAAAGGCTTCGTATCGTGTCTGTGCCAGAGGCCAGGAGCTTCAACAGAATATGGAGTGGGTGTCTGTGGTCATTTGAGTAGTTGAAGCTACCTGAGGCAGAAGTCCTCCAGAGCTGGTATAGCTGCATCCCAATGATCTGTTGTGAACTGAAGATGACCCATGGAAAAGCTTTCCTATCAGCTTTAGCGAGGTTGAAACATCACATAGAGATGCAGTATAGTATGACTCTCTGTAGTGCAGCGATCGAACATCACTAGCATCTGTGGGGCCAAGTCCAGCTTTCCTCAGTGTCCTTGGGATAAACAACCAAGTGCAGTGGTGTTTGAGGACCATGTGATTTCCTCTGGGATGCATTTGCTTAGAAACCTAAAACTGGATACTTTCTACTGTGTCCCTTTTGAGGAAAATTGGATTCAGGGGCCGGTTCTTCTCAGTTCACAAGGTTCTGCTCTCCTCTGTGGGCTGATTCATCGCTGTTAGAGATCGATCGCTGCTGTTTCATCTGCAAATATCATGATGGTGCTCATGATGAATGCAGGAACACAAGCATGCCTGAAGAGGGAGCAGATTATGGGGTGCAGTGCACATCCTTGTGGTGGGCCAGTACTTTGATTGTTGAACAACATGCTAAAGTGCCCTCTTCAGTGGCAAGAGTACACTGTACCTATGTGCCCTTTTTTTCTTTTCGGTCCTGCGCTTCAAAAAGTCTGTGCACGCCACTGGGAAAGAAGAAAATTCAGGAACCAGTCATGCAATGACGAGTTGAGGTTTTGGAGTTTGGAGGTCATGATATTAACCCTTTTCAAAACATTAGCTGATCTTCTTAGCATGCTAACAGTAGATTAGGCTACAGCAGAGGCTGATGGGAACAAAATTATGCTGGTATATTGTGATACTGAAAAAGTGGACACATTCCATATACATTATTTCAAGACAAAAAATTGAGATGATGTCAAAAAGTCTTATCAATTCATTTTGATTGGTAGATGTCTGTTCAAAATTTAACATCAACCTATCTTATAGTTAAAGGGATAGTTCAATCAAAATTGAAATTTCACTCATTATCTACGATAATGTGCGATTACTGACGCCGGCGCAAATCGTGCAAGATTTGGACAGACCAGGAAGAGGAGCTTCCGCTGCAAACAAGCTTGAAATATAGACTTATTTAATTTTTTTCGGAACAGGGCTTCAATACAAAACGGACATTACATACAAGCAGCATGGAGGTATTTGGATGTTTTTTGGTGTGTCTTTTTGTTACGAAGACAGTTGGTATCCATTTGCAACCGTTATATGGACATGCACTGCTACGCCGAGACCCCCTGTAACTCAGAGAAGCCACGGAGGACTCTGAAACTTCTCCCAGCCCTTAGTCGACATGAGGGTGAGTAGATAATGAGAATGAAATTTCAATTTTGGGTGAACTATCCCTTTAAGATCCGATTGCTACATAACATATACAAAATGTAAACTTCACCAACTATGGAAGAGAAAAAAAAAGTTTTTTCTACAAGAAATAGTTAAAACTTAACTGGCTGAAATGAATTATTCAGGCTGATGCTCCTGCAAAAGGAATTTTTATCTTGAACCCAATGCACCACATTCCATGAAAACTGATTTGTGCTGAATATAATAAAGGGTGGAGCTGAAAAATGAGCATGGAGCCATGCCCAGTTGAACCTAGGTAAGAAAACACATCATCAGTATGCAAATGAGACTAAAAACAATGAACCTTGCACTGTTTGTTTATGGTCCTCAACACATAAAGAAGCTGAATTTATAGAAATAGATGGTGATGAAGTAAGAAAAAAAAAACTTTTTGCCTATACAGTTCCACTCCTTTGTCTCTCAGCATGGTTTCTAGCAGAGAGGGAACCAAGATGTTTGCAAATGGTTTGCTTTACCCCTCACAGCTGTTGTGCGTGACAGAATCATCCAGATGCAATTCTCTCAGTTGCAAACCCAGCAGCCCCGCATGCTCGGGCTCCGTAAGCTCCATTCATTGTTTTTTCCTTCTATTTTATTTTTCACCCTCATTTTCATACCAGCCTCTCGGCAGCCTGCTGTGAAAACATTCCCATAATCCCACCTCATCATTACCTCCTCAGGTATCATTTTTGCCTTGGGTTCCATTTTAGGATTGTGTGTGTTAAGCTAATTAAGCCGTCTCACCGGTAACCCATTTGAAGTTGAGCTTTCAACATCAATGACGCTGATGTCTGAAATCCAGGTTATTTAACATTTAACAGCAGAACACAAGCACCTGAATAAAAGAAGGCAATTTTACTTTCAATGAGATTAGATTTGACATTTTGCCACAAACCTTCCGAAATCTAATTGTTTGAAACACTCAAGCGCGGACTCTGAAATAAATGTCATTGACACAGTGAGACAGGCAATAACTTAACCTGACTGGAAAACTGAGCTAATGCAATGTGCAGCCGGTCAGAGACTTTATGACTGATTTTACCTCAAATCTTTCAACAGCCTTTATTTCTGATTACTGACAAGTGAACCTGATTTATTTCTTCACACGTTCACGCCCCACTTGTATTAACCTTTTTATGGAAACTGTTTTATAATTAAGCTACAACACACTACACTACTTACAGCGTTGGCACTCTATAAAGTTCAAACTCCAGCACCCTCAGTCAAACAAGCCTCCAGTCATTTTCCCAGTGGGTGAGCAGTAAGCCCAGAGTCCCTGGGCCTCTTTGCATGTTGGCTGATCCCATGTCTGATTCTGACCTGGAGGATCCTGAGAAGCCTCCTTTCCCAGCAGCTCACCTGACCTTTTTTTTTCCCCAGGGTGCTGTGGAGGAAGACAAGGACATCACAGCTCTGCAGGGACTCTGTAGCCTCAGCCCTGGGGGCTTCCAGCAAATAACCCGGGCCTCATTCTTGCCGGGAGCAGTATAAGGTAAGAAAATGATGGCGCAGCGCACAAGCACAGCCGCGTGGTAACGGGGTGGACTTTCTCTCTGCTAAGCTCCACTCGCACATTAATAAAGTTTGAAACTGAACTGTTTCAAAGTTAAATGAATGCAGAAGGGCCTCGTCATCATTAACCTACATCATTAAACCCTAAAGTCTGCAGGAATCCACTCTCCATGCTTTGCACTTTAGGGTCAGTCACTGTCTGGTGTCTGCATTAATCCCCACTCCCCAGTAGATGTGCAAAACTTTCTCCTTTTAATTAGTGACACTGAATAGTTAGACATTGGCTTCATCTTGTCAGCTGGAGGAACAAATATCAGTATGCGTTAACTAAATCCCTGAGTCTTCGATTGATGTGAGCAAATTTAATGTTCTTTGTTGCACAGGGTAGATGGCCAAACACTAACCCATTAAGGGCTGTTGCATTTCGCATTTGAAACGATGCAGTTTGTGTAGAAAACAGGGTGGGACTGTTGCTTCTACCCAAGAAACCTAATTGTGTTGCTGGAAATGGACAAAAATCTGTCCTAATGACTGTCAATAAAGTGTTATAATCAGCACAGAAGTCGTCTAATGAACTGATCGGGATCAGCTGAGTGTGTCCTCCTGCACACACATGTTGCCATGGTACTCCTAAGTGCTCAGTTTCTACTGAATGAGACATGTATACTGTGTCTACATCATTTTGTAGTGATGTCAGGATGTCTAGTGAGAAGTAATATACCCTATAGTGGACTCAGAGTATCCCACAGTGCAGCGTGAAAAGCAGTGTACAATCAATGGTTACTAAGCAAGCAACATACTGTATACCATAATGCATTGTGGTCAGCATTGATCTGGAACATTTTAATTATGTGACAGTAATAATGTAATTAACTGCACAGCAGATTAGTGTCTAAAAGTATGTGTTTTTTTTTTTGTTTTTTTTTACCAGTGAGCTCACTATACAGCCCTCTTTAATGAATGCCCTGAGTAGCGAGTAATAAATAAGTGAATGATTTTGGACCCAGCCATGAACTGTGTCTGAGCTCACTCAGTCAATGTAGAGGAACTAAAAATGAAAAAAAGAAGAAAAAAAAACACTCTGAACACACTGAATTTACTCAGGTAATTTAGTCCACCTGCTTTCTCTGGCTGGTGACAGAATTTTCTCATTTACAGAGTGATAAAAAGAGATATCCAAACACCCCTCTGTAAAGACTTCTGACTCTAATATGTCAACAAAATAAAACAAACATTTTGAAAGTGGCTTTATCCATTGTTCTGATTTCTGAAATGTATGCAAATCAGCGCATATTTCATTAGCTATTGCCTCATTTACATATTTAAACATACAATTTGACAAAAATTGTAATACAAAAAATATTTGTCTTAATGTAAGTGATAAACTTGGTAAGTTTCATGGTGATATCTGTTAGTTTAATTTTTTATCCTATTCACCTGTAGTGTCTCACTTCACTGCGCAGCAGAGTGGGTATAATACTTTCTCACTATACTCAGCATTACAAAATGACAAACTCCCAGAGTAGTGGACTTATATGAGGAGTAGAGAGTTTTTTTGGACACATTTATGGATTCATCTGGGAGGAACCTCTCCACCTCTGGCTTGACAATCAAACATTATATTAAATCCAATCGGCCACTTAAAAAATGTCCTGTCTCCTGTTTACCTGGTTGCAATGGAAAGGAAAAGTTAGCAGCTGATAAACCCTGCTTAAACGTAATCCACCGGTGAGAATAAATGTACTTGAACTGCCAAAAATGTTCCTGACGTGTCTGACATAAAACATATTTCATGTGTGTAAATCATCCTCTTGTACTTACTGTTGGAGAGCTCTGCTCTGTAGCTGGACTTGGACTGAGGTGTCAGTAAAGTGATAAACATCACAGATTTAAGAGGAGTCTCTAATCAGCTGATTTGAAACACCTGTGTGTCCCGGCACTCAGAGGTTGCCATGGTGATTTCACCTGCTTAGTTCTAACTGAGTGAGACAGATTCAGTTGAAGTATCTCAAACAGGTAGGCTATAATATCATAATACAAAGTTATATATATTTTCTGAGAGTGGAGACAAAAATGTAGCATGCTATGTGATTTTAAATGAAAGAAAATTACACGTGGAACCTCTTAACAATAGGGGGCAACCGCCATTCTGACATCCCACCAGTCCGACATAGGCTTCTAATTGTCTAAATGGCAACACTTAATTTTCTAACAAATGTCCAATCATTCTGACAATTCTTGCCTCATATGGTCGGAATGATTGTATTTTTTTCTTTTTTTAAACATCCTGCCTTTACGACAATTCTTTTAATAGTGTATTTTTTTCCCAAAAAAGATTTTGCACTGGTTGGGCTTAGGCAATGATGAAATGAGTTGGTTAAGTTTAGTAAAAAGATAGAGGCTAGACATTCCAGATAGATAGCGAGAGTCCAGATAAGTAGGAGGGAGTCACCTGTTGAGTAGGCTAATGCACATTTTCGCACATTCACTTGTCGGAATGGTGGGATGATGGTGCGTTGGAATAGCAGAATCCCATACAGTACAGCACATGGACCCTCACAGCCACACTGATGTAGCAACTAACTTAGCCTTGAAACTCAAAGGATAAAGAGTCATAACCTATGTTTATATTATGGTAAATGTTAACATTATTTATCTACAGACACGACACGACTAGCTTTTACAGCGGATCATCACTTTCCCGAGATCTGTAATCTCCTAATTACAGTAATTACAGCATCACTCATTTGCAGAAAACCTATGAATCTCCAGAAAAAAAATCATCTTTCATTCAACTCATCACAAGGGGCCTTTCCTCCCTCTTGTCAGTTCTATCAGATTAGAGTGAAAGAGGAGCTTCGAGGGGTGATGAAATTTTCTATTAAGAGGATGTCAGAAAGCTCAGCAGCTCTCCGTGGACCATGAAGTGACTGGGATGACAGCCGTTAAAGTAAACAGAGGGAACCAGAGGGTACGAGACCTATCAATCTACAGTACTGCTTCCTCATTTGAAACACTAGATTGCATTTTGAATGGTTAATGAAATTTCGATTAGGATAACGCAGGATATAAATGAATATAAACGAGTCAAAGCAATTGTAATTTACAATACAGTAAATCCCACCAGTCCAGCTCCAACATCTTCATATCAACACGAGCACTTTGAAGTAGCAGCATATGGCATTTCTTCCTGCCAATATCCCAGCATTACAGTTTATTCATTTGGCAGTTGCAACAACATATTAATTATATTATAGGGGCTTGATATCATGAAAAACTCCCAAAGCAAGAAATAAAAACATATTCAGGGCTTATTTTTCTGTACTTTTGAATAAATGAGATCTGGGTAAGGGCCAGCAATGGTGGTGAAAGGGCCCAAACAGAAAAGTATCCCAACCAGGATAAGTTCTGATTGACAGGGTGTCCAAAAATGTATATTAGCAGAGGAGTGAGGTTATGGTCTGACTGTGGCTTGAACAGTGATGTAGTGGGGATTTTTGTACTGGGTGGACGCCATCGAAATACAAAATATGTGACGTCATTGAAATAAATATGTGATGTCATTGAAATACCATCCACTGCCACACGAGAGTTGTGTGACTGAACAAGACTGTAATGTTTAATTGTTATCTAGCCGAATGCCACTGTCACAATCTTTCACTCCAAAGTGTTGAAAGTCCAAGACAAAGTTTTAATCTCTAGACCAGGGGTGTCAAACTCAAATACGCTGTGGGCCAAACTTTAAAAATTGGTACAAGTCCAGGGCCGGACTAGTTGTTTATTGAGAACCTTGACTTTTTTGCACATATTGAACCTTAAACAACAAAATTAATTACATTTAAAAAATCAGTTGCATTCGTTTCTAATGGCTCTATCTGCAGCTTTCCATAGTTATTTCTAGGGGGAAAACCCCATTTATTTTCCGCTGTTTTGACACCCCTTCGCCTGGCCATGTGGATTTGAATTTGAATAACATTACGATGTTATGACGTGTAATGGACGTCATAAAGAATGCGGGTTACGGAGTGCGCTTGTGTCGCGGTGTGCAGAGACGAGAGCTGGGCGGCGACCAGGTACTACAGTTTTGTTAGAAGGTTGGTTTCCAGCCATGAGATGCCAGGTGAAGGGCAGAGAGCCTCCGTTCTCACTCGTAACCAGTTGCAAGTCATGTAGTTAACGATCACAATTACTCCGGAGCTTTTTAATTAAGGTAAAAACGTAGCATAGCCACGGAAAAATCTGCTTAGTTCCTCTTTAGAAGAAAAAAAAAGCCTGGGGGGACGGCGCACCCTTGGGTCCAACGACCACTACACCACAGGGCTTGAAGGCAGTTCCTATTACTGCCCTGCATCGGAGGATATAGTAGTAGTGAAGGGGGGGAAGTTTGAAGCCTGAGGACCAGACAGACTGCAGAATCTCGTTGTCCGGGCTAACACCCAGATTCTCCAGTGTCTGAGTTGGCATCACTCCATGTTGTCAAAGGTAATGGCTTGGTCCCAGAGCAGGCATCCTTCAACCAGGCTGTCCAGGCTGAGCTTTAGTTGGTGCCTTCACATTCACTTTGCGATATACGACATATCCTTGGTGCACGGGGACGGGGGAGAAGGGGCCTCTTGGGCCTTGTGGGAACACCGTTAGCAGGCTGCAGGTTTCTTTACCAATGAATGGTGCCAAAATCAGGAATTTCTATATCCTGCTTATGCAGACTGTTGGCGTGTCTCCAACCATCTACTTTCTGTAAATGATTTATTACAAAACTTCAAGTGCACCTTCGCAACTGCTCCGCTGTGCCATTGTATTTCATAGGGCAAAACTTGTTTCTGGCCTCCAGCCAATAGGACAACAAAGCAGGTAATGGTGAAGGTCATTTTTCTCTGCTCAGCTAGTCTGATTTCCCCAATATCTTAAAGAACAGTTAAGTGAGAACAAAAGTGTATTTCCTACAGCTGAGTAGGTAATAAGATCAAGGCCAGAAATATTATGCATGTGCATGGCCGACACTGATTTCAGCACTGGAGTATTAATATACCAGACAGTTTTTAATTGCAAAATGTCTGATATACAAGGGATTTGACCTGATGACAATTTTTTTTATGTTGATGACTAACTTTATTGTATTGATCTGATCGTGTTTATCTTTTTATTTGTATTTGTTTGATGCATATTTTTTATGCAGCTCTGAGGAGGTTGAACTTCATTTTAATTGTTTAATTATAAACCAAAGTTTGACCAACCTTGTCTTGCTTGGCTGCTTGATGTAGTACGGATTAGCTTTGTCATGACTGGAGTCATGGCAGGAAGTTAAGAACAATCTCCCGTACGACTTTCATCTAATTCTTTGGATCTGTTTCTTTGGAGACAGTGATGGACAGTTCATTTTCACCCACAGCAGCCCCAAGGCCTCGGAGTTCCTGTTTGAATTAAAAGTAATTGCTATTTGTTTGTTGTGATCTGCACCATTAATTTAATGCACTGACAGCTGTCTAACTAGAGTCATTAGATGGGACAGGATTAAGCAACTTGGTGAAGTGGTTTTGGACTGAGGCCGAAGGGGGAAAAGAAAGACAGCACCTCATGAATAATGAAAAGCTCCATTCATGAGCTGTTACTTCATTATGTGTATCACTACTTCTGAAGTCATTACACTATTATGTCTACATGTGTAATTATAGAATGTTTTTGCAGCACTAATTTACCTAATACTAGCTTTATTTAACAAGCAGCATATGGATCATTGGCTGCTCATTAAGAGTGTCTGTTGAATTTTTATAATTTTACTGAAATCTCTTGTTTGTTTTTTCTTCACTGTGGGTCCAGTTGCATTGTTGCACTCAATGCATACAGCAGCACCACCACCTATAAAATTAATCTCATCTGGTCTCAAGGAACTCTAGGAAAAGGGTCAAGTATGATCTATCTTTTACTATTTTAATGCTAGTTGAAAGTTCCTTGGTCTTTGTTTGTTTCCTGACATGTATGAATCGTTTGATCTTATAGGTCTGAGTGAAGATTGGTGTCCTAATGATAATGCCTATTGATTTTCCAGTAGCCATATGTGTGTACACTACTTTTTGTTATTTTGCAAGAGAAAAAAAGACTAATTTAAAAACGCAGTTATAAAGAATGGATATATATGTGAAAATATTGCAGGGCAAATTAAATTCAGTATTGATTTATTACTTCAAATAATAAGTCATTCCATTCATTTGAAAACAAGCCATGTATTGTATTGACATTTGCAAAGGTATGAGCAATCGACAGCCGTTCTGATGATTGTCGATCACTGAAGTCATTATCCATCAGCACAACCCTAATGCTCCTATAATTGAGTTAACTCTGTGAGGGCTCCAGGCTGCAGCAAAGTACACCGGCTGCAAAAACAGATCAACTATTTGCCAAGTGGTCGAAGTCTATACATTTCCCCTACCTGTGTGTGACGGACCTTCATTGGACCTTTCCAGAGGTCACTCAAGTTTACTATACATTTAATAACCACACTTCAAAAGGTTTACTTCTCTTCTCTAGTGTATTGTGTGTGTGTGTGTGTGTGAAAATGACTCCAGTATTTGGGCAGCCAGGAACACTATCAGGCCAACACACAATCACTGTCGCTCTGCGCACATGGAGTTATGTTTCTCTGAAGATGCCTGTACACATCCCTGTGGGTCTGTCTAAGAGTCTGTTTTGGATTTAACCATGCAGAGACTTCTGAAACACACACCTCTCAAATCTCAACACTATGTTGTACCAAACAAGCTGAGGTGTTAACCCTTACATACTGTTCGGGTCAAATTTGACCCGTTTTGACATTTGACAGCAGAAAAAATACCCTAAACATCATTCTTTTAGGCTGAAATTTTATGACTTTTCCTAAAGTGACCCAAAATACACAAAAATGAAAATATTTTTAAATTGTATACTTTTGAACAGGTGCTACAAATTTTTATACACTGAGGCTGTTTCGGGTCAAATTTGACCCGTATCTGTTTAGATGGATTTTAGATCCACCAGTGTGGGTCAAATCAAGGAAAACTGTGGTTTTAGGGAATCTTGAAACTGTGGAACTGTACAGGCCATGTCTGTGTGTATAATTTATGGGACAGTGGTGACAGAAACAGAGTTCAAGGGGGACTGCCTGTGTTCCCACCACATTTGCCCAGGTTCCCACAGAGACAGACACCTGCTGGTCTTTGAGGGAGCATGGGGAGACCTCGAAACAGTGAAATAGTAAAACAGCATAGTGGTGATCATACAGTATGGTGCACAAATGGAACAGAGGTCATCTGAGGTCAAGGGGTGCCTTGACACAGACACGAGATCTGCACCTGCAAGCACCTGCACCTGCAATGTAATAAAATCATCTATAAAGTAACAAATTTGAATCAATTTGCGTTGGGAGGGTGGTGGTGGGGGGTCATGACATAGAGGTTCCTGAGCTGCCATTTCAGTGACTGACATCATAGCAACAAGACTTGGTACAACAGGCCCTTTATCTGATCTTCCAAAAGGAGGAGGTTGATAGTGATTTGGTGGCGGATGTGCCAGAGCAGGAAGACAATGCCAAAGAAAACCATATTATATATAAAGCAGGGAGAGTACATTTTTTTTTATAATAAGCATTTTATTATTTAATGTTTTTGTGTTCTAAGTGGTAAATGTTGAATTAATATTGATAATTATGATTTCTTATGATATTTCATCTACCTTATAACATATAGCACCTAATGGTCGCAATGGTTAAACATGGTCATATTATGAATTCCAACAGTTCCACAATGTTCATGCCATTTTAAAATTCAATGAAATATATTTAAATCATTGTGGCTTTTATGTGTTTATGTCTTATGTAGAACAGGATGTAATACTGTGTAATAGTAGAAGTTTTTCTCCAAAAACGAGTGTTGTAAAACTTAAAAATGCACTCTCCCTGCTCTCTGAATTTTTTTTTAACACTTAATCATACATTAATTTATGTGTCATAGGCTATTTAAACATTCTAAATAGATCTGTAGTTTAAAATTCAATATAGATACTTACTATGAGGGAATTCTTGGTCCGGGTCAAAATTGACCCGAACCATACTGTGAAGGTATCAAATTTAAACAGTATGTAAGGGTTAATCCAACTCCTGCTGGGAGACACATTTGTGATTAAATAACATTATACTCCTTTATGGTGTAGACAGCCTGGTTATATATTGCAATACTAAAGGGATTGTTCACCCAAAATTCAAATTTCACTCATTATTTTCTACTCACCCTCATGTCGATAAGGGTTGAGAGAAGTTTAAGAGTCATCCATGCCTTTTTGGAGTTACAGGGGGGGTCCACGCAGCACTGCATTGCCATATGACGGTAGCGAATGGGGCTCACTTTTCTTCGTCCAAAAAGAAACTCCAAAAAACATCCAAATACCTCCATACAGTGCATACAGTGCACCCAGTTCACGGAACAGAAACTTCTCCCAACCCTTATCGACTTGAGGGTGAGTAGAAAATGAGTTAAATTTTAATTTTGGGTGAACTATCCCTTCAACATAGTGTATTGTAAAGAAAAACATATCCAGGCACAGATAACATTATTGTTCACATAAGGTGGCATTTAAAGGTAATCTGCTAAACAAACTGTTCCTCTGTGGTCAGAGCGGTGGACAGACAGAAGTGTTTTCTCAGCAAAACTTTGAAATTGCATTTATTTGCATCTCATTTGCATGTAATAGCACAAACAGTCCGTCTTCTGACCAAATTGTTTTTCATTGACTCCTCAAAACACTCGGACGCTTTATTTTCACTAATTATCTCATAAAAGGTTTAAACTCTACATTTCAGTTATGGATGACTTAATTATTTCTGTCCAAACTCACACACACACACACACACACACACACAAATCTCTCTATTGTGTAATTTTAACCTAATAAGTTTTTCAAGGACTCCCATCAATCCCCTGAAGCACGCTACAGGGACCCTCACTCAGAGGCAGACAGCTTTAAATTAACAATGCTCCACCATAGGAAATGAAAGTCCTCATTGTGCTTCTGGGATAAACATACTACATATTCATTAGAAGGATGTAAAGCATAAAAGAGGAGAATGCAGTCGCCATGGAAAACTCACTTGTCAACAAGCACCCAGGAGCGAGCAGGCGGCAAACTTTTTTTTTTTTTTTGCTGAGTCATGCCAAAGGTGCTCCGTTGGCTGTGTTTAAATATCATTAGAGAAATCACAATCTTTGCATATAAGTCCCCCACAGCCTTGACACCCAAACAAATGTACTTTAATTCATACTGTGTCCCTGAAGTTTCAGCTACATGATTCATTTTATATTCTTCTGTTAAACTACTGACTCACTGTGTTGCTCCACAATGACCAGCCAAATAGTTTCTACTGGTATTTTTTTGCGGATTGAGTCCCAAGTGACTTTGCTCTGGTAAAAACTGTTTTCCAAGGATAGAGCTCTGTGCTGTTAAGCCTGACAATGACAAAAGCTTTCACCTCTTCTCACCTACTCACCAATCTAACTGTCACCCTGGTACAGTGGTTCACCTGGTGGAGCATGTGCCAGGTGCTAAGGCTGAGTCCTTACTGCAGCAGCCTGGCTTCAGGTCCAATGTTCCTGTCTGTCTCCACTGTCACCATGAAGGTAAAGTGAAAATGCCCCCAAAAAAGTATATTTGAAAAAATGCTGCCTGAAGTACTTTGACAACTGTAGCAGCTGTAGCCACTGCAGTGAACAAAGAGCCAACTTTTTCCTGATTTTCTCTTTTGGACAAATGATAGATCTTCATGTCTTGACCTGTACAAGCCAACAGGCTCAGGTCTACTCATCTGATGCTGATACAAGTTGTCGTACCTTCTGCTTGTCCTTGTTCCCTGTACATGCTGAACTGCAGCATTACATTGAAGCTGAATAGACCCCATCTCATAGAGCCATCCCATTAGAAAACACTTAAAGCAAGAAGAGCATTATTAAAGGGATAGTTCAACATGTTAGCAAATTGACCCATTGCCATAATCCCTATAGATTTAGAAGTATAGGTTTGTCGGTGCAAGCTATTTCTAGAACTGTGGAGCAGAGCCGTGAGCTGCTCAGAGCTACGCTACGGAGGCTCATAGGATTTCTTGGTTTCCCTCATCAAACTCATCAAATACACAATCCAACAACTCCAAAATGCTCTCATGGACAAATTGTGACCTGCACATTCACCACGCTATGAGATAATAACAGAACATTAGTTGTTTTCGAGGTAAATTCACACATGATGTGCGTTCCCGTCAGGGGCAGTTTTCCGGCAAGCAGTCTCTGCATTTGCCTTGAAAACAACTCCAACTTGTGACGTTCTGTTATTATCTCATAGCGTGGTGAATGTGCAGGTCACAAATTGTCCACGAGAGCGTTTTGGAGTTGTTGGATTGTGTATTTGATGAGTTTGATGAGGGAAACCAAGAAATTCCATTAGCCTCCGTAGCGTAGCTCTGAGCAGCTCACGGCTCTGCTCCGCCGTTCTAAAAATAGCTTGCACCAACAATTAAAGGTTGCGAACCTACTCCCGAGACTATAGGGATTATGGCAATGGGCCAATTTGCCAAATTGTTGAACTATCCCTTTAAGGATTTGTTGCAGAGATGGAGTGGATCAGATGCAGTTATTGTATCTTCTCATCTCAGCTGCTACAACCACTGATTTTTTTAAAATGCCCATTTAGGATGGATCATTGAACATGCCTATGGGCACAGACAGGCCTGCAAGAAGTTTTGAATGAAGTTACTGGTATTGATCGGTGAAAAGGTCAGAGCTACAGTAAGACAGAAGAAGCAATCTCACTCAAATGTTTTATACAGTGAACTAATAATGCATTTCATCAATGCATTTATTTCGACCTCCATAAAACTGCTTCAAAGTGCATAAAGTACAACAAGATGATGTTAAATCTGGTCATGATAGTAAATACAGTATTGATAGCAGAGTAGCTGAGAGGAGCAGAACCTACAGGTGTTTGTCCTATTGGTTGATGACTACCCCATGATGCTTTGTATGTGGATTGTGGAGAGAAGTGTCATGAACAGTTGTGGGTTCACGTCACAGCTGCCGGAACTATCCTCTATCTACATAGGCATCAGCATTACAAATACATGTTTCTTGATTTATTATACTGACCCGATTTACACAGTACTTGGTGAAAGTATGGGGAAGGGAAGGACTTGTCACATTTTGGGGCAGGTCTATACAGTATGTCTCAAGGCTGTTGTTCGACAAAGGCATTGGTGGGGACTCTAGTTGTGACAATATTCTGGATAATATCACCCAACAATGAACAACTTCACCCTCTTGTCAGAAACTTCCCTCAGTGAAGGTGTGTTCTGTTATTGTATTGTTACATATCTGTAGAGCACTGATATGAATAAATATATACACTCTAAACCAGATTCTATAAAGAGAGTATTTCCATAGATATGGTGTTGTCTCGTAGGGGGCTGACAATAGGAAAAGGACAAACTGCAGGCTGAGAGCAAAGAGTATAAAAGAACACGAAGATGAATTGTGTGATGAGATTACAGCAGGGGTAAACATAATCTGAAGCATGAAGCCACCAAGCACACATAGGTAGATATACAGCAGTGGTACTGTATACAAGGCAAAAAGGAACTGACACTACACATCATAGAATACCTAAAAATCACTTGATAGACCAGTGAACAATTAGGGGTGTGTATTGGCAAGAATCCATACAAGATGTACGTGTCACGATACAGGGGCTACAATATGATATATTGTGATACTATAAGCAAGACGATATATTGTGATTTATTTTTTATTTTTTGACTCTGCTTCGTTAACGCTTGACCATGCGATGAGCCACAGACTGGGTGGACAAAAGGGGGGGGAAAGGAGAAGGATTCTAGGGGCCCATGATTAAGAGGGGCCCAGAGAGGCCCCTAATAAAATTATAAATAAAAAATAATATGAAACTAAGTTATTAACTACTTATAATCACAAATATATTTGATTTTATTTACAATTTACTGGTAACAATAACTTTATTTGTTTTGGAAACATGACCCCCCCCCCCCCCAGTAAGAAATCTTTTCATGGTGCCCAAAATCCCTAGTGCCGCCCCTGGCCACAGACCTGTACTCTTGTGAGATTTCATCATTCCATTGAAGCGGAATAGTCAATGGCTGAATGACTGCTGCCAACTAGCAGTCAGAGATTTAAATGCAACATAAATGAACCACTGCCATGGATGTTTGTATGCTAATTGTTAATTTTAAAAAATCAATACAGTGCTTTTGAATATCGATGAAATATTGCTATATTTCAGCATATCAATATTTTCTTACACCCCTAGTGACAATGCAGAATTCAGCATTTTCTACACTAATGGTAATCTTCCTGGCTCATTGTTTGGACTGTAGCTTTTGGGTCATGAGGAGTTGTAGTATTCAACTCTCTGCGTACTGAGCTATACTCAAAAGGAGCTGCGTTTAGTGTAACCAGTCTCTCCCCTTGACAAACTCACAGTCAACCATTTATTTATAAAACTCTGATTCTTAGCTTACTGTTCTGTAACGATAGCCTGCTCTCTGTTTATCACTCATACGCTCTGAGCTTCTGCCAGCAGGTGTTGAGAATCTGTGGACAGAAACAAAGAAGCGTCCTCCTTTGACCCAGATAAACTAACTCAATTGCAATTTGATTACATTCATTGTTATTCAAAGCACACAACCCTAACCCCATTATGTGTGATGATATTAAATATCCTTTCCAATTACAAACGCATTTGCGCAATTAGGCGCTTGACCCCGAGTCAGTTTGCTCCTTTGACTCCAGATTTGTTTCATCTGGCTGCCTGGAACAAAACATGCACCGCCGTTATTGTGTTACTCTGCAGCCGCAGGTCAACCGAGAGAACAACAAAGTCACACAGTGCTCCCCGTAAGAGCACTTGTATGTAAGAAAAGGCTGTTTTGACAGGAAGATAAATTGATGAAAGTGAAGCATGGAGTCCACATTTCAATGGATATTGAATTGTTTCAGTGGGCATTTTTTAAAAGTGCCTGAAACACATTTTTCTTCTGGGCCAGTGCACAGAAACACACCACTCAGCTAGAGTACTGGTGCTCCTCCTGGCCACCTCTCTTAATGGCAGTGTACTGAACACCCTGACTACACATTACCACCTCATACAGCCCTGCAGCAAACAACAACTTACCTAGCTGTCCCATTAATGCTCCTGCAGCAAAACCCCCCGGTATCACTGCCCACAGAGGTAACAGCTGGCCCGATACTTCCAGCATTGGGTGCTGCCCCACAATCAGTCAGTACTAAGGCAGCGGGAAAAAAAACCCAGAATTATGGCCTTAATCCGACTATAAATGGACAACTGAAGTGCATGTAAACGGACAAAACGGACTTCTCCAAATCCGACTAAGGGCGTATTCACACCAGGAAAGTCAGATAGTTCAGTTGCTTTGGTGCGGACAAATTTATTTTTTACCTGGTGCGGTCATACTTGCCAACCCTCCCGATCTTCCCGGGAGAGTCCCGAATTTCAATGCCCCTCCCGAAAATCTCCCGGGGCCACAATTCTCCTGAATTTCTCCCGATTTCCACCGGACAACAGTATTGCTACATCATCCTTCACTGGGCACCGTTTCCGGCCGGACATAATAACGGTTACACCGGCTCGAAGTCAAGCGCGGCAGAACAAGCAGAAGAAGAGACCATGGCGAGTAGCAGTACAGTGCGTTCACAAGGGGTGCCTCTGATTATACTGATAATGTAGACGCGCGGCATACGCGCTCGTTAAGCGGCGCGTATCCGCGTGCATTCGGTGCACGGTTCCCTACGTTGCTGTGTCAGCTGTGTTTCCCACGGAGCTCTGCCCCGTTTCAGAGGTGAGGGAAGCCCTGAGTGGAAAGACGTCGCCTCCGCGATGTAGAAGAGAAACACATTTAGGACTGCTGACTTGTATCATCACAACAGACAAATGTAAACACAGAAGGCTGAAAACCACTGGACATGTCTGTTGGGATTATACAAATCAACAGTGTAGAGCTGTCAAGATATATGCTGTAACAGTTAGTTAATTATTGCATATCCTACCTATTGTTTCTGATGTACAGGTGCATTAGAATATCATGGGAGAGTATATAAAGGCCTATGTCACTAATTCAAATCCCCGCCTCTTTTGAATATCTCCCTAATTCTGAGGTCTCAAGGTTGGCAAGTATGGGTGCGGTATGTATTCACATTGCATTTTTTCACAAGCGGATCAACTTTGTAAACAACAGCATGTGTGTCCCACAGTCGCTCAATCATTGGATAAAAAATTATCAGCGGGATCTTCCACGAATAGTACACAATGGAGGTCATGAATGCGTTTCTTGCTGCCTTTTTCCAGTTGCACCTGTCCTGTGCTTATTCATCACTTGGAGTATGTGGCCGTTATGCAGCTAGTCCCCGTGAAGGATGGTCAGACAACAGACAAACACACAGACGTCTGCATGTGCGTCTGAAGGATGGTGTGCTAAAAAAAAAAAAAAGAAAGAAAAAAGGACGACACAGCAAAAAACAAACAAACAAAAAACATAATCATTCTCTCAGGATGCCGCGTTGCCGATCGTCATTTAAGCCTAGTCACATTTATTTCTGTTAACGGTTATTAATCGGATAACGAGTTTCTGTTATCAGTTAAAAAAATATTAAGAATGTGCATCCTTAGGGGCGACGGGTGCGTCCTCTCCAGCATCTGATAAATGTTTTCCTCTGACCAGATATCCAGGAGGCAGCGTGTCTACTGTATCTGTGCTCCATGTCGACCCACGGCTCATTGTTGATCATTTCCACATTTTCTGACAACAACGGAAGCCTGTTGAATCCAAAAAGGGGCTTGGATTTTGCATTTGGTTTGGGAAAGGTTCGGTCTGCATTCACACCGGACGCGAATCGCACCAGGGTTGGTTTCGGACTCTTGTGCGGATCAAACAAGTGAACCGAGTCCCAGCTGCAGAAGTGGTCTCGGTCCACTTGTTTGATCCGCACCAGAGTCCGCTGGTTTGTATTCACACCTCCCCAAAAGGTCTGCACCACAGGAAAAGTCAGTTTTAAGCAGACCAAACGAGCCTGGTGTGAATACACCCTAAGACACCCAGATAATGCGATTGGAAATCGATTTTCCTCTACATGTACAGTCTTAATCGGACTGAAACTGATGATGAGTAAAACATGTTTAACTGTTTATAAAATACATGTGTTATAAATGATGAATTCAGTATTTCATGCTTAACTAATGCGTAATAGTGTGGACTTAAAAAAGTGTTACCTCGATTTTCCGTGTTGCATGTAAACTTGAACATGGACAGAATGATCGACTGGACCGGTGGGGGGGTCCGGGTGTGGGTTTGCAGTACTAACAGCTACAAGATTGTCTTCCACACATGTGATGTGATCTACATAACTCACACATGTAAGAAACAGCCACACACTCATGGTAAGATTCACATAGCACAGTGTAGTAAGGAGATAATCATGGTCTCCAGCTTTCTGTCTTGGACAATTTAAGGGCCGAGGCCGGCATGGTGGGACAGTGTCACCTCACAGCAAGAGGGTTGTGTGTTCGATTCCTGGGTCTGGTGCCGTTTTGTGTGGAGCTTTCATGTTCTCTCTGTGAGTGTGTGTTCTCTGTCTTCCTACAGTTCAAACACATGCATGTTAGGTTGGTTGGTGAATTGTCCAAAGGTATGAATGTGTCTCTACTAGGGATGGGACTTTTTGTCGACAAATCGACAAAAAATCGACACATGCTCCCCTCGACAAAAAAAATGGAGTGTCGAAATGTCGAGTGGGCGGGGCTTGTGGGATTTCCATGTGTAAATTGCATTTTGTCTTTCAATATTTCCTATTCAAATTAACAGCAGAAAGTGCCACTTTTCCCCTAATGAAATAAAAATATTTTAAATAAAACAAATCCACCTTTTCTAAATGGGATAGCTACTTGACCCTCATTCTGCTTCACATGTGACGGGAGCGTGTGCGCATGCTGACAGGCCACAGAGTCAAGAGATCAGCTGTCTGGGCTCCCTGCAGTCTAGGTGATGGTGCGCTGTTGATGACGAGTCCGGGTCCGCAAAAAGGGCAAAACCATCGGCAAAACAGGTGGATGCAATGGTTGCATTCTCCGTAGAGGACGCGGACATGCACGGAGAAAAAAGAAACCGAATGCGCGCTGCCTAGTCCGCTCGTGCCGACAGCGGCGTTAATAAACCACAACAAAAGCACGTGTACCCCCACCCGCCCGCATATCTGCTGCTGCTGCTTTTTTTTTTTTTTTTTTAAAAAGGGCCGACAAATCGACAAAAAGTCGACACATGGGCCTCGATAATCGACAATCCAAATCCCGTGTCGTTCCCATCCCACGTACATGTCAGCCCTGTGATAGACTGACAAACTGTTCAGGGTGTTGTACCCCGCCCTTGACCTATGTTAGATTGGCTCCAGTCTTCTTGCAGCTTTGGGAAAAAACTCATCCCAGCATTCCCATCACAAATTATCTATCATATTTTCCCCCACTCACCTTCACCCAGCCACCTCTTTGATAAGATCATCAGCAGATCATGGATGAGGAAACCTAAGCTCAGAGGGACTAAGTCATAAGAATTACACCCCAAACAACAGCAGAGGAAGTAGGAACACCATCACCCCGGTCTTGTTCAAACACCAAGCATAGTACACGCAGCACTGATTTGAGCGTCTGATGAAATCACTGGAGCGACTCAGGTGGTGCATGCTCGGCTGAACGTGACTAACTGCAAGCTGCTTGAGAACCTGAGCAAAGACCCATGACATGAAGTTGGTTCCCCGATGAGTTTCCAACACCAACACTCAGGAGAACTTGATTAAAACCTTTTCCACAGCAGAAGTGTATGTATGAATTGTACAGTGGAGTAGGCCAAAACAGTCATTAAAGGGTTAGTTCACCCAAAATTCAAATTTCACTCATTATCTACTCACCCTCATGTCGAATAAGAGCTGTGAAAGTCCTCCGTCCCTTCTCTGAGTTACGGGGGGGTCCGCACAGCAGTATTTGTCCATATAATGGTTGTCAATGGATACCAACTTTCTTCGTGCAAAAAGACACACCAAAAAACATCCAAATACCTCCATGCCCCTGTCTGTAATGTCCCTCTTGTATTGAAGCCCCGACATGAGAAATTGTTCTGCCGGTCAGTGCAAATCACGCGAGATTTGCACTGACACAGGAAGAGCAGTGAACTGAGACACTGGGAGCTTCCGCTACAAACAAGCTTAAAATATAGACTTATTTAATTTTTTTCGGAATAATTTCTCATGTCGGGGCTTCAATACAAGAGGGACATTACAGACGAGCACTATGGAGGTATTTGGATGTTTTTTGGTGTGTCTTTTGGACGAAGAAAGTTGGTATCCATTGACAACCATTATATATAATTCTCACAGCTCTTAGTCGACATTATTCCAATGGGTCACCTAAAGCTGGGACTTTGCATTACACCCTACGATAGGTCTTATTGACATCAAGGTCGCCAGCAAGCTGTTGATCATGAGACAAACACCACACTGGATATCACATGGATATTAAAAGATAGGGTGGGAGATCCTGGAAAAACGGTTCTAGCAGGCCACAGTATCGTGGAAGGGCACATCTCTTACATTGGGTGCGCAGCGTCACTATCTGCCAACTTTCCACCAGCTTTTTCTTGTGGCTGATTCATGTAAAAAAAAAAATACACATAACATTATAATAAACCATCCAGCATAGAGGAACATTGCCACCTACCTGACTTCAGTTTGGTACATTGGATCACTGGCATTGTTTTTTCTGCGGCGAACCCGCACAGAGGAGGGAGGGACAGAGTTGGCAGTTCGATCACGATCCAATTGACTTGAACTTGGCGTTTAAAATGATTGGATGCTGTTTCTACAGGATTTTCCCTTCCACAGGTGATTGACTTTTTTCATTTCTGTGAAAAAGCATTTAATTATTTGGGTGTGAAGAGGATTTCAAGCATTTCAGTAAAAAATGTTCCAGAAAGACATCTCCCACTCTACCTTTAAAGGGATAGTTCAACATTTTGGCAAATTGGCCCATTGCCATAATCCCTGTAGTTTTAGGAGTAGGTTTGTTACCTTTAATTGTCAGTGCAAGTAGGGCTGGGCGATATGGACCAAAAGTCCCGATATGCGATATATTTTGTCTGAATATCGATATACGATATATATCCCGATATTTTTCCGCAAAGTGAGAGCAAATGTTCAGTCAAAGTTAAAGCCAAATATGACAAGCCACAGGTAGTTTTATTGAAATCGGCTATTTCACTGAACAGTTGCAAAATCAAATGAATAAATAATAAACAGGTTTCTTCATCTGGTTCATGAATACATGTTCAGTTGCTCAAATAACAAAATGTAAATATAAATACTGCCTGACAAGAGTACCTTTTTTGAAATCAAAGTAATAGAGTAATGGATTTTAGAAGGCGTGATCCCATAAGGCCTCTTCTAAGATCAATGTTAAAAGTTGGCTGGAAATTTGAAAATATTGTCATTATCATGTATAATTTATTATAAGACATTTCTGTAACATAAACACCAGCTATAGCAGAGTCTTATAGAAAGGCACTCTTGAAATAAAAAAAACTATCAATTGTCTGCACTAAAAACTAAAAAACAACAACTGCCTTGTGTCTCTGTTATTTCTCAGAGATTTTTTTTTTTTAACCTGGAGTCACGTGACGTGCCCCACGTCTTTTTCTGGTCAGTCGTCATGGAAACGTCACGTGACACTCACGGACCCACGGTTTGGACCAGAGTGAAAACAAACGTGTGTAAACCATGGATGTATTATATTATCATAGATCCATGGGGTAAACGCGAACCTCACGAGCTGAATCTGGTGAAAGCACCGCGGCTCACAGGAGTCTGGAGCTCTGACGCTGCTGCAGGGGACGGCGTGCTAACGGCTAACGGCTAATAACAGCTAACAGCTGTGCTACAGCAGCTGACTGAGCCTCTAGAGCCGCGGCTCGGCTCGTTAACGGCAACGAGGTCGACGTGGACTCGGTGCGTTCCTCTCGGTCAGCTGGTGAAGCAGCGGCCTGATAAGCATGATAAAATAGGAAGAGGAGGGGCGGCGGCGCGGAGCGCGGCGAGCAGTGCAGGGAGCTCCAGATCAGCAGCCTGAATGGAGCAAGGATCACAGCGCAAATTTGAACTATATCGATATATGCGATATGGTCAAATTCCATATCCCATTAAAAAATATATCGATATATTTTTTATATCGATATATCGCCCAGCCCTAAGTGCAAGCTATTTTTAGAACAGCGGAGCAGAGCCGCGAACTAATGGGATTTCTTGGTTTCCCTCATCAAACTCATCAAATACACAATCCAACAACTCCAAAACGCTCTGGTGGACAAGTTGTGACCTGCACATTCACCACGCTATGAGATAATAACGGAACGTTACGAGACAGAGTTGTTTTCGAAGCAAATGCAGAGACCGCTTGCCGAAGAACTGCCCCGACGGGAACGCGCATCAGCGGTTTTGCATGAATTTAACCCGAAAACAACTCTGTGTCGTAACATTCTGTTAGTATCTCATAGCATGGTGAATGTGCATGTCACAACTTGTCCACCAGAGCGTTTTGGAGTTGTTGGGTTGTGTAGCCTATTTGATGAGTTTGATGAGGGAAACAAAGAAATCCCATTAGCCTCCGTAGCGTAGCTCTGAGCAGCTCGCGGCGCTGCTCCGCCGTTCTAAAAATAACTTGCACCGACAAATAAAGATAACAGACCTACTCCTAAAACTATAGGGATTATGGCAAATTATATGGCCAATTTGCCAAAATGTTGAACTATCCCTTTAAACAGAACCAGAAACAAACCAACAGCCTCTCCTCCTCCGACATAGCACCATCAAAAACAGAAGAGAACTCTATTTTCAAGCTGCTCATGTGACACAAACACACACACTACAAGACATGGGATGATGATGCGACCACTCTGAAGTTGTGGCAACACTCTCAAAGAGAATGAAATATTTATCCACATCCTTTTGACGACGGAACGAAACCAGGTGGTTGCTCAGGTGCAGGCTGCCAAGTCTGAGGAGACACTGCACAGGTTCCACTTCCTTCAAACATAACACAAGTTTAGTCTCTTCTTCTAAACTCCTTACCTCAAGACTTCAATCAATTTCCTCCTCATTTAGAAGTAATAGAGGCAGTGAGCAGAGTGGTAGAGCTACAGTATGTGGTGCTGTGCACAAGGCCACCAGAATAAAATGTGTTTTCAAAACTGGTTGTAGGAATATGTGTCAAAATAAAGTGCTGTTTTACTGAGGATAAACTGCTTAAATACTCCATGGGATACATTTAAAGGGATATTTTATTGTTTTGTTGATTTTAAAAGTGCCTAGAACTCATCTTTTCTCATGTCCCTGGGCTCCTGCTCTGCTCTCCTGAATTCATATATTACTGACTCACACATCCCTACTTCATAATACCTGAATCAAAATGAAGAAAACGGAATGATCCTTCTAGCACCACAACAGAAATATATATCTACAGAAGACACACAGATTATGTGGATGTCAGTTTCCTTTACTATTTCTTGTGTGTTCCACGCCATACTCTGAATGGATTCCACCCAGGATAACAGGTAAAACTTTTTAAAATAAAAGATGACATCAGCGAGTGTGTGTAGACACACAGAACAGAGCAGCAGACTCTGTGTCCCAGTCTCTGTCCCATAGTAACGCACAAGAATGAAAAGCTTTCTTCCCAGCCTCCTCCGCTCCTGACAACCAGGAAGAATCCAATCCACACACAGCCCATCCCATCAGGCTCAGAGTTGGCTGACAGCAAAACCTGGCATCAGTGTGAGAGTCAATGAACGGATCGGGAAACACGAGAGAGGGAGGCGGGAATGTTGACAGTCTGAAGCATGAATTACATTCATATATATTGTAAGATGTATTGTATTTATCAGTGGAACTGATGTTACAGTAACAGAATAGCACAATATTTAATCCTCCTAATGTGCTAGAAAATGATATTAATAATTGTTTGAAACTAAACTCAGGATGAGATGTTTGTGCACCAAAAATACTCAAATCAAGCACTGTCATATCTGTTTTTTTTGTTTTTTTTATCTGATTCATGTTTATATGGTACACTAAATATTTCATCATCATTTAGATTTACTTGGTGTGTTGTACAAACACTTTGCTGCACATTAAAAGCTTGAAGCAACATCTTTTATTTTCTGAGGATTTTTGAATGAAAAGTTTCACTATCAGTCACCTGACATGATGATATTTAAAGTCAACAACTTATTGATTCTTTGAGCCAATAATATCATTATCATTACTTTTTTTTCATTTAAAGGTTGGAATTCCCCCCATCTAGCGGTGCGGTTGCATATCGGAATGTATTTTTGATGTTGCATTCACTTGAAATGGGGCAGACGTCAGACAGACAACAGACGCTGCATGTAACAGGATAAACACACGTCTATGTAAACAAGTGGTCCGCCAGCATGAGGCAAAACAATACAGGCGTGACAATATGTTGTCATGGTGATGTCGTATTGTTTACCTGACCCACGTTTTACCGTCTTTCTCTCGTGGAGTAAAATAACATCCGGTTAGTTTGCCGACGGCCGTCTGTCTGACTACACCTGAATGCAACATCAGTGCCTCCGTCCTTCCTCACACTACACAGTGTGTGACAGTTTTAACAGGCCGAGCCCACAGCTCCGCTGAGTTTCCGTGGTTACCTACGGTCACACTGACACTGAACGTAAAAAAAATGGCGATGCAACATGGCCGCCTCGGTTCGGTGCGTCGCCCACTTATGTATTTGTAACGACTTGTAACAACTCATTCTAAGGTACGAGAAAGCTTTCATTTGTATGCGGGTGTGATTCCACTTCAGTGAAATACGTATTTATGAAAGACATATTTGATTTTTGCTAATAAAAAGCCAAATAAATTACATACTGGGGCTTTAATTTCTATTTTTTCCATGTCCCTTCAGCTTTTGGAGTTTATTCCCCAACCTTCAACAAGTTGAGTGTGTGTGTACTGTACATCAGGTTGGTAAGGATATAACATTATCCTCCAGTGTTTGTTTAATTACAGCATCATTTGTTTTTGCTGACCCAAACTCGCAGTAGACAATCAATTACAGTAAAGGTCAACGGGAACTTTGCCAAGACGCAGCCCCGCGGGTCAATGTTCTCACTTCAGCCCTCCTGTGCTGCTCCATGATAGATGGCGATTGTCACAAGTTACCGTTGCTCTTCTCTCTCACCACTGATTATTTGACAAAACGCCCCTCTCTCTCTCCCCCTGTCTCTCTCCCTACTGCCTTTTGTTGTAGCCAATGGAGAGTAATGATTGCAGACCTCCTGACTGCTAATGGAGGTCAGCGACCCCGAGGAATCACTGAACCACTCGTTCCGCTGCTAATTAATGCTCTTTAGCACCCAAAAGATAATGGAGGGGAGACTGTATATCCATTCAGATAACTAGTGATCCATACTGAGAGGAGGGGATGGAAGTAAATTTAAAGGGATAGTTCACCCAAAATTCAAATTGCACTCATTATCTACTCACCCTCATGTCAACTAAGGGCTGGGAGAAGTTTCAGAGTCCTCCGTGGCTTCTCTGAGTTACAGGGGGTCTCGGCTTAGCAGTGCATGTCCATATAACGGTTGCAAATGGATACCAACTGTCTTCGTAACAAAAAGACACACCAAAAAACATCCAAATACCTCCATGCTGCTCGTATGTAATGTCCGTCTTGTATTGAAGCCCCAAAATGAGAAATTGTCCCGAAAAAAAAAAAGTCTATATTTCAAGCTTGTTTTGTAGTAGATTTGGACGAACTGGGAAGAGGACAGACCCTGGTTCGTCCAAATTTTATGAACCAGGAAGAGGAGCTTCCGCTACAAACAAGCTTGAAAAATAGACTTATTTAATTTTTTTCGGGACAATTTTGCATTTCGGGGCTTTAATACAAGACGGACGTTACATACGAGCAGCGTGGAGGTATTTGGATGTTTTTTGGTGTGTCTTTTTGTTACGAAGACAGTTGGTATCCATTTGCAACCGTTATATGGACATGCACTCCTATGCCAAGACCCCCTGTAACTCAGAGAAGCCACGGATAACTCTGAAACTTCTCCCAGCCCTTAGTCGACATAAGGGTGAGTAGATAATGAGTGAAATTTCAATTTTGGGTGAACTATCCCTTTAAGTATAACCTACAACAGTGAGTTTTTATTGAAGGTTTGCCAAGGGTATAGGTGCTACAATATATTACAATTTTCCAGAGGAGTTTATTTATTTGCTTTGTGTGTTTGTCATTTTGCTATTTGAAACTAAACTGTTAAAAGAAAATGATTCCCTATAAATCATTTGCACTGGTGTTTTCTTTGTACCGTGTTTAATTGTTGGGGATTTATCACTCTTTCTGTGCATGTCGATCTGTGTCCACAGTCCATAGACATTCACATTAGGTTCATTAGCAATTCTAAAGTGCCCATAGGTGTGAATGCGATGCTGTTTGTCCCTACATGTCAGCGATGTGATATACAACCTGTCCACAGTGTTCCCAGCCCTCGCCCGCTGTCGGCTGGGATTGCCTCCAGCCTCGGGGAAGGATGGAACATTTTAACTGATTTGCCTTCTTTTTTCCCCCAGACAGGAACCTTTTACAAGAAAAATAAAAAATAAAAGTTCGACCTCACATATATAGTTGCACCTGTCTTCTGAGGCTTCCTCAGCACATTCATCATATTCAAAATTCAATAGCTCATCTGGTTGACACTTTCACTCTCTTCCTTATCGCTACTATTGGAGCTCCCCTCAGTAAGCATTACGAGTCCATTCTTCATCTTCATCGCCTTCCCTGAGCTGCTCCATGTCATATAAATTAGTTTTAGTCTGAGTTAAGTGATGCAATCACTGAACATGAGAAGAAGGAGAACTGTGTTTTTTGGCACCGAAAGATATCTACATCCACATCAGCATGTTCCTGGTGCTGGGAATTGAAGCAATATTATTTACAGATTAAAGGGATAGTTCAACATTTGAGCAAAATGGCCCATTGCCATAATCCTTACAGTTTTAGGAGTTGATTCGTTAACTTCAATTGTCGGTGCAAACTGTTTTTAGAACGGTGGATCAGAGCCGTGAGCTGCTCAGAGCTATGCTACGGAGGCTAATGGAATTTCTCGGTTTCCCTCATCAAACTCGTCAAATACACAATCCAACAACTGCAAAATGTTCTCGTGGACAAGTTGTGACCTGCACATTCACCACGCTTTGAGATAATAATGGAACGTTATGAGACAGAGTTTCTTTTCGAGGCAAATGCAGTTACTGCTTGCCGAAAAACTGCCCCCCACAGGAACGCACATCAGGGGTTTTGCATGAATTTACCTCTAAAACAACTCTGTCTCGTAACGTTTTATCTCATAGCGTGGTGAATGTGCAGGTCACAACTTGTCCACCAGAGCGTTTTGGAGTTGTTGGATTGTGTATTTGATGAGTTTGATGAGGGAAACAAGGAAATTCCATGAGCCTCCGTAGCGTAGCTCTGAGCAGCTCATGGCTCTGCTCCGCCGTTCTAAAAATAGCTTGCACCGACAATTAAAGGTAACAAACCTACTCCTAAAACTAAAGGGATTATGGCAACGGGCCAATTTGCCAAAATGTTGAACTATCCCTTTAAAGAGGAACTATGCAAGCCCGGTCACTTTCCTGCTGTTTTGCTAACCCTCCTCCTGGCCATGTGCATTTGTTTACAACAATGTTGGCAATGCTTCGTGGAAGGCACAGAGCCTCCATTCTTGTATGAAAAAGTTCAGTCATGAACCACATCACATATTTGAAACTACAGCAGTCTTTTCAAACATCTGCCATGAATGACAATCAGTAAAGAAGCTACTCAAAACCTTTACTTCTGCTACTGAGCCAGGCAGCGTTGTTGCAGTTAGCAGCTGAGATGTAATGAGCCCAACCTCGTCAGGGCAGACTAGATATTACAGACTTGGTGTGGGAAAGTGATGAGACTGTCTGACTGAGCCAGAGATGGTTAGCTTGCAAACTTTAGTGATGGAAACAGAAACAAAACAGTGGAGACAACTTTTGGCAATTTGAAGGCACAGATCCCCATTGAATAAGACTGAATATGAAGCTCCTCAACTGGGCTGGTAGTTGTGGAAGTTGCATCAGATTCAAACTCCACAATTACAATGACAGTGTGGGTACTCCCATTCGGTTGTGCTGATTATTTCTTTCAAGGCAGAGCAGCTGGCTCAGCCTCTCCGTCCCATTGCCAAAAACACAAGCACAAATCACTCCTCCATCACTTCAGAACTTCATTAGAAATGCTAGCCCACGGCCAGCAAGCATAAGCCCTGGTGTCAGGTGCCAGAGAAGCAAAGACAGGATCACATCTGATCCTGATCTGTCCTGTGAACATGTTTGCATGCCTTCATGTTTCTGTCCTGCATCTAAGTGTTTCTATGACACAAACTCACACACTCACCTGCATGCGAAGTCTGGAGAGCTGAGAGATAGATTTTCTTTTAAGAGAGCTGACCTTAAGAGGGAGAATATTAAACTCAGCTCTTGTCTCAGCTCTTAGTCCACTGAGTTTACTAAAGAAAAAAGCATTGATCACATAAAATGATGATGTAGTCAGACAGTCAGGGCAGCATCTGTAAGTGAGATAATTCATCATGTACTGGTTAGAATGTTCTGTTTGAATTTGTTCAACAGATTTTAATAACAAGTCAAGGATTATGTTAAAGATTATTGGGTGTTGAAATTTGTTTTTATCACTACTGCATAATGATGAATTCCCTGTTCTGCCCTCTAATGCCTTAATTATAGAGACAGTGAGAAGGGATGAAATGCATTAAAGGGATAGTTCACCCAAAATTCAAATTTGAAGCCCCGAAATGCGAAATTGTCCCGAAAAAAATTAGATAAGTCTATTTTTCAAGCTTGTTTGTAGCAGAAGCTCCTCTTCCCGGTTGGTCAAATTTGGACGAACCAGGGTCTGTCCTCTTCCCAGTTCGTCCAAATTTGACGAACCGGGAAGAGGAGCTTCGAAAAGCTTCCGCTACAAACAAGCTTGAAATACAGACTTTTTACATTTTTTTTCGGGACAATTTTGCATTTCGGGGCTTCAATACAAGACGGACATTACATACGAGCAGCATGGAGGTATTTGGATGTTTTTTGGTGTGTCTTTTTGTTACGAAGACAGTTGGTATCCATTTGCAACCGTTATATGGGCATGCACTGCTACGCCGAGACCCCCTGTAACTCAGAGAAGCCACGGAGGACTCTGAAACTTCTCCCAGCCCTTAGTCGACATGAGGGTGAGTAAATAATGAGTGAAATTTCAATTTTGAGTGGACTATCCCTTTAAAGGGCCATTGGTTGGATTTGAACCAGTGGGTAGGACCAAACCCTAATGGTCATGGACATGGTCTACCAGTTAAACCACCAAGATTTTGAATCCCAACAGCTTTATATTGTAAATGTGACTGACTGATGATATGTGTGGAGCCACAGACCAACAAGCCATTCTGGTTTCCCACCTGCTCAGTGACTACAGAGAAGCAGAGGAGTACTCCCAATACACTGAGCCACACCGAAGTTACAGCAAATAAAGGAGACAGAGAAATAACTAAAGATACACTGAGCAGACGGAGCAGAAAAGCCAGAAGATAACTGACCACTCTGACCAACTCTCCATATCAAACAGAAGGAGTAAGACATAGAGAGCCTAAGCGGAAGCGGAAGAGAAGCTCGCCATGGGACTTAAATTGATAAAAAATCTCCATGTAAATGAATGGGAGTCAAAATGTTATTTCGTGATCTGATTGCATTGAGAAAAATATATTTAAAACATTGTGTTTCATGCCAAAAAATCAGCAGTTTGTCGTAAAATGGCAATGGAAAAATTAATTTTGTGTGAAGACGGACTACAGTGGAGTAGCTGACACGGCCTGTGGTATGTGACATCACCTATGCGACCTGTAGTCTTTCTGGTTACCGATTTTCAGAATTTTATTTTACAATAGTTTTACAACCAACTGCTGATTTCTTAGCATGAGCGCAATGTTTTAAATAGGTAGAGGTCATATATTTTTCTCATGACAATTAAATCGGATCACAAAATAAAATTTTGACTCCCGTTCACTTACATGGAGATTTTTTTCCTAATTACTTCCTGATTCCACTTAGGCTCTCTATAAAGGCCCTCCTGTAATAAAATTCTGTTAGTTTTGGAGTTGGAAGTAAATAAAGTCTATTGTGGATCCTAGATGCAGGCTGTGAGCTGTGAGAGACAAAAGAAGAAATGTAATCCGGCTCACCTAGTGCACGTCCCATTTGAGCTTATTACTTGCTTTAGGGGCCTCAGCCTGTGGCCCTTTACTGCTTGTCATCTTCTTTCTCTCGCTCTCTCTCTTTTTCTCCAGTATTACTACTTTCTTTCTCTCACTATTGCTGAAAGAAAGACAAAAGCCTTTCAAATAACTTATTAAAAAACGACTTCAGACAAAGACAGTCTGTCTCTTGACCCTTTTTGTCCGAGTGATAATTTCATTAGTTGGTTGAACCAAAGTCAAGGCTGCATCTTTGTCTTCCATCGATGTGCTTTCTAATTCTGACAGACGACATCACAGTCATAAAACCATGGACCATAGGCAGATGAAATGAAAGCATAAATAAATACAACACACTGCCTGCTGTGATGCCTGTAGCTGGAGAATGTCAATTCATCATCATCTGACTTTTAGTGATAAAGTTTTTTTCTTGTATTAATGCATTTTAATCTTTAACCTGTCTGATTAACAGCTCCAAATGGCTACCAGAGATTTTAAAAATCCATGAGGAAACCTTTTTGCACTGAAAATCTTTGGCCACACTGCTGCAACATTTCCATCTCATATTACGCCTCAGCAATTATCCCCTTCTGCAGCTTTAGCAGCAAAGTGATGTGATGAGTGCCACTATTATAGGACTGTTACATTATGATAAACTCTATTGATGTCCTTACATTTCTTTTTGTAACATTGGACTCACTGATCATCATCCATTTATTAACAGAGACACACACATACGCATGCACAGCCGATTAATCTTAATTGTGTTTACAGAGCTCATATTACAGCTCATCAACAGCCTCATGTCTTGTGCAGTTAGTGCATGTGACCTGATTGCACAAGCATAAAAGACTATTATGACGATTATTAAATTAATAATGGTATAAAACCTAACCATGGATTTATGAGGTTGTTTTGGATAAAGGGGTTTTGTGAATTGATTTTAATTACAAAGAGTGGGGTAAAATGATATGATAATGCCTCCTCAGCGTTTATTTCAACTCTGAATCTCATCCAATGCTGCAGTAATTAACACAAGTAAGTGCTGGCTATGTTTTTCAATGCTTGTGAATTGTCGGGAGCTCCGCCTGATATTACTGTCTGTCTGTTCAAGGACTCCTCTAAAGACAGAGATGCATTCAGCAATGACCGCCTCCCACGCAGCTGGCAGAAATCAAATTATGGCCTGCCAGCTCTCTGCTGCTTCGCTTGTGAATTAATTTTCCCTTTTGCAATGAAAAAATCAAATGCTGAGGGGACAATTGCGGTATTGCTGTGAATTTGTTTATCTCTTGTAGTTTTTAATACAAGTCCTCATTGCTCTCCATCAAACATTAGTGGGCCCAGTACCGACAGACAGCGCAGATGTTGTCTGATTCTAATGGACGGTTTGGGGCCCACCTGAGACAGCTGACGCTTCATCAGAGAGGGGTTTTTATGTCTTTTCTTAAAGGTATAGTTCAACATTTTGGCAAATAATTATGTAACATTACGACACATGAAGCAAATACTCTATTTCCGCCCAGAAGCCGTGTCTGGAATGTAGATCCGGCTACGCATTTGCCTCGAAAACAACTCTGTCTCGTAATGTTACATTATTATTTCATAGCGTGGTGAATGTGCAGGTCACAACTTGTCCACGAGGGCGTTTAAGAGTTGTTGGATTGTGTATTTGATGGACTTTGGGGGACCTGTACCATTCACCTCCATTGTGTTCGCTGAGCAGCTCACGTCTCTGCCCCGCTGATCTCAAAACAGCATGCACCGATAATTAAAGGTAATGAACCTACCCTTATAACTATAGGGATTATGGCAATAGGCGAATTTGCCAAAATGTTTAACTATCCCTTTAAATGCAGAGAAGCCTCTCAAACCCAGACTGGAAGCTGCATGGCTCCACAGGAGAGGAAATCTCTGCCCCCCATTTTACTTTTAAAATCCTGAGGAACACAGTCATTTATAGAGCTAATGGAATGATAAGTATCTTATCCATCATATCTTAAAGACCTCATAATGAGCTCATTGTAATATGCTGTATAATTGTGGCTCAAACATAACACGGCCATCACGGATTCCACTCATGCCTCCATGCATTGAGGCGAATCATTTGGAAATCTGTGGGTGAGCTTGTGCCCTGTTGTCTTTCTAAAAATAAAACAGAAAAACTGAATACAATGAGTTATTGATTTCACAGCCCTGTTTTGAGTGAGTGTCCCTTTGCTCTCCGTGGTACGACACACTGAGCGGCTTCTAATCAGAAAGAATTGAGTTGGTGGTAGTGCTTGTTGGAGCCCCAGATTGAATGACTTAACAGCTGGAACAGCTGGAACTCTCCAGGTTGTCTGACAGAAAAGGTACGTCGGTAACACAACAACACAAACATGCATGAAAGGTATAGAGTTTGGTTTGGTTTCTCATGAGGAGGCAACGTCCTTAATTCATTTGGTAAGACACAAATATGTCGACAAAGCATCAGGCAGTTTGTCTTCTGCCAAAACAAGAACAATTTTGCCTATCAAATCATTTCTCAGATGCTATAACTTCAGGCACAGAATGTGGGTGTTATTTTCTATTTCCTGGATGCTCTGCTCGCATTTTGCCTCAAACAACAAATAGCGAGTTCAATCTTGTTTTTTTTCCAGCTCAGGAACATTAATAAAACTAAAAGTTTCCGTTCTCAGTTTGACCTTGAAAAAGGTTACGTGCCCCCATTTTCTCTTGCCAAGATGACTGGAACTGTGGAACTGGCAGACTGCAGACAAACAGAAACAGAGAGACTCTATCACCTCCATTCATGAGTCTTTCTGCTGGCTGCTGGTCAAATCCAAACATGCTTTTAGTTTTGATGATTATTACTTTTAAAGCTTCACATATTTTCTCACACATAAGGGACTCTGATTTAACAGCTGCTACAAAAGCAATTTCTCTAAGATAATTAGTATCAATTTTATATTCATACTACGGTATATTATTATTATGTTCTCTCTGGCTCTGGTCTACTCACATTGTGCAAACAACAATTTCAGTCAGGCTTGAAATGCCTCCAAAAGAGGTATAAATTAAAGGGATAGTTCAACATTTTTGGCAAATTGGCCCATTGCCATAATCCCTATAGTTTTTAGGAGTAGGCTTGTTACCTTTAATTGTCGGTGCAAGCTATTTTAGAACGGCAGAGCAGAGCTGTGAGCTTCTCAGAGCTACGCTAGAGGCTAATGGGATTTCTTGGTTTCCCTCATCAAACTCATCAAATACACAATCCAACAACTCCAAAACGCTCTTGTGGACCTGTTGTGACCTGCACATTCACCACGCTATGAGATAATAACGGTACGCTACGAGACAGAGTTGTTTTGTTTTGTAGCTCTAAGCAGCTTGCGGCTCTGCTCCGCTGTTCTGAAAATAGCTTGCATTAACAATTAAAAGTAACAAACCTACTCCTAAGCGATTATGGCAATGGGCCAATTTGCCAAAATGTTGAACTATCCCTTAAAGTTTGTGGGTTTGGCCTTAAACACAAGAGTCAAGAGATATTTAGAGCAAATCTAAAGTAGATTATATTCACTGGTGTTTAGTTTACATGTGGTTGGTCCATGAACACAGACACTGAATTGGAGTGCTACAAAAGAGTCTCCACCTCTTGCAGAGCTTTACTCTGCAGGGAATCCCCTTCTTTTCTCTATTTTGGAATTTTTCCACCATTATTTTCTTGTAGATTTTCTAATTAACCCCATTTCCCTAATTTGGCTTTGGTTCAACTTCATTATTTGTTGCTGAATCGACCTAACAACTAATTAGGAGTTGGTTTAGGTGCATTCTTTTTACACACTGATGACCCTGAGTTTCCACCGGATGTATTTGGCACACACGTGTCTTCCTGCAGCACTGGTTGATTTACGCTGCTTTCAGAGGTTTTCTGCTCCAGAGCGATGTGATCTATGTTGCTCACTCTCTTAACACCCCGAGTCTCTAGTGTCTACACATCGCATGTCCATGTATAAGCTTACTCCCAAAATGGGTCCTGTCAACACACAAGGTTTATGTTTCAGCATCACATGCATTCTGTCAACACACATGGTTTATGTTTTAGTGTACATGTCACATGCATTCTGTCAACACACACTCAGATTTTCTTAGTCTATTTATCACATGGATAGTCATAAATTATGTGGTTGTAGCCGACCCAATTCAATTTTGATACAGGATTGTTGTGATACACAACTTTTACACCTGATAGACTATTTTGCATGAGAGGTGAATTGCTACCAAAATTATGATACTCGGATGTGTCAACAGTTACAAATTCAGGCATATGACTCTGACTAAGTTGCAAAGAGTATTAAACCATACAGTCACAAGAATTATTATATTTAGAGTTTAGAGTTTATTTATTTAGCACACATTTAAATGCAATGGTGCACGGAGGGAACAAAGCCGGTTGGCTTGTACATAAGTTCCACCCCTATAACAAATTACAACAAGACAAATTTCTATGGCTAACAAATAAACATAGAAAAAAAAGGAGATAAAGTGCATACATAATCAACGTTATATGAGCAAAATGAACAGAAATGAGAAAAAAATAAAGAGATAAAGTGCAAAGTGATTCAGTAACAAATAGAGACAATAGAGATAAAGTACAAAAAAATCATTAATTGAAATCATAAATATATATATATTATATATCGTCCTATATATAATATAATATATATCGTCCTTAAACATCAAAAAAACGATTGTGGATGGTCACATGGTTTTCTGTTACGTTTACGTTCTGTTACAACTCACCATAATATCATAATAATAATATCAGTCATCTGGGGGTGATGGTCCACTCCACTCTGTCATCTCGTTTTGCTGCTGTCGCTGCTGAAAACTCTGCCTAATGGAAGCAGGTTTTCAGTGCTTTTGTGGCGATCTCAGGATATTCTGCTTTAATCCAGAACGCAGGGAGATGTGAAGAAGCGGTGGAGAGCCGGTCTCACACATAGGCTACACACTGGAGCTTGGAGCATGTCAATCACCTGTTGCAATGAGCGTGTAATTTAAACAGGACTGTTGGTTTTTCTTTTACAACAGCTTTCTTTTTGTTGGCAGGCGTCGGGTCTTCTGTCGTTTCATTATTAAGTTTTTCCCGGTGACGTGTGTTTTTCACTCTTTTACGTTTGTGGACCTGCCTGTCAATTGTGCAGCGCTGGGAAGATGCACAAACGGAAAATTTCTAAAATAAACAATTATAGCCTATATTTTTACATTCTCTTTCTGCGGCCCGGTACCAAATGGTCCACGGCCCGCTACCGGTCCACGGATCGGGGTTTGGGAACCACTGTTGGGAACCAAACTCTATGTCTGACCATAAATATGTCCATAAATATTTATATTATTCTACTTCTCAGGGTTCATAATCACTCAGAGGCTTGGTAGAAAACCACATTTCACATGAGCACATTCAATCTGTTCTCCCATCAGTTAGTTAGCTAGCAACATTTCACTTGTTATGCCATTTTAGCAACATTTCTGACTGAAAACCATTTCAAACTGGCTCACACACCCGTTTTATACATTACACAAACTTAACTTTAATGAACTACAGCAACTTAGATAATGTAAAAAACTATTTTTTCACTCTGTGATAGGTCCGGCCCTTCTACGAATCTGGTTGGATACAATGTTGACCTTTGACTTGGCTGTGATTGGCTGCTAATGGGTAACTAATACACAAACAGGAAATGAAAAGAGAGAAGTTCAACGTCTACTGAAAACAGAGGAAATTTCTCCATCTTACCGGAATTATATTTCTCCATAATTATACAAAACAAATTACTTCATGAATTACAACCGAAACCAAAAGATATTTCAAAATTTGCAATCAAAATTAAATGAAACACATTAAAGAAACGGGCAGGATACACCCTGGGAATGGGCGTAGCACTTCAAACAACAACCTAGAGTACAGTTGTTTGAAAAGAAAATTAAAATTCATTTTCATTTGCTTCACTCTGTCAGGTGCCGGTTGCTTCGCTCTCCTTGAAGAAGCTGGGGACTTGTTGTCTGCACATCTTGGAACAGTTATTTCAGAAATTCATATGAAAACACATTTCCCTTTATTGTATTCAGACTTTTAGTGGTCATGGAGAGTAGGCTACATTTCTTAGTGACAGCTTCTCAAGAGAAATTCCAGTCTAACACTGAGTTTAATTGAGTTTTATCCAGCCTAAGTAACTGAAATGAATGATGTAGATGTTTTGAGATGGTATTTAGACACACAAAGTCTCTTCCCTTTCTCACCTCAGGTTTAACACTTGTGAACAGTCGGCTTGTTTGTCCTTGTGGCGAGGAAATAGAGATTAACATCACAGTGAACTCACAATGACAGAGTCTCAGTGATAATGACTCAGAATCAACACCTGCAGTAGGAAGCACTATCTGAATCTCAAATGAAAACATATTTGTCCTCATTTTCTTCGAGTTCTTAGTGTTTGCTTGATGAAATTGGTTCTTGAAAACCTCTGGAATATAAATAGCTTTACATTATACTGAGTTTTCTGCGAGTTTATTGTATAGCAAACGTGACTCAAGGCAAATATCTATGCAATGTTTGTAGAGAAATTGTCGATGAAAATTCCAACAATAGGGCTATGTCGAGAAAAAGTCATTTACATAAACTCAAATAACACATCTCCTTTCATGTTCTTCAAGTTTTCTGCTCTCTGTTGTCAATATATTTTTGAAAGTTTATAGCTTACAGTTACAGTTATCTACTCTAAGTTGCAACTATTCCTAATAAATAAACACTGGCACATTTCCACAATGCACCCTCTCCTCTATATTGATCTAGGATCCAGTGTTTTAAGGCAGCACACCACTAGAGTCAAAAAGAGTTAGATCCACGCAGAGTTAACAAATCCCAAATGTCAACATGGTAGCCTTCATCTTCATCTTTGCATTTGTCAGCGCTTGAGAAGAAGTGATACAGTATTGCTGCTATATATCATGACTCTGACACATAATCCATTCATTCTGGGGTGAAGAACCGTCTTTCCTTACCTGTATTTTATCTCCCATGCATGGAGCATCGTTCAGCAAGGTCTCAGGTGATAAATCAGCCTCCCCCTGTTCAAATGAAGTGTGTCTGTGTGGAATAAGTTCATAAATACTGAAGTTCACAGTTTATTGCCTGAGCATTAATCTATAAATAAGCCCTCGCTGAGCCCGCTATCAGAAATATTTTTCAAAGTTTAGGCTACACGTCTGATGAATATAGAATGTATAGTGTGTGGAGTACACTGCTCCTATGTGCTTTGGGTGGATTGCATGCACATTTAGTTCCTGGCTATTATGTAGGAAGAGACTGGCAGATGGTGTTTTCACTGCTTGCTGCCTTCAAGGTGTATTTGTCGCCCAAAGTTGCCGAGGAAGCAGATGCATTTCCGTTTTCAGTCAATAGATCATCTGCTCTCCCGTGATCCATATCTGCATTCACCTTATTCACTGAGGCATCTGCACCTCCAGCCCTCAACACACACAGCACGCACACACGCACGCACACACTAATGCCTGCCACTTTCACCTGCTTCCCATTTGTTTGATGTATTTTCATGCATTTATAGGTAACAGCCTCCCACTAATTTGTACTAATCCTTTCAATCAGCCAGCCATCTGCTCTCAGCCTCCTTTACACAGACTGCATTTCCCTCTGTGTGGCCTGTATTTACAACTGGCTGAGAGCTGATAACCGCGTTATATATGAACATGGTCGAAACTATCACGTGTCTCGGGGAAAGTGTCCACTTCTTTATACATTCACATTGAGAGGATTGTAGTTTTGAAAAGTCTTGTTAATCATGAAAATGTATTTAAGGAAAAAAAAAAAAAAGAGCCCACTGTGAGTGTGAAAAAGATCATCATCCATCTTGGAAGCAGTAGTTTGAAGTCCAATTACAATGTCTTACTTGGCCTTTCAAAGGTCTAAGGTCCATAAATAGCGAGTTCTAACATTTATTCTGCATTCTGTCTGTCCATTTCTCACAGACACAATGTCTCAGTAATGCCCTGATGGACGTGCCTCAGATTTGGCTCAAATATGATCAGATTTTAAGGGTCAAAGGTCGAAGGTCGCGGGCGTGGTGACCTCAAAAAACACTGTTTTGGCCTTGTAAACACAGGAATCTCAATAATGTCTTGGAGGAGGGTCTTCAAACTTGGCACAAATGTCCACTTAGACTCAGGGATAACCTGGTTAGACTTTGGTGGTCAAAGGTCAAAGGTCAAGGTCACAGTACTGTAACCTAACAAAACACGATATATCTGTCACATCTCGAGGGAATATCTTCAAAAGTAAAACAAACATTTCCGGGATGGAATTTAGGGATGGATCTTGGTGGATAGTTGAAAGGTCAAGGTCGTTAAAGAAAACTAATAATTAATAATAATGATTTATCCAAACCTTCCTGAACTTTAAGCAAAGCTCTTTTGTAGCCTGGTCTCCGGTGTGTCTTTTATAAACATTATTTCCTTGGCACTTCTGTACAAAATGATGAACATAGGTACATTTTACAAACATAAAACTATGGCAAACAAGAAAACCAAACCAATTTGTTTTATTAATACAATGTATGTGTTGGAGAACAATCCTCAATCTGAAGTAGGTAACATTGATAGACTGAAACTGAACTAATTAGTTCATTATGTGACGGCCAGAGGCCAATCTGACATTTGCACAAAACATGTATCGACGTACAGTACAAAACAGAAAACTCATTCACACTAATGAAATGCAGAATATTCTATGCAACCCACCAAAAAAAAAAAAAAAAAAATGCAACAGGGAGCTTAATTATACATTGAGAAATGGGCAAGAACTTCTCCGGGCAATTATTTGGCAGCACAGCAATACATTCTGCTTGTGAACATGGCATTTGTCTCGCTAGTCATTTATTCAGGTCAGAGCTGTATGCAAAGTCTATCCACTTCATTTGGCAAAATAGTCTCCAAGGTACATTTCCCTGTTCTGGTGTCTTATGAGGTTTATTATAATGAGAGAATTATCAAAGTGGAACTACTCACAGTGTTCAATCTAGTCGAGTCCTGGGGTAATTTGACCAGTAGCAGTCACTATGGTGATAAGCTTACGGAAAATATCTGAGGGACATGAGGTTCACTTTGTCATATACGATAAAATCAGCGTCTGTGTCTGCATGATTACAGATGAGTCATCCGGTCCTGTCCCTGCTCTGTATACAGTTACACCACTGTCTAACTGCTGCTTCGTGTGGGCTAAAAAAAAAAAAAAGTCAGGGGGAATAGTCCCGAGCAGCAGTCGGGGGCGGATTTTCAGAGGGTTGAGAAAACAAATGGAGTTCATTTATTGAAGAGAATTACCTTCACACCGAGGCTCTGAGTTGTCCGAAGCCTATTCACACACGGTGTACAAGTACATTCTGTTGTCAGTGGCCAAAAAACAACAACATCAGGAAGAGGAGAAAAGCTCAGTAGAGCCGTTTGTGTGTGTGAAGACTCATTTTCATTTCCCTCTCCAAACTACATTTCTGAATTGATTGCATTACACACACAATTTCACTTTCCGTGTGAGGCAATTTAACGGTTGATGAATATGGCAAAATCAGGATGTTAATTCGATGAATGCTTGTCGAAGAGTGGAAATGAAACACGCTCAGGATGAGTTAAAAATGAAATGCCGTATGTGAGTTTAACCTAAGATCTGAGATAAGATGCTAAAATAGAAATAAAGTCTTGTGTTTTGGGGGGAAGCAGGATCTCAACACATGTTACACTGATAAAGTGCATGTAATGAAAAATCCAACTGTGACCAGGACAAGATGAAGAGTGTTTCACCGTGAGCGCCGTCGACGCGTCCAAGAATTCATTTAGATTTTCACTTCATTTCACACACAGTGATGGAGGAGTGTGAACACAGAGCGCGGCGGGGGGACTCGCTCTCTCACGCCGCAAATTACAGCCAGCGTGACGTGATCAAGGGAGGGTGTGCGTTTAATCTGTTACCCGCAGTCAGGTATCTGATGTGGCTTCAACCCTGGAAAGTAACCTTGTCAGAGCAGCAGACTATAAGACCAGACTGAGCTCTGCAGAGAGAAAACTCTCTCTGGAAGTCCTGACTGGAACTGTCATTGTAAGCCACACATGTGTCGTTGTGTTTTCTATTGAACAGAACCAGAATGTGGTCCTAACTGCTAAAGAAAACCAGCCTGACCCCATCAAGAAACTCATCCCTATGTTACAGTAATGTTTTAAGAACTGTACAGCACTTTGGTCGACTGAGGTTGTTTTTGAATGTTTCATGAATAAACTGTGACCTGACTTGACTGTAATTTAATAATGATTACTGATCAGTAGCCTCCATGTCTAAATTCATTTAGTTTTTTCTTAGCGAACATAACTGAAAATTTGCAATATTTACTAGGGCTGGGACTCGATTAAAAAAATTAATTGAATTAATCAGAGGCTTTGTAATTAATTAATCGCAATGAATCGCATTTTAATCGCATATAAATATTTGACCTGAGAACAGTGAGAAGCATTTTTTTTCCACATGGATTTTAGTATACCATTGAATGACTGAATACATAATCTTAAAGGTGTACAGAAAAGAAAATTGAATTTGAGCCCACTTTGGGTCATAAAATTAATGTGATAACTCATCTTTCAGACGATGTAGGCCAAACTTTGTGCAAAATTCTATTTTTGAGTAAATCCGGGATGAAAGTGTGTATTTTTTTTTTCGCATTGGATAATGCAGGCGCACGGATTATACGTCAGCCTGTACACGATTCACCAGCCACTGATATTGGATCCGTCATCCGTCATTCAAACGTCTGAGACACGCACACACACACGGAGCTCGGGCTCGCCCCAAGCTTTGAATATCCCGCCCGCTCGATAACGACCAATCAAATTCGTTTTCCTCACTCGGGTAAACTCGTGTTGCAGCTCGTGACAACTCGGCGCGACAAACAGGACAAACGGCCATTTCTGTACACCTTTAAGCATTCAAGGTGGTACTTAACCAAGACCAACAGACTAGGGATGCAAATTATCGATTAATTCATTAATCGATATTTGATACATACAGATTAAATGGTCTTTCCTTCCAATACACTATGATGATTACTGTAGTATTTAACTAGGCTACTTAAATCACAGTAGCATAAACTGATTTGTTGAACTCAGCCTGATGTAAACATTAATAAAACTCAGTAACCAATCACACAGCAGCTCCATGTTGTCCCTGTGTGATGTCCAGGGACAGGTCAGGACAGTCTGAAGACAGAGCTCTGAGGGTGAAGTCCTGTCATAATGAGATGAGCTGCACCTGTGACAGTGACAGGTCATAGATACCTATAGCGCTGCAGCTGAGCAATTAGCGCTATATAGCGCATTTAGCGTGCGCCCGTGTCTGTGTATCTATGTGCAGGCAGAGATCAGAGATGGTGTTTTAATAACCATGCTAGCGTTTCACCAGCTCTCATCTCTGCCAGTCAGCCTCTCAAACTGCCGCCTCTCTCGCGTGCGGGCGCACCGCACGTAGACACACGTGAGGGAAAAAAAAAAAAAAATGATTTTTTTTTTTAATAAGTGCGATTAAAATGCGTTAATTTTTTTTAACGCGTTAATTTCTGTGTAGTTAATTAATCGCAATTAATGCGTTAAAGTCCCGGCCCTAATATTTACAAAGTTGTTTCATTGCAAAAATGTCATTGTTTCTCTTCACATTCTTCAAGTTTTCAGGATTTGCTATGGCTAAAAACTCAGAGCTGGCCTTTCTTGAGTTGTCAGAAATCCACTGGGTGAGCAGAGACAGATGTTAAATAATTAATCAGAATTTTTTTTCCATTATCAGTCTACATAAAACATGGAAACTACGAAATATGTTTATGAATCTTATTTTCTGTATGTGATTTTTATATAAATCCCCAAATACATGCAAATCTTCTTTTGTACATTTATTAATTTCTGTGTGCATTTATTCATTATGAGACTGTTCTAGCTCCATAGGAAACTGTTAAAATTCTATATAGCTAATCCGGCACAGATATAATCATAAATAAAACAGTAAAAGGAATAGTAAGAATTCAATTTGAAACAAAGTTAGATTAAAAAACAAAGTAAATAGAGCCAAGGTTACTCGATTAGCTGGGACTGAGTGTGCAGCCATACAAGCTCTGATAAATAAAGCGGTGCCAAACCAAAAAACAATTAATAAAACTTTGAACTGGATCCTTAAATCAACAGGCAGCCAGTGCAAAGATGCCAGGATGACACAGATGTGATAACGGCGTTTCTTTCCAGTCAGCAGGCGGCAGCTACATTTTGGACTATACCTGCAAACTTGCGCAGTGCTGACGGGTCGATGCCAACAAAGACTTACAATCTAAGCATGATGGAACAAAGGTATGAATGACTCTTTTAGTGGTTTAATGGTTGGGTTTAATGGTAATGACACAGGAACTATAAATGATGATGTCATGATATCACCTGAAATATGGTCATTTGGTGTTACACAACTGGGTGTTTGATCTTTTCCATATGATAAAGTCAACAAAATGATGTAGATTTTTTTCATTTACAATTACATCTCAATGGTAAAATATGAATTTTTACACTAGAGAAGGTACTAGAGGGTTGCATCAAACTGAATTCCTCTATATGAATGTTGCATACATGTCTGCATAGTGTTTTGAAGACTGGCACGGTCCAGTAATCTTTTCATGAAACCCAAAATCCTGTAACATGAAATTTCCATGCTGTAACGTCCAAAAATTTCATGTTTTGTCTTGAATTCGCTGTCGCAATTGATACTTTCAAAGAAATATGCCAACAATCCTGCATCAGCATGCAGCACCTGCTGCTGCTGCCTGAGATCCAGACCAGTGGTGGAAGCTGCTTAGGCTGTTTGGAGGATTCAAGGAAGCTGAGTCCAGCAGACGTATGGTTTCCACTGAGGATTATCCCACTCGCTTACAGGAGAACAGAGGCTTGGATGGATACGACAAAGATGGACCTGTTGGCATGTGATGTTTGCCTTAGGAAGAACAGAACTTAAAGCTGTCATGCTGAGCAGGGCACGCTTCATCCTGTCCACCCTGTGGTTTTTTTTAATGCTCACATTTATTCTTTGTATTCAAAGTGTCACTGACAGTACAATGATGGCTGTCAAACTGATTTCCACTGGTGTATGGCTAAAAATGGAATGGTTAAAATGTCAATATAAAATACCACTGTTTTGAGTGGTAGGCCTACCAAATATGTACTGATGGAAACCTCATGTATTTACTGTTTTATCTATTATTTGCTTAATTGCATAATTATTATCATCATCATCATGGCTACATTCTGCTCCCTCCATCATGTTTTGTATCTGTTTCTACTCCTGTGATTGTTGACATACCACCCCAGTGGTGTGCACAGACTTTTTGAAGGGCAGGGGCAAAAAGGAAAAAAAAGGGCATCCTTGCCACTGAAGAGGGCACTTTAGCATGCGTTTTGGCTCCCAAGAGGGCACTTTAGCACATGTTTTACAACAATGGGCTCTATGTACGTCTCTGCTACTTCCTGAATTTAAGGCAGCTCTTTTATTTCCTGTCTTACATTATTGGACAAACTGATTAATCCAGGTGTGTCTGAGTAGTCACAATGGTCAGACACACCTGGATTAATCAGTTTGTCCAATAATGTAAGACAGGAAATAAAAGAGCTGCCTTAAATTCAGGAAGTAGTGGAGTTGTGCATAGAGCCCATTGGGCCATGCCCAGACCCCCCTTGACGGGTCAGTCTATGTCTTCTGCTCCAGGAGGTGTTTTATGTAAGCAGCATCACGCACCAGTATCTCTGCTCCTATTTCCATCCCCTCATCTGTTTCCTATTCAAGGTCCAGGTAAATAACTGAATGAATGTCACGTTTTGGAAAATGCTGGACCCAAATGCAAACAAGAACAACACAGGTGAGTGGAAACAAGGATGTTGGGGGGAAAAAAAGGGGCAAAAGGGACAGAAAAAACAAAGTAACAAAAAAGGGTCAACAGATATAAATCTGAGATGTCACAAAAGAAGGAACACAGCCAAAAGTACAAAACAACTCAAGCAACACCAAAAAACCTAACTAACTCAAAGATGAAAAGACTGACAACTCACAAGGAGGGGAGAGAGAAACGATGGAATAAAGAGGAGAGGGAACACGCAGACTGAATAGACACAGCGTTAAAGGGATAGTAGCATTTTTTTTAAAGTGGGGTTGTATGATCTACAAATAGCCCCTAAGTACTTTAATTGCAGTAGAAGACTCTCTGCAGTCCTCCCGTTAGCAACGCCAGCCCATAGCCCTGCCCAGAGATTTACAACATACATTGTTTTGAACAGACCCAAAGAAATGGCCTATGGCCCCAAACCAACTGCTGATCGGCAGGCGCTAACCCTGGGCGGAGGGATACGTGAGTTGGTTAGCTCCAAATAAAAACTTTTCCTGCAAAATTATATTATAGCGAACAATGGAACTGTGCATTTTTTTTTCAGGTAAAACCTCTTTTAGGCCACGAAAATAGGCCGTTTCTTTGGGTCTGTTCACAACACTGCAAGTTGTAAATCTCTGGGCAGGGCTATGGGCTGGTGTTGCTAAAGGGAGGAGTGCAGAGAGTCTTCTACTGCAATTAAAGTACTTAATAGTAGGGGTTATTTGTAGATCATACAACCCCACTTTAAAAAAAAATGCTACTATCCCTTTAATGACAAATGAGAGGTGTGGAAGACACAGACAAAGCTCGACACAAGATGGCAGGAAAAAGACGAGGTGATTTCAAAATAAAACAGGAAACTCAAACTAAACAGGGGAACACACAAATAATGAAGTCATCCAATATGATCACACTTCTGCTCTTTGTTCACCTGTACAGTGTGTCTACCTATAAGTTGTATTGTCGTTTGTTTTGTTGGGAGTGTTGCGTGCACAACGGGTGAACATAGAGAAAAGAATAAATCCCAGCCTGACTGCGACCTTTGACCTTAGAGCTCATTATTCACTGTTATCAGCAGAGGGAGATCTGCAGAGACAGTCCACAGCCGAGAGAGACTTTCCTGCTGACTTTCTTTATCTAATTAGATTAAGATTCACTGCACCCCCCCTCCCCCCCTTTTCACCTCTCTTAAACAGCTGTCTGCAGGAGACAGTGGATAAATGGCCAGTGGCTGAAAAGTGAGTGGAACAGTTGGGCTCTGAAAAGGAAAGCATAAGTCTGTCCGCTTGATCTATGGAGCTTTCTCCGCCGGCTCTGCTCTGACCAAATGGAGATCTCTGCTGAATACTAGCCGTTCTGCGGATCGATACATCCTTGGACAGTGAACAAGGAAAGTTCATTAAGCATGCAAAGACATGTCACAATGAAGACATCTGAGAACAAATGCCTGTATTGATTTCTGAGGGGGAGAGACGGGACATTGAGGGCCGCCTTTGGGGAATTTGTTTGTACACAACACTTGGGTTTTGGCAATCTTTAGCAGGCAAAACTCAAACTGTGGAGCTGCCGAAGTGAGTCGTCCTTTAATAAACTATAAGGCACAAATACTTCTTGATATTAAACCAACGTGGTGAGAGCCACATTAAAGTTACAGTCCTTTAATGGGCTTCGAAGGACTGTAACTTTTGAAAAAATGATCTCAGCCTGTGGATCATACAGCTGTTGTAGAGTTATGATTGCATGAGCAGCTGTATAATATTGCACAGTTAGAAACTGCCTTTAAAACAGCATAGACAAGAAACTGCTCAGTTATTTTAACCACTATTTTAGCTTAAAGGGATAGTTCACCCAGAATTGAAATTTCACTCATTATCTACTCACCCTCATGTCGACTAAGGGCTGGGAGAAGTTTCAGAGTTATCCGTGGCTTCTCTGAGTTACAGGGGGTCTCGGCGTAGCAGTGCATGTCCATATAACGGTTGCATATGGATACCAACTGTCTTCGTAACAAAAAGACACACCAAAAAACATCCAAATACCTCCATGCTGCTCGTATGTAATCTTGTTTTGTCTTGTATTGAAGCCCCGAAATGCGAAATTGTCCCGAAAAAAATTAAATAAGTCTATTTTTCAAGCTTGTTTGTAGCGGAAGCTCCTGTTCCCGGTTCGTCAAATTTGGACGAACCAGGGTCTGTCCTCTTCTCAGTTCGTCCAAATTTGACGAACCGGGAAGAGGAGCTTCAAGAAGCTTCCACTACAAAACAAGCTTGAAATATAAACTTTTTTTTTTTTTTTCAGGACAATTTCGCATTTCGGGACTTCAATACAAGACGGACATTACATACGAGCAGCATGGAGGTATTTGGATGTTTTTTGGTGTGTCTTTTTGTTACGAAGACAGTTGGTATCCATTTGCAACCGTTATATGGACATGCACTGCTACGCCGAGACCCCCTGTAACTCAGAGAAGGCACAGAGGACTCTGAAACTTCTCCCAGCCCTTAGTCGACATGAGGGTGAGTAGATAATGAGTGAAATTTCAATTTTGGGTGAACTATCCCTTTAAGTTCAGAGGCAGAACAGAATGTCAAACACTTAGATTTTGGGTGCATTAGATCTCTCATCTGAGGTCGCTGTCATATCAGTTAGCGGTGGATCAAACTTGACTGCGAGCCCTGTCCATCTCAGACTTAATATCTTTAATCTTAGTCTATCTGTTATCTATCAATTAATCTTATCGTCATTAGATCTGACTTAAATGTAGATTTATATCATTAAAATTATTATATATCAAAGCCAGAGAACTACTGACTGTAATTTTGTAATCTGGATAATCAGTAATTAGTAATGGGAAGCTTTAGGAAGTCACGTGTGAAAGCTGGGGTTTGGCCCAACAATTTGTAGGAGATCAGAGACCAGAGCAGTTTCAATGTGTTTAATACGCTCTCAGGAAAAAGTGCAAAAAAAAATAAAAAATCCCACAACAAGAAAAAAGGAAAACCCAGTTGGTGGTGGCAGGAGGCAGGCTGGCCACAGTGTTGAGGAACCAAGCAAAAAAAAAGCAGAGATGCCCACACTCGAAAAATGTTAATCAAAGCCAAGCACAAAGCATGGACTAAGAACCATTTACCAACGGCACATTACAAGAACACTAGGAGAAGTTCTGATCAGAGCACTACAGAAGAGGACAGAATCAACTGGGAGAAGTGGTGAAGTCAAGACTGGGTTAGGTGATACCATGATTCAGGACAGGTGTGCGCCAAAAAGCCCAGACCAGCTTGGTGAGCTTGGTGTGGCTTGGTATATGTTTGGAACTGATATTTAATATTGTTTACGTACTATGGTTAAGACGATGTAGAAGTGCAGAGCATTAAGTTTGATTCAGCCTGTTGTGAAGATCAGCTTGAGGACAAGGGGACTGAGATGTCCATGTCCCAAAAGAAGACTGCAGCAGTGGCCTGGGTGGCTTTCACAAAGAAAAAAAAGAAAAGGGGGAAAAAAATTAAAAAATCAATTTGTAATGCAGCTGTTTTCTATACCAACATGAAGACTAAAACATACTTATCATGTCTTTGATTGACATCTTGGGCATCTCCACCTTTCTCCTTCCTGGCTGACAGTCTAGGGTCACTCCTTTCAACCGACACTAAACATGTAGAAGGTGCAGTATAGAGGAAAAATATCCACAACCCACCTATGGTCGTCTTCAAATACCATTAGCTGCCAATGACACACTCCAGTGATCCGGCAGAATCCTGCAATTTCCAGTCTTGTTAACCTTTCTTGACTCACGTCTGGACTTTAGCTACAAAGCAAAGGGAGATGGATGAACTTGGGACTTGGAGGGTTGTAACGTTTATTTATTTATTTATATATTGACAACCAGCCTTTAAAGTGCACATGAATTGCACTGTGCATTCACAGCTACATTCCTGCTCTGTTCACCAGCTCTCTCTAGCTCCTCCTCCTCCCTTTCTCTCCGTGTGTCTCTCTACTTCTTACGCCCACCACACACTGAGCTATTCCTGCTACTTGTGTAACAATATTCTGTCTCAAACTTTTCAAACCTACAGCAGAAAACAGCTGCCTCTATTATGCCCACATGTCTGTGTTTGTGCATAGTGCATGCAATATTCTAACTGATCTCAGAACAGTAAAGTCTAGAACAACCTGACAAGCACACTGGCTGTAGCTAACCACCTGTCAGAGCCCAGGATTGTGCAAACCTCCAAAAGATGCTGTTTTCCTCTCTGCTTGACAAGTCCCAGCCTTTGTCAACAGGACACACACATACCCATTGAAATAACAGACACTATAGATATACACTCTTAAAACTGCCGGGTTAAAAGTAACCCAATTTGGGTTTAATTTGCTAGACCAGCGCTGAGTCCAAAAGAAACTGAACCAACACTGGGTTAGTTATACTCAGCACGTTGGATTAGAGATTTGACCCAGCATGCTGTGTTAAGGTTTTTACTCAAAAGTGAGTCAAAAATATTGTTGTTGGGTTTAAGCTACCAAGAAATGGGTTAAAAAAGTATAACCCAAATTCTGGGTTGAAAATACACCTACTTCTACTACTTAAACGTAAACATGCAGCATTTAATTAAATCACAATTGTAATAAATTACTATGAAATGATGAAACAACAAAAACACATAACTGTCTAACCATTCTTTTATTGGCAAAGCAAGAAACACCAAGTTGACTGCTTGAAGGCTGTCCATTGATTATGACAAAGGCAGGCTGAATCTCCTCCACAACTCTCACCAGTCTGTCTCAGGTGTCAGCAAGGGTCTTTCAAATCTCCAGGTTGCTGGGCCAGAAACCCGGTGCAGTTCAGAGCAGCATGGAGGCTACATCACCTGTTCTGCCTGCAATGTTAAAAAAAAATCTAAATGTCAAATGTCCACCAGATACAACAATGAACATCTGCAACTATTTTGACTCAGGAGGGTAGTTTTTGGATCAACAATTGTTAAAATGTGACCTGCAAATCCGAAGGTCAGCTGTCTTCTTCTTCTGAGATCCTGGGATACACAGATGGGAGACAAATAGATGAAGTCAAACTTGTTCTGAGATACAAGCTCATTATACAGTGTCCACTAAACACAGATAGGTGCACAGTGTGAACAGTGGTGAAGAATAGCTCATGGAGTTCATAAGTGCATCTTCAACCCACCCAATTCATAAGCCAGAGGTCCAGCAAGCTTCCAGGGACAACAGCCCACTGCTGCCACTAGTGGGCAGTAAGGGACATGATGGACACAAAGCAGACATCAGACTCCTTTATGACATACAAGCTGCTCTGAGGTCACTTTCTCTGTGGTGTCCTCATAGTTTTTGCCAAAGCTTTGTTTCTTAAGACATAAGGATTTTAAGGCGAGAAGGTTACACAGGATAAAAAAAAAATGCATAAATGTCAGGACAGGAGTAGCAGGATTTATTATTTCACATGTGTTATCTGTAGTTTGCAGAATCCATGCCAGCAACTGCTCCACTAATAAAGACTATATCAGCTGCCTTTTCACAGTTAGTTTTATTTACTGTTGTTGCTCTGGAGGTACCCATCTTTGATTAGCATCAAAATGCATTTTACAGTATGGACAAAAAGGGAACACACACACACATATACGTACTGACATCAGCTGTTTCTTTATGCCATTGCTAAGCATTAACATTCAGGATAAACCTCTTACTAACAGAGATACAGAAATAAATAGCCTCATCAGTTGTCCTGTCCCATCAGCAGTATAGCTATGTGTGTACAGTGTATTTACAGAAGAGGGTGCCCAATGCCATTAAAACAGCATCAACAGAATGAGGGTGGAAAATTGGATTTTCTTCTTTTTTTAATAGGCAAACTTCTTTCTGTGTTTGTATAGGTGAGACCAAGTGCACCTGTTGATTTATGACAGCAACTTAGAAGAGACTAATGGTTCATTTTTGCACACGACTTTTCTGCAAGGGTCTGAAAACCGTAACATTAAAGTGGCAAGCGCCTCTAATGGCCAGGTAATCATATATTCATTATGATGGGAGCAAAGGAGGAAGGCAGGTACAGGTTCACCACACTATGAAATAATCATGTATAATTATGTGACATTACGACACATGAAGCAAATACTCAGAACTAATTGAGTAAATGGGAGTAACTGCACTATGCGCTTTTGAAATCACTCCACCAAGCAGCCACGTCTGTAGTTCCAGCTATGCATTAGCCTCAAAAACAACTCTGTCTCATAATGTTACATGATTATTTCATAGCGTGGTGAATGTGCAGGTCACAACTTGTCCACCAGAGCATTTTGGAGTTGTTGGATTGTGTATTTGATGAGTTTGATGAGGGACAGGGGACCTGTACCATTCACCTCCATTGTGTTCGCTGAGCAGCTTGCGTCTCTGCCCCGCTGATCTCAAAACAACATGCACCGATAATTAAAGGTAATGAACCTACTGCTATGACTCTCGGGATTCTGGCAATAGGAACATTTGCCAATATGTTGAACTCCCTGTCCCTTTAAGTACTTTTTTGACTTGTTTTCAGGTTACATCCCCCTTTATCCAGACTCATATCACACATTCAGTTCATCTTGACCTTTGACCTTTGAACACCAAAGTCGGATCAGTTCATGCTTCAGTCCAAGTGAATATTTGACCCAAATTTGAAGAGGTTCCTCCAAAGCATGTTTGGCAAGGAGGTCACAATGAACTTGACTTCTGACCTTTGACCTTTACCCATCAAAATCCAATAAGATCATTACTGCCTCCTTATAAATATGCATAACACATTTGAGGAAGTTACTGAAATAGTGTCCATGAGGATGAGACACATGGTTCTAACAAGTGGGAAGGCAAATGCAGGAGGAGAGAGTGAAGATGACATGAAGCAAATGGTCCATACGGTAAGCACCATAACTATTCTATGTTGATATGAACAAGAAGCATGTATGTGAGAGTAAATGCTGCAACTGACCCTTTTCTTTTGCCCTTTCTTTCATCAAACTGTCAAATGAAGTTTCAGTGAATGGAACACCGGAGGAAAAGCATTGCCAGTAGGTTGCATCAGGATAAATGGAACTTACATTCAAGGTGTTAACGCTGCAAGGGGGATATGTGTATGATTATATAACAACTGTTACTTTTACATTTGCTGAACCGAGAAAGAACCGGCTTCATGATTATTATAAATACAGTTTTTTTCTTCTTCTTTTTCCTGGATAAAGATTGAAAAAATAAATAATCACACAAAGTTCATCTAAGAGCCAAAGTCACATGGCAAATTTATTATGACTGTTCAGCATCCGATTTACTGTCTAATGAAAGATCGAATCCATTTGATGTATGGACAGACTCTCACAAAATAACATGGCTCCTCAAACGCGCACGAAGAATGACCACCGCTGACCAGACCATAGATCTTGCCCTTGTACACAGCTCCTCCGCCAGAGTCGCCCTGTGACACAGAGGTATACACAGATCATGAGAGGAATGTTTCTGAGGACATGAAACATCAGATTAGAAACTAGGACAACTCACTTTACAGGTGTCTTTTCCTCGAGAATGAGCACAGAGCCAGTTGTTATCTGGTACATATGGATAATCTTGTAGTAGGTTGCCTCTGATAGGTGCGCAGTCAACAGCAGTCATGTTGACACACTGGAGTTGTTGTGGTAGACTGTTATACACTAGAAAAAGGAAAAGACAAAATATTTAAAATATATATATGAAGAGTTCATTTGCAAAAGCAGATAAGTGCCATTTTGAAAAAAATGAGCTAAGGCTTTGTAATTATTCTTTGTATAGTGTTGTTTTCAATAAAACTTTTTTGAGATATGTCTGTTTTGTTACATCTCAAAGTCACTCAACTTTGGTTTGACTGATATCACCTTATGTACCTAAATAAAAAATGAAGATTCTAGAATTTTTTAAAAATGTTATCTGCTTTTGCAGATAACATTTTTAAATTAACTCTTCAGTAATATTCTCATGTAAAGAGAAAAGATGAATTATAATCTTACAAAAAAAAGAAACAAATCTATTACTCACAAAATTTAAAGGTGAGGTCTATAGCATTACAGCCAAAACCTGAGACCAGAAATTCTTCCTTTCTGTAAATAAAAAAACAATCAAGTTAAAGCAGCACATTACACGTTACTGCCACTCACTGTCAGTGGTCAGAGGCTTTAAAATCAAATACAGACATACAACTCATCTCTGAGGGGAACTACTCTACCAGATAAACAGTAACAGTCTGTCTATAAAATGTGGACACAAACTTTAAAACAAATACATTGAATGATTCTTCACTCACTTGCGGGGTTTCTGGAGACATTTTAGACATGGCAAACATTTAGGAAGTTTGACTGTGGGGTAAGAGGTTGGGTTTTTCAGCTTCACCAGCATGATGTCGTGGTCGGGTGAATAGATCTCGTTTGTGGTTATTTCCTCTGGTGGTATTTTGGTTGGTAAATCAGGATGCGTACCCAAGTACGCGTACATTTTCCTGTGTGTAAATGGAGAGGTTAAAATCTTGAAGGAGAAAATCATGAAATGACACATTACAGTAAAACCGTGACTTTCTCACCATCCTGGTGCTGACTTCCAACAGTGAGCAGCGGTCAGAACCCACTCAGTACTGATCAGAGAGCCACCGCAGAGATACCCACGTCTGACTGGACCAGTTTCATTAGTTGAAAACAGCCTGACGTGGTGGAGAGCCTCGTTAGATTCACAAGTGTGCCCTCCGAAGATTCTCTTCTGCAGATCCAGATCTGTGCCACCTGAGACACCTGAGAGAGAAAGACCTCCACCAGGTGAGTGTGAGTTCAACCAGTGGCTGTTAGGACAACAAGGATGTGCCATACAGACGTCTGCAGCACCCTGCAGGCTTGATCGTGGCTGAAGCACCAGCAAAGAGAATGTGATTGTATTGGTAGTAATAGTCAACCCAACATAAAAAGATCACTTTTATTATCTACATCAGTGTTTTTCAACCTTGGTTTCGGGACCCCACGTGTGGTCGCCTGGAATTCAAATGGGGTCGCCTGAAATGTCTAGTAGTTGATACAGAAAAAATACTGATGAAAATATTTAACTAATTATTGTTCTTTTTAAACACACACACAATCTTAAACAACTGTATTCTATACTTTCTCGAATATAAATTGATTTAAAATTAAATGTAGTATAAAATATCTGAACTGGGGCATCTTGATTGAAGGCCACCATCACTTGACTGTACGTGATCAGATCACGGGGTCGCCAGAAATTTGTGATGTCAAAATGGGGTCACAAGCCAAAAAATGTTGGGAACCACTGATCTACATGAAGAGTGGAATAAACAAAGTCATCAGTAGTTGAACACTCACCGACCAACAGCAGGAGGAGAAGAGGAGCCATATCGACCATCTTCGTCAGTGACCGACTGCCCTCCTGCTGCCACACTGCTGACGTATTTAAACCCTTTCACCCTGTACTTCTGGCCTCCATGCCACCAATCACCTCATGGTGGTTTATCAGCGCAACCGCATTACGTTCTGCACTGATGCAAATGTTTTATCACGTCATGTATTGTCTTACATGAGGCAATGTCAGGGAAATACCTCTCAGATGGAAAAGAAGGGAAAAAACTGTCTTCACAAATTAAAGCTGATTTCATGGTGACATTAAAATATCAGGTAAAAAACCAAAACAGATGCTGTGCCAGTTCATGACCTAAACATTATTTATTCTCTACATAATTCACATGAAGCAAAAAAGAGAATTTGTTACAGTAACACACACACACACACACACACACACACACACACACACACACACACACACACACACACACACACACACACACTGAAGTAACTCACTGTGTGTGTGTGTGTGTGTGTGTGTGTGTGTGTGTGTGTGTGTGTGTGTGTGTGTGTGTGTGTGTGTGTGTGTGTGTGTGTGTGTGTGTGTGTGTGTGTGTGATTGAAAGTGAAAATTGTTTAATTACCGTATATGTGTAGACGTTGGTCTAGAGAACGGCAGTTAGTGATATAAGCAAATCACACACAATGGTCATGAGTCTGTTAAACAACCAAAGATAAAAAATGTGGCACAAAGTCTCTTGAGTTTCAGTTACAATGAGATAATGAGATTTCAATGGACATGTGTGTTCAGAGTGTCCACAGTCGTCTACTGTTACACAGTCAGGCAAATTCAGGACAAATAAACTCGGTGTGTGCGACTTTCATTGACTCACCTGAGCTCCTCTGTTGTGATAAGACACTGTGTTATTTCCATTACATTACATTAACAGTCCTGCTGACACCTTTAACTGCCATCAGTTTGAATTCTGTCCCTCGGGAGTCCATGCCCTTTGTTGACACAAGGTAACGACTGCCTTCAGATCGTCTTTAGTTCTGCTGACCCTGTGTTGTGTTTTTAAACTAGAAACAGATTCAATTCCTACAAATTAAAACCTGATGGAACTTGACATGATGAACTCTTGGACTTAGATATATAGATAGATAGATACACTTTATTGTCTGTCACGAGTGACAGAAATTCGTCTTTGACAGGCTCGTATAAAAACACACAAACATTAAAATCAAAAATGTAGTGGAATCATGCTAAAAGCAGCAGAGTGTTCATTTTTGATTGTTCAGGGTGGTTATTGAAGAGGGGATGAAGGATTTTTTGTAGATGTTTTTCTTGGCCAGTGGAACCTTATGACGTTTGCCTGATGGCAGCAGCTGGAAGCAGTGGTGGAGGGGGTGAGAAAGGTCTTCCTGGCCTTCCTGATCACAGACCGGCTGTACAGTTCTGAGGGGGGGGTTTGTGGTGCTCCAATGATTTTGCTGGCCTGGTTAACTGTGCAGGAAAGTTTGGTCTTGTGTTAGGCTGTACCAGGAAGAGGTGTTGAAGGTGAGTATGGATTCAATGAGGGATTGGTAAACCAGAGTTAAAACATGCTGACATTGAAGTGGTATGCAGTTGTCCAGGTCAGTTCCAAGGTATTTAAAAGACTCAACCTGCTCCACAGGCTGACCCTGGATGCTGAGTGGTTTAAAAAGAGCGGTTGCTGACTCCCTTCTGCCCCCACAGCACATCTCTTTGGTTTTCTGGACATTTAGCTCAAGACAGAGCTGGTTAAAAGTCTGTGCCAGGTCTTCAACAGCCTGCTGATACCGGTCCAGAGCAGTGGTGTCAGCCAGGTGAGCCACCAGGGCCATGTCATCCGCATATTTAAAAAAGCTCATTCCCTCGCTGTTACAGGTGATGTTGTTTGTGTACACACAGAAGAGAACGGGAGATAAAACACAACTCTGGGGAACACCTGTGTTTAAAATCAGCGTCTTTAATTTAAAACCATTAAAAAGCACCTGTTGTGGCCTGTCATTAAAAAAAATCCTGATCCATAAAACCAGTGTGGGATGAACTTGGAGGTCTAAAAGAGCATGCAGCAGGGTCTATGTTCACAGTGTTAAAAGCGGAGGAAAAGTCCATAAATAAGATCCTGTTGTGAGGATGTGGAGAGTCGATGTTTAGTGACGGTATTCAGCAATGTGAGACTTGCGTCCTCGACCCCCCTTTTTGCCCTGTAGGCAAACTGAAAAGGATCCATTTTGTGTGACATCATTTTGTTCCAGGAGGTCACACAGGACTCTCTCCATGCACTTGCACAGCACGAGGTCAGGGCCACTGGTCTGTGTCTTTCAGCTCCTTAGCTGGTGTCTTTTTGGGGATGGGAATTATGGTGGATTCCTTCCAATTATTGGGGACGTTTCCCGAATCCAAAAGGCACTGAAACAGTCTTGTGACCACTCCACCTAGCTGAGCAGAGCAGTCCTTAAGTACCCTGCCTCTGAGCTTGTCAGGGCCAGAGGCCTTATGTGGTTTGACCCGGTGAAGGATGGAGGTTACCTGCTGCTCGGTGATGGTGATGGCTGGGCGGGGGGAGATGGTGGTTGAGCAGTCAAAGTCAAAGTTGGATGGAGTGCTGTTGTTGTTGAACCTGTTCTGCAAAGGGGGCGGGGTCCAGACAGCTGGCCACTACGGGTTTGGCAACTCTGTCCATCATAATATTTAGACCGTGCCTCGCTTCCCTTGCATTGCCAGATGTTAATTTTTGCTCCACCTTGTTCTTGTAGTTGATTTTTGAAAGCCTAGCCATCCTTCTGAACTCTTTCCCCAACTCCCTCACTCTGAGTGTGTCCCCTTGCAGGAATGCTGCTTTCTTTTGGACTAGGCAGATTTTCATGTCCCTTGTAACCCATTTTTTTATTATTTGGGTGCTCGGTGGGCGTGTTTTGGAGTTATTGGATTGTGTATTTCATGAGTTTGATGAGGGAAACTATGAAATTCCATTAGCCTCCGTAGCGTAGCTCTGAGCAGCTTGCACCGACAATTAAAGGTAACAAACCTACTCCTAAAACTATAGTCCTATAGGGATTATGGCAATGGGCTAATTTGCCAAAATGTTGAACTATTCCTTTAACTACAGAGCAGACTGCATCTACTAAAATAAACAGACTCAATATAATCTTTGTACCTCAGAATGTTTTTGTCCATATAAAGATGCAGAGCGCTGCACAGTGACCTAACCCTATCAGCATTCACACCATTCACACCACTGAGATATGATAATCCACACCATTAAACACATTTACAACCATTCATAAAGTCCCATAGAATGCCTGTCTCTCTTATCATATGTCCCATTAATCACCTCTGTGGTTACAATACGGACACTTTTATTCATATGACAGCATGTTAGTTGCCATAAGATCCAAATCCTCCCTCGCATCACAACAGTGGGAAACATCTGTCTGGGAAATGTGGGAGGGGGTGAGGTGAATGAATCATCCTCTGGCCTCCCTCATCTACAGTGGAGGTGCCCTTGTGCAAAGCAGTGACGCCCCCAGCTGCTCCAGTGGTGCAGCTCACCAACAACTATTACAAGGAGGGAGTGGCTCCTTCTCAGTGTAACTGTGTGTGTGTTTGACTTTCATTGACTCACCTGTTCTCCTCCATTGTGATAAGACACAGACAGTAGTTAATGTTTGACAAATGGACTTGTACTGAGGCACACACACACACACACACACACACACACACACACACACACCTACACACACGTATGTATATGTCAGACAGTTGGGTTTTGTGTTTACAGTTTTGAGAAAATCGTGGATGGTTTCAAGAAATTTGATTTAGCAATTGTGAAAAAACTATTAGGTAGCCTACTGCCTGATAAATGGATATTATTGCAAGGCCATAACAATTAGCTCAACCTGTTCAGTATTTGTTCTCACACAGCTGACAGACAGATGTAAATATCCATTTTTCTGTTTATCTGTGTGTGAGTGAGTGTGTGTTCTGTGCAGCCCTGTCTGCAAACCACCATGATGATTCAAAATTAAACACACACTCATATGCCACTTTGTAAAGTTTATAAGCACAAATCCCCAATAGACCAGTCACATGGTACTGTAGCAACTGATCAGCTGGTCTGCAGAGGAGCATCTCTGAACACATAACATTGAACCTTGATGCAGATGAGCTACAGCAGCAGAAGAAGAACAACAGGAAACTGAAGAAAAACCTTTCCTGGTCCGATGGATTTCGATTTTCTGCTGGGACCGTTCGGCTGGTTGGATCAGAATGTGGTGGAAACAACATGAAAATTATGGATCTGTCCTGCCCTGTTTCAGTGGTTCAGGCTGCTGGTGGTGGTGGTGTGATGGTGTGAGGACATGCTCCTGCCACACTTTAGGCTCCTTAGCACCAATGGAGCATAATTTAAAGGGATAGTTCAACATTTTGGCAAATCCCTATAGTCTTAGGAGTAGGTTCGTTACCTTTAATTGTCAGTGCAAGCCATTTTTAGAATGGCGGAGCAGAGCCGCAAGCTGCTCAGAGACTAATGGGATTTCTTGGTTTCCCTCATCAAATACACAATCCAACAACTCCAAAATGCTCTCGTGGACAAGTTGGAACGTAATGAGACGGAGTTGTTCTCGAGGCAAATGCAGAGACTGCTTGCAGAAAAACGTGTATAAGTGGTTTTGCATTAATTTACCTCGAAAATAACTCTGTCTCGTAACGTTCTGTTATTATCTCATAGTGTGGTGTGCAGGTCACAACTTGTCCACCAGAGCATTTTGGAGTTGTTGGATTGTGTATTTCATGAGTTTGATGAGGGAAACCAAGAAATCCCATTAGCCTCCGTAGCGTAGCTCTGAGCAACTGAGCTTGCGGCTCTGCTCCGCCATTCTAAAAATAGCTTGCACCGACAATTAAAGGTAACAAACGTACTCTTACAACTATGGCAATGGGCCAATTCGCCAAAATGTTGAACTATCCCTTTAAATACCGCAGCCGACCTGAGTGTTAATGCCGAGTCCGACCCTGTGCATCCCTTCATAACCACAGTGTACCTCTCCCCTCCAGGATAACGCTCCATATCACTGAGCTCAAATCCTCTCAAACTGGTTTCTTGAACATTTCAATGACTTCATGGCCTCCACAGTTAGCAGACCTCAGTCCAACTGAGCTTTGTTCTGTGGGATGTGGTAGGAGATGCGCAGCCGACACATCTGCTACAGCTGTGTGATGCTGTCATGTTGATATGGACCAGAACCTCTTAAGAACGTTTTCAGCGCCTCATTGGATCTGTGCCATGAAAAATGACACCAGTTCTGAAGGGAAAAAGGATAAAGGGTCCTTTCCAGTACTAGGGGGGTGTACAGAATGAAGTGAAGTATGGTAATTAACAGTATCAGCAATTGTTTTATTAAAATAATCATAATTTATCCTCTCCAAGCAGCTCTAATGTAGCTTTTAAGCCTTTCTATTCCATTGTGTGTGCATGTGCGCACTTCAGTTTGTCAAACATTAACTACTGTCTGTGTCTGTGTCAACAGAGGAGCTCAGGTGAGTCATGAAACTCACACATTGAGTTTTTATGTCCTGAATTTGGCTGACTGTGTCACAGTAGACGACTATGGTCACTCTGAACACAAACATCCATTGAAATCTCATTATCTTATTGTAACATAAACTCAACAGACTTTTTGCCACTTTTTTTTTGTATCTGTGGTCGTCTAACAGACCATTGTGTGTGATTTGCTTATATCATTGTACAGTTCATTTGCAAAAGCAGATAAGTGCCATTTTGAAAAAAAATGAGCTGAGGCTTTGTAATTATTCTTTGCATAGCATTGTTTTCAATAAAACTTAATTTTTTGAGATACTATGTCTGTTTTGTTACATCTCAAAGTCACTCAACTTTGGTTTGACTGATATCACCTTATGTAAATAAAAAATACAAAATGAAGATTCTAGAATTTTTTAACAAAGGAGTTATCTGCTTTTGCAAATGAAGTCTTCATAATAAGCACTATATACGTTTAGCAACAATACCCAGGTATATTCAAACAATGCTCGATTTGTAATGTAATTTGTAATAGGATCCGGGCAGCTTCCCTATGGTATTCCTAGGAATTCTTCTTTCTTCTTCTTCTTCTTCTTCCGAGGAAGTCATACTTCCCATGGCTGAAAAATCACCAAACTTTGCACAAAGGTCCAGTCCCATGCCAGATTCACTTTGGCAGCTCTGGTCTAATGTCTTCATCTTGAAGGGGGAGTATCACTATTTGCGTAGTGTGGCACAGATGTCATATTCCTGGGGTGACAAAACAACGCTGACATTGGGCTGTAGCACAGGTTCCACCCCGGCCGGCATGGAGAAGGTGAAGTGCTGCATTAAGGACGTATAGATGAGGAAAAGCTCCATCCTGGCCAGATTCTCCCCAAGACACACCCGCTTGCCTGGAGCAAAAAATACATTATGACAATTTACCTGAGAAAAGTTGGTATCATGTCATTACTGCTAATAGTGGAAGGCTACAGTACATTAGCTAATATAACACAACAAAATACAGTGTATATCTCAACTTTTTGCAGTCTAGTTGCCTTGTGGCTGTGTGCAGGGAAGTAAAAAATGTGGATTAGAAAAGATAAACTGTCAATGCAAAATTGAGTATCCTTGAAAATGTAATTCTATATTATGGTTGAAATTAGCTTCAAGTACAAGACATGGCCTACTGCTATTTCAAGTACCTTAGGGTTTAAAGAGTATTTGTGAAACCAATTCTACCCAATGTTCACCTGGTTACTTTGGAAAAAAAAAAAAAAAAAACGGGAGTGTACCTACAGTATGTTCCCCGGGTCCTATGTTCCCCGACCCTCTTTTTGAAAAAGGGTCCCATGTTCCCCATTTTCCCAAAAAGGGTCCTATGTTCTCCAGTCGCAATACATACTGGGGAACATAGGACCCTCTTTCTAAAAAAAAGGGTCCTATGTTCCCCACTGTTGCTGGACTCTCTTATCTGGACTCTCTCTAGGCCTATCTATCTGGCGTGTCTAGCCTCTATACTTAGTATTTTTACTAAACTTAACCAACTCCTTTCTTCATTGCCTAAACCCAACCAATGGGACAATTACACTTCTCACTCAAAGTCACAAAACAACTTCTCAAAAATAGGCCCAAATATGCCAAGTCACTCACAACTCCACTTCTGGGTATGGGTACAAAAATTGCATGTTCCGGGTCCTTTTTGGGGGAAAAAAGGGCTCTACAGTGTATGTTCCCCAGTCCGGACACAGCGGGGAACATAGGGATGATCCCAAAAAAAAAAAAACTATTATGTTCTCTTTTGAGGAAGGGAAAATAAAGTCAATCAATTGTTACAACTGTAATACTTGCCAGCAGAGAAAGGCAGGAAAGCAGCTTTCTTCACAAACTTGCCCTCTTCACTCAAAAAGTGTCCTGGATTCAAGGTGTTGGGCGTCTGCCATTCCTTCTTGTCGTACAGCACCGAGGTCAAATTCGGAATTATCGTAACACCCTGCGAAATTGGATACCTTAGTTTATGAGAAGCAAGTGTAACTGTGACGAAACAAGACAAAACATAAATGGTAAACTGACCTTTGGGATTGTGTAGCCACCCAGTTGTACGTCTCTGGTGACAATATGAGGCATGCTTAGAGGGACTATGTTGCTTATCCTCTGGACCTCGTGGATGACGGCGTTGGTGTAGGACAGATTAGCACGGTCCTCCATCGATGGCTGCCTGGACTGTCCAATCACTCTGTCTATCTCAGCCTGGACCTTTTCTAAGAAATACAACAGCAGGTGAATGGAACAATAAATTAGTCGCTTACAGAGAGTAGACCTAAGCCGTTTTCCCACTAAAATTAGCGGGTCGACACGGGTAATTTAAACGCGGGTCGACCCGCTAACAATTGGCATTTAGATCCTTTCCCATTGACCAAAATGAGCCGAGTCTGCCCCCCCGCTGGGGGATCAGACAGAGCATTAACCAGTCGCCCCGCTCTCATCTCGGCGTAGCAGTGCATGTCCATATAATGGTTGCAAATGGATACCAACTGTCTTCGTAACAAAAAGGGACACCAAAAAACATCCAAATACCTCCATGCTGCTCGTATGTAATGTCTGTCGTTGTGTTGTATTGAAGCCCCGAAATGCGAAATTGTCCTGAAAAAAATTAAATAAGTCTATAAGTCTACTGGGAAGAGGACAGACCCTGCTTCGTCCAAATTTGACGAACCGGGAAGAGGAGCTTCTGCTACAAACAAGCTTGAAATATAGACTTATTTAATTTTTTTGGGGACAATTTCACATTTCAGGGCTTCAATACAAGACGGACATTACATACGAGCAGCATGGAGGTATTTGGATGTTTTTTGGTGTGTCTTTTTGTTACGAAGACAGTTGGTATCCATTTGCAACCGTTATATGGACATGCACTGCTACGCCGAGACCTCCTGTAACACAGAGAAGCCACAGATAACTCTGAAACTTCTCCCAGCCCTTAGTCCACATGAGGGTGAGTAGATAATGAGTGCAATTTCAATTTTGGGTGAACTATCCCTTTAAGACGGATTTCATTTGTACAAGTCTAATGTTTATTTCTGGGCACAAAACTCCAGACCCAACCTTTAAACAATTTTTTTCAATCGTTTTTGGTCAGTGTTGTTTGATCTTTCGATCCCAGTCTCGAATGAGACCAGCGCTTTGTTTTGGTATGTGATATGAGACACGACCGGCGCGATGACGTGGCGTCACCAAGGGGGCAGTTGTGGGTCTGAGAAGTGAAGCTCACTTCCGCGTTCAAAAAACTGCAATCCCCTCGACTTCCTCTGGGGGCTGGTGTCAGAAGGGAGCATTCCCCATAGACCCCCATGTTAAAATCGCCGATTTTACATCCTCAGTAAACATGTTAAAAGCCTGGTGTCAGAACGTTTTTTTTTCTCAATCGATAGTTTCTACCCCCGCACACACTCTGAGGGGGGTGAATTTTTTTTAACTCTACCGTTTTACTGTTATTAGGTTAAAACTCTGGCCAATAAGGGCGCGGAAACGTTGAGTGACAGGTCCGAGCAGCTCCGTGGACAGCTGCTTCGAGGCCAGTGGGCGGGTTCTCGGCCGGCCAATCCAACATGGCGCTGTCCAGGCCGCCATATTTGAGTCACAAAAACGACTACCCAAAACCAATGGGTGACGTCACGGACGCTACGTCCATTCTTTTTACAGTCTATGGGCGTCACGTAACGCCCAGCGTCATCACGTAAATTAGCGGGTTTGACACGGGTCTGGCGTTCCCACTGCAAGCCGATCGGAGCCGAGCCGATTGAAGGCGATTTTAACCCGGGTCGCTTGCCGAGTCGTTTGACGCGGGTCGACGCGGCTCGGTGCGCCTTTCCCACTGCCACCAAAAGCCAATTGTTAGCGGGTTTTAACAGTTTTTTTGGCCAGTGGGAAAGGAGTACTAGTAAGAGCTAGTCAGTTGGGCACAAATTCCTTCCTTGTCTTACCCTGAATCTCGGGATACTTTGCCATGTAGAGGATAGCCCAGAGCAGGGTGGTGGATGTGGTCTCAGTACCAGCGCCAAACAGGTCAAAAGAACACATTGCCAAGTTTTCTTCATCAAAACCAGCCTCCATATTGTTGATCTTCTTCATCTAATGGGAAATGTTTCCAACAAGTAGATTGGTCACTTGCTAATGTTTGAATCTACATGTAAAAGTAGCCACAGTGTGCCTTTTTTGTATTGCTTCTGATTTTTCCACTCACCCTCTGAATCTCATTCAGGTAACAGTCGATGTAGTCTCTGGGCTCAGAGGGGTCCCAGTCTTTCTTGTGCTGATCGATTTCTGTTCTTATCATCTCTATTACTTCACAGTACGATTTTTGCATAGTGCGGTGTGGGCCTGGTACACGCCTCATCAGCACAGGAAATGCGTTGTACAGCTGTCAAGATCAACAAGAAGACTAAATGTAAGATCACTTGTAAAAATTAATTTCTAGAAGCAAAACTGTATCACTGGATCAGCCAAAAGTAAAAATCAAAATGCTTTGATGCTGTACCTGTGCCCAAATGGTGCCTTCAATTTTGGTCCCTTTGTCAAGCAAGTTCAACATTTTCAGAAATCTCTCATCACTGTACTCAAAGCGATGACCAAACACCAGGGAACTGATGATGTTGGAAACAGCTTTGTGGATGATGAAGTGTGGATTGAAGGGTTTGCCTGGGTAAGAGATCACATGTGAAATATATCAAACTCAAAAAATTGGAATTTTATTTTTACTGCATCTCAGAATCTGGGGATTTCCATTCCTACCCTTATGCTTTGCAATTTCTTTGGTCAAGAAAATAAATTCATCCAGTATAGAAGATTCCAGGGATTTCTTGCCAACTCCAAAGTATTTGAGGGTGAAGAGGGCAAATCGCCTTTGCTGTTTCCACTTGTGTCCATTAGTAAAAATAATACCTGATGAGAAAATGTAATTTAGACTCAGGCTGTGATGTATAACTTCACAGAGTTGAAAACCCTTGGTCATTAGCAATGCTTACACATAATTCAAAAAACAAAAAAGTATATTAGTATCTATTCAGATTACACACCCTTTTACAGTATTTGACCATATTATAAGCTGCTCTGCTGTAGCCCTGATGGGAGTATATTATATTTAATCTACACGGCTGGAAATAAATCTATACCCAAGTCAGGGAGCGCATCAATATGGAGTGGAAGTATTGGGCGGTCAACCAGGACGTCTCCTTTGGTGAGTAGACCTTCCTGCAGTGCGTTCAGGCCATTCAACACCACTGTCCACGAGCGGCCAATTTTAAGGCTGAACACATCTCCATACTCCTCTGTTAACTGCCACAAGAACAACACAAGTGAGATGAGAAAAAACATACATGCAACTTTCCATGTAACTGTAAGTGAACTTTTTTTTTACTGTGACAAGGTGGCAATTAAGGTTTGACGAGACAGAAGTGAAAGCTTGGAATTCTTCACAAAACCAAATGAACTTTGATGGAATGTGGACTGATATCTCTTTCATATTATTAATTATTATTCAGATTATTAAAATTATTAAAATTTTACACAACAGACAGAAGAACAGTATAAAATACTCATCATGACATTTAAAAATCCTGCACTGAAAATTTCACTGATTATGTCAGTTTTATCAGACAACACTGTGAGTGATTAGGTTTGTCACTCGTGTGTAAACCTGTAAATTGAGTTTACTGATACAGTATAGGTGTTACATGGGCATTTTAATTACATATTATGAATACATCATATCATACCAAAATATTAAATGACTCTAGCATTGGTTGTACTGGTCTTTGTGGGAAATTTGCAAGTGGTCACTTGCACTTTTACAGAGGGCAGTAGCAGTAGGTGAGGTATCAACAGTAGCCCAACAGTTATTTTTTGTCATAGTGGTACAAGAACATTTATTCAAGTAAAATCTTGCCGTACTTTACTTTCCAATTTATGCAGCACTGTTAATGATTAAACCAGCATTTGTTTTTTTTTAATTATTATTGTACTAAGATTTTCTATTTTTTGAAAATGTGTAGAGACCTTAGTTTGGACTTGAAGAGGCATTATTATGATATTACAGGTTATTGTTTTTGCACTGATGTTTGTCATTTCATTGTTGTTTTAATGTGTGCACTTTTGACTGCTTTGGTTTTTACTTGTGTTCTGTGTGTTTTTGTCAATGCCTTCACAGTGTGTTTTTTAGTGATTTTAAATGATTGTATGGGTACTTTTATTTAACCAAGTATAGTGCATTTTCAAACAGTGGTGTGACGAAGTATTTAGCTACTGACATCCAATCTTTAGATAAATGTATGCATAATCTGAATCCTACCTTAGTCAGCTCTGTGTGGGCATTGCTTAAATCCACGGAGAACAAGTTTCCCACCAAAGGAAAAGCTGTTGGTCCTGGAGGAAAGTTGCTGGGCCGACGGTTTCTTAGATAGTCTGCTATCACCAAGAAGACCAGAGTGAAGACGATCAGACTGTGGCTGTCCAGCCACAGCCACACAGGTAGGTCCATCCTGTCAAACCGCCGCCTCAGGATTCACGAGGAAATCTGCAGTGATTTATACCTGCTGTAGAGGTAGTAAAACTTTAGAAACAAGTTGATCACAGACTGACTCCAACTGCATGTGTGAGTTGAGTTCACAAGGTTCAGCATGTCATGTCTTTTGTGTCCACATGAAAATAATCATTAACAGTGTATTTACCTACATCAGTTACAAGGTCTTTGCATGAGAACAGCTTTATTCTTTGGCCTACTTTGTGTGTGTCATAAAAAAAGAAAGAAAAGAAAATCACTATATATGTCATTTAAAGGTATTTTAATCTGTAATAACACTAAATGAAAAACATATGCGAAGACTGGACTTTGTCACAGTTTGTTAATGAATCACACATTTACTTTCATGAAAAAAGCAACTCTATGAATTGTGTAAGAGAGGTGTTAGTTTCCTCGGTATTAAAACTAACCAAGGTAAATAAACAAGTGATCCAGGCTAAGATCGGTCCTCCATTTGTAATGAACAACTTAGAACTGTAGTAGCTGCTCCTGCGGAAGCCACAATGGACCAGATTTAGGACAAAAACATGTATGGCTGCATCAACCGACGGATAAGAACTGAATTTAATGCCCTAACCATATGTGATTCAACATATCAAAGCAAGTTTCCATTAGGAACATTTTATTTTATTATTTTTTAGCAATAAACTTAGAGATAATAACTCAACTAAGTTTCATTTATATCCCACAGGCTGAATTTCATCTTTCATCCATGAACATCAAATTTTGAGTTATGTTGAGCTGCATCACCTTAACTAATTAGCCCGGACCCTATTGTATTCCTAGGGAAATCATACTTCCCATGGATGAAAACTCACCAAACTTCACAAAAATGTCCAACCCCATGCCAGATTTACTCAACTCCAAGGACATGTGCACAATAAGCGTTTAAATTTAAAAACTTTAAAAATTCCTACCAAAACAACCATACATGCTACAGTTTTGCAACTTTCACCTAAATGTCGCCCCAATACTGTTGAAACTTTAGTTCACTTAAACTCACTACAAATTATGAAGTCCATCAGTTTTTTTCAATAACTCTAAAACTTATAAAACCTATCCCCTCCTACAATTGTTGCTCAATTGACACCAAACTTGCTAGAGAGCATCTCCAGACTGTCCTCAACAAAACTTGTTTCTCGGATTTTTGATTTATCAAAAATTGAGCCTACAGTGCATGAAAACGTATGACTGTAAACACTACTGTAAACATATACCATCCAATTCCTGCTAAATACATTTTCAATCTTCCTGAAAAAAATTGACAATATTTCGGAGTCATGGTTGATGAAGTTTGGCAAATATCAGAATTTTATCTCAAAAACTGAATTTTCTAGAACATTTTGAATTCTGCTCTCATGGGAACAACTGCAGTCAATGTAAGAGTGGTATTTTTAAACATCAGATTTTCTCTTGTGAAGTAAAACACTTATCGTCAAAAACAAATCACCAACATTTCCATGCTGTCTAGATAGAATTTATGCATTATCAGATATATGCCATGACAGCTGCTGCCTGGTCACTGACTCCCTGAGTGTATTTGAGAAGTCACACACCAGGGGCCTCATTTATCAAAGAGGGTGTAAAACTGCTACTAAATATTTGCGTACGGCGAAAAGACGAAAATGGCGTACACCCTAAATATTTACACCTTTTTCAGATCAATCAAACTGTGCGTACGCACAACTCTCCGCAATAAATCACACAGGACTCAAGAATGGTGCACACGTGAACACACCTCTTACTCCACCCCCGGAACGCCTATATACAACTATATATGGTCAGCACGTGCATATTTAATTAGCCAGGGCCGGCCCCTGGCATAAACACTCTATGCGGTTGTTTAGGGCCTCAGCCGACAGGTGGGGCCACATGATCAGAAGGTACTGGGGTTCAGTTCAAGTCATTTTAACACTGCGGTCGGCGCGCGCGTTTACGCGACGGTCTTGATATGTTTTTGTTTATATTTCGGTTATTTTACGCCGTAGAAAAGTGGTTTAACTGCTCCCGTGACCGAGGGTCGGCTCTCCTCTTTCAAATACACCCGCCCTCGATGACCTACGTTATTCACAGCCAGGGTTTGAGAGCCAATAACAGAGCATAGTGCACGCATCGTCCCCTCTCACTGTGCGTAATTGGTTGAATCCGTTGTCCGTCAACTTGAGCATACGTGATTGGTTGAATCGCCTGTCAGTCAACTTCGGCCAACCAATTGGCACTCTGGGATCACTAAGGTCCTTCCTATCACAGTTTTAGCTCCATGGTTTACCTACAGCGGCTGGCATGGAGAGACACGGCAGAGGAGACCGAACCTGTCAATTAAAACAACGGTGAAGCTTCAAACCCACAGAATCGTTAGGAGAGAGAGAGAAGAGGTGATGACGGTGCTTCAGACACTGAAAGTTTTGACTCATCTGATGAGCATGGTTATTTAAAAAAATATATATATATGAGAAAGTTCAGACTTAAACTCAGCTCCAGCTCTGTATACAGACCTGTTGAGCTCTACACTTTTTTTTTTTTTTTTTTTACCTTTCACACAGCACAGACACAGTGACAACACTATATGAACAATGTAAATTGTGTGTTTTCCATTTATTTCATTGCACAACAATTCCATTTATTTAGTAAATATTTTTGTTTTAATTTCTCATTTAAAAAATCTGATGAAGCTTTGAAGTCAATATTCAGCTTCTTTTATCTCACATTTGAGACATTTGGTGAACATAGAATGCCAGAATGACAACATTTATGCTCAAAAGGCGATTTTACAAAATTTCATTTTAGACTTGTTTTCTACACTTATCTATTACTGTATTCATATCCTATTTCAAGCACCAAAACAGTTCATTCTCATGACTGAAGGAGTGTTTTCACAAGGGATTTGAAAATTTTCAGAAAATTTGGCCTAAATTATTTCTTTATACAGTGTTCTAGGACAAATTGGCCTCAGTGTGCTTAGAGCGGAAGATTAGACATAAAACACTTGAGTATTGTTACATCTGTCTATTAAACATGTCTGTATTCAGTTTTAAGCAGTGTATGTGATTTGGTGTTTGCGCTTAGAGTGGGCCACAAACAAAAATCTTGTTTAGGGCCACCAAAATGCTAGGGCCGGCCCTGTAATTAGCCATGTGCTCTCTGTGGCGCAGCAACTTTTGTGACAACAAAGTGACAACGGAGACAACCGGCGGAGGACGGGGGAAAGAAGCGGAACTTCTCCGCTTCTCCGAAAGCAGATACACGGGCAATAAATCAGTCAGAAAAATGATCTTGCATTTTAATAAGCTACAATGAAAACAAAAACCTCCCAAATCTCAACAAAAGGGAGCAGAAAGAAGAAGAATCTTATGTAATCTGCCCGTTTATCCCAGAAAATCTTTTTTTCCTTTTTTTTTTCTTTTTACCTAGATGTTAAAACAATGTAGGAAGCAGGACGATAGTTACCATTACTTTGCACGCCTTCCCACTACACAGTTACAGCTCTACTGGACTCGGTTTAGGTCATTTTCCATTACAGCTGAGTCCTTCACAGTTCCTCCTCAGGCCGCGTTGTCTCGCTCTTTATTCTCTCCTCTCGTCAGCTCCAAACACACGTGCACCTCGTTAACTCAGGTGACAGAATAATAACAGTCTCAGTAGCTGCAGATCAGTGTGCGCTGCTGCCGGTGTGTTTTTAAACTTGGATGGTTTGATCCTTGTCGGACGTCACACATAGCCTAATCAAAAAAGCAAAATCCACAATGCGCTCTGTTTATCAATGAACATAAAGCCTAGTGTTATTATAGAGCGGGTTGGATTGCCAGCATCAACGGTCCACCACTACCACAATTACTTTAAAAAATCCTACTGTGCTCTTCTAAATTTACTCCGCTCCCCTCTCACATTGCAGTTCTCTGACTCAGCAACGGTGTCGCCAATTCCTCCTGTTCCTCAAAAAAGGCGTACGCCAGGGTCAAAATGGGTGTAAATGTCCGCACTTTTCCCCGTCAGGTTTTGGCTTGATAGATCCCAAATTTGGCGGAGAAAAGTGCGTACGCACAAAACGAGGGGAAAATGGCGTAAAAAAAGGTGTATCCACAATGATAAATGAGGCCCCAGATCTCTCTCACAGACAATTAGCTCAGTGAGTTAGGAGCTGGTTCTTGGTGTCAGAGGATGTGTGTTCAAGACCTAAGGAGGGAGTTAGTTGGTGATAACATATCAAAATACCAGATGGTCTTTGTGAAACAAATGCACAAAATAGATAGACTAGAATCTTACCTCAAAAACTTTTCTTTTTACAGTGGTTTCAAATCTCCCTGCACGACAGTGAATGGTGTAGTATATTTCGATGCCGATGCTGATGGAAAGATGACCACTCTTCTTTGTAGATGGTAAAAAAAGAAGTTTATTACGAAAAAAAGATGTAGTGTCAAAAAGCCGAATCTTCGAGAAGCCTCTGGAGCTTTGGCCAAAAGTCCTGACCTTATATAGTATATTCTCTAAAACTCCACCTCTCTAAACAGAAGGAGTGATTATTTAATCAACAAGAGTCAGCTGCCACACTGAGTAATGCCATCAGTTACTTTGGACTTCCTTTTCAGACAATGGTATTTACCTTGAACTGTTCGTTTATCTGTAACTGTCATGCACTCAAGGCTCAGCCATTCTGGCAGTAGGTGCCCAGCCTCTTGATACCTCTGTGGTTGAGAGACGCTGCACCCCACTCTGCCGAACAGCACGACTCCGTCTTTATTTTGATGATCATTGTTTATTATTTACTGATTGTTCCCTTTGGTTAGACAAAGGGTTGTAATAAATCCCAAAACCCTTGGTAGGTCTTTGGTTTTTCTTATTCCTCGGCAGGGGGCAATGTTTTTGCCCCCACAATCAACCCTCAGGGTAAATTACTGACTAAATTAATGACATGAGGGTAATTACTCACCCTCATGTCGACTAAGGGCTGGGAGAAGTTTCAGAGTTATCCGTGGCTTCTCTGAGTTACAGGGGGTCCCGGCGTAGCAGTGCATGTCCATATAACGGTTGCAAATGGATCGTCAGTGCGATTACTGATGCTGGTGCAAATCTCTCGAGATTTGGACGGACCAGGAAGAGGAGCTTCCGCTGCAAACAAGCTTGAAATATAGACTTATTTAATTTTTTTCTGAACAATTTCACATTTCAGGGCTTCAATACAAGACAGAAATTATATACGAGCACTATGGAAGTATTTGGATGTTTTTTGGTGTGTCTTTTTGTAATGAAGACAGTTGGTATCCATTTGCAACCGTTATATGGACATGCACTGCTACGCCGAGACCCCCTGTAACTCAGAAAAGCCACGGATAACTCTGAAACTTCTCCCAGCCCTTAGTCGACATGAGGGTGAGTAGATAATGAGTGAAATTTCAATTTTGAGTGAACTATTCCTTTAACAAATTAGGAGGTAGAAAATACACCACAATGGCTTACTCAATTTGTGAAGCTACCGTAGCACTGCCACTTGCCAATTAGCTCAGTGCGACAGACCCATCGCTGCACGGCAGCTATAATTTGAGTTGCTGTTGACTTTCTATCAGTATCAACAGTCTGGCCCTTCTCCTCTGACCTCTGGAATCCAAAAACCACTCAGTTGTCGAGTGGTTAGTGTACATATTGGCACAGTCGGAAGCAGTGATCACCGGTTCGACTTCTGACCAAGATGATCTTTACTGCATATCATTCCTCCAGTCTCACTCCCTGCTTTACTGTCTCTCTGCTCTACCATATAAAAATAAAAAATAAATGAACAGAAATAAAAAAGATAAAAATGCATTTTGGCACACTTGCTGCTCACTGGGTATTTCCTCTTTTTCGCATCCTCCGTTGAACCCTTGAGACAGCTGTGTGTAAAAATACCAGCTATCAACACAGTTTGTGAGTTGCTGCCATGTGATTGGTCGATAAGATCTTGGCGTTACCAGAGCACTGGAAAAGAGAGTAACGACACCACCATTGACTCCCGTGGTAAGGGTTTTGCGCCCCGAGTGGCAGGATATGGGTATTGCAAAAGCGCCCAGAAAACTCATTCACTCCAATGTATGTGTGTTGCCCACTTGCTTGTAAATTGATGAAAACGGCCGTGTTTTTGTTTTTAGGTGTCTTGGTCATATTAAATTATACTTATAATTTGTTTATTATGAAATGTAGATTGAAACATTAATGTAGACAACTATTTTTTTTTTTTTTTACTCGCCTATAATGTTTATCTGTAAAGGGTCCTCAATGATGCTATTAACGTGGGTGATCTATAAATGTCCTTAAATTATTGAAAATACCACACTTGCTCATTCACCAACAATGCAGAGTTGTCAGTTCAGAGGATGATTCATTCACCTCACCCCCTCCCACATTTCCCAGACAGATGTTTCCCACTGTTGTGATGCGAGGGAGGATTTGGATCTTATGGCAACTACTGTACATGCTGTCATATGAATAAAAGTGTCCGTATTGTAACCACAGAGGTGATTAATGGGACATATGATAAGAGAGACAGGCATTCTAATGGGACTTTATGCATGGTTGTAAATTTGTTTAATGGTGTGGATTATCATATCTCAGAGTTGTGGACAATCTGAATGCTGCAGGAAAATTGAAATAGAGTCAGGTCACTGTGCAGCGCTCTGCTCCTCTGTATGGACCGACACATTACACTTCCAACTACGCAGTTCCTTCAGAACATTCAGATCCATTCATCTTTTATAAACTGTAAAGAGTAGTATGTTTCATTTTGCATTCACCCATTAATGTACATGGGATACATTTTAGTGTTAAATTTTAGAAACATCAGGAACTCATGTCCTGGCTCTGCATGTCCTGTCGGTCTCAGGCAAGTACATCTGAAATCCATCAGGTCACTACACAAACAAGCTCTGAAAATATTAGACAGAAAGTCACGACAGTATCATCACTGTAAAATACTAAACAAATATAAAATGCTTCGCTTTGATAATCTAATGATGTATTCTGATGTTCGTTTAGTGTACAAAATAATTCATGTTGCCCCTCCCCCGTTGAAAACCTTCATTAAACTCTGCTCTGAGCACTCCACCAGAGCTTTAAGATCTGTCTCAAGTGGAGATTGTAATATTCCTAAGCGTAGCTCTGCCTTTGCTCAATCTGCCCTTTCTTTTAAATCTGTCAAATCATGGAACAATCTTCCAACTCTGAAACTCTGTACAGACTTCAATGTTTTTTCCCAGGAAGTCAAACAATGGATCCTAAGAAACCAGTCACGTCAGCATTAATCATGAGCCTAAATTATTTTTAACCTTGGCAAAGTGTGAAGTATTTTAATAACTGTATGTTTCTTTCTGATATGAAATATGTCTCGAGTGTTTGTGATGTTTGAGAGGGTGTATTATGCATTTTTGTGTATGGATGTTTAGAAAGCAATGTAAATTGATAATTCTTACCTTTCTATTGTTCTGATTAACCTGCCCAGGGACTACGGATGGAAAGTAGCTAGTAAGCTAAATCCGGTACAAGGCATCTCTTCTCATTTCGAGACTAATGTTATTTTGTACATTGTCCCTGATACAAATAAACTTATTAAATTAAATTAAATTAATAATAAAAACAATTGGAATTTCATCATTAGAAATAAAAGATGAGTTCTGCAGGGTGATGCAGCGGTTAGCACATGTTCTCTGCAGGTTCTCCAGCTCCCTCCCTCAGTCCAAACACATGCACACAAGGTAACCTGGCTCCACAGGGCCCATAGGTGTGAATGTGAGTGTGCGAGGTTGTTTATCACTGTCGGCACATGTGACCTGACCAGGGTGAACCTCGCCTAACATCAGCTGGGATTGGCTCCAGCCCCCCCAGTAGACAGTATAACTAATGGTTGTGTGGATGGATTCAGAGCCTTTCCTGTGGTACTCAAAACTGGGCTTTCGGTTTGCGTTATCCTTGAGTTGTGCTGAGAATATTTCTGGAGGTACTATATACTAGTTTATATAAAGTATCACAAAATGTCTTCATTTGACTCTGTAGGTTGTTAACTTCAAAAGCTATGCTCATTTCTTTTTCATTTTCTTCAGGTTCAGATTTGGGGTTAGAAATAAACCCCATGGGACATTATTTCATCCTGGTAGCTGTCAAAATAGTAAAGTAGACACTTGAAGGATTAAGAAAAATGTCAAATGTTCTTATCCAATGCACACAGTTTAAAATATACATGTGATCTAAACATTTTCAGCTTATTTTTTGTCCAAAAAAAATAACCATTCTACTGAATTCCTTGGGTCCAGAGTTGGGAAAGGTGTAGGACATTGTAGGACATTATTTCATGCTGGTACCTGTCAGAATCTTAAAATAGACAGGTGGGTAAAAGAGTAAGAGTCCAGACTAAGTTGTACTGTATATAAAGCTAATTTCTAGAAGACAGGGATGGCTTCCTAAAAGCATACTTTACCTTTTGACACTGCATTTTAGGGCAAAAAACCAACCATGAAGTCTCAGGAACTCCCTGAAGATCTCAGCGATAAAACGGTGGCAAAGACTAAAGAACAATACCAGGGTATAAAACCCCTTTAAAGCTTCTCAGCAGCTGGGACAGAGGGACACACAGGTGAATTCAGCTCAGTGAAGAATGAATGCAGCCAAAACAGAGCGGCCCTTGGAGAAAACCTGTTCCAGAGAGGAAAAGACCGGAGATTGGACTGATGCCTCACCTTTCAGCATGTCGGTGGCCGAAAGCACGCAGCCGAGACAATCCAGGAGTGGCTTTGGGACAAGTCTGAAGCAAACCAGATGAAGCCCAGACTTGAGAGGATATGTATAAGGAGGAGTGGGATAAACGGTTCAAATCCAGGTGTGCTAAGCTGTAGAGACTCACACAAGCAGACTTGAAGCTTTAATTCTTTGCCAAAGGAACTCCTGCAAAGTCCTGAGTGAAGGGTCTGCTTCTGGTAAATGAGGGAGAGTTTCATTCAGTCACTCATTCTGGAATGTCAATTGCAAAAACTGAAGAGGTTCAGCCAGGGCTGTTGCTAGGAATCCTGGGCCCCTGCCCCCTGACTTTTCATAGCCACTTTTTTTCTTACACTTTTTTTTTATCACTCTATGTTTTTGACAGTGCCAGAGCCAATATAGCCACTTATTATTATTATTGTGGAGGGCTACAGTTGCTCCAGCATAGACTAAACAATTTTTTATGTAGAATAATAGAATGATAGAAAGATTAGTCTATTGGGGGGTTTTGTGGGGCCCCAGTGGGCCCTTTCTCCCCTATGCAACAGCCCTGGGTTTAACTCTTCATTGTATTTACAATATGTTATGATAAGAACCTAAACAGTACAAGTACAGAACTGAACCGTTTTGGTGCATGAACCAACCGTGGCTTAAAAATTGAAACACCTGCTGAACCTGGAGCTGGAGGTTTTATGACAGTGAAAATATGCACACTGAATCTGTAGGGGGAGCTCTGTAGAGAAAAAGGTGACCAACACAGTGAAAAAGCGACCAGGCTCATATAAGAGTAAACATCACCACATTGGGGATATATTGATTTATGTAATTGGCAAATGACAAATGTCTGATAGAACATTATCCATTTGCAGTGACCATTATTCCCGTTGAGGTTAAAGGGACAACGAGGAGTTTTGGAAAAGCGAAGCGTTTTCCCACTACATTTATGAGCCTCTGCGCACCGTGAAATTCTTTGACCGGCGCAAGACAGACTCATGTTTTCATTCGGCGTTATTCTCATGACCCGCCGGGCAGCGTCCGCGAAACCGAAAGTAAGGAAACGCTGGTCGGCTCGCCCAGCATTAATAATAACAAAATAACGATAGAGACAAAATGATATATTTATCGAACATGGGTCCATTAACAAGTGTGGGTAACGTAGATTCATCCACATTAATATGAGACTTTTTTATTGTTGCGATATTGTTTCGTTCTGCCGCTGGAGAAACTCCTCGTTGTCCCTTTAAGCATTTGTACAACCACCATCCACGGCAACCACTTCCTGGTGACTTGGATGCTGATAATACGCGTCTCACTTGATCGTTCATTCATAAAAGATAAAAATAAAATAAAATAAAATACAAACCTCTGATTGTGATTCAATCGGCCATCACATTTCCTACAAAATGAGTTTGCTGTTGTATCGAAACAAAATTTCTAGGAGACAGGGTTGAGTGCGCTTATCTGCTAAAGCTGTTTATCTGCTAAGCTGTATGAGTCAAACTGCCTTTGTGTGTGTGCGTATGTGCGTGTGTGTGTGTGTGCGTGATGTGATCCCAGCAGAGCCACTGAAGAACTCGCTCACACACTCGTGTTCAACAAGTGTTTAACACAGATGAATGAATTTGACATGATGTGAAATTAATTTCTCCTGCATCGCATTTTCAGACAAACCAAGTTTCCAAGTGATCTGATAAGTATTTGTATGTGTGAGTGTGTGTGTGTGTGTGTGTGTGTGCTGTCTGTAGGAGTTGTACTGCAGCTCCTCAGTGACTCCTGCAGCATCAGTGAAGAACTGCCCTCAGCTCTGTCACAAACATCGTCACAAGCTTTTTTATAAATGAGACACTGAGACTCTGCAGAGAAAACGGACCTGTCTTCATTCTGTTAGTGGATACTGACATCTCAGCAGCTACCTGTTGCAGTCGATACAGTGTTATCACAGACCTACACTACAACATCAAACTCATTTTGTCAAAGCAGAGAACTTCCTCTTTTCAGGAGCAAACAGAACCATGGTTGAGTGTCTAACAAGTCATTGTAATAAGGATTAAATGTCTTTCATACCAATAGTGTTTACAGTGTTGTTACCAAAAAGAAAAAGAAACAAGAAAAGAAAAACAGACCTATCCAATCTACTGTAGGTTTGACATATGGGGTTCATAATTAACAACATTAATTGTGGTTCTCCCGCAAGATTCAGGGTTCACCACAACCAGGTGCTGTGATCTGTCCAGACACTGTGGATGAAACCATTATAGTCTCAGTCTTCCTGTCACCATAAGAGTTAAGATGATGGTTGGAGCACCTGAATTAGCAGGTAAATTAAAGGGATACTTCACCCAAAATTAATAATTCACCAATTTTCTACTCACTGTCATGCCAAGGAAGGGTTTCGGACGCTTTTGGAGTTCCAGGGTCGGTCCGGCTGGCAACGGATTTTCATATAATGGTGGCGGATAGAGCTCACTTTTGAATCGTCCAAAACATCCAAATACCTCCATACAGCTCATCCGTACTGACCCTAAAAGCGTTTTGATAACTCCGAAAGTTCTCCAAACCCTTCCTTGGCATGACGGTGAGAAGAAAATTGGTGAATTATCGATTTTGGGTGAAGTATCCCTTTAAGAGATTCAACTACCCTCACTCCTGAAATTCACAGTTTCACCAGAGAAGCATCATATGGCCTCAGACCTGGAGGTGCAGACCCTCATCCTGGCTGCTTCACACTCAGCTGTGAACTTCCCCAGTGCCCACACTGAAGGCCGAGATCTGATAAAACCAGCAAAACCACTTCATCTGCTTGGATCAGAGACCAGACCCAGGCAGAACCAAGTCCATGCCGTTCCTCCTGGACTGGATCCTCCTGTTCAGCGCTGTGCTGGGGGTCAATCATGCTTACATCATCAAACGGCAGGAGAGACGTGTGTGTTTTTATCAAAATCTGTCGGTGAGGGCAAAGTTCATCTCGTAGTGTCCACATAATCTCATAATCATTATGTTGTTTTAGTACCACCTATAATTCCTAATTATTCCTAAATTGTGAGGCATCTGCATGTTCAGCTGACCTCTGGACTACATCACTTCATTAAAACCACTTAGTTAAGAGAGTAACAACTGGAAACGGTCTTTCTCCCCCCTCATTAGCACCACAACACAGTTTCCAGCAGAAATCCAGACCAATGAAATAATATGTTACACTAATATATAATGTATTATTTTGTATGTCTTTTAATTTTACCCTTTCTTCCTTTTTTCCCTATTATATCACATTTATTGTAATATTTATTTTATTTCCTCCTATATAAGTCTATTATTTCTACAGATTACTACACAATATGCATTTCCATTCTCATTAGCCTGATGATGTGTAGCATGACATGTGGTGCAATTTTTGTGTGTTTATACACACTCATATATTGTGTATACAGTACACAATATATATTGTGAGTGAATATATATATAGGAACCAAGTATTTATTATACTTTCGATACTATAATACTATCTATATTATTATAGATATTTTTCTCATTACTACTGGTTTATGTTTTAAATGTTTCAGTCAAATTAAATTTGGCTCCTTTTCTGACAAGTTTCTCCTGATTTGTTTCCATTGATAAAAGCCATGACAGAAAAAGGATTGACCTTGCAGACCCCTCCCTCCTTTATGTAAGTATGTGTTGAACCCAAACAATGGCATGGATCCCTCTGTGCAGCAGCATGTTCCTCATCACATTACTACAGTAGATGCTGCCACCATGTGGACATAAATATTTCCAAATCAGCAAAACCACATCATCATCACCGAAGCCCATTAATGTACTAATAAACCAAGCTACAGTTTTCATGCACTTCTTTAATATATCAGTTTTTCATATTCACAACAAATACATTAAGCTTTTTTCTTCTTATGATACAGCCTTAAATATTTTTTACACTCACCATTTTTCTCAGAAGTCTGCCTATCAAAATGTCTTTTTAATCTTCCTCTTTTATTTTGAAGGTTTTATAATTTGTTACATTTGTAGTCTCCATGCCTCCTAGCAAACTGACAGTATTTCCTTTGTACAACTATTTACAGGTGAAACAAAAATTAAACAAAACAAAAAAACGACAAATCTCCATAAAGTTTTTTTTCATGATAGTTCTCAGTTGAAAAGGAATCGTTGGGGTTTAAGGTGCAGGCAAGGAGGAGAGAGAGAGAGAAAGAGAGGGAATGTTTCAGAAGAGGGTGGGGAATGAAGGAGAGAAATGCTGAAACACAAAGTTGTGCGTCGAGTGGAAGAAGATGGGAAGGAGGGCGTCTCCTCCTGTAGATGCTGTAGAACACACCTCAGTGATGATATTCTGACAGAAAAACAAAGAGGAAAATAAATACAGCACTCTGAAAGACACTGCTAATAGCTGTTAGCTTCCTCAGTGTGTGTACGACAATGTTCGGTCTGAGAGTGAAGCGGCAGATCTCCACTGCTGGGCGGGCGGCACCGGTCCCTGTGGAAGAGGACTGAGGGGGCGTCGTGTGATGCGGGTGGTCTTGACTCAAGGTCCACTTACTCCTTTGTTCACATGGTCTTCATCAGCACACATCCTGATATTTAAACCTCTCAAAAAAAAAAAAAAAAAAAAGACGATCAAAAGCACTGGGAATGCAAATAAACCTCGCGTAGAGATCGTTTTTTGCGAACTAAATGCTGAAGAAGACCACAGGATACGGTCAAAACAACTAACAAAAAATCTCAGAAATAACAAGACACATAGCTAAAACTATCTGACTGGACACACACCATTGATGAGAAGTGAGAAAACTGCTTTGGGCCAAAAAAAAAAGCCCTTAAATCTATAAAATCTACTGAGAAATAATGATTCTAAAGCAAAAAATGCAGCTTCCTGTTCAAAACTTCAGGCGTCTGCAGATTCAGCGCTGAACCAATCGCCGGTCATGATGACCTCGTCCTCCTCTTCCAGAAGTACCAGTGGTCATTTTCACCGATGTCCGAGCATCTTCCAAACTTTGAGAACCTCATGGCCGAGAAGTTCTTTTGAGTCATTAGTGATGAAACTACAAAGCGTCCTTCACCACCTTAACCAGACAAATCGCTGAGTCGTTCATCATCTTGTGGAAAAGGGGAGTTTTTCTTCAGATGTTGTGTGAAGCCGTGGACAGAGAGACTTCAGACTGGAGATATGTAATATTCTAAAAAAAAAAAAGAAAGAAAAAAGGCCTACATCTACTCTACTATGCCAGGTTAGTGTTAGCCTCATGTCTAGAGTCTCTCTCTCTCTGCTATTGGCTGGTCCGTAGTGCCAGAAACCAAAATCCACCCACACCAGTTTGTGCTCAACATCCAGAAACAGCCTAAACATGCTGTAAACTAACACCATGTGACCCAAAAAACATGGCCGCCACTTTAGCTAACAGAATGACTAACTATCGGCTATAGTTAACAATTTTTGTCATAGCCTATCTATGTATCAACCACAGCTGCCGAGGATGCTAATGCTGCTCCCTAACATCTTTTAGATGATGTTGATATTGCCAAATTTTTTGATGACTTAGGGGCAGATGAGCACAATGTGAAAACAAAACACTTGACACAAAGCCAATCTGTCTAATGTGTTAAACACTAACATGTTGTGCTAACACATAAATCCAGATGAGGAGTTAATGGAAACAAACATCAAGCGTCTTAGAACAGCTTGAATGTCTGATACACTGCAAAAACTCAAATATCTTACCAAGAATATTTGTCTTATTTCTAGTCAAAATAAATCTCATTATGCTTAAAACAAGACCCGTCACATAAAAAGTAGCTTGTTTTTAGACACTTTTCAATTCTTTCAAGCATATTTTCACTTGAAATAAGTAGAAAAATCTGATAGTGGGGCAAGTTTTTCTTTCTTATTACAAGCACAAAAAAACTTGCCTTCACTGGCAGATTTTTCTACTTATTTCAAGTGAAAATGTGTTTCAAACAAGTGAGAATCATCTAAAAACAAGTAAATTTTTAGGTGATGAGTCTTATTTTAAGTGGAAAGAGATTCATTTTGACTAGAAATGAGACATTTTGACAAGAAATAAGACAAATATTCTTGGAAAGATTTTGAGTTTTTGCAGTGTACCACACCATTCCACAAACTACGGGTCTGTTGAAGCTCGGTTTTGGTCTCCACCAGCACCAGAGAAGATCCGATACTTTAGCTGCTAAATGCTCCATAATGTTCACCAAGCTGCTCTTCCACTATTTCCCTTTTGTTCTTCTGAGATGTTTAAACCTGTGGCATCCCATTCAAAAACACATGCACTAGTCTTTTTCTTGGATTGGTTTGGCGGAATGCTTATCCACAGATACAAGATTCCCTATGTAGGAATGGCATTTTGTACTTTCAAAATAAAAGCTGAAAGCCCGGCTTAGGCAGGAATGTTGACCGCAACTACTAAACCTAGGATCACCCTTCAAAAGCTTTGCCCACAGCAGTGCAACACGTGGCCGCAAAGCCAAATCAACAGAGTGACATCACCTATGGGATGTTGGGCCACACACACCAGCTGCTAAAACATCTACCACACTGTTTCCAGACTTCACAGAGTTGGTTTTGCCCATTTTCATCTGCTCTCTGAAGCTAAATGACGTGTTCTGCACCAGATTTGGTGGATTTTGAATATGCTTCTTGTAACACATTTCATGAGCTGTCTGGAATGTCCAAATTAAAAAAGGAGGTGGCATTAATCCAGGAGAACGGCAAACAATAAGACTGTGCTGGCTTTGGGGCTAGCAGTTTTCCTTTGCTTCCAGTACTTTGTGCTAAGCTAGGCTAAACTCACAGCCCTCTCCATTTTACAGCATATGGTGGGAATGATGAGTAAGATGACATAAGTTTATCTTCTAACAAGTTGGACTGTTCCATAAAAAGGCAAAAAAAAGAAAGAAAAAATACCAAGGGTGGGTGAGGGTGCCTCATGTTTATAATGGAAAGACAAACACGACCCGTGATGTATGTGAGGAAGCAGTTCGTTGGTGTTTGGATGGATGCTTTAGCTGTGTGTTCCACCTCCAAAAAAAACATCCATTTACCAAACCAGCAGTCTTATTTTCTCAGCTCCCCGTCACACCAGGTCTGATGCCACAGCCAGCTCCGAGTCCTGAAGGCTTCATCACAATCGGAGCCTTCTCGGGGAAAAATATTCACACTCCAGCTCCTGCAGATGACTCATGCATCAGATGGATGTTGGGTCATCGGCTCTGCTCGTCAAAATTCTTCAATTTAAAAAAAAAAAAAAAAAAAAAAGTCAAGGCAAGTCGCTCATTTACTTCGATCCGTCTCTACAAAGTGCAAGTACACGAGTCACAAAGACTAAAACAAGCTTCAAAACGAAAAAAAAAAAATTGATAGCATCAAATAAAGCCGTTCTGAAAATTAATCCATAAAACAACAAGAACAAAAAAAAAAAAAAGAAGAAAAGATTCACATAAATAAGTAAATATCTGCAGGCCTGCCTGTACAGAAAAAGGCAAACAATGACAATAACAAAAAGAAAATAAAAAGAACCTGGAACACCTACAACCCCTAAACACACGCTGGAATGAAAAAAAAAAAAAAAAAGGTACAGGTGCATGTGAGTAGAAAAGGTAAAAGGTGTGATTGACAGAACATTTTCAAGACTAACGGAGCTCTCCAGAAGATCACTGGTCCTTTCAGCAGATCGCGCCGCAGCGCCTTCAGTCAGGCGGCTGCAGCAAGTAAGGTCCCCATAATAAGCTGAGTGCAATATTAAAGCCACATGATCGACAAACACCCCCACCCCCCCCAAAAAAAGAAAAATTAAATAGGAAACCAAAAAAAAAAGAAGACAGGACATGCACTTGTCACAAAAAAAGAAATCTGAGGTTGGGTTTTGTGGAAAAGCATCACAAGCTTTTGTTGCAAAGATGCCGTGTAACAACTTTGAAGCTCGAGAAGAAGCCACAAGTACTGTACACACTCCTTTAGCCGAGCACAAGCACGCTCTCATTTACATACACACACACACAAACTCACACACACACACACCCCGGGCAGCGGCTCAGCTCGGCTTCAACGGGCTCTTTAAAGCACCTCGTTTAAATTCCGTCATCAAACCAATCTGAGCTGTGCTCCTCCCTCGGCTCGGCTCGGCTCGGCTCGGCAGGCTGCAGAGGCTTTACAACGGGAAAAACCTGCAGACAAACATCCTGCTTTCACATCAACACCAAACCCTTTGTAAAAACAAAAAAATAAAATAAAAAAAGGGTGGTGGGGGGTGGTGGTGGAAATATCCAACGCCTCTAAAAGCACGCTAATGGACCTTTGTTGGTTTAGACCGAGGTTCTTTAAAGGGAACAAGGAATCCCTCTCATGCAGCTTCCAACACCAAACAAAATGAGCGTTTCTTCCTTCCAGAGATCGGCCTCTGGATTCTCTGCTGTGAATCTATAGAAAGTAAAAAAAAAAAAAAAAAAACTCCTCCTGCGTTCACATGCAAAATCTTCCCATGGATCGAGAACGGTTTTGTCAAATTCGGAGGCAAACGAGAAGGCAAAAGACGAGATTTTGCAGAATTTGGTCAGCGATTTAAAAACAAACAACTAATCAAGCGAAAGGCCTGTGCTGCAGCTACCATCTCTTGGGAAAAGAAAAAGGACCAAAAAAAGACTCATCATTTCTAGCAGCTGCTAGCTAAAAAAAATAATCAGGAAACATGAGAAATAAATGGAAAAGTAAAAATAGCTCTGTCTTTCAAGTCATCTTCCTTCAGGGTTAACCCTTCGCTGAGTGACGTCGTCCAGCTCTTCTCGGGGAAAACGGGCTCAAAGTCTGACCTCCCTGTCTCATCCGTCTGACTGGGAGAGGCTGCTTCTCCTTCCGCGGGGGCCAACCACCGCTTCGTGCCGTCACTCAAAAGAGCAGTTCAGCCGGGGCCCCCTCCCACACCCCCCCCCCGGCTGGTAAACCGGGGCCCCTCCTCCTCTTCCTCCTCCTCCTCCTCCTCTTCTTCCTCGCCCACATTGGGAGATGGCGAGATGAGTGGCACCCAGAGCCCTCGACCTCTCCTCACGTTTCTCATCCATCCGTCTCCTCTTCCTTTCCCTCCAGCAGGCAAGAAAACTGTTTTGGTATGGATAATCATTTTTTTTATTCCTTTTTGTGTCATTCAAGTTTGTTTTTTTTTGTCTTTTTTTTTCTTTCCCTAATTTGTCGTGTGTGGTTGTGGCTGTTTGCCTGCTGGACAAGCTGTTTTGGTGCCTCCGGGTGAGGCTGCCTTCTTCAGGGTGATAGAGGAAGAAAACAGCCCAGGCTCTTTGAGACTTCAAATTTTCTTTTTTTGTTGTTGTTGTTGTAGTTTTTTCTTCAGTAATGGATGAATCCACCGCAGGGACACGAGACTTTTTGAGAAGTGACGAGGGATGGACTGGTGGGATCTGCAGCACTTACTTGAATGCTGAAAACTCCCCTGAAAGACAATAATAAAGTGATGGAGAACATGAGTGAGGAAGCAGTCGTCCATTATCTAGTTACACCCATTATATATTACATCATTCAATTCAACGTAAACTAAACCCAACAGTCTCTGCTTTAATCTGTGTTGTTGGGGTTCATTAACATTGCTCATATTATCACTGAGTAGGGTTGCAAAGGGGTGGAAAATTTTCAGTAAATTTCCAGAAACTTTCCATGGGAAGTTAAGCTGGGGAATTTTGGAAATATTCCAAATTGGAAACTTGCTATGGGAATTTATGGGAATTAACTGGAAACTGGGGGGTAATTTAAACAAACTGTATCATATCTAAACATAAATGTAAGTATTTGGTTTTGTCATAAGCAGATATCCATGCAAAATAATACAATTAAAAAACATGGTATTTCAACAGATTTATTTGTGAGTAGAACTTTATCAAGTTTTAATTATTGTATGAACAATCAATTAATTTACTGAACAACAAAAACATGAATGTTGAGTAAAATGTTACCCCCCCTCCCCCCAAGTTCCCTGTTAAGGGCCAGCCTTCAATTTTGTAAATTTCGGATTTATTCCTGTTTATTCCCATATATTCCCATTAATTCCCATGGAAAGTTTCCAACTTTGAAAATTCCCAGAATTTTGCAACCCTATCACTGAGTAACTATTCATAACTTGATAATGATATGACTGTACAGAGTGATATGGTTTATGGCTCATCCTCCTCTCCGTCTGATTCTTGTGGATGTGATATTACATCATTCAATTCAACGTAAACTAAACCCAACAGTCTCTGCTTTAATCTTTGTGGTTGGGGTTTGTTAATATTATCACTGAGTAGTGAGTACTAAGTAACTAACTTGATAATATGACTGTGTCTCTGTGCCAGAGCTGGAGTGATATGGTTTATGGCTCATCCTCCTCTCTGTCTGATTCTTGTGGATGTGATAACTTTACCTTGACAGAACTTTATTTATTGCTATGATGACACAACTTTAAATGGCTCTCTCCAAAAGGAGTCATCTGACATTTATGTCATCGTCTCAGGGTGAGTTTTTAGTCACATTCAATCACCACAGTATTTAATGAAGTGTCAGATCAATCATCTCCTGACAGAATGATATTTTAGAGGATTTATACGTTGGTATCAGCAGTCTATTGGGGTTGTCTAAAAAAAAAAAAATATTGATTTATAAATGACTTCGACCTCATATATTAAAAGGGATAGTTCAACATTTTGGAAAATTGACCCATTGCCATAATCCCTATAGTCATAGCAGTAGGTTCATTACCTTTAATTGTCAGTGCAAGCTATTTTTAGAACGACGGAGCAGAGCCATGAGCTGCTCAGAGCTACGCTACGAAGGCTAATGGGATTTCTTGGTTTCCCTCATCAAACTCATCAAATACACAATCCAACAACTCCAAAACGCTCTGGTGGACAAGTTGTGACCTGCACATTCACCACGCTATGAGATAATAATGGAACATTACGAGACAGAGTTGTTTTAGAGGTAAATTCATGTAAAACCGCTGATGCGTGTAACGTTCCGTTATTATCTCATAGCGTGGTGAATGTGCAGGTCACAACTTGTCCACCAGAGCGTTTTGGAGTTGTTGGATTGTGTATTTGATGAGTTTGATTAGGGAAACCAAGAAATCAATTAGCCTCCGCAGCGTAGCTCTGAGCAGCTCGCGGCTCTGCTCCGCCGTTCTAAATATTGCTTGCAATGAGAATTAAAGGTAACAAACCTACTCTTAGAGATAATGGCAATGGGCCAATTTGCCAAAATGTTGAACTATCCCTTTAAAAGGTGTGAGCTATACTATGTATGAATCACACTGTACAACAATATAACACTGTGTGATAAACATGGAGAACAGACTGACTGGATGAGCATCAAGTGTAACATCATCTGACTTTGGTATGAAGTGACCAACAGTTACAAAGAGTTGCTGACCAATGCTGTTTAGACAGATGTTCATGAGAGCGTGTGAGTGTGTGTGTGTGTGTGTGTGTGTGTGTGTGTGTGTGTGTGTGTGTGTGTGTGTGAGCTCACCATAGCCACCGGCCTGGATGGGGGTTTTGGGTGAGGCGCAGGCGTACAAGCTGAAGTCCTCCGTCTGAAAGCCGGCTCGGTTTAACGAAGGCTCCGAGGCGCTGCGGTGAATTTTGGGTAATGAGCGAGCCAGCAGCTCGATGGATGCCAAGATCTGATGGAGTACACAGTAGAGCCGCACATTCATCAGCCAGAGTCACTTCAATAATAAATGCAAAAAAAACAAACAAACACAAAACCAAGAAAGATGCTGTGCCTAAAACCTTCCTGTGTGTTTGGATTAGACTTTCATCAGTTTCTATCCTCAACGTCCATCAGTTCTGCTCTCTGACTGGATGCAAGGCTTTTAATTTGAAAGACCTGTGCAGGAAGTGCTCCACTGACAAAAGCTTAACAGTGATAGCGGTTAAAAAGTGGTTGGAATTGATGGAGAAATTAAGCTTTTCCTATAGGTTGTCACCCATCTGTATATTATACTTCAATTATCAGGAGGTAAACATAGAGGAAATCAAACATGTCTTACTAGTGCATTCAGGAAGTATGTAGTTATGTTGCAGCCATAATCATCACAAATCTACACCATCGGCCTGTTCATATCAATCTTATGCAAGTACTCACTCCCACACAGAAAGAACCTATAGGTTTGAATATATGACATAAATAAAATTGGCCGTTTTCATATATACGCATATATGTTATATACAGCTCTGGAAAAAATTAAGAGACCACTCCAAAAATGATCAGTTTCTCTGGTTTTACTATTTATAGGTATGTGTTTGAGTAAAAAAAAATTGTTTTATTCTATCAACTACCGACAACATTTCACCCAAAATTGAAATAAAAATATTGTCATTTAGAGCTTTTATTGGCTGAAAATGACAACTTGTCAAAATAACAAAAAATATCAAGTCTTTTCAGACCTTGAATAATAATAATGCAAAGAAAACATGTTCATATTTATTCCTAAACAACACAGCAAGAATATTTTAACTCAGGGAGAGTTTATAAATCAGTTTTTGTGGGATAATGTCAATGTTTAATCCCAGCAGTGGTTTTTATAATCTTCCTATAAAACCTGATGTGGTTCAGGTGATGACCTCATCAGTGTCTCATTAAGTAGAATGAGTTGTGTTTGTGTTGGTGTTTAAAAAAGAAAAGAAAAGAATGACTGTCATACATGTAGAGATGCTTTTAAGAAACATTTGTGAAAGTGGTCTCTTAATTTTTCCAGAGCTGTATATATGGTGCATATATGCTGCTATGGTGCATATACATATATAGCATATATGCGTATATATGAAAAAGGCCAATTTTATATGTCACATATATTCAAACCTATATTAAAACCTATAGGTTCTTTCAGTGTGGGCTCTCTGATTAAATATACTGTGTATTCACAAGGTATTCAGATCAAAGGATTATAGAAACAACAGCCTGATATAAGCCTGTGTTTGAGGTCTTCACTCAATCATGTACATCCGTCTCCCTCCCCATGAAATAACATCAACACTTGTGTCTCACCTGAGGGAAGAGAGGCCGCTCCTCTCTCTTCTTCTTCAGGCAGTCTGCCATCAGTCTCTTCATGGCCTTCGGACAGTTGCTGCGCACCTTGCTGAGGTCAGGGGACAGGTAACCTCGACCCACCATGAATATGATCTGAGGGAAGAGGAGATGGATGTGAGTCAATTTGTCATTTCTTGAAAAGCTGCTGCTTCCAAAAGAGCTCAAAGACTGTGAGAGTGTTGATCATTATGAAGTGAATTAAATAAATACATTTAATTTTTTCATATTTATAATTAAATGCACAGGATGATGCATAAAGACACAATCATTTTATTTCCTCACAGTTTTTTATTTACTATAACTTATCAGATGATGCCAAATGACATCACACTTGCTCTAGATAGCAAATTGTCTTGTGCTGCTCTCTTCATAGACCTGTCTAAAGCATTTGATACTGTTGATCATTCAATTATCATCATTCTGTATTGGTTTTGATCCTGCCAGTTATTTATGGTTTAAAAGCTGCCTCTCTATTAGACTACAGTGTGTAAAACAATGTTCACTCTGACTTCCAACATATTTCAAATGGTGTTCCACAAGGCTCTGTGCTAGGGCCAGTGTTGTTCTCTATACATTAATGATATCGTCCTGCAAATTCCACCTGTATGCGGACGACACATCGTAAATGACGACTCCTCCTCAGTGGTCTTTCGACATAAAATAAAGGTCATATAATGTATCTATGACAACACATGAAGAGAAAAGAGATCTTATTCGGTAGCAGTGTGTTCGTCACCTGGTCTCTGTTGTTGATGTTGGAGTAGGGCAGCGCTCCCGACATGAGCTCGTACAGCACGATGCCGAACGCATAAACATCTGACTGGAAGCTGTAGGGGTTCTTGTCCTGCAGCCGGATCACCTCCGGAGCCTGTCAGAGCAAACACAGTGTCACATGACCCACAGACCACAACACACCAGTTTGTATTCGGGTTTGGGTTCAGGCTTTTAAAAAAACTTTGGATTTGTTATTCGTATTGGGAAGAAACCGGAAGTGGGCGTGCTAGAGAGCTAAGCCAAGCTAGGAGCCGGCTAACTTCTGCTTCAGCGCTCGGCTAACTAGAACGGGTATAAAATAATTTAATTGTGTGGCTCTTCTAGACTTTCCAAACGTAATCGGACTGAATGGATCAAATTCCAGTAGTGAAACAAGTCGTTTTGCGAATCCACCGTTTTCTAGCTGCTTCTTTTCCCGTTACTGTCTATGAGAAAAATGCTACCGCCACCTACTGTGTTGGAGTGTGAACCACAGTCACCTGGTTATGTGCTGCTGCTCATCCAAACGTTTCTTTTTCTTTAGAAAAAAGCTCCCGAATAATGAGGAGAAAGTTCGGACAGAAAAACTATTCTGGATCAAAGCATTATTTGTGTACTTCTGAATAATGTATTCAGGTTCGGTACATCCTTACTATACAATATCAATACATTTATCAGTGCATGGTATATACACAGTAGGATTATTAGTATTAGTATACTTGGAAAACTAAGACCGACCATCCACAGTATGGAGCCAGACAGCTGTTCAAACTGGTGGGAGCCACTCCAGCGGGACTTGACTGTAGCCAGGCCAAAGTCACCGATCTTCACCGTCAGATCCTCGTGGAGGAAAATATCTGGGAGGGGAGGGGGTCAAGGAAAAGTCTTCTCTTTGTTCCAAAGGATGGAGGTTATATTTTTCGGCCCTGATCCTCGGACTACAGATGAGCTGACTTAGTGGAAAGTTTTTTTTAAAAAAAGGATACTGTTGCTCTTCAGGTCTCTATGGATGATTGATTTGGCATGCAGGTAACTGAGGGGGAAGAGAAACATTATTAGACCAAACACACACACACACACACACACACACACACAGGCAAAAGCATAAAAATCTGACATGTTGTTGAAGGGAACTCACTCCATGCCCTGGGCAGTCTGCCGGGCGATGTCGATCAGCTTGATCATCTCAAACTTGGTCTCAATGATGTGCAGGTGGTGGTAGAGGCTGGAGCCTTCGCACCACTGGGTCACTATGGCCAGCTGAGGCTTGGTGGTGTAGCCCATGAACAGCAGGATGTTCACATGACGCGTTTTCCTGTGTGTAGAAACACACACACATGCACAGGTTGATGAAAAAAAAAAAGAAGTGCAGATGTTTGTAGCACAGTAGAAACAGTGACAGTGCAGTGGGTTCTCCTGGTTAAAGAGAAGGGGGATGAGGTTACCTGAGGACTCCCACTTCATTCTTGAAGGCCTGAAGCTGCTGTGGCGTAGGAGCAGTGACGTTCAACATCTTCACTGCCACGTCACCTGAGAGGAGAGGAGAGGAGAAGGGAGGGAAAGAGAGGAGAAAGGAGGGAAGGAGAGGAGAGGAGGGGAGAGGAGAAAGGAGGGAAGGAGAGGAGAGGAGAAGGGAGAGAAAGAGAGGAGAGGAGAAAGGAGGGAAGGAGAGGAGAGGAGAAGGGAGGGAAGGAGAGGAGGAGATGCCTTTAATGATCCATATTTCATTAAACCAATTGGTCACATAAGGTACTTGACTTGAATACAAGATGAGCCAATTCTTTTTTTTTTTTTTTTTTTTTTTTTTTACATTTGTCAGAGACACTTTTACAACTTTTTGTGATCTTTTTAAAATCACAATAATAAATTTAACATCCTGTCTGTGGATGCAAAACAACCCAGCCTTTACGATCTATACAAAGAGAAACCATTGTATCATCCTCGGGCAAATGATGCCAAAATTCAAATGACATGCCTGGTTGATTTGGCTGTACCTATGGTTACAGGGGGTGTTTTCCTTACAGTCAACAATACCCATTAAAGAGCAGAACCAACAGTGTGTCAGTCAGTATTGTGATGTTTTCTGACTTCTCTATTCTGTCTCTGAAATAAGGTCCAGAATGTAAAAAACTGTAATTATCCTTTGAGTGAACGTTGCACACTGAGTTAGGGAGTCAGAGTTTTTTCTGACAGGAGCACTTGGGAATAAATCAAAAATCAAGGTGTGTGTTGATAATGGTGTTCCCCAAGGATTAAAACAGGTGCCTGATAAGTTTCCTGTGGTGGTGTGAACACAGGGTGTGTGTTCTTGGTCTTACCGTGCCACTTTCCCTTGAAGACAGTTCCAAAGGATCCAGAGCCTATCCTCTGACCCAGAGTGATCTGACCCTCGGGGATTTCCCAGTCATCACTGGAGTCCCTTCTCCCCAGGGTTTTCTGCTTTACAAGGAACATGGTCAGCAAAAACACACACACAAGAAAAATAGTCCTGCAACACACTGTGACAATCTCTTACCATCTTATTGCGGTCCTCGGACGAGGATGACGACTTGCGCTCCCTCTGTTGGCATGGCGACTTCTGTGGGACCTTGACGTTGGTCAGGGAGCCGGGTAGAGAAGCAGGTGGTGTGGCCGACAGTCCTGTGGTGGAGCCTGGAGCGGGGCCGTGGAGGAAAAGAAGAGAAAGAATAACAAAAAAAAAAGAAAAAAAAGTGGAGAGAATGAGAAACACGGGTCAGAAGAAGATGAGATAAAGCTGCAGAGTCAAGAGAGAGAGAGAAAGAGAAAGACGGGAGCTGAGGCGTCTGTATCAGTTGTGTGTGTGTGTGTGTGTGTGTGTGTGTGTGTGTGTTTGGTTGACATGCAGAGGAGAGGTGAGGGGGGTGCTTTGTTGGATGGCAGTTAATGGTTTAATAATCAAAAATCCATCACTGTTATTAGCTGCTTAATTATTAATGATAGTATATCGTCTCTGCTGATTCAACTATGTTAAAAATGTATAAGTTTCAGTTTGCAATATAATATCAAGATAAATCTGAATTGTATAGCCATATTATGTTGTCTTTTATATTTGTGATTTGTGTGTGTGCGGCTGTTTTTTGTACTGGGACTGCTGAGTGCCTGTCTGCACAACAAATTTACCAGCTGGTATTAATAAAGAAACCTTGACCTTGACCTTGACCTTGATATGTACAGCTATGATAATAATAATAACATACATATACATAATAATACTATATAATAACAAAACATAATACAATACGCCAGTGGCATAGCAACATATTGTCTGTCAAGTTCCGTCCCGTGGCTGTAGTCTGCCTGCCGTCTGCCTGATTCCATGTGAATGCAGCATTAGTCTTACACCATCATGTGAGTTGGAAAATACGTCTTATATATCAATATCTTCAATCAGCAAAGATATGAAATCAATGTAAATAACCTGAGTTACTTCAAATCCAAAGATCAGATGATCAGACCACTTCACTTCTTTCTAATCAAGCATTATTTTATCAGAGACTACTAGTGTAAAACATGCCTCAAACACTGGGGTAAGGTTAACACAGTAGCACTGCTTTATAATAATTACACACTATTAGGCATTATCAAATACTTAATTCATCATTTATGAAGTATTCCTCCTACATTGATTAATATGTCATTCATAAATAGCTGTAAATGTTTAACTCTGATATTCTATATTCTAATACATATCTATTAATCTATTAAAATTATTGACACTTTGTAAATAACATCTTCTAAATAACTGGTTGTGATTGATCCAATACTGAATAAAAAATGCTGAATCATCATTTGTTATGTTAAGTATGAAAATACAATGCGTTATAAACTAAGGAAAGCTTAATAGTGTGTAGTAGTGTGTAAATAAAAAGTAATAATACAGTTTTCTAAGTCTAATTATTTTAAAAGTGTTACCTAAACTACCATTGCAATTGAAATCTTAGTCACATTATTGAAAAAAAAAGAGAAAAGTTCAGGTAAAAAAAAAACTTTCTTTTCAGTGAACTTACCCTTTAAATACTTCAGGATTTACTGATGATGTTGTGTGTAATTTTAAGCATCTAAACAAATGGGAGTAAATGGCCTCATTTTAAAGCAGCTGAAGCCTGGACTCATGTTAACTGACGCCTTTTTTTAATTATTGTGCCATAAAGAAACTGACCTTAACAACTGCTGATTCATTTGTCACAAAAGTTAACGAATCGCTGAGTAACGGAGCATCTTAATGAGATAAAAACCACCATCCAGAGGATAAAGAGGTGTCACATCAGAGTGGTGGTGTGATCAGTGTGTGATCTGTGTGTGGTCTGTGTGTGTGTGACAGAGCATGTGAGGACGTAAACAGTGGGGAAACAGAAAGAGGGGAACACACGGTGGATGTGACACAGGTATGTGTGTGTCGGGAGAGAGGGGAGGCTGGGGGTGGGGGTGGGGGAGTGGTCGGTTTGTGTGTGTGTGTGTGCGGGGGAAGTCAGTGGGATGGGTTGTGTGATGGGGGGTGAGGGGGGGTAGGAAGGAAGGGGTTGCAGGTGGAAAGACACAGGAAACACACACGGAGGCCTAACTACCTCGGAAAACGGGCTCGGGCTCAAAATCAAACACTATGTCATTGGGGTAGGAGTATAGGAGGGGGCTTGAGGTCCGTGTTCGGTGCTTCCTCAAGCAGCGGGCGGGGTGGGTCGGGGGGGCTGCAGGGCAAAGAGAGACAGACAGACCATCACTGCTACTCACCCTGCCCCTCTCACCTCTGACTACTGTTACTTGTCCAAGGATACAGCTGAGCAGAGAGCCCTCCTACCACACCGCATTTAGCAAGTTAGCTTAGCTCGGATTTCACTCGCCAAATCTATACTTAAAGGGATAGTTCAACATTTTGGCAAATTCGCCTATTGCCATAATCCCTACAGTCATAGAGGTAGGTTCATTACTTTTAATTGTCGGTGCATGTTGTTTTGAGATCAGCGGGACAGAGACGCGAGCTGCTTAGTGAACACAATGGAGGTGAATGGTACAGGTCCCCTGTCCCTCATCAAACTCATCAAATACACAATAAAACAAACTGGTGGACAAGTTGAGATCTGCACATTCACCACGCTATGAGATAATAATGTAACATTGTGAGACGGAGTTGTTTTCTAGGCAAATGCACAGCCGGAACTACATTCCAGACACGGCTGCTGGGCGGAGTGATTTCAGTATATCACTAGTATTTGCTTTATACATTATTATTTCACAGCGTTGTGAATGTGCAGGTCACAACTTCTCCACAAGAGTGTTTTGGAGTTGTTGGATTGTGTATTTGATGAGTTTGATGAGGGACAGGGGACCTGTACCATTTGTCTCCATTGTGTTTGCTGCGCAGCTCACGTCTCTGCCCCTCTGATCTCAAAACAACATTCACCGACAATTAAAAGTAATTAACCTACTCCTATGACTTTAGGGATTATGGCAATAGGCGAATTTGCCAAAATGTTGAACTATCCCTTTAACTGTGATTAATTTCAGTTTTGAACATGTTGGGAAATAGTGACATGTTCAGGTGGATGTCAGTCAGTAGTAACAGTGAGTTCAGCTTTGAATACATTTTTTTTTTAAAGCAGGGGAATCAGCTGGCTCTTTACACCATGGAGGCTGATTGGTTTGACTTTTTCCAATTGAGCTGAAAAGCTTTGTTAGCTACGTGTCCTCCTCCTGAGCCACTCTGACTCTTCCATGTGTCCTGACTGAGCTGCTGAGTGGTTTGCAGGACTGACTCGGGCTCCTCGGATCTGGACTCCATACACACACACACACACGCACACACAAAAAAGACCAAGAGCACGCAGACGGAGGATGGTGGGAAAAAAAAGCCACGGAATGAGGCTGAAGTCTGCCGTCGTGATCCTTACCTCCGTCGGACCTTGTTATACCCTGATCTCGAATCAGATCCTGAAACAAAGAGGGGGAAAAAGAATGAACACTGTCGTAATTCAAACATACACTCAATTAAATGCATCGTGCTGTACAATTTACTGTGTTCAGACTGACATGAGGTCAGTTTTAGAGGCAAAAGGCTGAGTGTATAGATACATATAGATATTAACATGTTTATGTGTCACTTTCCTGAACATGTAAAGCTGAGTGTCACCCATCAACTCAAGTTTCTCATTTATTTGAACCCATTATATAGTATATTCTAATTCTAAGGAAAAGTGATACACTGAATTTGATTTATTATAATGTCTGTTGTTTTGCACGATGCATTCGTCAGCAAGTTAAAAAATATTACACAGTATCGTTACTGTTGGCATCCATGTTGCTACAGGCCCCATATAACATATAACACATAAAACAAGGTTGTAATAATCAATATGAGATGCAATCTGTCCCATATTTTCATACACATCGTGTCCTCAGAGAGCTGTCAATAATGGGATGTCCAGTAAAAACCACAGCAGTGACAGTCCAGGAGTGGACTGGAGGTATTTATCAATGAGAAGTAAACTGATGCGTTTCGCTTTGTGGCTGCATGTTTTGTCACCCTTGATATTTTTGTCTCACTGGGTTACAAGATATTTTGTCATTTTATGTAGGCCTATATGATATGGCAGCAGCTCTGATAACATAGATAATAGCTCCTCGGTTATGTAAACTGTGGCTGCAGCTTATGGCTCTGTCGTGACTGCCCTTAAAGGGATAGTTCAATATTTTGGCAAATTGGCCCATTGCCATAATCCCTATAGTTTTAGGAGTAGGTTTGTTACCTATAATTGTCGATGCAAGCTATTTTTAGAACGGCGGAGCAGAGCCGCAAGCTGCTCAGAGCTACGCTACGGAGGCTAATGGAATTTCTTGGTTTCCCTCATCAAACTCATCAAATACACAATCCAACAACTCCAAAACGCTTCCGTGGACAAGTTGTGACCTGCACATTCACCACGCTATGAGATAATAACAGAACGTTACGAGACGGATTTGCCAAAATGTTAAACTATCCCTTTAGGGGGAACTTTTTTGTCCACTCATTAATTTGTATACATGTGGCTCCCTTATTGTTCACAAGTCTAACAAGTCAGTTTTTAGCAATAATTATCTTCATATGTGGTGCAACACATTTGTAAATCAGTTGCCTACAGTAGTTTCACCAGTGACACCACCTGACTAAAACCAGATGAAACGTGCCTACACCAATTATCTCACCCTTCATGAATCTGACCAAGAGAATCAAAGTTGTTGTACCTGCAGTCATGACAGAGCCATAAGCCAGTTTAATAATAACTGAGGAGCTATTATCTATGTTTTCTTGATTGCAGCAAATTTGCTTTTGTGAAAAGAAAATATTTTTATTCTTTAAATATGAATGATGCCCAATTTTGACTTATAAAACTAACATTCAACATGGTTAGAAACAGACTACAAGCTCACGGGGTGTATAACAGGTGGTTTCTGCATCTACTTCACTCTTCTCTCAGTTAGGTTCTTGGTTTTGTTTATTTTCCTGGGCCGGGTCATCATAGTAAAGGTCACAGTAGTCAGCTAGACCACAGAGGACAGACTCACATCGATGTTGACAGGCTCGATGGTGTTGATGTGGACGTTGGGGGCGGAGGACGAACGGTCCCGCTGGCCAAACTGGTTGCGGTGGTCCTCCTCATTGGGCCGGAAACTGGGCGGGATGGGTATGGACTTGGACGGTGACACAGAGGCGTGACATATAGACCTGGAGAAGACCAAATTAGTCAGTACGCATCTATACACACTCACTGTTTTCTTATTTTACGGAGAGACAACCCAAAAGCTTCGATTATAATGTGCGTCTGGAAAGAAAAGCTGCCAACTCCGTGTTGTGTTGCTAAAAATGATTCCACAGAGCGGTGTGAAGGTGGAGGACTCACCCGGTGGAGTCAGACGGGGGGAGCGAGGGACAGACCTCGGACACGGGGGTGGTTCCCTCCGAGCAAACCTCCTCCTGGGTGAACGGGTGGTGCTCAAAGAACTTGGACACTAGCAACAAGCTGCGGGACACACAACAAGCAACAAGGTTGCTTAGTTATTATTTAGTAACAATTATACGTAATTATTCTGTCGTTTACCACACGACTGTGAAGCTTCGAGTGAATGACGAAACACTGGATGGATAAAAATAATACAGTAAAGCAGTGGTTCCCAACCTTTTTTGGCTCGTGACCCCATTTTGATATCAAACATTTATGGCGACCCGATTTTTATGCTGCATTTAATTAGAACTCGATTTATCTTCTAGAAGGTGAAAGTATAGAACACAGTTGTTTATGATTCTGTGTGGTGTTTTTAATCATAATTTAAAAAATAATAATAATTAGTTAAAAGAATATTTTTATCCGTAATTTTTATTTATCAACTACTAGACATTTCAGGCGACCCCATTTGAATTCCAGGCGACCGCACGTGGGGTCCTGAACCCAAGGTTGGAAAACACTGCAGTAAAGTATAGTATAAAAAAAATCATCCCATCATTTTTTCATTATATGTTTGCATACAACTATCAATTGCACACCTATTCCACACGTAACTCTTGCCACCTTAGAACCCAATATTGTTGTACCTCCCAATCACAGTTCTGTATACTTTATCGTGGGCCAAGAATATGGAATTTATTACCTTAATTAATGTATCTTTACAACAATTTAGGAGAGCACTAAAGTCACTCCTGCTAACCAGTCAATACTTTCCACATGGCCTGCCTATCTAAACTGGGATTACTTTATATTTTTTATCATATGTCTATCGAGCTTTTGTATTGCATTGTACAATGTTAAATCATGTTAAACTATGTTTGTATTTATAGAACTGTAGTCGGAGAATGCCACCCTACAAGCCCCTGTAGGGTTTTTTTTGGCATTTCCCCTTCACATTGTCTTGGATTTTAAGTGATTAAACTACAGCAGAGCTTGGTTTCACACCACAGCATGCACAGTATAGTATTTAAAAACTAAATATCCCTTTCAACTATTCTATAATCAAACCATTCTCTCACAATTAAAGCTAACAACTGAAAATCCACGCCCTTCAGTATTTTTACACCAGAAAATAAACCCACAATTGCAACAAGGAGACACAAATGAACAAACATATTGCAACAACTTCTTCTACTAGTACTACTTATAATAGAAAATAAAAATAGTAATACAAATAAAGTAAAATAAAAACATTTAAATAAAAATGTAGAGTAGGGTCAGTTCCAGGCTGGTCACAGTGTGACGGTCTCTCCACTCTGTGTGTGTGTGTGTGTGTGTGTGTGTGTGTGTGTGTGTGTGTGTGTGTGTGTGTGTGTGTGTGTGTGTGTGTGTGTGTGTGTGTGTGTGTGTGACTTACTCTAGCTGGTCGTAGTTGACACACATGAGGGGAACCTCGGTGCTGCAGCGCTGGTGGAACTTGTAACCACAGGTCTGACAGCGGAAACCCTGGAACAGCAGCTTTCTGCAGAAGTCACAGAAGGCCAGCGTGAAGAAGGTCTTCCTCACCTGTCAATCAAAAAACACACACACACAAAATGTGCAATCGGGTTGGGTAACATAAGCCATACAATCAGGATACAGCGCAAGCGTTTCCTATGATTTTTTATCTAACAGTACTTACAAAGTTGTGTGTGGTGAGCGGCACGTTCTCCAATACTTCTACATGGAGCTCCTCTCCTGTCAGCCAGGAGATGTCTGTGTCCCAGCCAATAGGCTTCTTCTCTCTGAAACAGGAAGTTAACATCCCACTGATTCATATAGTCGGATTATGACATCATATATAGTTTTAGCTCAGGTGCTCAATGCTTCCCATTTCTCCACCCATGGTAAATTCAATTGGACTTAGACTTGGAAAGACACACACACTTGTCTACAGTTGAGAACATAAATTGGGTCAATGAAGGAACTCTGGTGGCCAGAACAAGGAATATTATTATTAGGTTGTTTTTTATAGACATAATTATGTACATATATATCTTTTTTCTATGATATTTTTTTTGCTAACAAGTTTTTCTATACAATTTTGTCTAGTGGGGCTTATTCATACCCCGGACAGATGTAAATTGTCCCTCTTGAATTTTCTACTTTGTGCATCCCTCCTCCTCTGGGAGAGGCAGCTCATTGATTACACACAGGTTAAAGGGATAGTTCAACATTTTGGCAAATTGGCCCATTGTCATAATCCCTATAGTCATAGCAGTAGGTTTGTTACCTAAAATTGTCGGTGCAAGCTATTTTTAGAATGGTGGAGCAGAGCCGCGAGCTGCTCAGAGCTACACTACGGAGGCTAATGGGATTTTTTGGTTTCCCTCATCAAACTCATCATATTCACAATCCAACAAGTTGTGGCCTGCACATTCACCACACTATGAGATAATAACAGAACATTACGAGACAGAGTTGTTTTCGAGGCAAATGCAGAGACTGCTTGATGAAAAAATGTCCCTGAAGGCAACGCGCAGCAGCGGATTTGTATGAATTTACCTCGAAAACAACTCTGTCTCGTAACGTTCTGTTATTATCTCATAGCGTGGTGAATGTGCAGGTCACAACTTGTCCACCAGAGCGTTGTGGAGTTGTTGGATTGTGTATTTGATGAGTTTGATGAGGGAAACCAAGAAATCCCATGAGCCTCCGTAGCGTAGCTCTGAGCAGCTCACGGCTCTGCTCCGCCGTTCTAAAAATAGCTTGCACCGACAATTAAAGGTAACAAACGTCTTAGCGCTGATGGCTCCTCACTGCTGCACCGTATCAGGTGTTACAATAATGTTGTCTATTATATTCTATTATTTTGTGTGTACATGTTTTAACATGCACCCAGACCTGATGATATTAATCTTTTGGAGTTGTGTGGATGTTTTCCACATTTTGTTATTAAAAAAGGAACTGTCTTCAGAGACCAGAGACATGATGATGATTGTGGCACAGATCTGGAGAAGGGTATGGAAATATTTCTGCTGCACGAAGCCAATATGAGGCATCAGGGAGAAACTTCCAGAGGGTCAATCATCACTGCAGCTCTTCACTGCTAGACAGAGGCGTCTCTCCTCAGTGCAAGTTGAAAAAAAAGCACCTGAGAACTCTCCCAGCTGAAGCTCTCAGAGTTGCAAGTGCAAATATAGTGCATTATGTAACAAACACCGTCACTTCAAACTAGTGCACGATCCGGCAGGAGGGAGTGTGTATGTGTAATGCATCAGTGTGTTGTTTGGTTAGTGTTGTGGGTCAGTGACAGACTTACCCATCCTGTATCCTGTACACTGCGCAGCACTCTGGGATCAGGCCTCGCATCATCAGAGCTTTCTTCAGTGAGTCCCTCACGGTCATCCCGCAGCGGGCCGGCACCTGAACGCAGCACACAACAAAACGGCGGCGCACCAGACTTAACAAACAGGAGGCGAATGAGCTGAGATAACAGCAGCGAGTCTGGAGGTGCTGCAACGTCTGAGTAAGAGCGTTTCAGAGCATTTACATTGGTCAGCAGCACGGCTTCAGGCCCGGCAACGGCTGTTTTTATCTGCAGCTTCTCATCAAAGTGAAAGTTAAGACAGCTACTGTGTATTCACTAGTAAAACATCCTGTAAATAGACATATCCATGCCACTGGTGACAGGTACGTATTGGGCTGTCAATCCCCCCCCCCCCCCCCCCCCCCCCGAAATCAGATTTGAGTTTCTAATGCTTCATTATGTTAAATATTTGAATTATATTTAACTTTTTTATGTGTTTTTTAGCTCATTATATACACCTATACCAGCTTATTATTACTACATCCTGTGTCCACTAAAGGGCATTCCAACCAAATCTGCTATGTAACATTTGCACACACTCAATATAAAACTTCAAGAAGGGAAATCGAAATATTATTAGTGGTGCAACGGATCACAGTTGATCGATCGATTTTTGATCTATCGATTTTTTTATCGGATCGATCAATAAAAAGAAAAGAAAAGAAAAAAAAAAAGAAAAAAAGAATGTGAGCATGTAGTAGGGCAATTAAAAAAAAAATGCTCATAAATTTGAAGCTGCAGCTCTACGTTGTGCACAACAACAACTAAATAGTTTGTTTTATCAACATGTTTACTACGTTAATGGACTGAAGGATGAACTGATTACATTTTGGTAGCTAAAGGTCAAAGGTCAAACTGAGCTCATTGGACATGTTTTTTGCCTTGTGAAAGCAATATTGTCTCTTGGACACAAAGGCAACCTGATAAGATTTTGATGGTTAAACGTCAAAGGTCACCTCAGTGCCATAAGAAAATACGTTTTAGCCAGTACTCAAGACTTCGTACAGGAATTTCACACAAATGGTTCATATTTTATGACCCTAGATAAACAGAGATGTAACCTGGAACTGATCTGATTGGTGGAAGAAGTCAACCAATCAAAATTTCCAACCATAAAACCACTTTCAATACATTTACATCCACTGAGAAGACGCCAGACGTACCACTGTCCTCTGTTTGTTGGGCAGGAAGACCCTGACGATGGGTTTCTGAGGGGAGCGGGGGTTGGCTCGGCTGGCGTCGGTGGGGGTCTGTAACACGGCCAGGGTGTTGGGGGCCGAGGGAAAGGCCTGAGCGCCGCCGCCGCCTCCGCCTCCGACCCCGCAGCCTCCCATCTTGACCTCCAGCAGGGCCGGCATGGGGGACGGAGAGCAGGAAAAGTCTGTACCGTTCCCCATGGCCTCCAGCAGCTGCTGCTCCCTCTGCTGCAGGGCGTCCAGCTTACTGGTGTACTCCTCATAGGCCTGACGGAGAACACACGGCAGGGAGACTTCACTCATCGGCTTCAAATTCTCAGATGTGCATGGTGAGATTTTCTAAAAGCAAGGCACTCTTACCTCTAGATATATGGAGGGAGGGTTGTGTTCTCCTCCGAACTTGTCCAGAAGAGCCTCTAAGTGTTCTTGTGTCAACTTTATCATCTGTTTGATATTCCATATCTGTGGAGAGACACAACAAACAATGTTAAAGCAGCACTATGTAGTTTTCCGACCTCAAAATAATGTTTTTAAACTCATTGAAGTGGTAGAAAAACGGTTCATAGGATGAACAGTGCCGACGCTGCAGCCTGAGTGGGGGTCGTGCCGTCTGGAACTAGCTTTCCTGTTCGAGTAGGAACGCAGCGCTACCGCGGTCCTGGTACACTGCAGTTCCCAGCTCAAGCCCTGAGCTCCCTGCTCCTCCCACCCACACACCAGCACCCTGCGATGGGCTGCATGGCTAACCCATAGGGTTGCAAAAATTTTGTTGGAAAATTTCCATGGGAATTAACGGGAATATAAAGGAATATATGGGAATTAAAAGGAATATATGGAAATAATGGGAATATATGGGAATAAACGGGAATATATGGGAATTAACGGGAATATATGGGAATTAACGGGAATAAACAGGAATATATAGGAATAAACAGGAATATATGGGAATGAACAGGAATATATGGGAATCAATGGGAATATATGGGAATAAACAGGAATATATGGGAATTAACGGGAATAAATCCGAAATTTGCAAAACTGAAGGTTGGCCCTTAACAGGGAACTGGGAGGGGGGGGTCATGTTTTTTAATTGTATTATTTTGCATGGATGTCTGCTTATTACAAAACAAAACTCCCAATTTCCAGTTAAAGGGACAACGAGGAGTTTCTATTCGGTTATAAAAAAGTCTCACGTTAATGTGGATGAATCTCCGCTACCCACACTTGTTAATGGGCCCATTTTCGATAAATATATCGTTCTGTCTCTATCGTTATTTTGTTATTATTAGTGGTGGCGGAAGTGCTGGTCGAGCCGACCAGCGTTTCCTTCGTTGCGAATCATGAGAATAACGCAGCCGCATCGCCGTTTATGGTCGGAACTACGGTGGTATGTGAACCTCTTTGAACCTCTGACTTTAATTATTGATGAATGAAAACATGAGTCCGTCTTGCGCCCTATCAAAGAAATGTACGGTGCGCGCGGAGGCTCATAAATGTAGTGTGAAAACGCTTCGCTTTTCCAAAACTCCTCGTTGTCCCTTTAATTCCCATAATTCCCGGGGAAAGTTTCCAATTTGGAATATTTCCCAAATTCCCCAGGTTAACTTCCCATGGAAAGTTTCTGGTAATTTAACGGAAATTTACTGGAAATTTTCCGTCCCTTTGCAACCCTACTAACCGATCTCCCCTCCAGAGCTCCAGAAACAAAAATGTAGAGTCTGAGAATGAATCTTCTCATGATCCCTCAGATCAAGAGTCTCAGTTTATAATAAGTTTATAATAAGACCAGGATGTAATGACACTGCATTTCACTTCAAAGTCATCACTTCATCACACGAGGCCGTCATAAAATCTTACAGGACTTGTTGGGACGCCCTTATTGACACTAAGCACAGAGTAGATTTTTTTTCTTTTTAATGTTCACAACAAAATATAACACAACCAGCACAGCTTGTACTTGTGTAAACTGTGTGCCGCTGCTTGGGGCTGGTATGAAATGATACTACTGCAGACCTTCAAATAAATACTAGTTTAGACGTCCAAAAACACTCCACACTGTGAAGCAGCTGATCAATAAACTCAAGACAGGCAGTATACAGCGACAGGTACTAGGCTACATGCATGACTGTAGTTGATACTGATGCACTTATTTCCCATCATCTCCCATCACAGACAGTATAGTAGAGCTCCAGTACCACATATCAAAACAAAACCATGAACCTAACCCTAACCGTTTAGGACAGCCTTTAGGACAGACTACTGTTAACTCCTAAATACCAAGATGTCCCAGGAACTCCTCCACATGATTCTGCAACTTCAATCAGTACTGACAGGAAGTAGCAACGGAGATCACATTTCTCCTATGTCGGTTTCCTAGCTCCATTTAAAATACATAAAAAGCCTTTAATGGCTGAGTACTGTGTCTTTAAGAGCTATCCTAACCAAACACACTGATCTCAGACTGTCTACTTGTGGTTCCTTGCAGCAGAGCCTTCAGCTCTCAGTCTCCTCCTCTGTTGAGCCAGCTCAGTCTGCTTCAGGAGGCAGACACCTGCTCTACATGAAGGACTAGAGCTACAGTTTATGGTTGGAGCTGGATCAGTTCAGCCTTTAGCCGTCTTTTAGTTGTGCTGCTATAGGTCAGGGGATCTCCCATGATGCCTCCATCCTTCTCTCTTTCTGTCCTTCCCAATTGCATTTTTATCACACTACTGCATGTCATTAACTTTCTGTGTTCTCTCTTTCCTGTAATTTGTGCTTTTTTCTCTCTCCATCTCTCCATCTCTCTCTCTGTCCCTGTCCTCATTCTGCAGGTAACTCTCTGGAGCTGCAAGATCCAGATCTGTCACAACATTCACCATCATTATCATCATTATTATTAATATTATTAATACTATTTGATGTTGCCTTCATTGCTACTGTTGTTATTGATTATTGAACCTGCACCTGTGTGTATTGTTCCCATTATCATTATTACAATCAATCTAAATAGTTATAAACGACAGTATTTAAACCTGTTCCTCATCTTTTATTTCCCTCTTCTCTTTCTCCTTGTTTCAAAACCACAAATGACCAAACAGTGATTCCAGTAACACCAAAGTAAAAGTAAAAAACACACACTATGAAACATCCAAATAGCGAGCAAAATTTGCTGCAAGATGTTCGTTCGTTGTTGTAAACCATTGGATGTTTGATGTAGACACGGAAGAACATTCGCAGCAAATCTCACGCATGCGCACAAACATCAACAGCCACTGGGAGCTACTGCTACAACAAGGCTGAAAACAGAGATCAGATACATTTTTTTCGAACAACTTTTTCATGTGTTTTCATGTCACTTGGGTCAGTACAGACGAGCAGTATGGAGATATTTGGATGTTTCATATGTGTGTTTTGGACGATTCAAAAGTAAGCTCTATCTGCCGCCATTATATGAAACTCCAAAAGCGTTTTGATGACTCCAAAAGTTCTCCAAACCCTTCCTTGGCATGATGGTGAGTAGAAAATTGGTGAATTATCGATTTTGGGTGAAGTATCCCTTTAACAATGATGCAAAAATATCAACAACCTGTCTATCCATCATCGGTAAGCTACATCAATACGTAGCCTGGCTATTGTAAAGCATCTGTTTTCTTTGGAAAGTCCAGTAATCACAGTGTGGAAGTAAAGAGAGAGGAACAAATGTAGTGAATAATGAATAATGCTGATAACAATAGCAGCTGATGCTACAGGACTAGCAAGTGGCAGCAACGAGGTCAATTTCAATTGCCCGTTTATTCGATTGCGGTGGTGCACCAAAGTGTTCCCACACTACACACACAACTTTTTTTTTTTCGTCAACCAATCCACGGACCACTTGCGCGCCGATCCGTGGATCACCAAACGGATCACGGATCAACGACAATCTGTTGCACCACGTCCACTAGTAGTTAGGGCCATCAAATCCATCCATGTTCCCTGCCTGACATCTTGGCTGTGGTGAACCACACCATTTCCCAAAAAGAAGACATCAACGTCCATTTTGGTCATCAACATAAACCTACAACTTGATGAATGGGCCAGGTGAGCAGTCACTTGTGAGGTTCTTGTACTTTTTGTGAGTTTCTACCCCTAAGTTTCAACTCCACTATCGGTCAGAGGTCTTGGATACTGGTCACTTTTCAAATCAGAATTTTTCAAACTCTCCTAGTTAAGTGAAGGTAGTAAATGAATCCATCAAAAAAAAAATGTATACAATTGCTAACCTGAACACAATAAGTTCTCTTCTGGTGCTGAGAGTGTGAGTGAGAGCTATGGACTGGAGGCCTTGAAGTACATCCATGACCACTACAGGCCACAAAAGGGGTGCAGTCCAGTAGCAGGTAGCACAGAGGCCTTGCATTGACTAGCTTCCGGCCAGTTGGTACAATTTAGACACAGGGGGTTAGGGTTAGACACAGGTTAAGGACTAATTTTGAGAAAAATCTTAGAAATGTGGGAACATAGGCATGGACCCCAGCCATGGCCCCTGGTGCCGGAGGAGTAGGCCCTACATACTTTGGGATTTTCTCCCACCTTAAACAAGTCTTGCTGATTTTCCAAAATTGGCTTTTTGTCGACTGTTCGTTCTTTGTTGATCTGAGACACTGAGTTACAATGCTTCAGAACATTTTTGCAATGTTTTAATTGATATCACAATTTCATTTTAGGGTTACCTACCAAATAGTAGGGGTAATTAGGCCTTTATTTCACTTGAACCAGCAAGTGGACAAACATGATCTGCCCCTTACCGCCTATAGACAACTGAACAGTGGTGCCAATGGAGAAAGCCTACTGGCAGACCACCAAGAGCTGAACAGCTGAGAGGACTGGTGAAGCCAGCAGAATTGAAAAGTCACAGCTTCTGATATTAAACTGATTGGGCTCATTATCAATGATTGTTTCAGTTAATTAGGCCTCTAAAACTGTTCCTCCCAAAATGGATGACGTGGTGCCCATAACAATGATTTTTCATGTATCGTGTGTGGCCTTTGTTGTGCTACATTCTGCAGTGTCCATCAAGGTAGGGCATGACCTTTGATGTCATTACTGACATCTAAAAGGGCTGTGTCTCAATTCATCAGAAAAGATGGTAACCAAAGTAACAAGGCAGTTTTGAATAAACAAGGAATCTTAATGCTGCACTTCCTTGGGTCCTCAGCAATACACCCGCCAAGTTTGAAATCAATCTCATGAATTGTTGAGAACGTTAAAATACAGGCAGAAAGATGTGGTCCTCATATCACTGTGGCTACGGCCGCGTCGTCACACTCTCTTTTTTCGATCTTCTCGTCAGCTCCAAACTCCCTCGTGTGCCCCACGATTACGGACCACAGCGTGGTTTTCAGCAGTCGGCTAACTTCACATTTTAGTATCGCTTCGGCTCGCTTGGAACCCGGGCTGAGCCGTTACCAAAAAAGTACCAGGTAGAGGCTAGTGGAAAGGCAAAAAAATTGAGTACAGCCATGCCGTGCCGTACCGCACTAGCGGAAAAGCGCCATTAATGTTGGAATAGGCAGAACCTGCCTGTCAGTAACATGTCAGAATTTCAAAACTGAGCCCCACTAATGCCAGGAGATGACATTAAATAAAACAAATAAATAAAAATGCTCAATAATGTGTTTGGGGCTTATATACAGTAATGTTAACAGTGCTTCATAACAAGGCTACAGATTTGTACTCCCACAGACACACAGCCACAGCTCAGCTATCCCCACAGTGACCCTATCAAAGCTCCATCCAGGTCCCTACTTTCCAGCAACACAGAGTATGAAGCAGCTTCTCATGGTTGCTGAGCCGACTATGAGCTCTTCCTTGTGTCTTACCTATTGAAATCACACCAGGCCTCTCCCTTTTTAAAAAATATGCTGGAAAAACATAGCATACACTTATCTGCATCCCTTCTTAATTATAATGCATGTAAATAAATGGTGTTCATTTGCCATTCTGGAGACAAGGCTCAGTGTATTGGAAGTGCTCCTCTGCTTCCCTGCAGTTCCTGAGAAGCTGTGCCCACAACGTCCAAAAGGTGTAGCCCTAGTGCGCACCTAGCTGTTGGAGTCACATGAGGCCAAGTGTGAATGGCAGTTAATTTCCTGGTAAGCGATGAAAGACATTGGCTGCGTTTCCCAGATTCGATCTTTCTTAAGGACTTAAGAAGGCTCTTAAGAAGGGTTCGGCTAAGAAGGAGCGCTAAGATACGGGTGTTTCCCAGATGCGTTCTTAACTGCCTTCTTAAGATCACGCCAAAGAAGCTTCTTAAGAAGCTCTTAACGGGAGCTGTCCACCACCACGGTACTGAAACTGAATCAATCGATGCCAGGCAAATCGATTATTATATCACACGCCACCTAATACACACATAGATCACACACAGTGACAAGCGCAGCTGCACCGACGGGCGATGAATAAACCGAAAACGGGATTTCCACTTGTCAAACACGGGGTTAACACAGGTCCCGGTGTCCGCGGGCCTGATTAGAAACTTCTCCGCTGTTGTTGCCGCGTTGGTCACGGGCAGCGACGGACTGGCCGTAGATGACACGGCACAGCCGCGTAAAGATGCGGCCAGACGGCTGCGTGACCATGTGATTGATGTGTGTGAAAATAAAAAATAAAAATGTGCGCAGGGGCTGGCTGGTTTACAGCCAGACAACTCTGGAAAGGATGAAAACACAAGGTAGCAAATAGCTCACTTCATAGAGTATCCCCACTGCAAGTTGAAGCATTGCTGTGGTCTGGGTTCAAATCCACCCAATAGAAAATTATTTTGGTGGTCAACACGTTTTTCTTTTCTCATCATCATTAAATGATCAATGCAAGGCTACATATGTATATAGGCTACATATATATTTAGGCAGTGGAGTGTTAATGCGTGACAGTCTTTTTGGTGCCAGTATAAAATGGCACAGGAGGATCAGTGTCACGGCTGCCACACTCCGTGACACTGACCCTTGCTTGCGATGCCCCCACCACACCAAGAAGCTGCCCACTGTGTAAAAACACGATGAAACAGCGACACTAGGGGTTGATTTAAGAACGGTTGTTTTTGATGTTCATGCAGATATGGGACGTGGATGTGTGCGTAAAAAGTTATGATGAATGATGATGATTAATTTTATTTGTGTGCCTGATGTGCAGAGCACATGTTATTCCTCATATTTAGTTTATTATTGTTCTTATTTTATTTCTTTATCTCTTTATTTTTTATTTCGGCACATAATTTAATGTTTTAAACATACGATGTGCACTGTTTAATATCTTGCTTAGTGTGATATTGATTTGCCTTGAAAACGTGAGCGTTGGTCGCTAAGAAGACTCGTAAGAGTGGGTCCGCTCGATCTTACATTTCCTTCTTAGTGAAAGATCTTCTTAGGCTAAGAGCGACTCTGGGAAACACGTTCTTCTTTCACAGCGTTCTTAAGAGCGCTCCAAAGAAGATCTTAGCGCTAAGAGCTTCTTAACAAATCTGGGAAACGCGGCCATTGTTGGTGATCCACCCAATATAAATTATGCCCATGTTTGTCATCTTATGAGTGTCCCTTACCCTTCAGGGGTAGGTAAACTGCTGAGTCTTGCCCAGAGGAGTTGATGCTCCAGTTGAGCCATGTATTTCTGTAGAGTTTGGTTGGTTTCCCTGACAAGTCTATACATTCAGTGGATGAATTTAGACATCTATCTGAAGTCAGATTATTTATTATATCTAAACCACTGTGGTTTTCTTCAAGAACCCCTCCATATTTGGCTGCATTCATCTTTCCCTTAATTGTGATCGGTCTCCTGGCTTTCTTAAAGCCCCAGTGTGTAACTTATTTGGCTTTTTAGTAGCAAAAATTAAATATTGCTCCCATAAATACGTATTTTGTCGTTACAAATACATAAGTGGGCGACGCACCGAACCTTTAACTTAATATTAAATATAACTGTGAACTAGTTGCTTTGCTATTTATGTTTTAACTGCCAGGTTCTTTCTTTCCTTCAAACTCAACCTGCTCTCATGAACTGAATGACTGACATACAGGGATACAAAGTCATAAGGCCAACCAAAATGGCAGTATTGCTCCCAGTGCCTCTGATGGTCAGACCAACTATGACTTTTGAGGTGACATTGGTCAAAAAAAAAAATCAACCAATGCCCATTAACATCATAGCCTACTTTTGTCCACATCATTCTGCATTCACTTCTGGTGGTAATGCATTTATTACTCTAATGCGACTGATCGGCAGTAATGTAAACACAATAGTATAGCTTAAGAGCACAACCACTATAAACAGTCCTGTATATGGTAGTTAAACCTGAAATACAGTGACTACACTACAATCTGGCCTGTAGGAGTGACCTGCAGCCCCAAAATTAGTTTCAAAAACATGCAATCACCAATCAAAGCACATCACACGGAGGCTGTGACAGTTATAGCAGCTCAAACCAGGGATGAGATACAACAGACCAATTTTTCTAGTTAGCACAGCAGCTAGCAGCTCACTCTTCTCTCCAGCTTGTGTGTGTGTGTGTGTGTGTGTGTGTGTGTGTGTGTGTGTGTGTGTGTGTGTGTGTGTGTGTGTGTGTGTGTGTGTGTGTGTGTGTGTGTGTGTGTGTGTGTGTGTGTGTGTGTGTGTGTGTGCGCTCTGTAACGGCATGTGATGACACTGCTCCCTGTAGTTGTGTGTGTCCTCTCCAAACAGATAGGCAAACCTGGCTGGCTGTGTAAAAGGAGTCAACCTGCGGCTTTTAAGCAGGTTTTATCCACATTTTAACAAAAAAGATGATCTAAGATGATCAAAAAATAAAAGGGGCTTCAATCTAGCCAATCTAAGACCTGATTGATGGAGCGCTGGTGAGATGATCGTCCTTCCTGTAGCCTAAGTTAAGTCTGCAGAGAACTTCTAGGGCTTGATGCTTACTGTTTTGGGCAAGGAGCATCACTTTTTGTTAACTAACTTAAAGGAGAATTCCAGTCATTTTCTAAGTAACGCTCTACAGCTCTAGGTCCACGAGTCTGACCATGGGAAAAAATCTGAGAAAAATATGTGCAGCCAGGACCTAGCTCTCCTCCTGCAGCTGCGCTACGCTGCAGTTAAACAGTGAAGTAATGGGGGCAATTCTTCTAACCGTGACTTTGGCTTCTATATAATGCTCAAAATATCACTACAAATGCTTTGCAACATCCACCAGTTCCTTACCACACAACACTGAGTGTGCATCACTCTGTTAATGTGAGAGAGCAGTGTTAACGTGTGTTTTATCATGTAGTTCTGTTTACTCAGCTTCCTGGGTAGACCTTACTAGTCGAGCTCGGGACCGTTTCCATATGAACAAGACAAAAACGTGAGGAAAACATCGATTTAGAAGGGAAAAAAATGATATTGGATGGGAAAAACTGTTTTTTTCCCATTTACCCAGGTCTCCCCAACATTAGATTTAGGCTAGATGGAAAAAAATGATTTTGGATGGGGAAAAGCTGTTTTTTTTTTTCATCCAAAATCCTTTTCCTTTTAAATCCATGTTTTCCTCGGGTTTTTGTCTTTGTTGATGGAAACAGTCCCAATTTTTTCCTATGGTCGCACTCGGGGACCTAGTGCTGTAGAGCGTTACTTAGAAAATGACCAGAATTCTCCTTTAAGAATGCTTTAAGTACATCAGGGGATTTCCCTCAGTAAAAGGACAGCAATGGACAAATTGAAGTGAATTTTAAAAAGTACATTCGGTTTTTAATCCATTCATACTATAAGAATTATTTCTGCTTAAAATTGTATAAGGGGGGCCAAAATAATCTGCTCAGTCTGATTGTCGATCACTGATCAGGTCTTTATTGTAGACTCTGAACATCACTTTTTCGTTGAACTATTGGCAACATGAATCTCCAGTGGTTTAGTGCTGTGCAGTGCGCCACTGTTGAAATTTTAATGTCTTTTATTCAGACAGGTGCTCCTAGTGAGCAAGTCATGTTTCCATTGTAGCGACCCCTGCCTGAACAAGGCAGAACTTTAGAAATGGTCTTGCACCTTTATACCCTGATCTATGACTAACTAGTTTTATCGTGGAGGTTCTTTGGAGTTCAAATCCTGGTTCCTATCTGGTTCTGATACGCAGTGTGAATTGTGGGACCTTTCAGATGTATACATTTCCACAAAAGTACTTGAGTCAAGTGCTGCAGCAAAGCACCCGACCACAAAACAGACAGAATACTTGTGTAAATGAAGGATTTCAGTTTAGATTTCTAATAGATAAACACACTGCTTATGACCGACTCCTCTAGACTTTAGCTGTCCTTAGGTTTAGACATGTTTCTCCTTCCATCAAGCCAGCAGCAGCTTTTATCAACAGATAAAAGGTTGAAAACAGCTGGAGTTATGAGTTAATGTTTAATCGAAGGGGATGCGAGAGAAGACACATTGTCACATTAGACTGCTCTGAAAACAAAATTCCAAAATATAATACGTTTATTATTGCTTGGTGTGCAGATATGACATGTCTTCTGGGCTCTGGAGGTTTGTACTGATGATGCCAACGTCAATATAATATGACTTTGGATCTAATACAGAAGAAGTCAATGTTATGATTTGGGGCTAGCAAAAAATAAAGTGTGTCCAAGCTAATTTCCATCGGTAGAATTCCATTAGCCTATATATTTAACATAGAATTATACATAATAGTATTGAATGGCCCCATCGTGTCATGGGTAGGCTAGTGTGGGAATAAGTTTGAATTTTATTTGCACAAACTGTCACAACATTACTATTTATTGTACTGATGGAAATTTGCTTGGACACACTTTAAATTCCATTTGCTGCATCATGGGAGATGTAGGATACACTATTGCGCCTTTAGTGCTGAAAGTCAAGCCATGCCATTTCTTCATCTGTCTGTTGTAGATCCTTCAACTTTAAGGATGCACTGTATTAAAATCACTGTATTACGTTTTGAATGCATCTCAAGTACATCTCACTGGAGCTCTCTCATGTTCCTGTAAATTAAAAAACGATGCCATAGGTGTGGCCATTGGCAATCAGATAAACTATAGCCAATAAGGCTATAGCCTTTTTTTCTTTTCGGCTTCCAGATTTCTTGCCATTATAAGCGGCAACTGTTCAACCTTAACTCACTTCTTCCATCTGCCAACCCTGAGCACCTCCATTCATGCTGTGCATGTGTCCACCACAAGGTTCTTGAGCCCTGCGTGATCCTCCCTCTTCTCCCTGCTCTGCCATCAGATCAGGTCTCTTAATGCCCTGGCATTTACTTGTGCGTGTGTAATGTACTGTACTTTTTTAAATATATATCGAAATTGACTTAAAAATGACTTTTAATTGTGCATTTCATTTGTGAAACCAGAGAGGATGGAAACAGATCTCCATTCAGGTGAGGCAAAGCTGTTGCTAGTGGCAAATTTAGCATTTTACGATCACTATAATGTCTGCAAATGAAATGAAAAAAAAACAGTATAATGATAATAAAATCAGCTCTATTGACTTATTGGATAAGTGAGGGCATAAAAAAGAATCAAAAAGACTTTTGGATTGCCCATGATGGGCACGGACATTCGCCCAAATGTACAATATCACAGTCAAACTGCAAAACTCTCAGCTCCAGTCTAAAACAAAAATGACCTGAGGTCAGAGGCCATGTAAGTCAAAGAGGGGGGCTCCAAAACACACCTGGTTAACGCCAACAGAGGTAGAATATCTGATTTTTTAGCAGTTCATCATTTATTATACATTTCATGTGAATGCTATTGGCTGTGAGACGAACAGCATCCTTGCTAATACGCTGTTGCCTGCTGTCATGGTCAAGCAGCGAGGCCTCTGATCTGCAGACTGGAGACAGATTTCCAGGCTAGGCTACATGGTCACTGTGCATTAAATGATGAGGACACACACACAGCCTGGCTGATGGGTCCGCCTGCGTGTGTGCGCGCGCCCCCCGTGTGTGTGTGTGTGTATGTGTGTGTGTAGGTGGGGGCGGTGATTGTAAAGCCTGTAATATAAATAAAAAGTAGCCTGTGTTGCACCCGCAAAAAAAAAAAAAAAAAAACACAGGCACGACTTGATTTAGCCTCCACCTCCTCCTCCTCCTCCTCCACCACCACCACCACCATCATCACCATCATCATCATCAGTGAACCCCCTGCGGACTGGTGAAAATGAAACTTATTCGGGGCGCGTTACAATGTAGAAGAATGCGTTAGAGAGCGGCGTAGTGTTGCGTTGTCTTTGTTGTGTCAACAGCGGTGTTTGGTGTGTGCTCCCCCGGTGGCGCACCGGGCTGCAGCTGCAGCGAGGAGGAAAAAACGAAGCCAGGAGCGAGTGGAATAAAGCACAGGCCCCGAAATAAACACAGGCTCCGCCGAATAAAACCTTCCTCTCCCCCCCCCCTCCTCCTCCTCCTCCACCCCCCCTGCTCTGCTCTGCTCGCATCACTCTGTCGCATTTTTCTGAAAAAAGGGGGTAGGGTTAGGGTTACACATTTTAGCCCCCATCGTCTTTGCCACCCCCCGCAGCCTACCCCTCTCCTCCTGCACTGCAGCCCCCCCAACGATCCATGTTAACAGCCGGTGTTTCCTGAACATTTACATCCAATTACCTCCACTCGGAGCCCGTGTCCCCTGCTTAGCCCAGACACGCTATACCCGCCGCCGCCACCGCTGCTGCTGCTGCCGCCGCAGCGCTTAGCTTACCTCCTCATCCTGCGGACCTCCGGGGATCCCCGACGAGCAGGAGGAGTCCAGCCCGGCGCCCAGCTCCTCCAGGCCCCGCTCGCTGCCCGGCTCCCGCTCCGCGGTGTCTCCGTTAAAGACGGGCGGTGGGGACTCGGCGCTGCTCAACGCCGCCATTTTAAACTGCGAGAAACTGAGTGGAAAATAATAAGAGGGAAACGCAGGGTGGTGGTGAGGACAGGAGGGGGAGACAGAGACGCAGGACGGGAGGACTGATCCCGACTGGATGGATGGATGGACCACAACAACTAGCTACTACTACTGTTATACTTGGCAACACGTTCACCGCCTGGATAAGGAAGGGTTTAGAGGTGCACGCGCTCCCTTCACTGGGTGACAGAAATGTGAAAACCACTAGCCTAAGCCAAGGTTAAAATCCATATTTTAATTAATAAACCTCAAATAAAAGGAGATTTAAATGACTATTAATGTTGAATTCTATCCAAATGTGTTTAAAATACAGCTAAATGTTAAAATAACCCATGAACTCCATGATATAGGCTATCTCCAATCACGCCTTATCAAAAATATTGGAAACAATGTCTAGGCCTATAGCTACTTCTACTCAATTCGTTAGGCTATAGCCTATAGTTAACAATATTGTTTCATTGGAAGAAAAATAAATATCTCTGTCACTTTATCACTTATATTTTCACATTATTCTGGAAAAATCATTTAGCCTACAACCTGTTTTCAAAAATCACAGTCACTACAAACTTCCTGTAGGTGGAGCTATCCTATGTGTTTGATCGGTCACTGTCATTTCATCCAGTCCTATCAGAACTTTTGTTTTGGTCATCCACGCAAAAGGCAGGGCCTCAGGGTGATGTAATAATAGCCTATAGGTTCGGTTGTCTGTTAAAAAAATAAAATTTCTGAAAAAAATTACTTTCTTTTTTTTGATACGCAGTGGACGTCATTGTGTCTCAATTGTGGTCAATTAGTTGGTCATTGTGGCTTGAAGCCACATCTCTTTTTTGTGATCATTTATTGAACTTATCCTTTTTTTTTTTTTTTTAGAAATTGAACTTATAACAGATGTGGCAGGCAATAAATGTGCAAAAATAACAGAAATGATAGAGGTATAATGAAATAAATAAATAAAGCCACATCTGAAACCAACCAATATGCCTTTTTTTTCTGCATTTCATCATTTTCTGTGGTGTACCTATCAGCAGTGACTCAGTGCAGGTCAGAATATTACTAAAGCCCTCCTGTTGCCAAAGTGCTTTCCCAATAATTATTTTGAGGCTTAAAAAATGTCTGGTCTGGTGTTAGATGCACCTGTGTGTTTAGCAGCTATCCAGCTCTTATGTAGCTACTGTGTTTTATTGCAGCATTTTTGAACAGCATGTCAAACACACTATATATTTCTCACATTGACTTTATTTTGAAAACACTAAATATGCCGGTTTCTTTGCAAGATCACATGAGGTACAATATCATGGCACTGGACCAAAATCCATGAATCTTGAAAAGACAGGACCACAGGCCTGTTGATGTTCTATATGTGTTCACATGATCATAGTAATCCGCTTGTTTTCATAGTAACCAATAGAATTTGATTGGCTACCTCTTTCTCCATATTGCTTCACCCCCTACAACTTAAATCACACATGTTCAGCATTAAAACAATGGAATCCCATTGAGTACAACAGACATGGATGAGAATGCATCACATATGTGATTACCCGTGCCAACATGTTGAAGGGTTAGGGTAGACCGATGGAACTGATTGAGGATCAGCAGTGATAGTGTACACAGTCCAATGCTGTCTGCCTCCATTATAAAAAACAAAACAAAAAGTTCTGTGGAAAGATGAAGCAGCAGAAACGATGCAGCTCATTTCTTCTTGGTCGCTCTCTTCCCCTCTCCTTTGTTTGGCTTCCCTTTTCCTCTCAGTTTCCTCATGCGACGCATTTCGTCTTTGAAGTCTTCATGCTCATCTCTGAAAAGGAAGAGAAAACAGTTATTGCAGGTAACATCTACTGGGATTGGAAAACGTGAGAGTGCTGTGGATTTATACTTAATGTACCAGGTTGGTACATTATTTGGTTGAATATTTTTATTTTAAACACAGGCACTCGTGTGTGACCCTTTTAATGTTCAGCAGCTCAATTGAGTGACAAATGGAGAAAGTGTTGATAATTAAATCACTTATATTTAATTTAAAAAATGCATAAAATGTCCAAAACCAAGCTTAAACTGTTGCTACAAGTCAAAACCTGCATGAACATCCAAGGGCAGGTGAGCAGTTTCCACATTACCTGAACAGTCCCATGAACCTCAGCTTCTGGGTCATGGCGTAGTAAATCTTGTGCTGTGGGTACCACTCGTACACCTCCTTCGTCTTGGCCATGGGAGGCTCCCGGAACAGCTGGACCACCTTCATAGACCTGGGGTCTGTCGGACGCACAACCTCCCCGAAGATCTGTGCGCTCAGTCTGGCCATGCGTGTAGCGTAGTTGGACAGACCGGCCATGGCTATTAAAGCAGAGCGGAGAGAAGTTAGGGACGTAGAATGAAACACATTGGCTATATCATCAATAATCATCACAATCAGTGTTTTCTTAACTGCAGTTTGTTATTATTTCACTGTTAACATATACAATATCCATGCAATACATCCTAGTCACAACCTAAAATATCTTATTGTTATTTGCCATACATCAGATGGAGTTTCCATTCAAATGGCACTTTGCTGGTGAACTTTTAAGTTAAATTACAATGCAACTACTGACAGATATAATTCCAGCTGTTGCATTTAAGATTCAATCAATCAATCAATCAAATTTTATTTATATAGCACATTTCAAAGCAAATAAATGCCGTTCAAAGTGATTTACATTTGATTGAAAAAAGTATAAGAGGTGAAACAAGAAGAATAACATGGAGACTAATGCACTAAGTTTAAAAGCAACAATAAAATATAGCAATAGTAAAAAATACTTTTAACAACTGTAATGGAAATGTTTATGTTTATGACCCTTGATTGAACTTTGAAGATGTATGCTCATGAACTTTAGGTGAACTTCAAAGAAAGCGCAAGTTGCACGTCTGCTGTGCATAGAGCAGTATGCAGGTGTCCGACTTGGTTCCTGTTATTTTATGATAATTATGCTTAAGCAAGCAGTTGTCTCCATATCCAAAACCATAGTGAGATGTCAACGAAATGTCAACATGCCGAAGTGTGAAAAAACCTTATAATTAACCTTATAATAGTCCAGTGACATGTCATGAGCGCTAAGTGCAAACTTGTACTATGCAAACTTATTCTGCAAGAATGCAATAATGTTATTGGACAATGTATGATGCCGCCTCCAAGGAGGAGCACATGGCTCCTTCCTGCTCTTGTGCCTATGTAACCTGACGTTACCAATTCTCAGTGTGCACTCTCGTACAGACTTTTGTGTGTATGACAGTCCACCTCTTGCAAGATCAAATAAAGTACTTAAAGTGAAACCTCAATTTGCTGGACTTATGATTTTCTCTCTCACAAGTTAAAGGAAATTTCCACGACACAACAATAAAATGTAATAAAGTAGAATAAAATAAAATGCAGGATAGAAATATAGGGCAAAATATAAAAAAAAACACTCAAAAGAAAAATAATGATAAGAGAGAAAAAAAGAAGAATGACAATTTTATATCATCAAATATAATCCCAATGGTTAGGATCATGATCTAAAATGTAACCACTATCCTCACTGCATCAATCAAAGCAGAGATGGTAGCTCTCAGAGAATCTGGATAGAAGGCTACACAGAGAGGTGTATTATGGGATGTGATAACAAACATGATCACTTTTATCCATCTTAATAGTACAATATAAATGCCTTTACACTTTTGATTGTACATTAGAGCAAAATATAATTTTAGACATTCAAATAAAATCCCCAAAATCTACACACTGATCTAAAGGGATAGTTCAACATTTTGGCAAGGTTGCCTATTGCCATAATCTCTATAATCATAGGAGTAGGCTACCTTTAATTATCAGTGCATGTTGTTTTGAGATCCACGGGGCAGTGGTGTGAGCTGCTCAGTGAACAGTACAGGTCCCCTGTCCCTCAAAACTCATCAAATACACAATCCAACAACTCCAAAACGCTCTCATGGACAAGTTGTGCCCTGCACATTCACCACGCAACATTAAAATAATCATGTAATGTAACATTACAACATATGAAGCAAATACTTGGAACTACTTGCGCTTTTGAAATCACTCCACCCACCAGCCGTGTCTGAAACATAGTTCCGGCTTGGCATTTGCCTCAAAAACAACTCTGTCTTGTAATGTTACATGATTATTTCATAGCGTGGTGAATGTGCAGGTCACAACTTCTCCAGGAGAGCGTTTTGGAGTTGTTGGATTGTGCATTTGATGAGTTTGATGAGGGACAGGGGACCTGTACCATTCACCTCCATTGTGTTCACTGAGCAGCTCACGTCTCTGCCCCGCTGATCTCAAAACAGCTTGTACCAACAATTAAAGGTAATGAACCTACACCTATGACTATAGGGATTATGGCAATAGGCGAATTTGCCAAAATGTTGAACTGTCCCTTTAAGCTATTCAGTTATCAGACAAACACTGTGAACTCATGTTGCTGTACACACCTTTCCTGTTTTAGTGGTTTCATCTAAACTAGGTGTTAGCTAACTTCCCTCAGACATGATGTAAAGCCCTTTGCAACAACATGGCTGACAGCATTTCAACTGTCAACTTCTATCTTCTTCGCAATAAAACGGTGTCTTACCTGAGGCTGCAGTCACTCAGAGATTAGTTAAACGCAGTATAACCTCTCGTAATATGAGTTAAATTCAACGTGAAACGGTATCAGTCGTTAAATTAACCGTAATGTTTTAGCCGCCGTTCACCTTCACACACCGCACCGCCATGACAGGCTCCACTGCGCATGACACGGCGTCCGAGAAGCTGATTGGCTACTGGCGTTCACTTCCTGTTTTCTTATATTTCCTTTTTTTACGTACACTTTTTAAGATTTGTCACACGAATACGTTTTATGTTCCCATACAAACCTCATGTTAACGCGCCGTCATTATTAATGTAATCTAAAGTTCGTTTTTATGCACTCAGGCGGTGACCGGAAGTCCGTCACTTTTAAGAGAGCCGTAGGTTTGACAGACTGCACAAAGGTTCCGCCTAGCTGCCAGATGGCTGTCGGCTCATTTCACTTCGAGCCTCAGTGGCTTTCTTTGTTTACACAGTGATGTATTATTTACTCTTTCATTTGACTTTATCATCACCATGGCAATAAACCATAATGAAGCAAGCAATACTTTTTTGTTAAAGCAGATATCAGTGGAATGTTTTTGTTAATATAAGTCCTAAATAGTCCTATTTTCCGTCAGCAATCACTTACATGAAGTATTTCAGCCTAAACACGAGTCTCTCCGTCACTCTGCTCTGCTGTAACCCGAGGAGAAAATTTTCCTTGTGGGATACAAGTGTTATCCAATGAGGAGAGAGAACGGCATGAAGGGCTGTGTGTGCAGCCAAGGGATGCGCGTGAATGTGGTGACGTAGCACGAGGACCAATTGATGCCTGACAAGGGCGGGGGCTGCTAACTCATGGTGCGTTCAAAGAAACTCGTACTTTGTGTTTTTCCTTCCTGTGAAGTCATACCAGTTCGATCTGGTACGAGTTCACGGGTCGGAAGTTACGAGTGGCCGTTATAGGGAACTTTCACAGACAACAGGATGGTAAAAACACGAGCTACGGGTTACCTGGAACGCTACCAAGTCGTAGTTGTGACTTGAAGCTGTAACTTACGGTTTCAAAAGCCTGCCTTGAACGCAGCATTAGCCGAAACGGCCGTGAAGCTGATATCTGCTTTAAGGTGATGTTTGCTGTAGTTCCATCTGTTTTATCACTCTGTAACCTATTGTTCTTTTTTGGTCTGTGGTAGGTTATAATGATTTGTATGTGTTCTGATTGTGTGACATAATGTATAATTTATCTGTATGCACTAAGAATATTTTGGATGTATTGAGGTCATGTTATTGAGGCGGACAGCTGCATGTTATCCTCACCTGATCAAGCTATCCTCTACTGTCTGGCGAAGAGCAAACCCCTATTGCTCGAAATGTCACAATAAATTATTACGCAGAGTCCTGCAGAGTTGCGAGTACCTTTATTCTTTTTAGTTTGCTTAATGTTTGTACTCAGCACCTGCCCTCGTTGGTGTGATGTGCGTGTCTACTTTGTTTTTTTTTCTGTCTTTTTTGTAATTGTCAATTTGTTTGTCTCATTGTTTTACACTTTCTACTCTTCATGTTGGAGTGGGAATAGCCCGCCAATTGAGACCTGTGTTTTCAATTGGTAAAACCTAAATAAATAACAAGAACCAGTTCCAGCCCCATTTAGCCTTATTGAAGTTGATGAAGCTGCTGTTTGTCACCACAGAGTTAAATAAAAGCAAGACTGTTTTGTTCTTGTCGTTGTTGTTTTTCCATCAAAGTTGCAAAAGTGAAGCTCAGTCGAGGAGAGCAAAAATTAGGGCTTTTCAAATTGCGATTATCTGATTAATACTTAATTTGATTAGGCCTACAGATAGCCTAATAAACCTCACCTGAACAGATATTTAATAAATTTGTTAAAATCACATGACTCTCCACCCTACCTGCATCACCACACCCCCAAGGTTATAACCCCGCCCTCTGACCTTTGACCTCGCTCTTTCCCTCCAAATCTTTGCAGGAACAAAGACAGGTGGAATGACCTTTTTACCTTTGTTTATTGACTTGAACTGCAGTTGTTTGAAAGTTATTATATTGATTTTCTTTTTTTCTGAGATACCTGAGTTTGACCTTAGAGTCTGTTACCACAATTGTGGATGCATTAAGGATGAATAACCCTAACCCATCAATTTTGGTGGTCACAGGTCACAGTGACCTTACTAAACACGATTTTGGCCTTGTGAACACAATATTTCCAGACCTGCTGACTGACAAACAAACTGATCAAAGGTCAAAGTCCTCATTCAGGGATTTCTTCCAATTTAATACAAACATTCACTGGATCTCAAGGACAAACGTATTAGATTTTGGTGGTCAAATGTCAAGTTGTGATGTTACAAAACAGTTTTAGACATTGCTCAATACCTCCCACAGAAGTTATGACAAAATGTCACACAAATGATTAATATTTTATATGAGCGAGTCAGGATAAAAGGGGGATATACAACCCATAGGTGGAACATCTGTGAGGCGGTAATTCTAATTTCTTGCATGAGTGCACACTTTGTGGGAACTGGTTTTCACTTGAGCTGTGTGGGTCAACCACCTGTTGATGGAAACATTGTTAATGGAGATGTTCTTGCCCTGCATAGTCCTTTGTCAAACCATGTCTATTCCATATGAATTTATTTAGTGTTGGATTGGGTGCGCATACATTTTTGCCATAAAATGTATTATAAATTGGTGTCTGCAACATTTTTTTATTATAATTATTATGACAAAATTAAGCAGCAGAAATGCATATGGCAATATAATGTTCAAAACCCATTGATGTGTAATCCATTGTAGTTTTCACACCCCATTTAATAACTGAATAATTTTCAATTCTTTGCTTTATATCATTTTTAGAACTTGTGATAAGAACATATGGAGTTTGTTTGCTTGGCCATAGACCATAAAACCACCAGCCAGACTGAACGCTGGAGCTCTTGTCAGGTGAACACCTTGAACAAGGCTGTGATGGATCACCAGCATGTCTGCTCAGCAGCTCCAACCTCCATGGTCAGCAGAGAGCTCCATATGTGAAAGTTCAGTGCAGACTAGACTACATGGTGGTCAGATGTAGCTTCAAGGCAGGTGGGTCCAGTGGTCAGCAGATAAGGGAGTTGAACAGGCCAGCTGCCAGAACCAAGGATTCATTCACTATGTCTGCAAAATGAGGAGAGGGAGAAGCCGAACACCTGTTGAAGCCTCCCTCTGGTGCCACCACTAGTTCAACTATGTCTGATACATGGTTTTCAAGTAGTTTAGGTCCCAGATTGCTTTGCCTGTGGAGCTGCTGTCAGTAAAACTGGTACAAAATTCAGTTTTATTTTGAGTTACAGTGACAGCCTCCTTCAGACAAAAGACTTCCTTATTTGTCTTTGTCATGCAAGAAGCATTTTCCACAGGTCTTTCAAGGAGCTGGATCACATCTCTCCAGTTACACCCAAATCACACAGTAGCACTGTTACTGACTTCTCCATGTCAGAACTGTGTGTAGTTCACTGGTTTTAATGAATCAGGCTATAGTGGACGCAGTATGTTCGCAGTGATCATGGTTGATCCATTAAAGCTCACTGGTGTTAGTTCAAACATAGAGGGATTGACGTAAGGTGTCATCATCTTAAAACACAGGTAGATAGTCTTATGTGCTTCACAGGTTTATATAAAAGTAAAAGTGGGTCTTGGTGCTTTAATGCAGTGTCCATGTTATTTTTTATGTCAAATTGAATAAGCTACAGAGCAGAGTCTGAAGGACAAATAATAGGTAATTGTCCAACTGCTTTGGTCTGGATTGTATTGTAGATCATGGTTTATTGTGTGAAATAGTGCAGTGTGTGTGCAGATCTCAAGACATACTGTATACCACCCCAGAAAAGTGGGATATTATGTCTATTTTACTTTGCATTCTGCAAATTGTGGAATTTAATTTAAATATATGCTTTTTCCCATGCACCCTCTATATGTCAATATTCTGTCCAACACTTCTTGCACGTTACACTTTGTTTTTTTGGTCAGCTTTTGTTAGATTTGACAACATGAGAGTTGGAGCTGTCAGTGTATTTCCACTGTCTTTACAATCTATTAACAGCAGAGGGCACCAGATACAAAGAAAACCGCAGCTCAGCATCCACAGCAGCAGAGTGGCCGCCTCATGGTAACCACTGAAAGTCAAATGATCCATCACAAACTTGGACCACAGACTCTGGAGGGGACACACACACACACACACACAGACACACACATCAAAATGAATACTGGGCACCTCTGCCACAAGTATAGGGCTGGAATTCAAGTTGGTGTCTGCCCTTCAGCCGCAGCAGAGCAGCAGTTCATCAAATTAGCCTCCATTGGTCATTTAATAATACTGACTTCATGGTTGTGCAGCCAACTGACCTCACAGCTACTTGGCAGTAACACATTTGTTACTGTATTTTATATTGCCTAATATAATGTGTTCTGCTGAATTACATTTGGGTTTCTATATGCATCAATTCAACATAATAACAGAAATGATGACAATTAACATGCAAATGGTAAAGTATTAGCCAGAATAATGAATATATTGATAAATTGAGTTTATTTATGAAGTGTTTTGTCTGTCCTGACTGAGTATGGTGCCATGTGCAGGAAAGACACCATCAAAATACCACTCACTATATCTTACTTATATGTACTTTCTTGTGCCTCTGATTTGGTCTCCACCAGCTCTTCAGAAAACCTCCGGCTCTATCGCTGCTGAATGTTCATCAGCTGGTCCCTGAGTGTGTCTGTGTGCTGCTGTAGTGGTGAGCAGGTGGTGAACTGTGGATTTACCAGAGCAAATTCAGAGCAGCTGGTGCTGCTGCTGCTGCTGCAAACAAGTTGAGAGAGGAGAAACAGAAGAAACACAACAATGAGCTAAGAAAGGGGCAAAAATATTCTGTAGAGACACATTTTAATTTAGATTAGTTACTTGATCCATTGCTCCTTTAAAGATATTATTTAGTGCAGCTCCTGTATGATGAATATCTAGTGCAACGGTATAGATGATACTATTAGTCATGAATTAAATAAGGATGGAAAGAGTTTATCCTTCAGGGAACCTGTGTATAGTATGATGATGAACCACTTTAATGGCAATTCCCAGATTTTTAACCCATTATGTATAAGGCCTAACTAAACTAGGCTATATTTGTTCCATATAAGGGTATAGAGGAGGCCAAGTTCACTATAAAGAATAAAAGTAGTCTTCTTCACAGAGCCTTAAAATGGCTGAGACCAGCACTGCTCCAGTGTGGCCTGGAGTTAAGTGTAGCCTATTAGTTCATAATTAATAATTATGTAGATTAATGTACTTTTGTAAAGATCTATTTTGTACATTATCTTATTTCCTCGGGTTCACTTAAGTAACTACAGAACAGACACACAGTAGGCCTATAAACCCAATGTTCTGTTTTTTCATTTAGATGTAACACCGGATGATCCACCTCGCTGTGTGTTAACTGATGGCTCAGGTCGGCGGAGTGATATGATGTAAGGCAGTGATGTGATGTATGACGATTGCAAATATCCCCCGTGTGTCCTTGCTCTACCTATAACCCAACTAGACTCATTCATTCATAGTTCACACTGAGAATAACACATTATCAAGTGATATAGGCCTAATTAAACACGCATTATTCTTTAATATTACAAAACCTATATCATTATAGTATAAAATCTCCAGTTTGTAATGTGAGAATTAAAAATTAAAAGTACTAATTGCCCACAAAACACATAGGCTAATTACCCTTTGTCGCGTGTCACTGAGCAGTTATAAATGTTTGGATTTGCTTCTATAAAAAAATAGTGCGACTTCGCTATAAATTATAGAAAATAATTGTTATGTCAAATACCATGTAGCCTGTAAGCTAACACGGTGCTCCTGTAGACAGGCTGCTGGTGATTGGTCCTCGGTCGGGCCTGTGCTCTGTAGCAGCTGCCGTCATCCAGCAGACGTGAGCGGATGCGAACCAGTCCGGCTGATCCCTCACTCTCCGCCGCTGCTGCTGCTGCTGCTGCTGGACCGCACGGTGCTCGGTTCGGACTCCCCAGGTAAGACTACACTGACACCTGACATTATGATTATTATTATTAGGCTATTACTTATTTTTTTATTTTTTAAGAATGATATTGCATTCATAAATAGGATGGATGATTCCCTCTAAGGTGTTTCTCCAGTTTTCCCCTCCTATCTCCTCTTTGTCGATGCAGTCAGGACAGGAGGGGGGTGTTATGTGAGTTATAGTCTAGATGTTATGCTTGATTGGCGGTGAATGCTGTGCTGATGTGTTCGGGGTGTGTGTGTGCGTCTGTGCGCCTGTGCGTGTGCGTCTGCGTGTGCGTATGTGTGTTGGTGTCGCCCTGCTCACAGACAGATGGATGCTGAGGATCCGGGAGCTGAGATGAGATAAGCCTCCTCTCCTTCTCTCCTCTCTCTACCTCCGCCGAGCTGCTGCAGCGACGCGCGCACATAAGAAGGACGTGGGCACGTTTCTTTGGGGGGTCGAAAACACCGGAATACATCGGTCTGGGTATATAGCCTATCGATCCGAGCCGTGCTGCTGTGAACTGTCCCTTTTTTTTGAGACTATTATTATTATTATTATTCAACTTGCACACAGTCGCCTTCTTGATGATGATCCCGATGCTGCTCTCCAGAGGTGATGTGAGCTGAACTGAGCCAAAAAGAGGAGGAGGTGGTGGTGGTGGTGGTGGTGGTGGTGGTAGTTGGGGGGGTGGGGGGGTTGGAGGAGAAGCCGCAGAGGAGCTTGTCCGTCTGTTGAGGCTGCAGATGCGGCTGTGATCGAGTTGACCTGAAAGCGAGCATGGCCGCCGGGAAGTTGCTGCTCTACGCCGGGCTCTCTCTGTCTCTGTGCGCCCTGGGCATGCTGGCCGTGGCGATGTGCTCCGACCACTGGTACGAGACCGACGCCAGGAGGTACAGGGAGCGGTGCCGAAGCTTTTCCAGCCGCCGCAAGGACCCGGGCTTCATCTACATCCCCAACAACAGCCTGCCGCTGCGGGCCAGCCGGAGCGATCGAGGCAGCAGCAGTAGTGGTAGTGTTAGTAGTGTTAGTGGTGTTAGTGGTAGTGGTCTGCCCCGCTGGGAGGAGAAGCTGCTGCTGGCCCGGAATCGGCGGCAGCTGTTCGCCATGAGCGCCGCGGATGAGTGCAGCCGGCAGTACAACTCCACCAACATGGGGCTGTGGAGGAAATGTCACCGGCTGGGCTTTGACCAAGAAATGGAAGACCTCATCCGGAAAGGTAAGGATCAGGATGAATGAAAATGAATGAATGAATGAATGAATGAAAAATAATCGACTCAAAAGTTGTTGCAGAAACAAGCACCGTGCATCCCAGACAGTAAACGCACCATGACATTTATTATGAGAAATCAATCAGTCTGCCCCCCCCCCCCCCTCCTCCTCCTCTTCCTCCTCTTCCTCCTCCTCCCATGTGTGTTGATTGTTCATTTGACCAAAAGGGCGAGCAAGGGCATCGAGCTATTTCCCTTGCTATTGCTAGGGAGCAAATGTTTGTCTAAAGGCATGCACGTACGGCGTCACTGGCTGTGTGTGTGTTGAGGAGGGATGGATGGACGTCCTGTGGCTGCAGACCTGCTTGTTGTCATGCTTTTTTTTTTTTTTTTTTGCAGAAGAGAAGAGGTGCATGTTAATTACGATTCTGGGGAAGAAAAAAAACCAGTGCGTGCATGTTTCCCCTCTGTTTTCATAGGTCTTGATTGTCGCTCTCTTGTAGTTTAAGTGGTGCTCGCTCGACCCCTGCTCCTGCACATAATGACATAATCATTTCCTGGGAGTGTATCGGTTTCCAGGGATCCATGTTTGTGTAGACAGACTTTATATTATGCATGGTTGGGTCCCTATGCAAATAAAAGAGAGAGCTAACTGTGGCCCTCCTGTTTATTCCCACCCCCAGTGTCATATACCCAGGAATCGTGCAACAGCAGGTAGATTAAATCGCCCTCTTAAAACCAGATTCTGACACACAGGCTCATTTTTTAAGACGTGGCTGGCAGCGGCGGTAATGCATGACCCCATTTCAAAGGTTGTCACCTTAAGGAGTGGCATGTAGACAGTTCCTGCCATTTATCAGGGGGAAAATGCTGTTATTGTGGGGCAGCGAGGTTCACAGAATTTAAAAATATGATGCTTTAATGGTTTGTTTTGAGGAGGTTTATGTTTTTCAAGGCAGGTTCTGTGTTTAAAAAAGATGGAGGCTGAGCTTTCTGATGGGAAATACTGGCCCGAGTCAAAGCTAGAAGAGGAAAGGGTGTGTGTGTATACTCTGAATACATCTGTGTGCGTGCATGTGTGTGTGTTGCAGCTGTGGCTTCCTTTGAGAATGCCTCAATGGCCTTGATGGCCTACCATCTGCAGTAATGGGCAGCTCACAGTCAGTGTGTTCAGTGATCAGATGAATGCCTCCATAGAGGGGCGTGTGATCTATTCCAGCTCCTCTCCGCTAACCCATCAGCATGTGGAGAAAAAAAAAGAAGCAGGAGCGTGCTTTGTCATCGCCAAGCATCTGAACGCTCAACTTCACACCGAGGGGGTCAATAAGAACAACATTGTGGGGATTAACAGGGTTTTTTTTTTTTTTTATCTCCGTGTGCTCTACAGCGTGATCTAATGTCGGCACTTAAAGCTCACACTCACGGCTGCAGGTTCATGATGCAGGGACACCCAGCAGCCAACAACAACATGCACCCACCTTACCATTTCAGCTCTCCTATAGTAACTACTACTTATAATTCCACTGCTGCCCTAAGCTTGCATGAAATATATATTATGATATAGCACTTTTAAATGACAGTTCAACATTTTGGCAAATTGGCCCATTGCCATAATCGCTATAGTCATAGAAGTAGGTTTGTTATACCTTTAATTGTCGGTGCAAGCTGTTTTTAGATCGGTGGAGCAGAGCCGTGAGCTGCTCAGAGCTACACTACGGAGGCTAATGGGATTTCTTGGTTTCCCTCATCAAACTCATCAAATACACAATCCAACAACTCCAAAACACTCCGGTGGACAAGTTGTGACCTGCACATTCACCACGCTATGAGATAATAACGGAACATTACGAGACAGAGTTCTTTTCGAGGCAAATGCAGAGACTTCTTGCTGAAAAACTGCCCCCGACGGGAACTCACATCAGCAGTTTTGCATGAATTTACCTCGAAAAACCCAGTGTTACTACAGGGTGGATAGGGATTTTTTCCTCTAAATCATGTTTTCCTCACAGTCTTTTGCTATATGTTTATTGTTCTGCACTGACTGCTGCTACAACCATTACTACAGCTAATGCCTTTGTTCATAATATTCCTACTGTGCTACAGCTGCTATGTCTTCTACTGCTTCTACTTCGATTGCTCCGACAGCTCTACCTCCTTCTACTACTGCTGCTGTTACTAATTTAGCCTCTACTCCTATTACTACTACTAGCCAGCATAGTGTCTACACCTACTATCTATTACACCTATATTTCTACTGCTAGAACCACTGCTACACCTTCTGCCCTATCACTGGTGCAACTACAACTCCTAAACCTGCATCTTCTGCCAGTGCTGCTATTACCTACGCTACTTGTGCTACTAGTTTTTAATCTGCTGTGGCCACAGTTACTCTGCTGCGTACTACGGCCACACTTTCTACTATACTACCCATGTACTGCTTCCAGCTGCTATAGGGAATAAAATCAAGGTTTACGTTTTACGGTAGTGTTGTCCTACTCACGACCGTCTTGATCTCAAGACATTGTCTAGGTCTTGGTCGTGTCTCAGAATCGACTACAATTTTTACTCGGCCTTGTCTCGATCTCGACCGTGTCGGACTCTGTTATGTAATGTAGTTCTATAACTTTAAGATAAATAAAATTGTTCTACAGAATATATGCTTATGTGACTATCTGAAGAGAACAAAAGTGGGAGACTTCAGCAGATTGTGTGCTGCGTCCTTCTGTTCAATCCAACCTTTGTAAATATGGTATAGATTTTATATGAAAACAAATTTTCCTTTTAGCTGAGGGATAATGTGAATATCAAGCCACATGATAATCATCTGTACTGGACTGGTACTACTGAGTATAGTAATGGTCTTGCATTGGTTTGGTCTTGGTCTTTACTTGATCTCGGGTAAGGTGGGAGAAAGGCATAGTTAGTGCTTTGTTGTATCCAATTATACCATTAATAGTTTTATGGATTAAAGATGAATGATATTTGCTTATTTTTTAAATTTATTCCTACATAAATCAGCTGCCCAGCTCCCAGATTCTCTGTGCCATGTCTTGTATTGAAACCATGCCGCTGTCCGTGGTGCTGAAGCTACGCGCAACCTCTTCATCTGATATTAAATGGTCTCTAAAGCAAATATCAAGCTCTCTCAGGACATTTTAAGAGATTATAGTAACGTTCAGAGCTCAGAGAGGTGATATCTACAGCCATGAGATGAATGTTGCTTAATGATCTTTAATTTCCACCACTATAGCAACGGCTTTAAATGCATACAGCTGCAGTTACTGCTTTAAGTCCCTACTGTTTCTACCTGCCTCTTCCACTACTACTACACTCCTTCATATTTACAGTAGTTTTCATTAACAGCTAATGTTAAGCTCTGTGGAGGCTACCATGCATTGTAGAAAGAACATAATTTTAATTTTTCCGGGATTTTGGGAGGTGAAAGGTCAGAGAAAAGTACCGAGTGCCCCCACCCCACCCACCCACATGCTGTTTTTCACTTTTATTCCATTTAATCTCCAAAATCAAATCACACACACACATACACACACACACACACACACGGGATGATTGTGGCCTGCTGTTTCATAATGACTCCACATTCTCCTGTGTGCTCATGACACATGAAGGATCCGTCCATGCAGTCATTAGCTATCTAAACCCAGATGACTCACTTCCTGTTCATCTGAAAAACATAATTCTTTTTTTTTCCTTTTCACATAAATAAACATGAACATTGTTGGTATTTGTCAGGAATGAATCATAATCCCCCCCAAAAAAGTGCTCATCCTAATGCTCTACACAGATCAGTCCTGATTCACCTTCACATACAACTTCACGTTTAACAATTCAAAAACTCTAATCTGGGCGAGCTCATCCATCTCTCTGCCATGTGTTTGACCAGATCAGCAGCATCCGTTTCTTCCCCTCAGCCCATGGGTGTCTTCTTGCATAACGTCTTTATGTAGATTTATGGAAACAGGAGAGTTTGGGAGAGAAACAGTGTCAACAGGTCGACGCAAAACACCACAGCCTCCATTTTAATGAGTTTGTCTGTTACAGTATGAGAATAATGCGAGTGCTTGTGAAGACAGAGTGGGTTGGGTTGTCTAAACAAGTCCCATGAAAAAAAACAAAACCCACAATGAATGCATCACAAGCATTGTGTGTCTATCCAAAGCCTGATTATTCCTCTGGGTCATGGAGCTCCGCTATTGTCCAAAAACTATTAAAAACACATTAATGGGCCACACTGTCGGAGTGGGTGATACATTATTCATCACTGTGAACTTAGTGGACTTTATTTTGAATCATTCATACACATACCGTACGTCTTTCTGGCCTACATACTCAATCGAGCAACCAAATGTGGATTCATCCGCTGTTGTAAATAGTCCCCAACGAATGCACTTTCCCTCTAGTGAGGAACTATAAAATACTCACTGTAGGTAGGCTACTCACTCAGCAGCAAAATATAATCACATTAGCAATATTGTGCTACAGAGACGCCCCGAGCGTATATATCTTTTCAGTGAAAGTGAAATGCAGAAATAAACATTTTAACTGCAACCCTGAGTCAGATCACAATCGCAATGAGGAAATAAGAAATGACATGAAATGGCCCGGAGTGCATTTTACAATAATACAGAACTATAAGGTGAAACACAAAGATTTGTTTCAGTTTAAGTCACTATAGAGACTTACAGGCAACTTAAATATATACACAGTGTCGCTTCCATGTGTATTGATCTTTATTAACTATACTAATAAATATAGAATACATGCTTTGTGTGAGCACAAGGGTGAGAATGACTACAGGCCCCATATACGATATTATCACGATATATAAGTCATGATACAATATTAAAGGAGAGATATGCCCCCTATTCCACAAAAAAAATTAAAAGACATATCTGTGACATGCTTTGGTTAAAATCCCCCAAGGATCAAACATCACAGCTCTTTTCATCCTCTCAAAACAGCCCTGTTCAGAACGGCTGGTTTCAGTGCCTGTCCCTTTAAATACAAATGAGCCACTGCTTGCCCCGCCCATTCTACTGGTCCCAGGTAGGGGTGGTATTATGCAAATTTGAATCCCAGTTACATAACTGGAAGACAACTGAGGGAACAGCTCATAAAACCACGTGGATTTCAACCTATAGGGAGTCTGAAAATTTCATATTTTTTTGTCAATTCTCACATTTTGTGGGCCGGAAGGCAAGACAAACACCCAAGAGCCTTCAAAAAGTGATATTTCCATAAAATGTCACCTTTTAATGAGATTTAAAAAATGTACGACATCCTGAGTATTGCAATTACATATCGTGATGCATTATTTATTTTCTTTTTGCCACTGCAAATCATGTCCTGAAAGGAAAACCTTGTCAACAGATAAGAAAAAGTTCATGCCACTTGAATCACTTTTATTCTCTATTCAAAAGTGGCTCGTAGGCTGACCAACACAGTCAGGAAGTCAGCTAATAAAAGATGAATATTGTCACAATATTGCCTCAAAAAATATTGTGATGCTCTGCTGTATTGATATTTTCCATCTCCTCTAGTGAACATGTGGATTTTTGTGCAGTCATCCTCTTGTGTAAATACCAGTGTCTAATTGTTGCTGCTCATTCACCATACAGCTCATGTTGATAATCCACAAACAGTTGGCTTGGGTTCTGATGCCCTGACTGGGCAACGTATTTAACCCCACCACCCATGTTTGAAGAGACAGCTCACTTTCTCATGCTGTCCGTCACAAGGAGAGACCTCCTCGAGAGAAAGAGAGAGAAAATATAAAATCAACAGCTGAGAGACACCAGCCTGGAATGTGGTTTGAGACAGAGGATGAGAAGAAAGTGACAAAGCCGAGGACGGCTTGTTGAGGATGTCAGGAGAAGAGAGGATTACAGTGAGGAGTGGGAGGGAGTGGGAGAGGAGAGGTGGAGGGGCTGAAGCCTCCTCATCTTGCACCATCTGCTGAGGTAAAAGAGGGCTTTTCAGGACCTGATCAAGACATTCACGGTCCCCATCCATGCAGAAAGAACAGGGAGAATCCACGGATTGGATTACCCTGCTCCCCGGGGGGCCCTGTATCATGGGGAGGGCTAAATTAGACACTACGGGAGACTAAAGTTGCTTCGTAGGGCCCCTGCCAAAGAGCCTGCTGCCGGCGAGGCTGCTCCTCTAATAGGAGCGGGGAAGAGGCTGAGTGTGGGTGGGGCGGCTCCCTTCACTTCTGCTTTGACTTGCTGCTAGATGGCTATTAGTGGGAGTTAGCTGGGAGCACATCATTGTTTTTGAGGTTTGATTATAGTGACAGTTAAAACGATGGACTCTGTTCGGCCCGCCGGCTAATTGTCTGTAGCGTTGTGTGTGCATATTAGAGATCAGAGTGGTGTTACTGGATGTTGTCTCTCTATGGGTGTTCGTTTTCTTTTTGTTCTTTCTTTGTTGTTGTCCACATCTCTCAGTCCATGTGTCCCATTGACCATATTCACAGCGTTGCCATCTTTCCTTACGCCATCACTCGGGGTGGGTAAACAAACCGTATAACTGGCTGCAAGCCGTACAAACATCTGATAAACTGCCTTCCTTTCATCACCTACAATTGATACAGATTTAAGGAAGGCATGGGTTGTTGACGTCCGAAGGGACATCGGGCCATATTTCAAAGTAAAACGGCATTTGGGTTCAACCGATTTGAATTAAGTTAGCCGGCATTAGCTGCAACTGCTAACGTTAACGTTATGTGACGGTGTTGAATCTTTCCACCCCAAGTGACGACGTAGGCAAAGATGGCGACGCTGTGATGGCTAATTCTCTTGGACACGATGTAAGGGATAATACCCGATGAGGTGTCCAATTATCAGGACTGTGACTCTGATGGTTAAAGGATTACACGCTGAAGAAAACTCGTTATGCTCCGAGTCTCCGTTACCAATGTTACCAAGCATTTAAGCTAGCACAATAATTTGGAACTGTGATCAGGCAATTTGACTGGAGCGTCTTTGTGGGTGTCCATTATCACTTTTAAACGGGCACCCTACAGCCAATCAGAACTGAGTTTTCACCCAGACCATGGTAGCCTATACATCTTAGTAATGCCTTGAGGGAATTTCTCTGGGTAAAAATATTCACTTGGACTCGAGGAGGAAATGAATAGATTTTAGTGGATAAAGGTTAAAGGTCAAGTTTGACTTCACAAAACATGATTTTGGTCTTTTTGATGCGATATCTAGAAGGGAATCCCTTCAGATTTGGTAAAAATGTTCACTTGGACTCAAGGATGAAGCGATTCAGCTTTAGTCAAAGGTCAAGGTGGTGTTGACTTCACAAAATGTGGCTTTGCCCTCATGAACGAGATATCCCCTTGCGTGAATGCGGTACAAACATCTATTAGGATTCAGGAATGAACTGATTAGATGTTTGGTGGTCCGAGGTCAAAGGTCAGTGTGATCTCACAGAACATTTCTTCATCCCCTCAAGACCTCACATAGCTTTTATGACACAATTTCGCACCAATGATTAATATTTAATGACTCTGGAATACACATGGATGTAACCTGAAGCTCTAGTCTGAGTGGTTGGGGGCAGACGACCGCACTTCTAGTTCCTTCCTGTTTCACACAATATCAAAGTTTCGGGATATGAAACCACACAAATACAGGAAATACTGACATTTGCATTGGTGGAGGATTAGAGAATCATTTGAATCAATTCAAACTACTTGTTTCCTATCAGAATGAGGACACTGCTTGATGCTTGTGTCCCATCACAGCCAGTATGGAGAAGATAAATGATTACAATGACCCAGAACTCTTTTAGTGGACTTGACATATTGGTGTTGTAGTATGACAGATTATCCAGGTGGATCTGGAGCCGGGTTGTGTTCAGTTTAAGGCAGAGGTGTAGCGGCGAGGTTATTCACCTGTAGGGTAGTTTTGTTGTGGCCACATGCAGCAAACACAGGGTATACTCTCCGTCTTCCTGGAAACATTTAAATAATTCAGACACATATGGCAGGATTCCTTGCTCATTAGTGCCCCTGCAGTCTGCAGCCCAGCCGGGGAGACTGACTGCCTGTCTGTTGGCAGCCATTTACACCCAGGCACTAATGAAACACTGTATTTTCACTAGAGTTCAGTGATGCCATCCACACAGATATGACTGAGAATATGTTAAAACTAGTCTTTTTAAAAATGCACAGAGGTTTCTTGAGTTTTTTTTTTTTTTTTCATATCAGGGCACTTGACTCTTATGAAGTGTAATCTGATAAAAAATGTCTTGCTTCACCTGATCTAAAATTCACTCAATTTGATGTTAAGTACTTTCTATCATGAAGCTGCTCAGGCATCAGCAGCAGTTTGGGTTTAATTCAGGTTAATGTTCCTTTTTCTTCAGCACAGTTTAGTTTGATTTGATGTTAAAGTTACTGCGTTGTCTTAATGTGACGTCTGTTCTGGCAGAAAGCCTTTTATTTTACATGTATCTAAATCAATATATTTCCCTAAACGTAACCAAAGCGTTTTTGTTGTCTAAACCAGTGCTTTTTCCTGTGTTTCCAACTCATGGTCCACATTCAACCACTTAACAACAGGGAGGCCATGCTAGAACCTCTTTAGAGCACTTTTTACTTTAATGATAACAATCCAACATCAAGGACTGTTTTTTAGTCCTTGGCTGTTCTCATCTTTCAGCCTGCAATCAAACTGAGATAGACCAGCATTGATAGGCCTTGAAACAGGAAAAAAGGAGAAAAAAAAGGTTTTTCCAAGGTTTTTAGTATTTTCCAACAAAATTTAATTTAAAAAAATGTTGAAACCTCATATTTGTACTTTTATATACACATTTTTACCAAACTTGTACTGGTTTAATTTGTTGGCCCACCTCCATTGCTCACTTTCAGGCCAAAGCTCACAGGTTGGAAACCAGTGGTCTAAACCACAGACGGGGCTGTGGATGTGAACATGGTCTCTGGTTTGACATTGTCTTCCATCCCAGTTAGAGTTTTTTCTTCTTTTGAACAGACAAAAGACATTTTCTTTTCACCTTTCAATTGAAGAAAAAACTCTAGCTGAAAAAAGAAGACGTAATGAACATAATCACCCTCTTCCATCCCAACCACTTCCTGTGAACTCTGTTGCCATTAATAGACTCAGTGTAGCATTTCATTCATTCAGTCATTTAAACACTAGAAATTCAGGCTCTGGCTTTACCGTCCAGCCACCGATTATGTCATTATCACAATGTAAACAGTCAATCAGACAAGCTGTATAATAAAGGATTATTAATGCTATAAAACTATAACTTTCTATTAAGTTGCAGAAATGTTAGTGGCATTATGAAAGAGGAAGGAACGGATCAGGGGCTAACTGCTAACCGGGTTCAGGTTTTGTAGTTCACACTGTGCTAAACGATTCCCTTGTGCTTTTAATCCACTAAAACTGCAATATGAATCATAACTGACAGTCAGGACGGTCTTTAATAATTCAGAGTCTCAGGAACAGGAAAAGGCAGAGACAAGTGTGTCAGGGCAATCAGCTCTTTGTTTTAAATTTTAATTCGATTTGGAAGCAGGTTACGGTTTGGTGTCTGTATGAGCATAATGAACCCCAGTGTCATTACTGCCCCGACATCATCGGCCGGGGGTGTGATCCTCTGTGTGATGGGCGGTGGGTTCAAGCTTTCATTGCTGAAGAGCTTTTACTTTGAAAATCTGTTAAAAGTCCACCCGACTGGGGCCGAAAGCTGATGTCAGACTACTCAACCATTCATATTTCAGTCAGCCAGCTTGTGTGTCATCGCTGATATCATCGAAAATGGCATTTATAATACGTTAAATACTTGATTTGCCTCCTGCCAGCTTTTATTTTACATCACATTATTTTTAATTATTCATTTATCTGCAGTTATAATCAAAGTGATCCCAGGCCGTGTGTGCTGTGTTTATATGAAGATATTATTTTTAAACCACAGGAAACACTTAGACCTTGTACCCTCAGGCTATAGCTCAAATCTGATATAATAATATTACTCTATGTGAGGATGGATATTATATCTGACTGCATGCAGTGTGTGATATGTACTGTATAATGTGGTTATCCTCCAAATACGAGGACACATCCTGCGCTTCTCGAATGAAGTGAACGTGCACATGACGAGAGCAGCTTGACATGCGGTGGATGCGTTTTATTCCTGTTTGGACTCGGCCATGTGTGTGTGTGTGTGTGTGTGTGTGAGTGTGTGTTTGAAAAGGCCTGAGCCAGAGAGCAGCTCCGCTCTGCTGGGAGACTTACTCATCATGAAGTCAGTCTGACTCGTATGACCACAGGCAGAGTAGATGGAGAGAGTCAGAGAGAGGACCAGAGAGAGAGAAAGGGGGGGATGAGGAGGAGGAGGAGGAGGAGGAAGAAGCACGATGTGGTTTGTTTCTTCGCAGCCGCGCGGCCAACATCAATGTTTGATGACCTCGCGCACTCTCCCACGGACGAGCGCAAGCTGCATGCGCCACCTAAAGGAAGGCCGCCATGTGTGGCTGATGCATGCATACGCACATGAGACATAATACCGACTTTGATGGCTATACTGTACACACCACACACATCACATCACATGCATAAAGAGCATGATTTATCCAGCATGAATAATAAATGATGCACTCAGTGCACTTCTGATACTCTCTTGACACTCAGTGGGAACAGATACACACATACGAGAGGGGGATGCTGCTGTGTCTTTGATGATGAGGTGGGGATCGAACCTATACTCAGGCTTAGGTGAGAATTAAAGGGATAGTTCACCCAAAATTGAAATTTCACTCATTTGCCTGTTTGTAGCGGAAGCTCCTCTTCCCAGTTGGTCCAAATCTGACGAACCGGGAAGAGGAGCTTCGAGAAGCTTCCGCTACAAAACAAGCTTGAAATATATACTTATTTAATTTTTTTCAGGACAATTTCGCATTTCGGGGCTTCAATACAAGACGGACATTACATATAAGCAGCATGGAGGTATTTGGATGTTTTTTGGTGTGTCTTTTTGTTACGAAGACAGTTGGTATCCATTTGCAACCGTTATATTGACATGCACTGCTACGCCGAGACCCCCTGTAACTCAGAGAAGCCACGGATAACTCTGAAACTTCTCCCAGCCCTTAGTCCACATGAGAGTGAGTAGATAATGAAATTTCAATTTTGGGTGAACTATCCCTTTAAATGAAATATATAAACTGATGATATTTTTTGGTGCAAGAAATAATAAAAAAAAGAGTGTGAACACAATATATTTTCATGATTAATGGCCAAATTACCATGAAATGTGCAATCAAGTATTGATTTAGTCTGGATCCAGACCTTTGAATCTCAGCTTGCTACTGCAGTTATTTAAGCAGTGTTTTCCATCCACTGCAACAATATCAATATTGACCACCGCATATTGATTTTTTATTTATTTTGTGCTGTTTCAAATGAGTTAGATTGTTCTTTATAGAGCACTAAGCGGTCCTCGACCCCTCCCTCTCTCTTGCTCACAAACCCATTGACCACATGGACTATCAAAGAGTCCATAAAGTTTTTATTGTTTAATCCCTGTCTGTGTCTTCACCAGCTCCCCCCCCTGTGAGCCTGAATGTGCAGAGCTTATACTGCCACGTCTGACTCGCACAGTGTGAGGCGAAGGAGCTGTGAATATACTGGGTTATTTGTCATGAAGTACTTTGCGAGTGGAGCATCTTCTTCACAGTGTTATTTAATAACACTGCCTAGTACTGAAGTCTGTTTCCCTTCCACTTCTCCAACGGCACAAAGAAGAGCTGCACAGGCAGAGTTAACACCGAGGCCACATCGTCCTTTACTAGAGTGAGAATCCAACTCAAAGTCTTGACAGGTGAAGATGAACCTGATGCAGCTGAGATCATAGTACATGCTCTGTCTTATTTCTCCAAGTTGGTCTGACAAAGATATACTCTCTTGCAGTAATCATTACTTTTAAGCCTCTAAGACAACAGAAAATAATTCCGGCGAAACAGATTAGTGACGTTTTGCTATTTAACTCAGACAAAATAACCCTGTAACCTTCCAGACAGAGAATGTCCCAAAGACCCCAAAACAGACTGTAGTCAGGGTTGGTGCTTTATAAAACCAACCCAACCTGCTGTATGTGATGTTTACCTTAACCCAGTGTTTTTCAACCTTGGGGTCGGGACCCCATGTGGGGTCGCCTGAAATTCAAATGGGGTCGCCTGAAATGTCCAGTAATTGATAAAAAAAAAAAAAAAAAAAATTACTGATAAAAATATTTTTTATTAACTGATTATTATTATTTTTAAAATTATGATTGAAATTTTCTTTCACTTTCTCAAATATAAATCGTGTTCAAATAAAATGCAGCATATAAAAATATCTGAGCTGGCGCATCTTGATTGCCAGAAATTTGTGATGTCAAAGTGGGGTCATGAGCCAAAAAAGGTTGGGAGTCATGCCTGTTGATATTGGACCAGTTTTATGCAATTAATCCTCAGTTAGGTTTAAAGTAAAATTGTGGCCATAGTTAATTTAAAGGGAACATATTAAGGAAATATCACTTTTTGCAGGTCCTTGGGAGTTAAAAAAAGATCTCTGTAATTTGCTCCCGAGGTTGAAATCCATGTTGTTTTACGAGCTGTTCCCACAGTTGTCATACAATGATGTCATTAGTTTTGAAGTTTTGAAGTTACATGATACCACCTCTACCTGTGAGCACCGGTACCAGAGGGGGGGGGCCAGGTGAGCAGCTGTAGCTCATTTTGTATTTAAAGGGACAGGCACTGAAACCAGCTGTTCTGAACAGGGCTGTTTTGAGAGGATGAAAAGAGCTGTGATGTTTGATCTTTGGGGGACCAAAGCATGTCACAGACATGTCTTTAAGACACCTGGGAACTATTTTAATTTGTGGAAAAGGGGCATAATATGTCTCCTTTAAGTGAGAATGAAAGTTTGGTTACAAAGCAACCTGAAGCTCTCTGAATTCCATAGATTTTTGACTGACTCCATGATGATGACCAATTTCCATTCAGCATGAGCACGTTCCTGCTCTCCAGAGGATTAACAGTCTCATCCCCAGCATCTCTCCGCCCTCGGGACAGATGCTCTCCACGCTCTCAGAACCAGGCAGCAACACTCATCCAAACACTAAGTGTGTTTTTTCTCGCAGGTGGTGGTGCATGTCAGAATATAAAACCAAGACAAATTAGGAAACCTTGTTGCCTTTAGTTTCGGGTCTGTGTCATGTTCGCGCCGGCTCAGTGACTCACGCTGAAGTCATACGGGCTTTAAACATGTAACACGCTGAGGGGGAGGGTGATGATGTCATCCTGCCTGGGCGCAGCAGCTCCGTGGAACCGTGTGGTAAAAAAAAAAAATCCGTCTCCGCTGACTGACAGCAGGTTGTTCAGAGACACCACGACACAGAGGCGTCACAGCGTGTCGCTCAATTTAATGAGGAGCAACTTAAACCCACAACAGAGCCCGGTTTGAACTCCTTTTCACTTTTTTTACTGATGCGCCCGGGGAATTCCTCACACTTTTTGCTTACCCTACATACAGTACGCGTAACCATGGTAACCCAGCTGTGTAGTTAACACAGATTGCTGCTTATAGATCATGTTTGAGATTTGTTCCCACAATCATGATTTCTCATTAAATTTTCATGATCAGCCAGACTCTGACCGAACCGCAGCATTAGATCCTGTTTCCTGGTCAAAGTCATTATTGACTTCACTCTGTTGTATTTATTCAGACTCCGACTGGTGCAAAAAAAACAAACCCTGGAGGATATTTTGTCATCTCATTTATCCCCATGCGGCTCGGTATGTACATTTTAAATTTGCGGGGAAAGATCAGCGGTGTCAGACTGGTACAGCAGCGTATCAGCAGATTTTTCAGAGTTTAGGAATAAATACACCAAAAAGATTGATTGTTCATTTCCTGAGCCGGCAGCTTTAATCCTGTATGCACTTCCATTTAAAAAAAAAAAAAGATTCTTTCAGTCTTTTTTAATATCCTATTTTTAAAAACATTGTGGCAACCAGTGGAGATCCTGTCTTGTTTTTGGGCTGCACCCACTCACTGATGCAGGAGATAAAGGAGGAGTTTAGTGCTTTGATGCCGATGTCATCACTAATCAACTGATCAACATCCACCATCTTATTAGAACTGATGCAGAGGCCGTTCTCAGAGAGTTTGATGTAACGTTCATAGTGAACTTCAAATAGGTTGGAAAACTACTTCATTATGTTATCTTGTGATTTTTGGATTGCTGTCTTCTTCTTTTTCTTCCTATTATAATGATCTCTGTTAGTTAGTCAACTGTCCATATATGAGGGAATCAAGTTTTTTGTGGTAGTAGTTTTTTTTTTTTTTTGTCATTCAAATTTTTATTTGTTTTAACATAACTTTACAGACATTTCAAGTGTTACAGATATCACACAAATTAATAGTCTGTTTAAGAAAGTAAAAAAGGAGAAACAGATTGATAGGACGAGGAGAAAAACAGACAAAAAAAGAAAAAAAATCTGAAAAAATAAAATATAACATTGATGAAAATAAAATACTCATCTTACAACTTAGAGGAAGCCCCCACCCCTGGCACCCCTCATGCTTCATACATATTCAAAGCATAAATAAATACAATTACATGCAATGTAACTATCATTCCAACCATGCCTTACACCCCTCTATGGCACATCCCTTATGTACGTAGTTCACAAAGACTTCCCATATCTGACTAATTTTACTTGGAACATTATTAACCCTAGCAACCATCTTTTCAAAGGCAGCAGTCTCTGTCATGAGTTTTAACCACTCTCTGGTTTATGTGGGCTCTTCCACTTGCGTAGTATGAGTCGAGCCGCAACAACAAGACCAGTTATTGTCACCCGGACCTCTGCTTTGGTAAGGCCTGGAGGCATTAGAGCCCTATCCATTAACAGGCATAATTGTGGGGATTCTGGTAAAGGTTGTTTAAGCCATCCTTCAAGGTTTTTCAGCACCACCTTCCAGAAGGGCAGTACCATAGGACAGTCCCATATAGCATGAAGGAATGTCCCCAAAGTAGTAGTAGTAGTTTAATGTTGCAGTCGTAAGTTTGTGTCAAGAGAGTCTCTCTCTCTCTCTCTCTCTTATTCCCTTGCTCGCTCACTCATTTGAGTACAGCTGAAGCAGAGTGTGTAGTGTGTGTGTTTTATAGAAAAAAAAACATATTCAATCTTCTCTCAAGAGGATCAGGTTGCCAGTCGGCACAAGCCAAGTCACAGACGTTTAATGGAGCATCTTCATTTTATCAGGTTAAAGCAGAAGCGATCCAGTCGGTTTGGCTAACTTCTTGTCAGCAGATGGAGTTAGCAGTCCCCGCCCTCGTCCCTACGTCACCACATTCACGCGCATCCCTTGGCTGCACACACAGAGAGGACCGCCCCTTTATGCCGTTCTCTCTCTCCTCATTGGATAAAGGTTGTAGGATACAAGGAAAGTTTTCTACTCGGCTTACAGCAGAGCAGAGTGACTGACAGACCCGTGTTTCAGACCAAACACTCTAGAAGTGATTGCCGTCGGGAGATAGAACTATTTAAGACTTATATTAACACAAACATTCCGCTTACTTCTGCTTTAATAATCAGTTAATGAGCGTTGGTTATCGGTCAGCAAAAAAAAAAAAAAAACTCAAACTGTGCTTCCCTTAAATTCATTTTTCAAAATGTGTTCATCTGGACTTTAAAGGCATTATTAAGATTTGCTGGAGCATTGATCTTAAAGCAGATATCAGCTTCACGGCCGTTTCGGCTAATGCTGCGTTCAAGGCAGGCTTTTGAAACCGTAAGTTACAGCTTCAAGTCACAACTACGACTTGGTAGCGTTCCAGGTAACCCGTAGCTCGTGTTTTTACCATCCTGTTGTCTGTGAAAGTTCCCTATAACGGCCACTCGTAACTTCCGACCCGTGAACTCGTACCAGATCGAACTGGTATGACTTCACAGGAAGGAAAAACACAAAGTACGAGTTTCTTTGAACGCACCATGAGTTAGCAGCCCCCGCCCTTGTCAGGCATCAATTGGTCCTCGTGCTACGTCACCACATTCACGCGCATCCCTTGGCTGCACACACAGCCCTTCATGCCGTTCTCTCTCCTCATTGGATAACACTTGTATCCCACAAGGAAAATTTTCTCCTCGGGTTACAGCAGAGCAGAGTGACGGAGAGACTCGTGTTTAGGCTGAAATACTTCATGTAAGTGATTGCTGACGGAAAATAGGACTATTTAGGACTTATATTAACAAAAACATTCCACTGATATCTGCTTTAATTGAAAGGCAGAAATGGCATCTTCAAGTTTTTCTATAGAGAATTTTTTTTCCAGAGGACCCACCCCCTTTTTTTTTTGCTTCCGACACCAATGTGTTTAGGTGTGTGTGTGTGTGTGTGTGTGTGTGTGTGTGTGTGTGTGTGTGTGTGTGTGTGTGTGTGTGTGTGTGTGTGTGTGTGCGTGTGTGTGTGTGTGTGTGTGTGTGGAAACCTAAAAGTATCCTACAAGTGAACATATCGTTCTCGTACGTCTGAAATATAATCCTGACAGTGATAGTCTGTTTCACTCAGCTTTTCTTTTGCACCAAAACACATTGACATCCCAGACTTTATTCAGATCATAATAATAATCGGCAACGTGACATATCAGTCTAAATGAAAGCTGATCTGTAATTTTCTAGTGTCTGTGTTGCAGTAATCCCAGTCTGTCATTAAAACCTTTTGGTCCAAACACTTGTGTCATCTGGCATAGGAGGAAGCACTACTTTATTTGAGTTGGACTTTTTCATCCAACTCAAATAACAACAGATGAAGCAGAAATGAGACAAGTCACGCATCAGACAACTTGAGCGTGTTGGCAGGTGAATGTTCTGAGTAATGTGGTTTATGTGTAGGATCCCCTCTTAATTAATGACTCCCGTTTTATGAAATGCCAGGCATGACACACAGCATGTATTCACACATCTCCTCTGTAGGTTTAGTGACTTCACAGTGTCAGGGAGGCATGACATCTCCATGGAGACAAAAGTATCCCCGACTTGTGATTGGCAGACAGAGGCTTTATGGCGATAAGTGGGCAGAAGCAGAAGGAGGCACAAATCTGACAAGTGCGATCATCACACCCTGGGGTAAAACACAACAGCTCCTCCCTGGTCAACAACTAAAAGTCCCAGGATTCTTTGCTACAACTGCAGCTTGAAGGGTCACTTCACCTAAATCACAGTGGAGATTAAAACATCTTGTTTCACAGCTGATCTGGCAACCCAAAGTCCAGAAACACACTGGATGTGTCGTGTCTCACTGCTCATACGAACAGTTCAAAGTGGAAACACTGCACGTATCTCCGTTGACATCATACAGCAACATTATATAAAACTTGTAAGTCATCTATGTGGAGACAGTGGCACTTTATCTATTTATTTTTCAGTCAAAAATATATTGGAAAATAAAACATAATGAAAACAAATCCACATTCCAGTAACCTGCAAGTTGTATGTAGAGAGACAGAGTTGATGGTAACATCAGAGACACAGCAGCTTCATCCTGGTGTTCACACAACACAGCAGGGTTCCCACACGTCCTGGAAAACCTGGAAAACAGTTCACAGGAAAACACATGGAAGATGAGAAAAATAGTCGAATGTCCTGGAAAAGCTTAAGTTTTCCTGGAAAATTATGTATCACATTGTGACATCAGTTACCAGAGCTCTATTTGAGACCTCAGACCTCACTAAGGATTTCTTTTCCAAAGAAGTGTCTAGTGAGTTGGGCCGCGAGCATGATGGTTTTCTCTCCCGCAGCTGCAGTCTCTTCTGCTGAGTGACTGATAGAGGAGCAGCAGAGCTGTTTTGGGTGTGGTTTATAAAAAACAAAGAACAACAATATGTTTGTGTTGTTCTGTGATAAATTTGTCATCATTTCTTTCTTTTTCTTTTTTTGGCTTTTCGTGCCTTTATTTGATAGGACAGTTGAGAGAGACAGGAAATGGGAGGCAGAGAGGGAGGAATGACATGCAGGACAGGGCCGCCCGACGCGGGAATTGAACCGGGCCACCTGCAGCGAGGACCACAGCCTCAACACAGGGCGGGTGCTCTACCAACTGAGCTAAACACCACCCCAAATTTGTCATCATTTCTAAGCATACTGTAACCTTAACAGAAAAACGACATGAACTTCACATGTGAAAAAATATTTTGCACATGGGAAACATGTGGTTTTGGCCCAATTTTATGTGAATCACATGTGAATTCCCATGTGAACCCATTTTCCACATGTGGTTTTACTCATGTGCACTACATGGTAACACATGTGATAACATGGCATGTGGAAAATGGGTTCGCATGAGAATTCACATGTGATTCACATAAAATTGGGCCAAAACCACATGTTTCCCATGTGCAAATAACATAATTCCCATGTGCAAAATTTTCCACATGTGAAGTTCACGTGGTTTTTCTGTAAGGGAAGAGGTTATTTCATAGATAAGTTAGAGCAATAGACTGCACATCTTTAAATCAGACTTCTGGGGGTCAGAGAGGAATAAACATAGAAACTATCATGTACAAAATAAGGTACAACTGTTGAAAAGAACACTTCTCCAAAGCCTGAATGGGTCGTGGGATGTATTAGTGTATGGCATAATAACATGTCTTTCATACTGTAGTAGCTGAAAATGACCTCGAAAATGATTTTAAGAAAAGAGTGGCAGTGTTTACCAAGCTGATTGTATGTGCTGTTCACTAGTTATCTTATCATTATCAAATATCTGTGTTTATTGAGCAATCAGAGCCTAAAGAAAATATCTTTGACTGTTATTTTTCTAGAGGAAATATTTTAGTAATTTGACACCATCCCTCCTCCCTTTTCACAACAGCTCATAATGGCTCATTATTGTGTGGGACATGGACATTATTCATGCGCAAAATTAGCCACAGCATGTCCGACTAATTGGTTTGAATGCTGGGGAACATCCTGGTACGAGGCGGCCGGAACCGGCACAGAGCAACGCGGGAACGACGATTCTCACAGCACGCGTTGTTCACAGCAGCTTTGTGCAAAAAAAATGTGAAAAAGCATCAAACTGCAGGTACCTGAAGGCAGCGGCGGACGCGTGCTGATTGATCGGCACCGTTTGAGTTTGAGAAGTGTGGAGAAGTCGGCAGCAGCACCGATTGTACACCGCTTCCCACTGTGTTCACTTCACTCTTTATTAAATGGCACCATGCAAATGACAGCAAAACTCCTCCAACACAGCACACAGCAACCTGCTCTGTAGTGACTTTGCAAAAACAGTTTGTGTTTTATTGCTGAAATACATTATAGTGCAGATGCAATTGTGTCAAAGTTTATGATGGGATGTGGGGGATTGAGTAGAAATAAAACTGAAATACTGGCTTTTTAATCTTATGTATGATCATCAAAAAAGTTCAAATCAAAACCCCCTCTGGCTGTAGGTCTGTGTCTTCACATTGTGTCAGTGCTGCATCATCCAGACAGCAAAATGATTTCCTGGAGTAACCTCTCCTTCTATTTGCTGAACTGTTATTGTCATTTGTCTCTGTGATTGGCTCAGCCGGGCAAAGAGCGAGCTTATTAATCATCACACTCTGGGGATGGACAATTCATCTAATTTTATTTTCAATTACGATTTTGGCTTCCGACGATTATGGAAACAAGATAATTGAGATAAAATGACTGTTGTGTCATGTTGTGTTGTACAGCAGTCGGAGATTTTCTGTATTAAGTCAGGAGAGATCACACTGTTCAGCTGCTGTCCCGCATTCACATATCTTTAATTTATGCCATTTTCCACCAATCAGGGGTAAATGAGTGTTGTAGAGTCAAATGATGAGAGATGGTATCAATCCAAGATAATGTTTTATTGGCAACCAACTTCTGGAACCTCGTGTGACCACAGCAGCTAATAAAAAAAAAAAAAAAAGCCATCTACAATGAGTTTTACTGTTGTCATCAAATGCACTTGTTGTTAGCAGCCATGCAGACTGGTAACAGTTACATCTCATCCCTGCGTCGGTGCTCTGTAAATCTCGTGCTTAAAGGTCCAGTGTGTAATAATTGGCGAGGGTTATTGGCAAAATCTGAATATACGACCCATGAATATATTAGTATAAGTGTATAATTGCTATAAAATGAAATGTGTTTGGTTTTCGTAGCCTTATAATTATTATTATAATAAAATCTTTTATATATAGCAAGGGTCTTGCTTTAAAGAGTGTTGCCATCTTCTGCCGCCATGTTTGTACGGCAGCCCGAATGGAAAATCCAGCCAGTCAGAGAGCACGTTTGGCGAGTTTTGCATTCATAAATAAACCAATGAAAAAGAAGGCGGAAGGAAAGAAGAATTAAGGAAACAGCAGACATATTGTAAAATGGTTTATATCGTCACCGGGGTGAGTGCTAGTGAGCGCTGTAATCTAGAATCTGAACGCTAGATGTGACGGTTTCCCCGCATTTTACACCCTGGACTTTTAAAGCAGAAGTAAGCGGAATGTTTGCTGTCGGAAGATATAACTATTTAAGACTTATATTAACACAATCACTTACATAGTGTTTGGTCCGAAACACGGGTCTGTCAATCACTCTGCTCTGCTGTAAGCTGAGGAGAAAACTTTCCTTGTATCCTACAAGCTTTATCCAATGAGGAGAGAGAACGGCATAAAGGGGCGGTCCTCTCTGTGTGTGCAGCCAAGGGATGCGCGTGAATGTGGTGACGTAGGGACGAGGACCAATAGATCCATGACGAGGGCGGGGACTGCTAACTCCATCGGCTGACAGGAACGACCGGATCACTTACTTCTGCTTTAAATTGAATATTGTGTGTTTTTAAAACTTATTCAGAAGCTGCGCTCACTCTTTCATCGATTTTTACAGGGCCGCCTCAGTGTTTCAGATTGGAAATCTTTTCTTTTACTTCATATTTTTCTTTTTTTGTTAGTGCTTGGTATTAATTTTACAATCAATGAGCTGCTGCTAGGATTGATGTTTTGTATCGCTTCCGCACTAGATTTTTAATTGTGATTATATAGACTGGAAAGTTGAGTGTTAACAAGGAAACTTTTCTGTGTTTCCAAAGTCAATGAGTAATTACGTTATCGCACACATTCAGTGTCCTTGAGACCCAGTGCTTTGTAGGCTACTTGGTGCTGCCTTTATGCAGGTAAAATAGAGCCATGTAAGTTTTAAACTGACTTCTTCGGGGCACAACACAGCGGAAACCTCCACTCTGGGACCGCAGAGATACCGGCGAGCGGTTCACGGAACAGTCAGCCAGCTCTGAAACGGCCCGTTGCGATTTTTATCCCGAAGCGTTGGGGGATAAAGACCATTTCTGATTTCACATCAGTGGACATTTTCATTCTTTTTTTTTAAAGACAGCTCTGTCTCCCGTGGTGCCTCTCCAGCCTTGTCTTCCACTGGCCCGTTTAATCAATGGCTAATCAAGTCAAGAGAGCGCTGCGGGCCTCCGTAGGAAGAGACTGCATCAATCAGATCCTTATTTTGCCTGTCCAAAGACTGGCTGCCTGTGAGGAGGCAGAGCAGATGAAGGGAGCTCTGTGACCACAGCTGCCGGCCTCACAAGAAAAGGCCTCTTTACTGCTCCAGACCAACCGGACAATACAAGAATTATGTCCTATAAAAGGAGCATTGTGGTATACGGGCAGAGCGGCCGGGGCTGGATGTTAAGTGAAAGGCTTTTTTTTTTTTTTTTTTGGTTTATCTTAGCTTTGTGCTTCCTTCGCTCATAACATCGTCTCACACTCACTTTGAAAACGATCGCTCATTTGCATCCCTTGATTAACGCCGGAGGGACTTGGAATGAGAGCGTCGTCGGCTGAAGCAACATCCAGCTCGCCCTCCTCCCACCTCCACCTCGTTTTTTTTTTTTTTTTTTGCGTCGTCATGGTAACGCGCGATTACCGTCTGACAGATGTTATTCAGGCAGGTTGAGCCGGCAGCTGAGCTGATGCGAGGCGAGAGAGGGAGAGGGAGGGAGGGAGGGAGGGAGGGGTGGTGGTGGGGGGTGTTTGGGGATCAGGAGCAGCGTTTTCTCTGAATGTCAGGAGGTTAGACAACAAAGCTTCCGGCTCCCGGATGACGACAGGCGTGAAGAGAGAGATAGAGAGGGAGAGAGAGGGAGACAGAGAGAGGAGACTGCGTTCCCACGGTGACATCTTCCCTGTTTCCCAGCCAAGCGTATACCTTCGCTGCTGTCTGGGTGTGTTTGCTGTGTGCTTTGTCAAAGAGGAGAAGGGATCGGCTTCATGTCAGCGAGGATGCCGCGACGTGAGCCATGTGTGAATCTGAGCTAGTTGCCTCTCTTGTTGTTGCTGTGGAGATGTAAATAGCATCAGGCCTCGGAGCCACTGATTCACACACCTACATGTATCACACACACACACACACACACACACACACACACACACACACACACACACACACACACACACACACACACACACACACACACACACACACACACACACACACACACACACACACACACACACATTTAACCGCTTATTAAAGCAGAAGTAAGCGATATTTTTGTGTTAATATAAGTCTTAAATAGTTCTATCTTCCGACAGCAATCACTTACATAGAGTGTTTGGACCGAAACACGGGTCTCTCAGTCCCTCTGCTCTGCTCTGAGCCGAGGAGAAAACTTTTCTCGTATCCTACAAGTTTTATCCAATGAGGAGAGAGAACGGCATGAAGGGCTGTGTGTGCAGCCAAGGGATGCGCCTGAATGTGGTGACGTAGGGACGAGGACCAGTAGATCCATGAAGAGGGCGGGGGCTGCTAACTCCATCGGCTGACAAGAAGTTATGGTGCGTTCAAGGCAACCCGTAACTCGTGTTTTTCCGACCTGTGAAGTCGTACCAGTTCGATCTGGTACGACTACGGGTCGGAAGTTACGAGTGGCCGTTATAGTGACTTTCACAGGTAAAACAGGTCGGAAAAACACGAGTGGGTTGCCTGGAACGCTACTAAGTCGTGACTTGAAGCTGTAATTTACGGTTTCAAAAGCCTGCCTGGAACGCAGCATTAGCCAAAACGACCAGATCGCTTACTTCTGCTTTAATCTTCATGAGCGTTATTGTTGATGTTTTCCGAGTGTTGAGAGACAGATATTTCCCTTTCGGATTTCACATGTTAAAGGGATACTTCACCCAAAATTGATAATTCACCAATTTTCTCCTCACCGTCATGCCAAGGAAGGGTTTGAAGAACTTTTGGATTTATCAAAATTAGGGCCCAGCCGATTTATCGATTTGTTGCCGCGGTCGGGTAGTGAATTCATTCATTAATGCGCGTGACTCCGGCTGTGTTGGGTCCGGAAAAAAACAACAACAAAAAAGTGTCACGTGTCATGACTTCCTGTATCTGGCCCTTCAAATTAAAAGCCCTATAGCCTTTCATATACAGTTCAGTCATATTGGTTTTGACTTTATTTTGACAAGACAGGGCTCCAAATGTTGTTTTTTTCCTGTGACCAATGAAATTTTGGTCAGCTAATGATTTATTTGGTCGACCAGTGCTTGCTCAACTATTTGGGGGCAGCCCTAATGTATATATTATAGATATATTACTTAAATTAATACAATATTAAAACTTTATAAAAAAATTTAAAAAATGACCGATTAATCGGTTATCGGATTTTCTTCCCCCTAATAATTGTAATCGGCATCGGCCCCAAAAAATCCATATCGGTTGGGCCCTAATCAAAATGCTTTTGGAGTTCCAGGGGGGGTCCAGTTGGCAACAGATTTTCATATAATGGCGGCGGATAGTGCTCACTTTTGAATCGTCCAAAACACACACTATGAAACATCCAAATACCTCCATACTGCTCGTCCGTACTGCTGCGAGATGTTCTTCCGTGTTTACATCAAACATCCAATGGTTTAGAATGACAAACCAACATCTCGCAGCAAATCTTGCGCATGTGCACAAACATCAACAGAGCCACTGGGAGCTACTACTACAACAAGGATAAAAACAGAGATTAAATTAACTTTTTCATGTGGTGGCTTCAGGACACTTGGGTCAGTACAGACGAGCAGTATGGAGGTATTTGGATGTTTCATAGTGTGTGTTTTGGACGATTCAAAAGTGAGCACTATCCGCCGCCATTATATGAAAATCTGTTGCCAGTCGGACCCCCCCTGGAACTCCAAAAGCGTTTTGATAACTCTGAAAGTTCTCCAAACCCTTCCTTGGCATGGCGGTGTAGACAATTGGTGAATTATGAATTTTGGGTGGAGTATCCCTTTAATAGAACCTCCTGCACATGTGGTTTATTAACTTACCTCACTACTGTGTTTACTTTCTACTTTCAGAGTATTTGTATTTATAATGCTCCATTCAGTGGGAGCAGACGGTCTGTTGGATAAAAGGAGAATAGAACTCCTTATGCCTCCGTCCCATTTATATCTCAAGAACAAAGGGAGGGAATTTCATAAAGTTTGGTACAAACATTAATTTAGAGTTGAAAATGAAGTGATGGAGCTTCGGTTGTTAAAAGTCAAAACTCATTAAATACATTTTTGACCGTGAACCAAGAATTCATTGGCTGATTGCGACACAACAGCGGTCAAAGGTCATCTTCACAGTAGCATCACAATGGTCTGAACTTCCAGTCATTATTCACAAAGCAGGATGTTGATTGCAGTCATTCTTCATTTAACTCAGCATCTTGTTTTCACTCCACAGCACTGCTCTCATTAACAATACAACATTGTTTGTCACTGGCTCCCAACAACACAAATCTCTATTCCAAAGAGGATTGGTGTGGTTGATCACTGATCTGTAACTGCAGTAGTTACGGTTTGAGCAAAACATGTTTTTTTAGCACATAACATTGTAACCATGGTCACCAAGTTAATTTAGGGTGTTAACATGCTGACTTTTGCCAATGAGCTCTGAGCACAAAGCACAGCTGGGGCCTCTGGGAATGTTTTCCAGGCAAAAAGAAATGTATTTTCACATGATGATTCACAATTCAAGAACTCAAAATGCTCATTTAAGTCGTTTGAGTTGCTGCACCTGCACATCATTTTCCTCAATGTGATTTTCTTCCTTATTTACAGCAACGTTTTGGCAAATTCGCCTATTGCCATAATCCCTATAGTTTTAGGAGTAGATTCATTACCTTTAATTGTCGGTGCAAGCTATTTTTAGATCAGCGGGGGAGTACGCGAGCTGCACGGTTTCCCCCATCAAATACACAATCCAACAACTCCAAAACGCTCTGGTGGACAAGTTGTGACCTGCACATTCACCACGCTATGAGATAATAACGTATAATTATGTAACATTATGACACATGAATACTCACTTGTGCTTTTGAAATCACTCCGCCCAGCAGCCGTGTCTGAAATGTAGTTCCGGCTATGAATTTAACTTGAAAACAACTTTCTCATCTCATAACGTTCCGTTATTAACTTGTCCACAAGATTGTTTTGGAGTTGTTGGATTGTGTATTTAGTGTATTTGTATTTGATGAGTTTGATGAGGGATAGCTGGAAATACCATATACCTCTGTAGCGTTTGCTGAGCAGCTCACGGCTCTGCTACGCCGTTCAAAAAATAGCTTGCATCGACAATTAAAGGTAATGAACCTACTCCTAAGGATTATGGCAATGGGGCAAAATGTTGAACTATCCCTTTAATGCACAGTGTACTTGCAAATTAATGAATACAACCACACAATAACTGTTAAGTTAAACTTTAAGTCACATTTTTATTCAACAACCAGACCTCACAACAAATCACACCTCACCAGCATCATGACATTTTATCTCTGAAACAACATGACGATATAAAAACTCCAGATAACTACACCGTCAGCAGTCATCACACATGACAAAAGACGCACAGCCGGCCTTGAAATGTATTTTATCCATGTTGGAGTGGTCGTCTGAATCTGATCCAAACCGGCAGGCACAACAGATCAATAGTTGTACAGACAAGTGGCTACAGGATGCTGCACACAGTACAGGACAACCACCTTGAAAATGTGCACTGCTTGCAAGAATATCAAGAAGGAGAGGCCTGTTGTGGGTGACTGGGACCAAGACGGGGAGGAAGAACGCAGCTGTGAAGTCACATTAAGCACCTTCCTGACTGTAGTGTCGACTCTACCACAGGACCAGCTGGGTTTCAGTTCTCACTGAAAAGTATTTTTTTTTTTTTGCTTCCTTGAAAATTAATTTGGGGAGGTGGATCAGGCACTGTACTGTCTCTGGCTGACAACGAGGCCGTGTCTGTTTCTCATCGCTACAGGAAGAAGTGCAGAAATACCTTGGCCCCGCGTGACCCTGTTTAAACCTGCATAAGGGCTTCATCTCATTCTGCTTAACAGCTCGTCTCCTCGCATAATCATCAAGCCCTCGCTTTCCGTCCTGCCTCTCTCAGCTCCTTTCGCCTTCTAATTTGCGCCGAGTTCATAATTATAACATGCAGGATGATGGGAGACGGACAGAGGTTGAGATGATATGAGTGTAGGTGGAGTATCTCATTTGACTTTTGTTACCACGGACGCAGACTACAGGATGATGACTGCAGGTTTTCAAAACGACTGTGACACACGACAGCACCATGGAATTAGAAAAGAAGGACTTTATAAATTTTGTGTAAAAAATCCCCCCAAAATATAGTCCAGAACGCTTGTGATGAAAATAAAGATTTTTTAACCTTGTTAACATTTTTTTAATACAATATACTACAATATATTATTGAATTAAAGATAATTTCCACCTTTGAACTGCAGGTTTTCAAAATGACGACTGCTCCATGGAATAAGAAAAGAACAAGGACAGTTTTGAATTTTGTTTAAAAGATAAAATATGTTCCAGTACCCTTGTAATGAAAATAACGATTGTTAAAGCAGAAGTAAGCGGTCCGGTTGTTTTGGCTAATGCTGCGTTCCGGGCAGGCTTTTGAAACCGTAAATTACAGCTTCACGTCACGACTTAGCGTTCCAGGCAACCCACTCGTGTTTTTCCGACCTGTTTTACCTGTGAAAGTCACTATAACGGCCACTTGTAACTTCCGACCCGTGAACTCGTACCAGATCGAACTGGTACGACTTCACAGGTCGGAAAAACACGAGTTACGAGTTGCCTTGAACGCACCAGAACGTCTTGTCAGCCGATGGAGTTAGCAGCCCCCGCCCTCGTCATGGATCTATTGGTCCTCGTCCCTGCACACACAGCCCTTCATGCCGTTCTCTCGCCTCATTGGATAAAACTTGTAGGATACGAGAAAAGTTTTCTCCTCGGCTCAGAGCAGAGCAGAGTGACTGACAGACCCGTGTTTCAGACCAAACACTCTATGTAAGTGATTGCTGTCGGAAGATAGAACTATTTAAGACTTATATTAACACAAAAATATTGCTTACTTCTGCATTAACATGCCCACATAGTGATTTTTTAATCAATGAATTAAGGAGTATTTCCACCTTTCAACTGCAGTGAACCAATGATGGTCTCATAAAATAGATTAATATTGCCACTGTTTCATACAAACCTAAGGATCCAATCCTGTCATTTGTTGGGACTGGGGGCTGGAGCCAAGTAAACCGAGAGAGGGAGAGTTAGCGTTAGCACAACAGTGTTAGCCACAGGCCCAAAAACAAGCTAAACAATGAATGAACGATTCTAACTGCTCCAGACTCCTGAGTCTGGGCCTACTTAACAATAAGGAGCCTAATCCAGCTCCAGTTTTCAGTTTTCTTGCATGTTAAAGAAAATATTAATAATTACAGAGCATTTTTACATAGTTGAAAAGATGTCTGCAGCTACATTAGCACTGGTAAATTATGTTCTGTTCCAAGGATAATGGATTTATGTTTTGTCAAAGAGACTGACCTCTCAGAAATAATAGTGGTTGTGTGAATTATGACTTTATGGGTAAAAAACATCTACAAAAAATCCTTCATCCCCTCTGCAATAACCATCCTGAACAATAAGAAATGAGCATTCTGCTTCCTTTAACACCCCCCCCCCCCCTCCTCTTTTTAGCATGATTGTACAACATTGTTGTTTTTAATGTCTGTTTGTTTCTTAGTGTTTTTTATACAAGCCTGTCAAAGACGAATTTCTGTCACTCGTGACAGACAATAAAGTTTATCTTATCTTATCTTATCTTATCTTAATGGCCTCAGGATGGAGGTCATTTTGTGTTGTTATGGTGATCACATGGTTCAGACTCAACTAGTCCAACCTAAATTACCACATAGATTTCTTGTCCCCACTCTCAGACACTCATCGCATGGCACTTCACTTGTATCGTCTTCATAAACCTGTAACAACGATTCGAGTCGTGCCAGGCATACTTGGGGTGTTCCGTCGTCATGGAAACAATGATATCCAAGCCGTTGATGTTGTCGTTTTGAGTTTGGGTCCCTAAATTTAACTTATCTGATATGTGATAAGGGTGCCAGATCAGAATGCGGTGAGATTATTTTGTTCATACGAGCTCCAACAGATAAACTTCCCTCCCATGACTAATTCCCTGGTGGCGGCCATTTTTTACTCGTGGAAACACAGAGGCTGAATTGAATACTGTAGTTCTGCAGCTCATACAGACTGATAGAGCCTCATATTACCTTAAGATAAAATCTGAAGCATGTTTTTCCATGAACAAGGACTTATTAAATGATCTCCCTGATTTGTAGCTATTTTGCGTCCATTAAACTGAAGTAAAGAAAATAAATCTAAAACATGCACTGGATGAGTGGAACATAAAAAAACTACTTACTCAAATTAATGTCTCTGGTGGGGTTGCTGCTTAGAGATATAACTTTAGTATAACTAAAATACTGGCTGCAGCCTGCATTACATAGCATTAGGATAATGGGATATATGCATTGACATTTGAGTCCAGTCCCGTCTCTCGACATGAGGTAAATTCGGATGGCAGGAATATCTTCCCCCGCCAGAAGATCTCACATTAATATTCAGCATATAGGTCTCCCCGCCTGCCTGGCTTCATGCGGCCCGCCGTGCAGCAGCAGCGGGCACAGGCTGAAAACATAAACACAATGTTGTATTCTCACACACTGAAACATGCTGCAGGTCCTGATTCCTTGCGTTCCCTGAGCTGCATTTAATTAACGGCCCTGACATGCGGGCCGAGGCTGCAGCAGGACCGCCGGAATGGCTTTGACATTTGAATGACATCCATTTCCCTGTGAATAATTGGCCGACCCCCCCACCTCCCCTCCCCGCCCGCCCGCCAACGGGTGGAGATTAGGTGTCCAGAAAGCTGTCTCTCCTAACCAGGTTCTCCTCAGCAGGTATAGAAAATATATCCAGGTGTTATAAAAACTCCTCCACACAGCAAATAGTGAACACCAACTCTCCACCTCGCATAGCGGTTTCACACTGCCACGGTTCTGGTTCTGGCACTGGTTCGGTTCGGAAGACTCAGAACCTTGGTGCTGTCTGCCGAACCAGCCCGCTTTAGTGGGAGGACGTCATACCCCCGCGGACACAGCAACGGCTCTTTCCGAAACAGCATACTATACCGTACTACTTACTTTTAATATTTTTTCATGCAAGAAAGTAACTGTTAAGATCCCAAATATACGGTCAGTTTATCCAAATGACGGCTGTTTAGAAGTTTGCTCCGATGTTATTTGGAGAAGTGAAGCTCCGCAACGACCGCGACATCACGGAGGCAGTAGCCGTTTTGGAGAGTTGGTCACCCGGCCGGTTCCAGGGTGCCATTCCGAAGGGCCGCCACTCCGAACGTTTACTTTAATTTGTCGGAATGCCGACCCTTAATTATTTATGGGAAAAGGGTGCCATTACGAACCTGAAAGAAAGGGTGCCATTCCGAACCTGAAAAAATCTTGAATGGTTTACGGCACGGAGTAAACAAGCCTAATTGCGGTGGTAGCGTAGTGGTCAGAGCATCTGCTTTTGACGCGGTGGATCAGGGTTCGACTCCCGGGGGAGATACATATTAACTGCGATTTTATTGGCCTCTACCTAACCTTTTTACTAAACTTAACCAACTCCTTTCTACATTGCCGAAACCTAACCAAAGCACAGAGCAAGGACATTTATTTTCAGCAGGAGTGCCGCGGCTGCATCAGACCATGGATGTAATGCATCAGACTCGCACCTGGGTGAAACTTTGGAGGCGGAGGGGGAGGGGGAGGGGCCGGTCGGGCGCTGTCCCAGCGGCGCGTCGTGTCAAGCCGGGCAGGAAGTCAAACCACGAGAGAATCCGGTCAATTTTCAAAATAAAACACATTCGGAACGGCGGCCCCTCGTGAAGTTCGAAATGACGGACCTTCGGGAATTTTCGGACTGGCAGACCGTCGGAATGGCGGTCCTTCGGAATGGCGGTCGCCCCCCCCACCCGGCCAGCTTACGTTCGTTATGCCAGGGGGAGAAAACAATCACTAATTAACTTACCCGCAGGTTTTTTAGAGGTTTATCACCGGCTGGTTAAATTATGTTTAGGAGATAAATGTTGGTCTCATTGATGAAATCTAACAGTTGTGGCAGTAGCATTATTTGTTTGAATGAAAAGTGAAGCTTCCTGTGTGGACAGAGCTGCGCTGCCTCGGGGCTCTGTCTGTAAACTACGTACAGAAATCACCACATTTACAAAAATAAATAAATGTTTTACAATGAACCGATCAGTCTGCATTAAGTTTTATTTTACTAAGCTACTGTATATAACATGGTTACGGTTTCCTGCTGCTTTCCTGCTCGTATTAAGTGACTCGCCCAATGATGATGTCACGGTTCGCAAGGAAAAACCAACTATTTTTTGGTTCCACTACGAACCGACTTTTCAGGTTCCGAACCAATTATTTTTTCAGTCTGAACGCGCCGGCCGGTTCAAAGTTGCGTTCGGGAACCAGAACTGTGCCGGAGCCCTGCCGGTGTGAAACCGCTGTCAGAGCTCTACTTTGTTTCACTTATCTTCTTCAACTGCTGCTCCTCTTTTGTCTCTTTCATTTACCAAAGACTACTTTGTTTATTCAGGCAATTATACATGAACAGACACAAACATGGTCTAAGTCTTCACACTACTGCATCCTTGCACTTTCGTACCACAGAGAACAGCTTAAAATGTCATGAAAAAGATTAAGAGACTGTGATGAAGTTGAAACTTTCCAGGAACAGATGTGAAGCTGACTGTCTGCCTGGTAACAACGAGCTCCATGTCTTCTTTATCATTATCTCTATCTGTATTATGTGGCTGCAGTATCCGTGCGGCTCCGCTCTGCTGCCACTGGCTGTTTTCATGTGACCAGACTAATACATCATTTATGTAAATATGAGTTTAGCTGCTAACAAACTTACTTAATTGCTTAATTAGTAAGTGCTCAGTGACTCAGGTGGAAATTAATAATGGAAATAGAATGAGGGGTTTCAGCAGTGTAAAAAAAAAAAAAAATGAGTGAGAAGTGAGAGAGGCTCAATTTAATGTAATAGCAATAATAGCCTAATAGTGAGCGCATAATGAAAATCCATCCTTCCATTAGTCGTACTTAGCTTAGCCAGGCAGGGGAGTGCATGGGGGCGGGCGGCGCTGGAGCCAGTCCCAACTGGTGTTAACCAACTACACACAGACTCAGGGTTCGAACCCAGAACCGTCTGTGTGATAGTGCTATATCCACTGTACCACTGTACCACCCACCACCTATCAACCTATCATGTGCAGGTCCAGATGAAAAGTTAGGCGGCTAAGCTTGGAAATTCATTCTGAAGTTACATGTACTGTACAAGTTCAAGACTTGAGGTTTCACAGTCTCATGACTGAACAGACAGAGAGATAGAATGGACTGTGGAGAACCTTGTTTACAAAATAAATTAAATACTGAGTTTGTGATATATATCACCTACAATAGTATCGTAAATGTTGTTTTGACCATGTGCAATTTTACAACATCGAGAATTTATACTATCTCGAAAAGAAAACAAACAGAAGGTGCGTAGACGGTAAAGGAGAGGTGCATGAAAGTCCTCATTCGCCAAATTTGTGCCTCAGCGGGCGGGATTAATTTATCTGATTTGTGCCACAGAAACCAATCAGCGGGCAGGATTCAGTCATGTGGTGATAACGTGATCTCCCGCTATAGTCTCTCCAGCAACCATAACACAACATGGTCTCTGAGGCTCAGAGCGGAGAAAACTGAATGTTTACTCATTAAATGTCTCCACACTGGAGTTTAATTGAGTTTCTTGAATGTTTAAAGGGATATTTCAACATTTTGGCAAATTGGCCCATTGCCATAATCCCTATAGTTTTAGCAGTAGGTTCGTTACCTTTAATTGTCGGTGCAAGTTGTTTTTGGTGATTGCAGCAGGTCACAACTTGTCCACCAGAGTGTTGTGGAGTTGTTGGATTGTGTATTTGATGAGTTTGATGAGGGAAACCAAGAAATCCCATTAGCCTCCGTAGCGTAGCTCTGAGCAGCTCGCAGCTCTGCTCCGCCGTTCTAAAAACAGCTTGCACCGACAATTAAAGGTAACGAACCTACTGCTATTACTATAGGGATTATGGCAATGGGCCAATTTGCCAAAATGTTTATAGAAAATAAGTATAGAAGTATAGAAGAGAAGTTTATAGAAAATTAACAAGAGCTGTTGTTCTGAAAACGCTGAGGCCATCCATAGATGTCCTGGTAAGTAAGTAGAGTTTTACAGCATTTTATGTAAAAATAAATTGAGATTTTTTTTTTGCCCATATCACCCACCCCTAGATTACAGTTTGATTTCTGTTTGTCTTTACATTTGCCAGAAGCAGTGGGATATTTCTTTGCCTCTACAGCAGCTACAGCAACAATCTGAACAAGATGCGGCCTGACGCCGGCAGCTCAGAGTTTATGTGAGGTTCGCGTCCAGGTGACGGATGACATCGAGATGATTTCATCCTTTCAGCTTAAGATGATGTCGTTTCAAGGAGCAGTGAGCTTGAAATTCCGGGGGAAAATGTGACAGTGGAGGTCATCATGTCGGCTCATTGGCTCACTGTCACCTCATGGCAAATGGACCGGGGGCTTAAACATCTGCTTTTCTAAGGCGTCACACAGGAGATTGCTCAGATTATGTCCAGGCAGCTTCAGTTTGTTCACTTCTTAGACTGATAAGGATCTGTTCTGACCGCCTTAGTGTGTTGATGATATGGTACTCTGGTGATTTTCTGTTTACATTGCACTGTCCAGATAGTTAGCAAAGCAGACGCTTATAGTTATCTGCTATATCCTGGCATTATCCTGTTTACCTGATCCCAAAATTCACTCTTATGGTGGTTTTTCCTCTTTTCATGACAAGAGGAATAGTTCCACTTCTCATTAACACTGTAAACACGCATTTTACATCAGAGGGAGTTTTAGGCTGTGTCCAAAATCACTCACTCATATAGAGGACTATATATATTTTTTTACGTTGCATAATTAAAACGTTGCAGACCAATGCTGAACCACGTTCATAAACGCAATGCGTGACCACAATGCATTATGGTATTACTAAGTTGCTTAGTGACCATCGGTTCTACACTACTGTTTTTTTGTTTTTCCTTTTACAAAGTATTTGATAAAGTAACACAACATGAACATGAGGTGTTTTCTGTCACAATACTACAGAAAAATAAGTAAGTAAGTATCTTGATATAGGAAAAAAAAAACCTAAACAAATGAAGGGCGTTTCAGGGAAATGTACATTTTCCATTGCTTCCAGATGTCATTGAATTTAGATTACTGAAGCCTCATTAAAAAAGTGATTCTTTCCATTACATAAACATCATAAATTATATCATACCATTCATCTATTATGGGATGTCTGGCTTAAGCCATTTCTTTGTAATTGCTTTTCTAGCATCTAGACTCAGTATTCCAAATAAATATTTCTTTTTCACACTAACATTAGCTGAGTGTTGTACACTACTTTTCACGCTGCATTGTGGGATACTATGAGTCCACTATATAGGGTATATTGATATTCACTAAACATTCGGACAGCACTACAAAATGACGTCACTATGTCCACTATATAATGAGTAGTGAGTGATTTTGGATGCAACTTTATTGTGAAATTTGCTGAGCCCTACACAAACAAAAACGATCGTCCAATAAAAAAGTTTTTACTAATTAACCCCGTTAACACCCACTGGCCTGTGGGTCATATTGCTTTTAATTAAAGCTGGGCCAGTGGGTGTTCAGTAAAATCACTATGCTTCATTATCCGCCAAAAAACAGTAAGCTGTTTGCAACACAAAGCTTAAAACTTAAACTCTCCAGATAATTGTATTAATGCTAGCAGATATAGGGAATAATCCATAGATGATGAAAGTAAATCCAGACTTTAAAAGCACTAATATCCACAGGCTCAGCAGCTAATAGATGGACGGGCGAACACACAGTCTGCTGTCTGACTCTGGTACATGAACGATCCTGGCGAGCGGCAAACTCTCTCCTCGGCTTTCTTCGCGTACACGCCGGCGTTTCGGCAGCGAGCCTGTACAAAGGCCGGCGTCGGCAGCAGCAGGCGAGTGGGCAGGAGAAGGAAAAAGCTTTTGTCAGTGTCCGACTGGAAAGTGTGAGCATATGGCTGTTTTTTTTAAGAAGCGGGGCAGACGGATATAAACTGGATTCATTATCGGACTCGCAGGAAAAATACCAGGAAAAAAATATTTGTCTGCTTTTCAAATAAAAAAAATCAAAGGAGATGCACCTAGCTGCGAGAAGCCATCAATGGGGGGCGCGCCAGCAGATGAGGAAAGGTCGAGGTTAAACAGTGTTGCTTCTTAATCGTTATCAGTAGGTTTGCAAGAAAAGTGGGCGTGTCTGAACACACACACACACACACACTCACACACACTGTACTTTAATCTTTGTGAGGACACTCATTGCCATAATGATTTTTTTCAGGCCACTTACATTAAAACCTCAAACAGCTCTTTGAAGTTTCCCACAAACGTCCTTACAATATCTCAAAATGGTCCTCACTGAGATAAAAGCACACACACACACAGACACACACTCACACACGTGCACTGTGATTTAGATCTCAGTGTAATCGTCCTCTGTGATAGAACAACAGAGTAATAGTTGGAGGCTTTCACAGAACCGTCTTGACTCCTGAAGCAGCAGTTTTAAAGACACATCCATTTGCCTCTTTGACACTAAGTGCCATTTCAGAGCTGACTGCAGAGGCATGTGCTGCTTCCTCTCTGCCTCGGCCTCTCTGCCGCTGTTATCTGTCAGCAGCACGTAACTGATATTGTCATCCGTACATATGTAGAGTGCCCAGGGCGGGACGCACTGCAGAATCTGCAGCCCAGAATCCCGGGCTGCTGCTGGTCGCACCATCACATGCGATTGATATAATGGAGGAGAAATGAGACCAATTTGAGGTTTAGACTTTAATTGACGTGGCACTGGTTGGTGTGGTTACATTAAGATTCAGTAAATGGGAACAATGTGAAAGCTTTCGTCATTTCCTGACTCTAAAGTGCAACCATGTGATTATTTTCTGGATGAACCTCGTACAACTTCTTCAGTCCTTTACAGTATTACTTTAAAGGGATAGTTCAACATTTTGGCAAATTGGCCCATTGCCATAATTCCTATAGCAGTAGGTATACCTTTAATTGTCGGTGCAAGCTATTTTTAGAATGGCGGAGCTTTCTTGGTTTCCCTTATCAAACTCATTAAATACACAATCCAACAACTCTATTACAATCCAAAACCACTGATGCGCGTTCCCATCAAGGGCAGTTTTTCGGCAAGCATGGTCTCTGCATTTGCCTCGAAAACAACTGGCAATGGGCCAATTTGCCAAAATGTTGAACTATCCCTTTAAGTTGACAGATAATCTCACAGATTCCTTCACTATAGATAATTAAATTTTTATTTCTAGTGTTGAACACTCATTGACAGGTACTGTGCCACTGTGGATGTTACTAATGCCAAATATCTACGAGGTTTAATGAAGGTATTCATTCCTTAGAATAAACCTTAGTGATTATCTGACCTTACGTCCAGTTCCCACTCGCACACTGAACATTGTCTAATGCAGGAGGCTGATAATGCATATTGGGGGGATACAAATATTTCTGTTTTTTTTTTATTTTATTTCCCCAGATGATTTATTATTCATATAATCAGTTTTATGAATGCCTGATTTTACATAATCCAGCATTTCACCCCTTACACAAACAGTGTGGGAAAAAAGCCATCTATTTACATTACAATATGTAATTAAAAGTCTGACTTGACACCAAGGCTAAAGTGTGATAGCCGAGGATGCAATTCCTTAATTATGCGTATTAATGTGTTGATATTACAGCCTTTTATTGGCTTTTTTTTTTTTTCCATCGCATTTCGCAGCCGTTCACACACAGGAGCATTTTAACGTGGTCCAACTCTGGAGCTGGGTGATAAGGTCTGACTCTCGGCTGCAAATCCAGTTCATCCCAAAGGTGTCGGCGAGGTCGGGGACATTTGGATTCTTACGCAGTGAACTGGAAAATTTCTTCATGAACTTGGCTTTGTGTCACATTGAAGGAACTGCTGAAAGAACACCATTGTGTAAAACATTGTGTCTCTTGTTCCTCTGTATCACTGAGACTCCTGGACCTCAGGACGAGCTCGTTCACGCCTCAGAAAATATCGAGAACATTAACAGAAAATGGCCCCCGAGAATTGATTGATTTTGTGTAGCCGTGGGTCTCTGCAGCCCCCCCCCACCACCACCCCTCCCTCTATTTATCTCCGTCTCTGTAAACTCAACTCTTTTGCGTCCCCCCCCGTTCAATGTCAGAATAGATTAAGAAAGCTATATCATAAAGGTGGTGGGGGAAATTCAGCCGTCTCGCCTCGACTGCGCGGCCTTTTCTAATCTTTTGATCGCCGCAGACGCCTGTGGCTCGGAGAGATGCAGCTGGGTGTGCGGGGTGAGATAAAGGGAAACAGAGATTGCAGCCCCACGTGTTTTAAAGATAGAATATCAAACATCAAGGTGATCCAAGAAAAGAAAACATGGGGAAAATCGGGGATCAAGGAGCTTAAAAATGGTACTAATTTAAGAGGATATGTGTAGAATCAGCTTCATCAATGATTCAAATATGATTTATTAAAGCTCGCCATCCCATTCTCATAGCAAAGCAAAGATGATGCATTCAAGGATACCAGTTAGATTTTGGTGATCAAAGGTCGGAGATCAAGGTCACTGGGAATTCTTACAATAATTTAAAAGTGTTAGCTACAAGTTTAATTTCTCCCGGTCAGCAAGTGTCGCACTCACACTCGCCTGCTTTCGCTCCAACCTTCAATTGTACTGGTTGCCAGGTACGCCTATAGCGGCTAGTAGCTAAAGCTAAGCTAACGCTAACCGTAACGAGACTGGAAACACATCTGAATCATTTCACACTAACTCACCTGCAGACGAACCCGACAAACCCGCAGCATCACACCTGCACCGGAAACGTTACAGTACCAGCTGAACGTTAGTTAGCATTAGCATTAGCACGATGCCATTTTCTCCACAGAGCTATCAGGATCTGGCTCCTGAGCTCCACCTCACTCACGTGACATCAACGTACTAATGCTGTTGGCGCTGAGATCATTTCATGCCGACGTTGCCAACGTAACCAGATGTAAATATTTATATATTTTGGACCCGTCAAAATGTATAAAACAATTATTTATATACTATAAAAAAAATTAAAAATCAGTAAAATTAATACTTTTACTCTGCGCCCCTCTAGATGTTCTGTGGATGTAGCCTTTTATTTTTGAAAAATGTATTGTTTTGATAAAAAAGCTGTAGCTAACCTTTAAGAAAAATGTCTCACTGTGCGTTCACACCAAAAGCTTCCAAAGCGTCAAAAACGCTTGAGGGTGCATGGGCTTCAGACAAGAAAGCTCCCAAAACGGCAAATATTTTCAGCCGCTTTGGTCGCTCGTCACGTGACTGACGTCAAATCGTGCTGGTCATTGGGGAGCCGAAATACAAAAAAAAGAAAAAAAAGCCAGCCGAAGGACATCTCTATTCTGACAGGTTGCTGCCGGTTGTCATAGCTAATTACCCTTAAGTTAACCATATGGCTCAACTCGTTTGGTGAGCTTTGGATGCTTTAGCGTGGTGACGCCAGTTGACGCTTTATGAAAATGAATTGACTTCCGGCGTTTTGACGGAAGCTTTTGGTGTGAACGCACAGTAACAGGTCGAAAATAAGGAAGTGATGATGTTTTATAAACAAAAGGTCAAAGGCCAACTTCACTGTGACTTGTCTTGCAAAAATGCTGCTGGGCATTATTCAGTGCTGCAACTCAGGAACAGCATCTTTGTTTGTGAAGAAAACAACTGCAAGGTAGTAATTCTAGTTAATAAAAGCTAATTTTGTTAAAACAACTGCAAGGTAGTAATTCTAGTTAATAAAAGCTAATTTTGTTAAGAATCAGCAAATCAATCAGAGTCCGGTCTTGACGGTGTGGACTTGAGACACTTTGACTTTTCCTAGCAGCCTTGAGAGTGAGAATTGAGAGCTAGAGAGAGCTGTGATTGAGATAAGTGAGTTTTCACCTTTGATCTCCTCTTGTACTTCCTCTCAGTCTGACAATGAGGGACACACCAATGCAGAGGGGACATCCGCCTCCTCTAAAAGCTTTGCACCAGTTTGTGTCGAGCCAATTTTGTCTGCAGACAACTACAGACAGCCATGTCACAAAAGATCTAAACAAGAGACAGGATGAGACACTGGAGGCTGCGGTGGAGGCTTCACATCTTTCAAAAAAGAAAAAGAAAAAAAAAGGCAATAATAGAAGAAAGAGCCTATAAGTGCCACTATACTTCCCGGTTGCAGAGAGATTCCTCCAACCCACTATATGCTCAGGAGTCGGAGACAGAGCCACAGCTGACCACAGAGATGGAGAATACACACAAAATAGGCTACTGAGAGGGACGCAGGTGATCAGCTGAGGTCAGAAGGGTCGGATCCCTGAGAGGAATGTGCTCGTACCCATGGGAATGTCAGAGTGGGTGTTTTCCTGCAGAAGGCCCTTCCACCAGAGCAGCATATTCCCACCACGGTGATCCAGCTGTGGAATGGAGGAAGGCGGGGGGGTGGCAGCTTCGTGGCCTCGGTCCAAACTCTGACTGTCTTCACTGCAAAAAATCAAATATCTTACCAAGAATATTTGTCTTATTTCTAAAACAAATCTCATTATACTTAAAATAAGACTCATCACATTAAAAAGCAGCTTGTTTTTAGACACTTTTCCTTCTTTCAAGCATATTTTCAAATAATCTGATAGTGGAGCAAGTTTTTCTTTCTTATTACAAGCACAAAAACCTGCTTTCACTGGCAGATTTTTCTACTTATTTCAAGTGAATATTTGTTGGAAACAAGTGAAAATTATCTAAAAACAAGTAAATTTTTAGGTGATGATTCTTATTTTAAAGGGATAGTTCACCCAAAATTCAAATTTCATTATCTACTCACCCTCATGTCAACTAAGAGCTGTGAGAATTTTCAGAGTCCTCCGTTCCTTCTCTGAGTTACGGGGGGGTCCGTACAAGTATTTGTCCATATAATGGTTGTGAATGGATACCAACTTTCTTCGTCCAAAAAGACACACCAAAAAACATCCAAATACCTCCATGCTGCTCGTCTGTAATGTCCCTCTTGTATTGAAGCCCCAACATGAGAAATTGTTCCTAAAAAAATTTAATAAGTCTATATTTTAAGCTTGTTTGTAGCGGAAGCTCCCAGTGTCTCAGTTCACTGCTCTTCCTGCGAGATTTGCACTGACCAGCGGAACAATTTCTCATGTTGGGGCTTCAATACAAGAGGGACATTACAGACGAGCAGTATGGACGTATTTGGATATATAATACTGCTGCGCGGGACCCCCCCATAACTCAGAGAAGGAACGGAGGACTCTGAAAATTCTCACAGCTCTTAGTCGACATGAGGGTGAGTAGATAATGAGATTTGAAATTTGAATTTTGGGTGAACTATCCCTTTAAAAAGCAGCTTGTTTTTAGACACTTTTTCCTTCTTTCAAGCATATTTTCACTTAAAATAATCTGATAGTGGAGCAATTTTTCTTTCTTATTACAAGCACAAAAAACCTGCTTTCACTGGCAGATTTTTCTACTTATTTCAAGTGAAAATTAGTTTGAAATCTAAAAACAAGTAATTTTTTAGGTGATGGTTCTTATTTTAAGTGGAAAGGGATTGTTTTGACTATAAATGAGACATTTTGATAAGAAAGAAGACAAATATTCTTGGAAAGATTTAGAGTTTTTGCAGTGTTGGTTGAAGCGATCCAGCAGGCCGACAGCCTCACAGTTTTTTTCCTGCTGTAGTTTTGTAGGCCTATGTTGTCTGAACGTTGCAGCCAGCGTCTCATTCTGCGAGACAGAGCTGGGGGGCATTTTTTTCAGCTTGGCGAGCCCCTGCCAAAGCCCCGAGCTGCGCGTTCTTACACCACACTCGGCGGGTATAAGCTGTTTACACGCTGCTGATCCTGTTTAAGTTATTGCTATTGCTGCATAGCCAGAATTAGCATCAACAGCATGTTTACTTAGCTCTCTTGTGTTTGGAACAAGAGTTTTACATCCCACCCTCCGATTGGACGAAGGTGGTGAACGTCCGGTCAGTCAAACCCATATGGAAAAGATATAGATAAATCTTATAAAATTTGTATCTGCTTTGTCTGAAACTTGTAAGTAAAGTATACAACAGTGAAATCAGATATAAGATCCTTAGTAAATTTGAACAAAATTAAACTTGTATGATTTGGGTATTTATCAGAACAATATATGACAGTGATGTTGCATACAATATCCTTAGTAGGAAAATGCAATATCAAACCTATATAAGTTGGGCAATCATCAATGAAACTAAACTGTTGCAAATGTTATATAAAATACTTACAAATTTTACTTGTGTTGCCACAAATGTGAGACATTTACATAAACAACATGATTTGACAATGTGATTACAGGGAAATGCATGATTGACTAAAAGCAGCTGTTTTTAGTCAACTGATAATGACAATGGACTTTTTTGTTGTTGCTAATATTGTGTAACATTTTACTAGCAATTATATCCAATAATATTCATTCAATTCTTTTTGTAGAATTTTTTATTTTTATTTTGCACAAGATCAGCAGATTACATTAGATCAGTACAGTACAGTACAGGAGTACTTGTTTGGACAAATATTTCATTTTTTTTCTCTTCTTTTTTTTGACTTCCTAAATACACATTTATAGTCAAAAGAGGTGCACGCAAAGACCACCATGAATTATAGATACAAATATACAGATATAGATACAATACACAATACACACGTACTGCTCGTACATTTGATCACAATTTTGTGATGTAGACACTTACAATAACAATAACAACCACTGATAGGGGCACTTTCATCTACTGTAACAAGTTTTATAAGTGCTTAAATAGTAATTATTTTTTTATTGAAGGCATAATTATAATTAAAACATGCCTCTGATATCTATAATAGTGGCATTGCAACATCTTACTGTATGCATAGTGGCTGTAACCACATACACACTCCAGCCATGACCACATTATCAAATTAACAGTATCGTAAAGCTCAAAGCATTTTTCACTGTACAAAAACAACACTATATTTTCCAGTTTATGACATCTAAACAACTACAGACCTCAGTAGAAACCAAGAAAATAAGTTATCATAGTACCAAAAAAAGTTAAGAGGGATATTAGTTTAAACATAGTTTTTTTTTCTCATCATAGATACAGTATGAACCATATTTAGTAGTTGAATGAGAGGTGGAGCAGAGGTTTGGTGGAGCAGTCACGGTGTGTGTTTGGATTGAAAGCTGGGTTGGGCTGGGTCAAATATTTAATTTTCTGCTAAGAAACCCAAAATCATTAACTCCATCTTCACATTTAGTTGACACTCATTTCATTTTCATTTACAGTAATATGTATTCAGTAACCGACAAACAATTGAGGTGGACTGTGGACACTGTATGTACATACATGGTCTAACTATCAGAGTGGCATTTATGGCTTTGTGGAAGCCTGTGGGAAAGTGGACAGTTGACATGTAGCTCAGTTGAGTTCTGATTAGAGAACCTCTGGCCAACTTCTGCACTGTACAATTGCCATATTTTCCTATGGCATATAAAAATGGATCACCCATGTCAATAAAGTGTGAGACTGTAAAAATACTTCCATCCTTCAAAAGCACAACCGAGTTGTTTCTCTGTTTTGTTTTGCTGTATGTATGACCATGAACAACAACACCATTTACAGCAATTCTCTTGTAGTAACTCACCACAGAGTTTGTGGGAACTTCTCTGACTGTGTGGAGAGCAGCTTGGTCACCAAGAGATATTAATCTCACATTTGGTGGACCAAGGGCAGTCACCTCAGTAAACCTTTTATACTTCTTGGCATGCTTGTTTCCCTGTCTCATTTCATTGCAGAAATCTTTAACTTCTCCTGGTGCATTTGTTAAGAATTGCTTTGCTAAACGGGGGAAAGCACGGGCTAATGCCACTTGTTTGCATATTTGCTGTGGAACAGCTTGACTACTTTTTACTTGTTTCAGGAGGTACCCATTGAAATCTTCAAACATGAAGGCTGAGTGAGCCCACAGAGGACCCCAGTGTACAACGCTTGTGCTTAAATGCAGTAGTGAATGAACATTAAATGTCATGTGCTCTTTCCCATACAGTGACTGCACACCTCCAACAAAGTACACTAATGCGTCATGTGCGTGATTTATCAGCTCAGCATTTAATTCAGACCCCAACAGAATGCTTATGCCCTCTATCAGTAATGCCCAATGAGAGTGATACCTCTGTGGAAGTATGCCTTTCAGAACTGGCAAGCTGTAATACAAAAGCCAGTGCTGCCACTCATGGGCTTTCCAGAATCTCCGTTCTGTTAGAGATCTTGGAACACGAGCAACAATGCTTGGAGGTTTAATAGACAAGAGGTATCTGTCCATGATGACTGTTTGTGTACCAATATACCATGGCTCAGAACTACTTTTAGAATCCATCCATAAATTTGCCATGTATCTGCACACACCAAGCAGCACACAGTGCATGTAGTCAGGGACCATCCCATTGATTAGATCAAACAATGGTATATCTGTAAGAGCAGATGAGCCCTTTATGCCCAATATGGTATTCCCTTCTCTTTCAGCTATTTGTCCTATTTCTACTGTGGTTTTATGATTTCTGTCACTTGGCTTTTCATCTGGACATGTGTAAACCCTTGTGTTTCCTTTTCCTTTCCTTGTTTGCATCCCAGGGTGAAGGCAGACTCCACAGCCATACTCACCATTAAACTGCTTAAAATTCTGTAGTAATGGCCTTGCTACTGCATCACACACACAGCACAACGTGTGCACTTTTATGCGTCTCAATGACTGATCACTAGGATGCTGCCACTCAAAACCATCTTGAGAAAGACTGGCACACTCCTCAACAAATGGTTTAAAGAAGCAAGACATATCTGGCTTCTTAGCTCCAAACCACAAAGCACATAAAAGTATATGTTTATCTCTACTCTCAGGTGGTATCTCATTAACACAACATAATATTGGCCAAATACTAAATTTGGAGGACTGAAAAACTGGTACACCATCACAATTGAATGTGAGTGACAGAAAATCCTCCTTACTCTTATTTTTCAAGGTCTGATATAAGGTGCCATCACATATGTCCTTTATTACATGCTTTGTACGGCCATCAGCACAAAAACATAGATCCTGCATATCCTGGTGCTCAAGAATATCTTTCAGCTGATCCTTTAATGGTATGCTAATAAAGAAATGTCCTTCCTGTAAACTGGCTTTCACTGTTGTGAATGAGGAACATGACACACATTTGAGTGTTTCTTCCAGAGATTGTGAAGCACCAATGTACTTAGTACAAACTCCACAGTAATGGTGTCGTTCGAACTGTTGTGTAATATCAGCTAATGGTTTCTCCAGAAAATACTTGCTTGTTGGAACTGCACTAGTCCGAGCTGAATGCAATTTGAGCAGTTTCAGCAGGTCTTCCATTAATACACCTGTTGTGTTGTGTCTCAATGCAAAGGAGAGAATCGAGATGATGCTTTGCCCTTCTGTTAGTCCATGGGAGGAGTGGTCATCATGTACCTCTTGAGGGACATTGTCCTAAATGATAGAAAAAGAAGCACTGCAATGAAACGGATCAGGTGTCATTTGATTTACCCATAACCTTGCTTTGGCAGACTGCACTTAGCATGGAAAATAGACAGAAGCTACAACACATGAGAAAGAAAAAAAAAAGCTGATTGATGTAAAGTGTACATGTCAATGAACTGCAGAATATGTTACAATTAGTCCAATGGCAAATTAATCTGATGTAAAAAAAAAAAAAAATGTAATCAACCTCACATGTGAATGCTTAAGTTTTGTCTCACCTGCACCATTGTGAAAGATTCTGCTCTCTGTTCTTGTCTTTGGCTTCCATCTTCATTGTTTTCCTGAGAAAGACAGTAATGAACAACTCATTAAAGTGAAAGAGAGGGATAGCAGTGGAGCAGATTATATGACACTGTAGTTTTGTCACCTGTGGCACAGTGAGAGGTTCTGCTCTCTCCTCTTCTCTCTGGCCATCATCTTCATCACTTTCCTAAGAATGACACAAAGAAACAACAGAGATAATAATTGTAATTTTACTGTAAGAGTAAGCAACAGAGGTAGAGTGGTCTAATGAAGTTTTGTCACCTGTGGCACAGTGAGAGGTTCTGCTCGCTCCTCTTCTCTCTGGCCATCATCTTCATCACTTTCCTAAGAATGACACAATGAAACAACAGAGATAATAATTGTAATTTGACTGTAAGAGTAAGCAACAGAGGTAGAATGGTCTAATATTGTAGTTTTGTCTCACCTGTGGCACTGTGAAAGGTTCTGCTCCAAGCTCATCTCTTTGGGTGGCATTTTCACTTTCCTGAGAGGAACACAAGTCCATAATTTATAAATAAAAGAATTAGAGATGGGACTGAACCGATTTAACAGTGACCTAATTCATGGAATGGATATTGAACTGATGGCACCAAGGCACTATGGGCGACTGAAGAGAAGCCAAGCTCATGTGAAGACATCTGTGAACTGTACATCTCTCTCTACTACACTGTGATGTAGCAGTGTAGAGGAGACTTGCACAAAGAACAACATAAGAATATGCAGATATTAAAATCCAGGAGGAAAAAGGTTACAGAAATTAATATGCAATCATACACATAACACCAACAACAACTGTAAAGTTGATGTTAATAACAATATTATTCAAGATAAAAAAAGAGTGCTAATGTAAGAATCAGATCTGAACCGAAACACGTGGATTGGTGCTTCTCTAAAAAGAATGATGGAGGGACATAGAGGATGGCAGTAGTTTGACTGTGTGAGAGAGTGGAGGTTGTATAATAATTCTGTGTTTTTTTCCTCACCTGTTGTGGTACTGTGAGAGGTCCTGGTCTCTGCTCTTCTCTCTGGGTATTATCTTCATCACCTTCCTTAAAATGGTAACAAGAACTTGTTTGAGACAGATTTTCACACAGCTCCCGATACAGTTTTTCTCCCTTATATTGTTGACTAATTGTTTTTGAACTTCACAGTAACATAATGTTTTGATTATAAGTTAAAAACAGTTCATTTTCTTCTTCTAGTAAACATTTTACATTTACTCAAGTAAAACTTTGGATAATTTGTACAGCAGAAATATTATCAAGCGATTTCCAGCAATAAATGCACAGTATACAACATTTATGTGGCAAACATAATGGATTATGTTACATATAACACTATAACCTACCACTGTAATTTGTGCCCATCAAAACATAACTGATTATCCATACTGTACAAAGTTAATTCATGCTTTTGTAATCAAATTAACACTTAAGCTCACATTTGGTAACGTTACACACAACCTTGACTTGGGATTCAATTATTATAGTGCTGTGGGCAGCTCACTTTACATTAGCTGTAAAACAAAGAGGACAAGAAATAAATATTGCACTTAACATGTTGAGTCGTGTGCTTCCCGCTGTCACTCAAAGCTCTGTTGATTTTCCTAGTGACACAACGGACAGTAACGACAGTAACTAGTAACGATAACTGTAACGTTAACATCACTTGTGAGCTGCAGGGAGCGCGCATACCTTTTTTTCCATCTCGACAAAGTCCGTGTAGGAACGTTTCTCCGCAGCCAGTCTTTTTCTGTTGTGTCAGGTGTCACGACTTTTCTTTTCGGCATGTTTGTAACGTTAACATTACAGGAGCTGGATTCACAGTCTGTTTCCCATGCTGTGGAAAGCCAAGGCAATGCCCGCAAAAAAGCAAAGCCCGCTACCACTCAGGAAGTTAAATGGTTGTTTTTAGTCTTGAGAGCGTTGATTTGCTAGAAGTAGGTAAAATATGAGGATACGCCAATCAAGGGCAGCGTAGGGCGGGTCATCATGCCCATCATGCCCAATGCCCAATGTCCATCATGCCTGGCAGCGATCGCGAGACCTTGGCAACACGGTCACGCGAGGGTGGTTCATTTTGAACAGGGCGGCGGCGGCGGTAGGCCTCGGTTCGGCTGTCAGTTGATGCTCTCTGCATATCGTCGCCTCTTCGGATGCAATGGAGACAACTGAACCTCCCGTTAGTGGTAAGTAAAATAACGTAATTTGAAAGAGTTCGCGTACATCGGTTTTTTCGGTTTATGTAGCATTGCTAAAATTGATAGTTAGCTTGATGCTAAAGGGTAACACACATTTTAAAAAGTGAGAAATGTGGTTGTTCTCAGTTTTCTTTTTTTAACAGATAGCCTGTAAAAAAAAAAAATAGAAATAAGAAAAAATGTATGTATATTGGTCATATTATTCGGCTTAGAAATAATAGATTTCTTTTTTTTTTTCACTTAAGAACACAAGGACAGGAAATTTGCAGTGGTGCAGTGGAGTGAAGGGGAAGATTCTGGGAAGCTCAGTGAAGTAAAGACTGACAATATACGCGGGTATGATGATTCCAAGATGGACCAACATGGGGATCCCGTTTCCACCTACTCAGCCTTCATCGAATGGCGCCATGGGAAGAAACAGCGTGGAGGGTGGCCCCACTACCGGGCCACTGTTATTTTTGTCAGTGGTAAGTTGCTATGGTTCAAAGTGAAGATTGTCCTTTCTACAAAACTTGAAAATAGGTGACTAAAGTTAGACAAAAGTTTTTACCTGTCTGAATGTGTGTGCTTAACTTACTTTCCTTGCCAGGTGCGTAAATGCTTTCCAACAAATGTTTTACAGGATACATGATGATTAATTACAGTATTATTGGTGGGAAAGTCATGTCAAATGAGCCCTATAAGCCAACTCTTGATATAAAATGTTATGCATATTATTTACAACAGTTTTGTCACCATTTTATCATGTGTAAATCACTGCTCTACAAAATGCTTATCTACACAACTTCCCTCCTCTCTAAGTGAATGCCTGAACATCACTATAACATAGCAATCTCATGATGTTAATGTCTATAGCAGTGGTTCCTACTTAAGTACTTGACACAAACTGGAACACAAAACCCTGTCTGATGTTTTTATTTATTTATAGCTGTTTAGTACATACGGTTTATTAAACATTAACCAAAGTTTCATATGGATTTGAAATACATGTAGTAAAATATTAATTATTAGTATTTTTTGCAAAGCCCACTGAACCACAGCTCTACACAACACATACTATGATACTGACATTGTCATAACATAACATGGTGATACAAAAACTGCTCTTGAGTCTTAAACAGTTTGTTATTAAATCTGTTTGTATTCTTTCTTATTTTGTTCTCTAGCTACTCGTTATGAGGCAACCCGTAAACTTAATGCACTACTGAAGGAAAATGAACCTGCAGAGCTGAACAAGAGGATACCAGTCCGCCCTCAAAAGTATCAGGATGATTCAGATGTCTCAGATCCAGATGAGACTCAGATTCTCACTCAGCCATTGCAAGTCAAGGTGATATCTATTTGCTTTAAACTATTTTGAGGTTACCATATTTTTTCGGTTGTATCATGTAAATAGAATGATCTTTTTCTCTCTCCCTCTCTCTCTCTTTCTCTTTCTCTCTCTGTATACCCAGAAGTCAAAAGCTCTCACAAGGAAAGACCCTGCAGAGGAATTCCTTGCAATGTACAGCGATTCACCACCTTCAGTCATTCATCGTGGTAAAAATCTGACAAAGACAGTGGCTGAATTAAAGCGGGAGATCCAAGATCTGAAAGAAGAGAATGCTACTTTGAGGGAGTTGGTTGTCCAAGGTATCACTTCTTATCACTTATTTAACAGTTAGACAACCAAAACACTTTAGCCATACTTTATATTGTACTAAAGAATGATGTACCGTTTTTGTTTGTCATCTTCTGTGTATAGATGTGCCTGAACTCCTAAAGACCATGAAGAATGTCATTGGTTTGGCTGAAACTCCTAAGAGATCCAGTTTGGAGCTGACCACACCACCACTGCCCCCCCAAGATTCTCCACCGTACAGGCCCGGTTCATCATCTGCAGATTCACTGCTGTCCCTCCCCAGATCTTCAGCATCCAGCTCCACATCAGAGACTGTTACAAGGGGCTGCCAGTCGTCCAAGGTAATTGATTTTTAAAGAATAAATAAATCCAGTGCATAAATTGAATCTACTGCCTCTCAGATGTACATGTATGGGATATCTAATTTTTGTTTTAAAGTGTTAAGTCTCTAGGGGTGAGCACATTATATTTAAACCTTAAATACTCACAATGTCTCCTTGTTTAAACAGGTGGAGATCCATCCTGGGACTGGAGTCATGGTAGAGAAACTGGCGTGGGCCTATGCAGTTAATGCAAATTCGGCTACAGTATTTGTGAGGCATCTGCTCACAGCAGTCTTCCCAATGGAGATACTGCTGGTGAGCAATCTTCGAGGGGGGAAACGAGGCAGAGGAGATGCTCGTCTACCTCTGGACAAAACTAAACTGGATGCCATCTACAGTAAGTTTTCAACCTTTTATGGTTGCTTTTTTTTTTTTTTTTACCGATTTCATACACCATACCAGCATTCTACAGTGTGAGACTTTAGTGTCAGTTGTGTTAAATTCTATGAGACACATGGAGAGCATACAATATATACCCAACATTTCTACATTGTGTAAGTGGTAATGAAACAATGCCTTTGCCAAATGGAAGAACCTAATTCATAGAATACTGTCTGATCTTCCCTTGCTTATATACTGTATTATACAGGCTACCTTGTTCTCTCCTCTTTCAAGTGCCTCTTTTTTGTCCAACAGCAAATAAACAAATTAATACATTTAGGAAAATAAGTATATTTTAGTCTGAAGTATAATCTTGCCTTTGATAGAGGCATCTCTTCATCAAAGGTTATACATTGTGATGCATTTCCTTTAAGTTAACTTCTCTATGCATCTCCAATACAGTGCAATAAAGCTAGCATCATTAGACATTATATTATGTAATGATGTTTTTTGGGGGGATTACTTTCAGATTAATAATTGTACTGTCATTCTTTTCCATTTTCCCCTATTGTGTTCATAGGTGCAACGCTTGAGAGGTGGCCTGGGACCCAGCCCTCCAGCATTGGCAGCACAATCAATGCCAAGATCACAGAGCTCCGTGCCAAAAGTAAAATTGTTTCTGTCACAACAACCCCTTAAAACACTGTATACCACACCACAAACATGATCCACCTGGTAGTAACTGTTACTGTTAAGTGTCATATTTGTAGCCAGGTTTTTACCTGTTAGAGGGAACTTGTTTTAAGTGGGCAGGTTTTTATCCCTCCCTCGTTTTGCCCATGTTGATGTAATATCAGTTCACTGCAAATAAAGTCCATCAAATTAAAAGTTTGCCTAACAGCCATTTTTTCAGCATTACAGATATTGAAATATTGCATTTATAGACTGCAGTTATTATGTAGCTGGGATGGTAGAAAGTAGTATTGCAGTAGTAAAGAGAAAAAATAAGTTTTGTCACTTTCATATGTGAGTCACGTGTTTCTAATGATAGAAATGTATATGAAGTTGTATTAAATCATTCATAAAAAAGTATGTAATTTTTATAATCATATTGCAAATTTCATAGGCTGACATTTAAAAATTCTTATACAAAAAACATAAAGAAAACATAGTTTACTATGGCATTACAATGCCATAACATACAAAAAATCTATATGTAATGGTATATATTCCTATATGTTTTTATACTGATTTTTATTATATGCCATTTAATAAACTTATATAAAACATATAAAGACAGCATAATTCACCTGCAAAAAATATAAACTTTTCATACAGAAAATGTACATATAGTGGTATTTATTCATATATGTAAAGTATATGTCTTTAAACAGACATAGTAAAAAAACTGCAAAAATTATATGAAACGTGTATGGAAAATATACGTTGACATGTGCTTTCCTTATCTTCAACATATATAGTTTTCATATGATTGTTATATAATTCTTTTTATTCTCTTGTATGAAAAGAATGCAAAAGTGGCCACTTTCAGGAGTAAATCATATATTATACATGAAACATACAATACATGAAACATAAACTGAAGGCGATGGATTTTTTTATAAGTTTCTTCTATTTCTTTTCCGTATGGGAAGAGCTGCCGTCCAGCTGGAAACAGCTGCTGGTGATAAATAATAAAGTTTTGTCAGTGCTGATGTCGGCTGTGAAGCAATAGCGGAACTTTAACACGTAGCTCTGTTGAAAGCCAAAGCAAACACATTCAACTTGAGAGCGGTTCAGCAGAATAAAGTGGAGTGGGTTTTTAAGTTTCAACCCTCTCCACATAACAATATGTTTTGTTGAAAAATTGATGAGTTTATGGGATTTTCTCTGGCTTTGAGGGGCTTATTCGGTTTTTATTTAAGTTGGCGCGTTGTGCTCAAAGCAAAACCAACTGAGGAATTTTCAACGTCGAGATGATAAACAGCAGCGTTACGGGGAAAATCCAGGAAGCTTCGAATCAATACTGCCAAACACTTCCACAGTTTAGACAAAGAAAAGGAGAAAAAAATCTCCCAACTCTGTGAAACAGAGAGCAGCAAGAGATTCCTTTCAGCACAGGCTTTTAATGAGAACACATAATAACAACAACAGCAATAATGAAAGGTTAAACAAACATGCATTAAATATTAAAATAATATATCGAATAATTCATTAAAATATATGAAAAGTGATTACATATAGCATAACATCAGTAAGACTTACTAAAATAAGACAGGAGGATGTATACTGTACATTTTAAACTTTTTACATGTCTACATTTTGTTATGGAACTTGTGCAAAAATGCCAATGTGTTTAATGTGAACATGTATTTTCTTTGGATGGATGGATGGGTAGATAGATAGATAGATAGATAGATAGATAGATAGATAGATAGATAGATAGATAGATAGATAGATAGATAGATAGATAGATAGATAGATAGATAGATAGATAGATAGATAGATAGATAGATAGATAACTTTATTTAATCCCTGAGGGTAAATTTAAAATGTCATAGCAGCAGATGATGGAAATACATGACACAACTACAAAAAACATAAATCACAGAAACACAAAAAATACCTAAAAATACATGAAACACATGTATAAAAACACAATAAATATGTAGGTAAAAAGTGCAATGTAAAAAAGGTTAAAAAGATAAAGGTTAGATAAAAAAGAAGAGAAAAGAAAGAAATAAAGAAAGATGCATTCGATAGCCATCGTGTCAGATTAATCTCGGCCGTGGTAAAGGTGAGGTCTGTTTGACCCTGACCTCCACCAGAGCTCCGCTGCTGTAAATCTGTCCCCCAGTCACACACACACTTCTTGAGAGTGTGTGTGTGTGTGTGTGTGTGTGTGTGTATGTGATGTCAGAGGAAGGACGAGGACCAGACAGACAGCAACACAGTCGTTGGGTTAACGAACTGCTGCCTGTTGTTGTGTTTAAATGCGCACGGTCTTGGCTGCACTTTTTGACAGAATAATATCAGCTCAGATGCATTAATAGTTTCTAATTCTTGATTTATGATTTATTGATTTTTATAGACTGAACAGACTGTGAAACTGGCCGCCCACTCTTCATATCTCCTGTCCGTCAAATGAAAAGACATATACTATTGTTCCACATGCAAACAGTTAACTGAAGGTTAAAGTCAGAATCACTTAAGCCTCCGATGCTCCGCGTGTTGAAGGAATAATAGTCTCCTAAGAGGAATAAGAAGCTCTCCATTACTCTCCTGGCCTTGATGGAAAATCAACAAAAGGTCAAATGAGCCGCTGGAGGTCCCGACTCGGGCAAATGATTTTTCTTTTTTTTTTTTCCAGAAGCTATTTGCCTTGATGAGATTTCATTTTTAAGAGCACATTCTTGGCTTTAGAACACCGCTGAGATGATTGCAGCCAACATTAACATGTAAAAAAGCAAATATTTTTCCATAAGCATCCAAACACAGCAGAGGCTCATTTCACCTTTAACCAGGGAGGAGGAACGGCTCCAGGAGATTAGCTGTAAAGAAGCTGACACAAAAACTAAGGAGTGAACAAACCGACGTGTGTGCAGTGGGAGTGTGGTGTCAGTGTCTCGGTGTCGGGTCGGCTCATAGGTCTTGTTACACACACCTAGCTGCCCCGCGGCACTCGGGGCTGCCTCCTCGCAACACTCGCGTCTTCCGCTGCTGTGACAACAACATGAGACAGATGGGAACACACGGTGACCTTCCTGCTACACAGTGTAGTACAGAGGCTGATGTAACCAAATCTGCGAAGAATGTGAAGCTCCAGCAGAGACACAGGTGCAGACTGGAGATGGTGGAAGAAAAACTTAAAGGGATAGTTCCAACATTTTGGCAAATTTGCCTATTGCCATAATACCTATAGTCATAGAAGTAGGTTCATAACCTTTAATTGTCAGTGCATGTTGTTTTGAGATCAGCGGGGCAGAGACGCAAGCAGGTCCCTTGTCCCTCATCCAACTCATCAAATACATAATCCAACAACTCCAAAACGCTGTCGTGAACAAGTTGTGACCTGCACATTCACCACGCTAGTATGAAATAATAATGTGACATTACAAGACAGAGTTGTTTTTGAGGCAAATGCGTAGCCGGAACTACATTGGAGGAGTGGTGGAGTGATTTCAAAAGCGCAAGTCATGTGTCGTAATGTTACATAATTATACATGATTATGTCTAGCGTGGTGAATGTGCAAGTCGGATTGTGTATTTGATGGGTTTTGAGGGACAGGGGACCTGTACCGATTCACCTCCATTGTGTTCACTGAGCAGCTGGCCACTCTGCCCCATGGATCTCAAAACAACCTGCACCGGTAATTACAGTTAACGAACCTACTCCTATGACTATGGGGATTGTGGCAATAGGCGAATTTGCCAAAAATTTTGAACTATCCCTTTAAGACAAAACATTTAACCCTGTTTCGCCACATGACCAGAGAATTGAAACTGAATTATGAATGATTACGTATATTGCAATCATTGCAAATTCCACTGGCAGGTTTCTATGATTCAGATTTGCAAAATTCAATGACTAAAAGAAAAAGAAAAAAAAAACTAATGAGAATTTCAGATTATAGTTTAGAAACTGGCAATTTGGGCAAAGTTTAGAGCTTTGGCAAAGCCTCTGAGCAGTTGCCAGGCAACTAGCAGAGGATTTGGGGAAGTTACTGGTCCTTGCCAAGAAAGAGCCCAGCACATCACTGTGTGTAAAACAGCAGATCATTGTTTAAATTTTTGTATGGATAAAACAACAAGAGATACAACATGTTGATTAAAGTGTAAAGTGTAAAGGTGCTGGTTGGGTTGTGACCTCAGGTTGGATTTTAAGGACAGATAGGCCTACAGATATATCATATTTCTCTATCAAATGTGCAGAATACCAACTTTTTTTTTTCCATTTGTGCTGTTCTTCACAAAGCCAAAGAGGATGTTTGTCCTTAGATCTGCCTTTACCCAACATGAACCCTTTGATGCTTTATTGGGAGCTTTACGACATGATCTGACATTAAACAGTACTTCATCATGTCAATAAAACCCCTGACATAAGACAACTGGCAGAATTTCTCAGCTCAGTTCCCTCCACAGGCTTCCAACTACCAACATAGACATTGCTGCTCAAAATCCTTTCAATATTGTTCCATTGTCAATCCATTATCACACAAATGTTATGAATATTTCTTTATTTTGGTGAAAAGCAGCAACAAATTGAATGTTTTTTTTTCTTTCAATCACAACTTAGCTCAGTCAGATTCTGTTAAGCCCAATTTAGGAGGAGACACTGCGAAAGAAACAACATTCATATAAAATCTCCTCATCATTTGCAGTGATATACTACTGTATATTACTAAATGGATTTCCTTCACATGCACCATCTCCATTAACAGATTTGCATGTTCCTCCTCTTGGCTAAACGCCTCTGGCGGCCCTGCTCATTATTTTAATGTTTCTGACTTGGATGTCAGAAGGTCAAGGAGTCCATTTCCAGAGTGCCCATTTCCCCCCCTCGTTAATTTGGCTGGACTGGACTGTTGGTCCCGGTGCCATTTGGTTGGACCAGCTCTGCCATGCTGCTGCACTAATTGAATTCCACTTCCTGGCTGTGGGCGTTAGATTGTGTTAATTTGACATGAGATGCCTAAACGAGGTCCAGACATTGAAGCAGACATCAGGAGGAACTCTCTGTATGCACAGGTTGAGGATGTACAATCTTAGTCCCATTGTCCTATTGTCTTATCTACTGTATATTGTCTATAATATAATTTGCTATCAATATGATAAATGATAATATAACAATTAGATTGAATAAAACATATAATACAATACAGCATCACATCTTAAAACCTCTAAAAGACTTATTCTAGCCCGGGCTGCTGGTTCTGAATACTTATGTAACACTTAAAGGGACAACGAGGAGTTTTGGAAAAGCGAAGCGTTTTCACACTACATTTATGAGCCTCCGCGCGCACCGTACATTTCTTTGACCCGGCGCAAGACGGACTCATGTTTTCATTCATCAAAAATTAAAGTCAGAGGTTCAAAGAGGTTCACATACCACCGTAGTTCCGACCATAAACGGCGATTCAGCTGCGTTATTCTCATAACTCGCCATGAAGGAAACGCTGGTCGGCTCGACCAGCATTTCCGCCACCACTAATAATAACAAAATAACGATAGAGACAGATCGATATATTTAGCGAAAATGGAGCCATTAACAAGTGTGAGTAGCGGAGATTCATCCACATTAACGTGAGACTTTTTTATAACCGAATAGAAACTCCTCGTTGTCCCTTTAATACACTAAACTGCAAGAATTGATTTGATCATAATTTTTACAGCTTTATGCGGTGGAAAATGAAGTTGCTGGGGGTCTGTTTGCAGCTCGGTCCCCGGGGCCCCGGCTGAGCCAGAAAGAACATTTCCTCTCTAATTCAGTGAGCCGGCACTGCAGCAGCCTCGTCGGGATCAGAACCGTGCAAATCTTTCCGTCTTTTCTTTTTTCATGGTCCTACTCGTTGTCGTTGCGTTGCGTCAGATTCTCTCAGACCCTTCGCAAAAAAAAACACACAACCGATTACTAATTTGTCATCTCGAAGTTTCACAGAGCTCCAGTGTAATTATAGTACGGGGGGAGGAGGGAGGTGGGGTAAAAGCGGCCGTGCTCTGCCTCACCTTGCCACAGCAGCGTGCACATCTCTCTGTCGGAGGCTGCCTGGATGGAGCGGGTATGGATGGGAATATCAAACAGCGGGGGAGAAACACACTCATAAAAGCAGCTGCAGTTCCCTGACGTCACTCTGAGCCCAGCCAGGTGTACGGGCCTCAAGTTTACACATGCGGATCAATAACAGTCTGGGCTGGTATCAGGCCTTCAGGGTATTAATCTCTGTCTCATTGTATGTTAGATGCTGTCTGATATTTGCATTGTATAAAGGGCAAAGGCTGTGATTAAGGTCCTACAGGTGATCAGAATGATTATCAGACAGTTTTCAGCATTTTTACAATTAAAGCGAAAGTGAAAATTGTATATTTTTAACCAATAACTGATCAAATAAAATTCATTTGAAATTGTATAACTCCTCATACATGTCTTTAATTTGGCACAAGAGTTCACTTGGATTTCAAAGTCACACTTTGACCTCACAAAACATGTTTTTTGCCATAACTCGTCACCACTTCATGCACCATTTACTCAGTATTTAAAAGCAGCACTTGATTAAAAGTACAAGTATCTTACTAGAAAATAACTTTAGTAGGAGTTAAAGTACAACCAAAGATACTCTACCCTGACAAGATGGCTCATTACAAGCTGCGCCAATGATATATACTATCTGTCTCCTAAGTGGGTGTGGTCACCCGTGCCCCAATCTGGTGTTGTGAACATGTGTGTGGAGTTATAGAAGTTGTCGGTAGAGGAAAGTGAAATTTTCTTATGATAGTTAACATCACGAAAATTGACGTTGCCTAGGAGATCTTTTCCAAATCTTTCAAGAGTGTGTTGTCGAGACAGTGACAGGTCTTAAACAATTTCATTTTCTCCTGGTTTGTCCATCTAAGATTTGCCATTTTCATGTCGAAATGTTTAGAAGAGATGTGGCTTGTGAAAAATAGTCCAATATTTACATTAGTGACATAATCTGTGTTCACATTGGAGTCAATAGACTCAAGACCTGGTGCTACTTGTCTCCTAAAGGGGCGATGTAGCGGTGAAAATGGCTCGTCATGGAGTGTCTTGCTTCTTAAAGGGATAGTTCAACATTTTGGCAAATAGGCCGATTACCATAATCCCTATAGTTTTAGGAGTAGGTTTGTTGGCTTTAATTGTCTGTGCAAGCTAATTGTGGAACGGCGGAGCAGAGCTGCTCAGAGCTACACTACGGAGGCTAATGGAATTTCTTGGTTTCCCTCATCAAACTCATCAAATACACAATCGAACAACTCCAAAACGCTCTGGTGGAAGTTAAATGTGCAGGTCACAATGTGACCTGCACATTCACCACGCTATGAGATAATAACAGAACATTACGAGACAGAGTTGTTTTCGAGGCAAATGAGCAGCTCACGGCTCTGCTCCGCCGTTCTAAAAATAGCTTTTACCGACAATTAAAGGTAATGAAGCTACTCCTAAGACTAAAGGGATTATGGCAATGGGCCAATTTGCCAAAGTATTGAACCATCCCTTTAACCGTCTTTGGTACAATCACTTCATCTAACAATAAATACTAATTAAAGGACTATACTGCATACTGTCCACTAAATAAGCAAATTAGTATGCAATTAGCAAACTGAAGTATACAGCCAGGATCCCAAAAAGCTTTTCACACAACATGAAAGTGAGGACTGGCGGGCGCCACATGAAACAGTAATTGCAGGAATAGTGAAAACACAGCAGACTGACTGTGGATGAGCCTCTCTCTCTGGATGAGCGGGCCGTGCTGGGTGCAGCAGAGTTCCTCAAGGCGGTGATGCAAGTGGAAGCACTTTTTGTTTAGCGGGATAACAGGCATTTGGAGACTGTAGAGAATTGTATGTTGTTCCCTCTTTTTTTTCTGTTTGTTCGCACCGTGAGCGAGAACACAGAGTAATTCCGGCGTGTAATGCTTTCATTTAGTCTCACACAGTTTTTTCCATCACAGTTGTTAAACCCACCCACCCACCACCCCAAACCGGTGCACGACTATACTGAACGCTTGTCACGGTGTTAAAAGTTTGATCGTTACTGGAGCGGTCCAGGGCCATGTTTTGCAGTGGCGGTTTGAGCCTATCTGGGATCAGTTTTGTTGATTTGTAGAGCGATCCACCCGGCCATGATCTGTAATTTCAGAGCTGCGCCTGTGCGGCTGCAGCTGGCACCGCGGCGCCTGGCAGGAGATGTACGACTGTCGCCGTGGGCTCAGATCATCGCTCTGATACCAGCAGCATCATGTCCCTTCTCTGTTTCTTTTTTTTTTTTTTTTTTTTAGTTAAACCCCCCCGGGGGCCCGATGGAGACAAAGGGATAAATTGAGGCCGCGGTGAAGTTGAATAATGAAAACTGTAATGCTCCAGAAACGCACGAGAAACCATATAATTTAAGAAGAAACACACACACACACACACACATCATTCCTCCGCACCCCAGAGGAGCCGTGCAGATGGAAGCGCAGTGAGCGGGTTGGTGTTAATTAAATGCATGGAGAGCCTGTTTTTAGCTGGAACCTTGGAAAAGTTGGTCAAGGGAAGTAGACATCGCACAGCACTGATGATGGATGTCTGTGTGCGTCTGAGTGTGTAGGTGTGTGTGTGTGTGTGTGTGTGTGTGTGTGTGTGTGTCGTTATCTGTGTGAGCACTGTCTAAGGAAACAAAGCAGTGACATCATTTTGCCCTGAGAAGAACTGAACTACTCTTGCTCCTAAACAACACCGACAAAAATACAAATTCCATTGTTTAAAGGTGTACAGAAATGGCCGTTTGTCCTGTTTGTCGCGCCGAGTTGTCACGAGCTGCAACACGAGTTTACCCGAGTGAGGAAAACGAATTTGATTGGTCGTTATCGAGCGGGCGGGATATTCAAAGCTTGGGGCGAGCCCGAGCTCCGTGTGTGTGTGCGTGTCTCAGACGTTTGAATGACGGATGACGGATCCAATATCAGTGGCTGGTGAATCGTGTACAGGCTGACGTATAATCCGTGCGCCTGCGTTATCCAATGCGAAAAAAAAAATACACACTTTCATCCCGGATTTACTCAAAAATAGAATTTTGCACAAAGTTTGGCCTACAACGTCTGAAAGATGAGTTATCACATTAATTTTATGACCCAAAGTGGGCTCAAATTCAATTTTCTTTTCTGTACACCTTTAAAGGGATAGTAGCATTTTTTTAAAGTGGGGTTGTATGATCTACAAATAGCCCCTAAGTACTTTAATTGCAGTAGAAGACTCTCTGCACTCCTCCCGTTAGCAACGCCAGCCCATAGCCCTGCCCAACATACAGTGTTGTGAACAGACCTAAAGAAACGTCCTATTTTCATGGTCTAAAAGAGGTTTTACCTGAAAAAAAATACACAGTTCCATTGTTCGCTATAATATAATTTTTTACAGCCCTTCAAAGTGCAGGAAAAACAAAAAATCTCTGGGCAGGGCTATGGGCTGGCGTTGCTAACGGGAGGAGTGCAGAGAGTCTTCTACTGCAATTAAAGTACTTAGGGGCTATTTGTAGATCATTCAACCCTACTTTAAAAAATGCTTCTATCCCTTTAATTGACTTATTATAAAGGAACCAAAGGGATTAACATTATGCCTCCATTGAAGTCAAATACAGGAAATACAACATGGTAGCTCTAGGAATATGGAAGGTCCTGCCAGCCCTGTTTCCGAGGAAGGAGCTCCTCTAACCACTTGGCTCCTGCAGCCGATGACTAACAGGCTAATGTGACTAATTAAATATGGTCCACCTGTCTGTCACACCCACCGCTTCCTGCACATCTCTCCCTGCTGTCTGTCTGTGGGAGGCCCCGGGGATCCGCACAGCGCCCGGAGCTCCTCTCTCACCGGGATGGCCTCCGCTGTGACAACACGGGCCCATTAAATCAGACAGAAAATGAAATGAAATGTCACCAGCGAAGCCGGCGCGCACTGCTGCTTAGTGTCCCGGCTCGAGCTGGAGGAGCGGTGAATCCGCTAATGACCACGGGCCTGGTATAGTCAGGAAGGAGCAGTTTGTTAACGTCTGACATCGTCTGGTTGTGAGTTCCTGCCACTTTTTGCTCAGGTTAGAGGATTTCAGTTCCAATAACCCAGCACCGATGCTCCATTAGCAGGCTCACACTTAACATGAGGCTCCATTTTATACTACATTTTACATTTGATGTGATATTTTCAGCCTGGTGTCCATACTGTAGGCTACTGTGGAGTTTTCAAGCTCAAGTTTTCTTTCTTTATTCTTTATTTGAATATGTGACAAACAAAACAACCCAAAATAACAATTAATCAAAAAAAAAGAAAAGAAAAAAAGTGGACCAAACAACATCATATGTGCAGTATATATACTCTCTCTATATATATATTTCATATTCAAAAGGAGTGTGAAGAAGTATCCTAATACCATAGCTGCCAATCATCATTACAAGTCTGTTATTAAATAGAGCTAAGAAAGCAAATTAAATGGTGAAATGTTGTTATTCAGGGACATTTAAGAGGGGATTGATGATTTCCAAAGACACACAACACACAAGAAAACAGTCTGCCTTAAAAGTGGTGTGTATTTGCCAGTAGTCTGTGCCAGTTATAAATTAAATTGGTAATTAGTAATCATGAAAAGACAAAAAAACATCCTTTCATCATCACTGAACTGAGTTTCTGTATTCATTATTTTTTCATACACAGGAACACAGAAATCAGTCTGTCAACCGTGTGTGTCTCTGTTTGCAGCTGATCTCCGGTACTTTAACAAATGACACTCTACCTCTGCTCGAGAGTGTGTTGTGTGTTGGAAATGTTGCTAACCTGTTTTCATTTGAACACTTGTGTTGCACTGGATGGAGACAAACTGAAACAACTGGAAATGATGCTGATTGGCCCCCTGATGTTCTCACAAGCATTAGTGACAAAGTTGTCTTTGCTAGCAGTTGCTGACCAGTTAAATTCTGCATTTTAATGGTGAAATTGTTGTTGCTGTTCCTAAGTTGACACTATTTCCTGCAGCTGAGGGAAATCAGAGTGAGCAGTCCTCTTCCTGTGCTTTCCTGGTGTGTGTTTACAGTACGCATGGATGGAGATCTTTTCTGACACCGAAGCGGTCGCCTGGCTGTGGTCCTCTTCATCAGACGACCAGCAGCACTGGTTCCTCCGTGTTCACATTTTTCCTCTCGCGTGTTGTGAAAAAAAATGTCTGTTCTTACTCAGGAGAAAAGGCAAAACGGAACTTGACATTACGGCTGAAGAACCTCCGGGCAAGAGGTTGGCACACATGCTGGGGATGCTCAGAGAACGTTTCACACGAGAGACAGCGGTTTACGCTCTGTCTCCAGACTCAGATGAAGTTTTCTTTTACCTATAACTACAGCGGCTCTCTGACATCCTTGATGTCTAACTAACGCTGAGTGCATTTTCTACCTCATAAAACAGCTCTGAAGCCGATTCTTGTAGAGAATGTAGCATTAGCTCGCGGCCCTCTTCTTCTTCTTCCTTCTTTCTCTTTCCTTCCTTTCTGTGTTGCTTTACACGCTACTTCCGTGACCTAACATCACCCCGTGGGCTTGTGCAGAAACAGTCCCACACTCATAAAAATATTCCTCTATATTGCTCATAGTATTGAATAATACTTGACCCAAACTGAACTGTCTGCCATCCAATTAGTCAGCGGTAATTAAGGTTACAAATATTGGTTTTCTGTAAATTGACTCTAATGGTAACAAAAAGGTTATTAGCAAGCCTAGCAGTAGGGGTACAGCCAGTGCACTATTTATTCAAGTTCAGGTTCAGGCTTTAAAAAAAAACGTTGGATTCGTTATCCGTATTGAGGAAGAAACCAGAAGTGGGCACGCTAGAGACTTCCGCCGAGCTAGCCGGCTAATTTCCGCTTTACCGCTCGGCTAACTAGAACGGGAATCAAATCATTTAATCGTGCGGCTCTTCTAGACTTTCCAAACGTAATTGGACTGAATGGATAAAATTCTGGCAGTGAAACGAATCGTTTTGCAGGGTTGTTACACTCAAACAAATGTATCCACCGTTTTACGTAAAGCTGCTTCTTTTCCCGTTAAGGTGCATTAGTGCCACCTACTGTGTTGGAGCGTGAACCAGCTCAAAATCATGCTCAAAACACACATCCAAATGTTTCTTTTTCTTTAGAAAAAAGCTCCTGAATGATGAGGAAAAACTTCGGACAGAAAAGCTATTCTCAAAGCATTATTTGTGTACTTCGAATAACATATTTGGGTTCGGGTACATCCCTACCTAGCAGTGCTATAACCATGGCTAATGAGCTAAGCTTCATAGAAAGTAAGAATATGTCGGCTTCTGCTTTGATTGTGACCATTTAAAACAGAATCCTATGGTGGCCCCGAAGGCTCAACTTCCATTTCAGCTTAAGGAAATACATTCAAAGCTGCAGTAAACATCCTCACCTGTTTGATAGCACAACCAAATTCATAAATGTGCTGCATCCGTGCAGGTGGGTCACAGCTGGGCTCGTCACCCTAGAAACCGTTTCACACTTGAACTGAACTTACTTGTGTTTAGTCCGTTTTCATGTTTTGTTTTTTTTTAAGCTGCGGTGTGTTGAGCTCTAGGAGCCACCGTGAGTCCCCGAACCACCGGAGTGCACCTCTGTCATAAACATGATAATGTTGTGTTGATTACAACAGACAGGCTGCATCTGAAATGACAAACTCATACAACCGTATTGAGTACAAAGTGGAATCTGTTTGAAGCATCATTTAGCACCATCATTCACAGGTGCATTGCAGTTTACCTGTAAAATGGGACACATGGCGTTGACTCTACTTCCATTGTGTTAACATTACAAACTCAGAACAAGGACAGTAAATCCAGCGCACTACTTCATCTGGAACAATATTAGATGGAATAACAAAAAAAGTTTTCTAACCTGATACCTCCATTAGCAGGACTAAATCATCTGTCTGTGCTTTCCAGGACTGTAAATCACTAATAGACAGTTTTCTGTCACACACCGCTGTGGGTAGGTTTTGGGTGAAATGCAACTGCTTGTTAAACGCTCTCCGCTCTGTCGGGAAGCCAACAATCTGATATTCACACCCACTTCTCGCCTCCAGTGGAGGTGAGAAAGGGAGCCGGGGGGGTCAGGGCCTCTCCTCTCCTCCAGAGAGGGTCCGTCTGACAATGTGCACTGTTCCCCTCGTGGTTTCTAGACCAGGGAATGCAGTGACTCAGCAGATCACGTGGTTAGAAAGCCGGCCCAACGCTACATCTAATAGAAACAGATGATCATCAGGGTCATGTTTACCGTCTTCTAGGCCAGTAATCCGGTTTTCTACAGATTCCCGTGGCAAAAAAAAAAAGCTCACGTGAGCAGTATCGCTGTAATTACAAGCTGATAGCTTTGGGCCATGGAAGAGACTCTAACACACACACATACACACACACATCCTCTGGCAGGAGGAGCATGTTCACATATGCTCACTCAAATGTTCAAACCACTCTCAGCTCTGTGATAGTGACTATGTGTCAGAATCTGCCAGCAGCCTCCAGGATGGGCCCCGCCTTCTGCATTTGGAGCGGTGCATGCTGGGATTACAGGGACTAATATTAGTGCCAGGCTGAGACTCAAGGCTGGTCCAGACCCGTCACTCCTTTTTACAAGTCAAATAGTCGGGGGCACACATACACACACACACACACGCAGAGAGGAAGAAGAGAGACGGGGAGCGCTGAGGAGACAGGAGTTAGGGAAACAAGGAAAGGCTTGACAGAAGGAGAAAAGGAGCGGAGGGGAGAGTGCAGCCTGCAGCAGCGTGCGGGGGAAACGCTGTCATCATTATTCAAATGTGATGCAAATTTCATACTTTCAACTGACTCCACATTTGCTTGGAAATGGGGACTTTGAATCAAGGCAGGGACAATATGAGGGAGTGCAGTAAGTGAAATACATCAGAGGAGGATGAATCCAATCAAAACAGAGCCAACGACACACAGACAGGGACCTTATCTTACAAACAGGGGCCGTAACCTTTTCCTGCTGATTAATTCACTTTTATTTCAAATCCCCATCCCCCCCCCATCCCCTCCTTCTTACACAATGTCAATTCCTCACACCAAAGGGCACAATAATTGGACTTGGCCATTCAGGCCTGAAAATCAGTTCCATCAATATGTGAAATAACCTCCCCATCTTCTTCTCGGCGGTTTAGATTATTCGCCATCGCTCCACCATTTTCTACTGCCACGCTCTCTTGAATGCAGGCAGGCAAGGACATCAAGTACGTAAGAGCTGCAGGAGACTTTGAAATTAGCTTTTAATCCTCTATGTGATATTTATGTCATAAGTATGCCTCGTTACTCCTTTATGTCCTGCTGAGCCTTGAACAACTGCAGGAAATAAGCGGTGGTGCTTTTGAGGAGTAGTGCTTGTTAGTTGGTTCGTCTGTCAGTCATGAATAAAACATCTTCACAAGTATAAATGATATTTCGCCATTATTCTTGGTTCCCTGGGGATGGATCTTAAAGGTGCCATATTCCATATTTACTCTTCCTGATTTATTTGAAATGTTAATCCATAAGAAGTTTTAAAAAACAAACAATATCTCAATATATTTTGAAGAAGTTTGACTCCTCTAGTGACAACAGGTTGGTGAGCCAATCACAAAATAGGAGGGTCTGAGTCTGTCCTCTGATTGGCTGACTGTTTTCTAAGCAATCCCCCCAAAATAAATCAGATTTCAGGTAAAACACTCAGTGAAACCAAATGAAAATCAAGTAAAACCGGATAGAGGGTCTTGGTGGGCGGGGCAAAAAACAGCGACTGCTTTGTTGTGACATCACAAAGTCACAGGAAATCCTGACAGCTGGTTTTAGGGCTCATATTCTGAATACAGGCTGCATGCATTTCTCTGTAGACTGAGGCTTTGAGACTTTCACAGTGTTAATCTAGAATCGATCAAAGCCTTAATAATAAAAGAACACATGAAAATCTCTCTAAAAACAAAATGTTAGCTTTAAAAAGTCAGAATTATTTTAAATTAGTCCCCTTTTTTTGCTTGAAATATCAAAACATTGCAAACTATCCTGAAACATACAGCATTTCACTCATTCTTGTTTCCCTGAAGACTGAACAATGTGACAATGTTCTGTTCTGTCTTACATTCCTACACTCGCACTGTTACACAATGGTTCAAAGAGACGTATAGGGCAGATCAAGGAGACAGATTAACCCAGACTGAACACTCTTACACCACCTACAATAACACAGTCTAAGATCTGTGGAAGACCGACTGGAGCCGGAACAATGCTCGTCTTCACACAAGCTCCGGCTCCGTGCGGTCGACGTCTCTCTGTGCTCAAGTGCAAAGTGTAAAGTGAACCGTAGGCAGTCTCTGCATGTGGGTCAGCCCTGCCATGTACTGTAGTCCTGGGTATACTGTAGCCAGGCTGTCTTAGCCCGGCTCCAGCTGTCTCACTGTGTGCAGACATGGCACATGACACACATTGAGGATTCACATTCCGGCTATAGAAACATGTGGAATATAAATGTTGAAATAAATTTGGAATGTGGAAAATAAATTTCACGCACACAGATCTCACGTCGGAGGCTCGCAACTAGTACCTTTAAATGTTTCAATCCTGCAGTGTTATATAATTGTAATTTGAGAGAGGCTGCTTCCAAAATTTCATCATCCCATATTTCAAATATAGCCATTAGCAGTGCTCACTGGTTAGAATTAAAAACAGGATCACACTTCTTCTCCAAATGGTAGAATAGGAGACTTAATTGAGTGCCTCTGTACTGTTCCTGTCCATGGAAACGCCCAATAGACTTGTGGGTACTTCACTATTTGACAGTCAAAGTCTATTCGTAATCAACTTGCTTGCAAAATAGGCTGACGTGTCATACGTCTAATGCAACAAAGGATTTGCTTATGCCAATAGGAGGCTTTGTACATGCACGTTTGTTTCATTGTTCCCCCAAAAGAACACATAAAGGTTAGTCACGTCTGTGGGCTGCTGCACCTCTGACATTTTCATCTTGAAAAGCCTCAAGCTGTGTAAAAGGAGGTTCAATGCAAAGAGACTGCTGCTCCTGTGGCATACAGCACCTTGATGATAATAAAGCTCCCTCCATTGTCTTTCCCCCTTTTTTTTCTCTATCTCTACAAAAAAACACGGAATCGCAACAATTATCAGTATTGGATGAGAGCGATCTAAACGCAGGCCGACGATAATCAGTCTTCGAGAGCGAACTGTCAAGAGACGCGCGCACACAGCGGCGGCGGGGGAAGACTCTTCTGCAAACTCGCCAGCATTTCTGCTGCTTTAAGGTTATTGAAACACGCTGCGTTTAATGAGTAATTTGTTTCCATAAAAACAGCGGGCCTTGCTGTCAACTCTCACTGAGATGAAATAAAGTACTGCTTAAATTAAAAATAACAGCTACTGCGTTAACAGCGAGACGGAGGAACTGGAGCTGACAGTAACAGAGGTGCCAGTCACAACAAAGGAGCGGATCGTGCGTCCCTCGGGTTAGGAGATTTTTTACAAAAGGGCTTAAAGGAAGCCCCAAAGGTCCAAAAAAGGCAGGAAAGAAGCAAAAACAAGTTCCCAGCTGCTCCTGAAGAATAATTGACTAAAGTTTAAAGTTGAGTTTTTTTTTGTTTTAAAGTAGTTTCAACTTCCTGTGGCTGGAGAAAAAAAGTCCCCACTGACGGTCATGAGGTGAACTCACCCCATTAATCCAAATTAAATTCTGCGAAGGTAGAGCCACCGGTGCCAAGTCGACTCTACAATGAGGAGGTAAAGAAGAGGAAACTAGTGCTAGCTAGACAGCTGCGTTCACTCTCATTAAATTTACTGGAGCCTTCTTTTCCTTGGTAATACTCTGGAAACAACTCGAGCCGCTGGGTTAAAGCAACAAAAGTTTTTTAAAGTTATTAAAAGATGTTGCTAAGGAACGGGATGTGTCAAAGTCCTGCGCTTTGTTTGCCTGCTGCTATCCACCCTGACCCCCGAGACTCCATCACAGCGTGACAAAGCCACAAGACTGAGAACTCACAGCTTCTCTCTAGTCGCTTTATGTTATACAGCAAAGAGGTTACATGTATTGTAGACACTAGAACAAATGACTGGCAGCGTCCTTTAGTGGACAATGTCAGGATTTAAAGGATAATACCGGAACAGTGTTTGTCTGTGAATTGGGATTTGCAGCTTCAGTAAGAGTATGAAGGAGGAAGATCTTTGTTGCCAGCTATAAGAAAGAAAAAAGAACAGAGTCGGTCTGCAGAGCAGCTGAACAAAACAGGAAGTACATCAGTTGATGTAGTTCCAAAGTAAACTCCCCTCAGGGCTACATGGGTTAGTGACTTCATCTTAATCAGGTGTTTCCCAGAACATTCACCAACACAAATACCAAACTCAACCACTGGGCCGACTAATGGCCCTGTTTACTGTCATGCCCGGACTGATGGAGATCAGCTGACGAGGGGGAAAAGGCAGAATTGCACAATCACCCTAGACTCTGGTCCAAATGTCTGTTAACCCCTTCAGACCCTGCGTCCATTGGAATGGACATGACATATTTCTGTCTCTAAACAAATAAATACTCTGTAATTCAATGATGTCAGCAATGCTAGTTACTGATTGGGTCCTGATTATCCAACCACAATCATGTTATGACTTTGAGCACACTCTGAGAGAGTGACAGACATCGGACAAGACAAGCATGGTGGACCGACTGCAGAGAGGGAGGAGGAAGCGCCCATTTTCAGTCAAAAATATAAATTTATGTTCATGCTGGCCAAAGCAATTTGCTGTCAGTATACTTTTAACTGTTACAAGTCATAATATTTGAAGTTATTTTAAACAAATATCATATCATTAATTTGTAGGATTTTTTCAAAGTCCAATGTCCATTGCAGTGGACATCAGGAGTTAGGCGAGGTAAGCCAACACTCAAATGCTTAGTGTCAGTATATAAAGAAACAAAATACCTGTAAGCTTTTCATAGGTAAAGCATGGTGTAACAGTTTATTTATTCATGATTATAACATTTTTAATATATATTTTTTGTTCATAATGTTCTCATAATCATAATAATGAGTGTCAAAGACTCCCTTAAACGTCTCGTAAATCTGAACTTGACTCCTTGAATTCAGGCAATGAGGAGGATGTTACCAGGAGTGAGATAGGTGGTAGGCCTAAGTTTAGAAATCAAGACAGTTTTTAATTCTTAGTATGTGGTTTCCATCAATTTAATGTCTTATCTAAATGGAATGGATAAGTATTCGAGAGTGAGAATACATAAAATGAGTTCAAATGTGATTGTTTTGTTATTAGATTCAGAGAGGGACAGTGGAGAGGTTACAGTACATGCATGCCAGAAGAACTTATGTGGCAGATGAGATTGAGATAGAGGAGACAGACAGTATAGTGAAAGAGGAGGACAGGAGGAGATGACAGTAGCAAGGAAGGAAGAAATCAAGTGGCGTCACAGGCCATTCACTACGATCATGGGCACGTCCTTTTTAGAATGCTCCAATTGATGAGGATCATCCCATAGACCCTATGAAGACATCAAACAATATACTGTATACAGTGGCAAGAAAAAATATGGAATTTCTTAGTTTTCTGCATTAATTAGTCATTCAATGTGATCCGATCTACATCTAAGTCACAAGTATAAACAAACACAATGTGCTTAACCTAATTCCACACAATAATAATATTTCATGTCTTCATTGAACATGTCCAATAAACATTCACAGTGCAGGTGGAAGAAGTAAGTGAACCCTTGGATTTAATACATGGTTGAACCTCCTGTGGCAGCAAAAACCTCAACCAAACGTTTCCTGTAGCTGCAGATCAGAACTGCACAACACCATTGGTCCTTACAGAACTGCTTCAGCTCAGCCATGTTCTTAGGATGTCTGGTGTGAATGGAGGTCATTCCATAGCATACAGATTCAGGTCTGGGCTCTGACTGGGCCATTCCCAAAGGTGGATTTTCTTTTTTTGAAGCTACTCTAGATTATCTAGGTTGTAGATTTACTTCAATGTTTAGGCTCATTGTCCTGCTGCATCACGCTATTCTACTGAATTCAGCTAGTGGACAGCCACCCTGACATTATCCTGTAGGAAGTCTTGATAAACTTTTACTTTAAAAAATAAATACAAAATATTAAATCTTAGTTTCAACAGTCGACGAAATATTTTCCCATTAGTGTTGTGGAGTGGCAAACGTCAGGCCTGCAATGGAAAGCAAAGCAATTAATGCAGAAAACTAGGAAATTCCAAAGGGTTCATACTATTTCTTGCCACTGTACCTATATATATTCTACCTAAAGTACAGTATGACATGGTTGACATGCCAGATTATGATGAAAACAACGAGGCTACCAGATGAAGACTATTCATGAAAAAACACATCTTTTGTGACAAGTGCGACATCCTCCTCTCTTCTTGCAGGCTTCTATCAAGTTGATGTACATGTTTAGAACTGCACACAAACTCAAAACCATGCAAACATCCAGTTCCAGATGTTTAGGTCATAACTGATTGATTACTATGTGGAAAAACACAACCTTATTTTTCTTAAGTTTTTCTGACATTTTACAGCCTTTTAGTCCTGGCGTCCATTGGAATGGACATGAAAAAATACTATTAAAAACATGAGTTAGCAAAAATGTTTTTTTTCCACTTTGTTTTTATGTTTGAGAGGAGTCAGAATACATAAAAAAAATTTTTTTTTGCTCAGCCAAAAAAATGCGGGTCTGAAGGGGTTAATATGAACAGTTCAGTGGAAGATGAAATGATCTCCAAAATACATAAAGTTACAGATGATACATTCCCTTTTCATTTTAAACAATATTTATTTTATTTTTTTTTCATCTTTTACATTTTCAAAGTGACAGAAAAGGAAAAGGGCCAGCAGCAAAGGTTTGGCCACCCTGCATAGTTAGTACCTGGTAGACCCTCCCATTTGGAAACTATCACAGTGTGTAAATAGTAAATATCTTGTCTGATACCTTGGTTAAAGTTATCTGAAAGCTCAAGTCTCCTGGGTTTCCCATTCATTTGCAGGCTGCTGCTTTGTTTTCCCCTTTCACTCTAAAACTGTAGAAAACAAAAATAATACTGATATTGATTAAAATATTGAAAAAGAGTGTTTCATGTTTAACTTTTTGGCTTTTGGAGATAATTTCATCTTCCACTTGCTGAACTGTTCACATTAACAGAACTTTTGACCAGGGGTGCCCAAACCTTTCTCTGAATGAGAGCTCTATGGCCTTATGAGATTATACTACTCTATGATTTTTATGAGTTCATACTGATCAAAATCTACCACACCTTACAGAGCCAAGAGGTTTGCATACATACAGTAGGATGCATTACGGCCATAAACCTTTCATCCAGACTGAAGTATCTCAACAATGACTCAATCAATTTCTATTCGTTAATGATGTCCAGAGGATGAACTCTGATGAATTTGGTGATCTCCTAGGTCAGGGTCGACATCTGTGTTTACACACTGAAATCTTTGAACAACTGTTGCAGATTACAGTGCAATTTACTACAGTCATACATGTTTTTTTGTTTTTTTTTAACCCTGGCTGCTTATCTCGCACTGGAATCAGGTCAAAAGCTCAAACGGTTCTTTTCTTAAACCTCTCTCACACATGACTGCTTTTTGTTTTTAATGCATAGTTCTTTAACCTCGGGATGCTGTTGTGTCTGAAATGGAAAGGCTTCATCCCCTGTTGAATTAACACTGACTAAATGTCATGACTGTTAGACGGCAGTAAACCAGGAAAATTCTTGTCTAACAGTGGCAGGAGTCAAAGGTCACCATTTAAGCAAATTGATTGTAATTTAATTAAGGACTTGACGTCTCCTTTTGAGATAACATGACATGATTGTAAGTGTTTGTCCAGCGTGTGGAAATGTTCGTCGAAGGGAAATTTTGACCTGATGGCAGGTTGTGCGATTGGCTGCCCTTGACAATGCTTTTGGACAGACCGACAGATGACATGGCAATCTGCCGTTCCACCCTGCTTATCCTCCCCCCCGCTGCGCCCAAAAAATGTAGAAAAGAGGGACATATTTTAGTCCCATTCCCCCTCCCTGTGTCTGATCTGTTTGTCCTCTGCTGGGTCGCGGACGATGGTGGGCTTCTGTCATTGCCATGGTCGTAATCTATTTTATCTCAGTTTTACTCAGATGCTCTTATAGTTTTACTTTGTTCCTCATTCTGTTGTAATTATTTCTATCCCATCTTTTCTCATCTTATCGTATCTCATCTTTTGTTTCTTTATTTATTTTGCACAAACAAATCATTTAAAATAATATTATTATGATTGGGATGTGTGAAGGAGAAGTAGGCTATATGAAACCCTAAAAGGGCTTATATGAAAACCTTATGAAAATCCAATCTCCTTTTATCACGTATACCCCTCTTTCATTTATTTGATCTAATTAACTGCATCCTGCATTTTAATGTAAGTCCTCCTGGTCTCAATTTGTTGTTGGGTTCTCGTATGACCTGTGTTGCCGACTGTATTGTTTGGCGGTCCATCTCTTATAGTTTTATGTTATGGTAATTGTGAATTGTCTCTTATGTTGTGTTGTCAAGCACGTTTTAAAGGTGCCATATAGATAAAGTTATTATTATTAATATTATTATAATAATATAATATATACTGTATAATATAATATATAATAATAATATTCTAAGGAAGGGATGGAAAGAGGAGGGGGGGCTCCAATCCATCATAACTGCTTCACCAAAGCCTAAAGAGAGATTTAGGACCCTCTGTTACAGATGGTTGGGTTGGCATTTGTAGTGGGGGAGGGGCTGCCACCCAAATGGAGAAGCTCCTAGACCTCCAGCTGAGATGAAAATCACTCAACTCTGGATCATTCTGAAAAAGAACAGAAAAACAAAATTATCACAAAAAAGGAGATTCAAAGTCATGAGGAAAAAACAGTATCAAAAAGTATCAAAAAGGAGGACACTTCTCTGCAGCTCATCTGTTTCTTGAGTTTGTTCCAGTTCTGCTCAGACTTGAACCTTTAGGACGTGACCTGTCTGTGTCCACCTGGCACTTTAAAATGCGACACCTGACCCGGAGCCCAGACTACAAGCCGTAGTTGTGTTGTTCCACTTTCACTGCCACTCTCACTTTTCAGATTCCACCTGACACAAGCCTGTCAACAGGCGGTGAGAGGAGAGCAGTGCAAATTGTACTTCCCTTCCTCCTTACCACGCACCCCTCCAAGACAAGTGGTGTGTTCACTTGCACTCAGAGACTTTCTCCTTAGCTTGTGTTCAGTAGCAATAAGAGTCACTGCTGATTCACCAACGATTGATCGTCATGTAACCTACCAAATTAATTTTAGTTTCTTAAACAGAGGCTGGAGGAGTTTCAGCCTCTTCTTTTCTGGCCCAATCACAGCTAGGGTACAATAAAAGAGGAGCCACATGTATCATAGTTTCCTATTTTTATTCTTCTGCTAATAATCCTCCTTCTGCTCATTTTCATTTGCACTCTGTATGCTTTAACAAACAGAAATAGAATCACTGTAGCCTCCATGGCTGCAGGCTGCTGGTGGTGGTGAAGGTGTGTTCAGGAGCTTTGTATTGGTGCAGGAAAAGCACCTGCTCTGACAGACTGAGTGTGAAGATGTCCCACTGAGCTCCACAGGAGAAAACACCAGGTTTCCTTCTCTCTAATTGGTTCTACTGAAGAAGTGGGTCTGGCAGGTCTGTGTGAAGCAGAATTAGGCCGGCTCGCTCGGCGCTGATGGAGCCGAGCTCCAAAGCGCAGGCAGCACTCGTCTCCACCTCAGCTCATGTCAAGTTAACCATGGATGAGAACCTCAGGATCTCTCCTAGATGACTTTAATTACTCTGTTTTTAGGAGAAGATGTATTCTAACACATAAGTCTTTGTAGTTAGGAACAGACTCAGCGAGAAGAGTGTTACTGTACACACATAATGAGACAGTGGCTGCTATATACTCAATGTTAGTTGAATATTAAAAAAAAAAAAAAAAAAAAAAACGATTTGGGGCTCCTGCTTTAAAAAAAAATACATAAAAAAACACACTCTCACCCAATGGTACCTTTGGTTTAATTTGTCCTGCTGTCTCTGACATTTTTGCCTTGAAACCAACACATTTGGACCGTAACAGTTTCTGTGCTGCTCAAATCCCCGAAACACAAACCAGAGGCAGCTAAATGCTAAATGCTAAATGCCAACCTCAGCAAGACAAGACAATAATATGTTCACATAAACAGTGTTAAAATGCTGTTGCTAAGCAGGTAGCTTATCACATTTATACTGTTACTGTTAAAGGGATACTTCAGTCATCAAAATGCTTTTGGAGTTCTAGGAGGGGTCCGGCTGGCAACAGATTTTCATATAATGGCGGTGGATAGAGTTCACTTTTGAATCATCCAAACCACACACTATGAAACATCCAAATACCTCCATACTGCTCGTTCATACTGACCAAAATGTCCTGAAGCCGAGACATGAAAAAGTTTCATAGTGTGTGTTTTGGACGATTCAAAGTGAGCACTATCCGCCGCCATTATATGAAAATCCGTTGCCAGCCGGACCCCCCCTGGAACTCCAAAAGCGTTTTGATGACTCCAAAAGTTCTCCCAACCCTTCCCTGGCGTGACAGTGAGTAGAAAGTTGGTGGATTATCGATTTTGGGTGAAGTATCCCTTTAATATTACCATGCTATTATTTGCTATTTAGTCAAATACAGCTTAGGTTAATGGAATGTGGACTTGTCTCTACCTATAAAAGTAGCTGTTTTAAATGATGTGGCATTTTTATTTTTCTCTGTCTTATAACTAATATATTGCAGCAACTATGAGTTGTGAGGTTTTCCTGCAATATTTCATCATGATAAGGACTGAAAGACTGTTATTATGGGGTGTCCATGACTGTATCTGGCAACCCTCAACTTCAAACTGCATTAGGCGTTGTTGACAAGCAGCAGCCTGGCAGTGGAGCTGGTGATGAGCAGCGGCAAAACTGTCAATTTACATATTTATAGTGTCTCAGAATTTCTTTTCAAATTTTGACATATTTCTGTATTTTAAAAGGTGAAATAACTGTAAAGAAAAGTCCAGTTTCAGGCAGAAAATAGGCTACATATTCTTTATATGAATGAGGAAAGAGAGACAAAGTGCACACATTTTGGCCCCAAAGATAAAACCACAGCTTTATCATTACCTCGCCCATAGTGTTAGAATAATGTGCAATGTGTTATGCCTGAGTATATTTCACTAATGCTCCTGGGTGACACCTCAGTAGGTTGGCAGCACACTTTGGAAACTGTTAGGTGTGTGACGTGCATCAATTCAACATCTTACCCAGGGTAATTATTCTGTTCACAGCTACATGTATCCACTGTGAAGAGTCACTCACACACACACACACACCAGTCACGTTTGCTATGATCCAGCAGTTAGATGAGCCTCATCGTGTGAAGATATTAAAAGAGTTAAAATAGCAGACAGCTGGTGTTAGTGAATACAGAGCAGTCAGACTGTAGTTTGACCCCCCACCCCTCCTCTTCCTCCTCCTCCTCTCCCCGTCCTCCCTTAAACCTGTTAAAGCCTCCACCCCCATTTGCCCCCCGTGCATCCTCCCAGCTGGAGTGGATGCAGCATCAGGATGACTGTGCTGGCTGCTCTCCATTCTAATCCCATTGGTCTGGGTGTGGGAGCAGGGGAGGAGGGACAGAGGGAGAGATGAAGTGGGTCACGCAGAAATGAGGCCATGTAGGGCTTGAACTGTAGCAGGACCTCCCATCTGGCAGAGAGCTGTCCAACCTATCTGCCATGCACACGGACCAAACAGGCCAAAGCAGCTGGCTCAGGTTTCCTCAGGGAATGTACGGTATTCACTGAAATACTACTTTATGCAAATGTTAGTTGTGTTTTTTTTTCTCCCTTGAATTTCTTCAGTCGGTTTGAGAGAAGGGGAAATATACAAACATATATTCATCTGAGAAGTCTGTTCCCTGATGTCCATGTGCTGATGAAAGCCGATGAAATGTGACACTGATGAGCTGTGCAATTAGAAAGCATGGATGTGGCGCTGCTATTCTGAGGAGACTATAAATTAGTTATTGTATAATTCATTCAAAAATCAAGATACAGTATAGATAGATAGATAGATAGATAGATAGATAGATAGATAGATAGATAGATAGATAGATAGATAGATAGATAGATAGATAGATAGATAGATAGATAGAGTCTCAGTACCATTCATCATCATATTCCTGAATATTCTGAAGGGATACATACATTTCATATAGGCTAGTTTGCATATGAGTGAAAGGAGAACTGACTGCTTTGCATGTCCCTGAGCCTGTTGCCAGGGGTGACATTGGGGTGGAATATCGGCCCATTATGCACCACACCACCTCCAAAAAAATCGTTTCAAGTAAAATCAAAATAATGGACTGAATGTGTCGTTTGTGTGAAAAGCCATCGGGAGTAATTAAAAAAGTTTTACCCGACAGTTTCTCCAGTGAAGTGCCGTGCAAACAGCAAACAGCAAACATCTGGTCCTGAGGATATTCAGCACCGAGACGTTGCTCGGCAAGAGCTGGGAGAGGAATGGGTGCTGAGGGTGCTGAGGGTGCTGCAGCAGCCAGCACCTCTCGGTGGCTGAGTTATATCGCTGTTGTTATTTTACTGTCGTGTTCCTGTCATACACAATATCCTGTTTTTCAGCCACGCTCTCAGCTACAGCAAGAGCTTCTGAATCTGACACTGCTGCATCGAAGGCAGGAAGTAGATTTGTGATGGATGAAATATTAAAGGGTTTCAACGTTCTGACATCATGCTGCTTTAGTAAGGAATTTTATTTTTACTCATACCCCCCCCCCAGAAAATAAAACCTAATGGAAAGTGGCCGCATGGTTTGTTGTTGTTTGTTGTTAGTGCTGTTGGTGACCTACTGCTCGCTGTAGGTTTGAAATCATTTGAGTTATCACAGCAGCATTATGGGAAATCACATTGTTTGCTCTAAAAGTAATCCTATACGTTTAGAACCCATTTTTCTCAAATCCAAGTCCTATTTAGGTGGAATATTTACAAATGTCTGGAGAAGAAGCCAAGTCCAAACCCTGCATTAAATGGAATTGCAATAAACACAAATCTGTGGTACATTGAATAATTTTAAAACTTCAATCGTGGTGAATGTGCAGGTCACAACTTGTCCACCAGAGCGTTTTGGAGTTGTTGGATTGTGTATTTGATGAGTTTGATGGGGGAAACCAAGAAATCCCATTAGCCTCTGTAGCGTAGCTCTGAGCAGCTCGCGGCTCTGCTCCGCCGTTCTAAAATAGCTTGCACCGACAATTAAAGGTAACAAACCTACTTCTAAAACTATAGGGGTTATGGCAATGGGCCAATTTGCCAAAAAGTTGAACTATCCCTTTAACATAAACTATTCTCTAAAGTGGCCTCCAGGTTTCGGCATTAATTAAAACTCTATCATCGGCATACAACCAACTCTGGTCTGTAATTGACCAGTTTTTGCAGTTTTGGGGAGTAGTTGTATTAAAACCATAATATTATCCAACCCAAAAAACAATTTAGGTTGTTTAGTGTAATGATAATTTGATTTTAAATCAGTACTTCCCTATCATTAAGTAACACTATTCTCACATGTCATATCACTGTGTTTTGTTTTCCCGTCCATCCATCCCTAACTCCACCTGATAGTCTTTATTCTACGCCACTGCACTCTTCCCTTTGCTCCAAGCAACAAAACGTTACAATAACCTGCTGCCCAACCCGTGGGCTCGACGGTCTCAGTGAATAAAGACACTGAATCAAGAAAATAACCATTATGCAAATATCCAAACAGTGCAGATGCAGTGTGTATGTATATAAACTGACACCCGCAGCTCCACTGTGCAATCACTTCCAGTCACAATCACTAAGAGAAAGGAAATGGTGTCTGGCTCACAGAGATGTTTGCAGAAGGCTGAAGGGCAATTTGGATAAAATGAGTTAGAAATCCATTTGGGAGGGCGGGAGCAATATGCCCGGTCGACGGGCTGCGAGGAGCGTTTCTCGTTGAAGTGTGTAGGCCTAATGTTGTGTAATGCAATATATCCCGCAGTGCAAAAAAGATTCCAGAGGTTTGGGATTAGGCTTCTTCGGGCATTATCGTTGGCAGAAACAAGCAGAAAGAGACGTTAATGTGGCGCTCTCCGGTGAGGAAATCAAATGGTGGAAGTGCGTGGCAGCTTCAGGCCGATGGGGAGCGATGATGCAGGATACTGCATCTATCACACAGGCCTGGAAGCAGATTACTTCCTTACTGTGTTTGAAACTTGTCGATATGCTAAATTTAGGACATGCAAAACTCAATTTCAACTTTTAAAGTGCAGTTATTGAAAGGCTTGTGAAGTTTATATTGAGGTAGAGTTTGTTCATCCAGCCAAACCCTCCTCCTGCATATACCACATCACCTAAACTCCCATCATAGCTACAGTACTGTACTATGGACCATAGAGGTCGGCTAACAATACAATGTAACCATGAGTTATAATCAGCTGCTTCCTTCATTCTCAACCAGGCTGTGACTGACTCACATGGCTGCTGCCGTCCTTTGCCTTAAAAAAAAACTGTTGACTCATGCTAATTCACATCTTTAGCAACCCGGGATAAAATGATTGTGTTTTACATAATCGGTCCTCCATGGGTAAATATTTGCAAATGGTCAAGACGAGGCTGCTGATTTCAGCGTTTGACACATTTTTGGGTTCTTTTTTTAAGGAACCATGTGTGGAGCCTTATCCCTTTTTATAAATATTTGAATAGGAAGACTGGATTACCTGAGGCATGAATACATTTGAAGTAATGGACTCTAAAAGTAGAGCCAACAGGTTCACAGGATGTTCTTTTGTCCTCATTCTACAGCCTGCGTCACGTTAGCGCACACTGTAAAACTAAGAGAATTGGAATTATCTCTTTATTTATTTGGTCAACAAATATTATATGTTCACACAAAGATGTATTTATTAATTTTTTGCTCCTCCTTCTTTGCTTTTCGATACTCACACACCCTGTCACTGTAAAAGTTCCACACGGCTGACGTTGTTTTGTTTTGGTGACTGGCACAGTGGACAAGGTGGATGCTATAGTGTTTCTCAGCCGCAGACACCTGAGTATTAACCACAGGGGATCGTTTTGAAGGTGATTGCTGACTAGAGGCATCAATTTCAATCAACCAATCACGCATATCTAATGATAATTGGCCAGTAATGATTGGCAGATGATGAATCAGGGCTTTCCTAGTTGTTGTGGTAAATTACCTGTGGAGGAACGCCTTCATAAAACATCTTCATACTCTGCATATGGCTGAGGTTTTTAAAGCCTGATGAATATGTAAAACACATTTAATTGGTATTAAAGGAGACATATTATTGAAATATCACTTTTTGAAGGCTCTTTAACATAGATTTGGGTGTTTGTCTTGCCTTCCGGTCCCCAAAATGTGAGAATTTACCAAAAGATCTGTAATTTGCAGGCTCCCTAAGTTGAAATGTGGCTGTTCCCTCAGTTGTCTGGCAATGTAACTAGTTTTTGAAATTGCATAATACCACCCCTACCTGTACCAGTAGAAGGGGCGGGGCAAGCCGTGGTTCATTTGCATTTAAAGGGACAGGCTCTGAAACCAGCCGTTCTGAACAGGGCTGTTTTGAGAGGATGAAAAGAGCCGTGATGTTTGATCCTTGGGGGATTTTTACCACAGCATGTCACAGACATGTCTTTAAGACACCTGGGAACTATTTTAATTTGTGGAAAAGGGGCAGAATATGTCTCCTTTAAGGGACCAAGAGAACATCCATCACACCTGTGCACCACCTTGACCACTGCTGCTCAGATTCTGCTGTTGTTTCTCCTCCAGTAGCTCAACGTCTTGTTCAATTTGCTCACAGTTGTAAACAGTGGTTATCTGAGTGACTGTAGTCTTTCTGTCAGCTCCGTCCACAGAGCTGCTGCCTCTGTGGTGTTTGATTTGAACAATAACCGAGGTTCCTGACCTGTAACCGCATGATTTTATGCGGTGCACTGCTTCCACATGATTGGCTGATTGGGTAGCTGCATGAATGAGCAGGTGCACAGGTGTTCCCAAAGTGCTTGGTAAATGTATATGACAAAGAGTAAAAGATGGATAGAGGACACGGTACAAACATGTTAGGTAAAGGAGTGGGTTGCATGAGTTTGGAAGAAAGCATTATTTGTAATTACCTCCTGCATTGAATGAGGAGGGTGTTGCCCTCTGAGCTGCTGAGGGGCTTTTAATGTGAAACATCTGAGCGGGAAGTCTTGGTAGCAAATTAATGTTGTAGATCACCCTGAACTTATCAAGACAGTTCAACACGGAGGAGGCGTTACAGCAAGGCAAAATTAAAACTTGTACTTTGTAAACTATGTCTTCTAGTTCTGGTTTTCTGCAGCTGAGTTTAACACCTGGACACAAACTGAGGATTTATGGGAAAAGAGGTCTCAGACTTCCAATGTATTGACCACTGGGAGGCTGCGAATGTGCCGTGAGCAGCTGCAGTTCTGTCAGAGACACAACAGAAGAGGCGCAACTCTTGTGATCTGTCACTGTGCATCGTGTGAACCCTTTTGTGTAGTGTAATGCAATCTGAATGGTGAGGAATGGAAGGAAACTGCCAGAAACAATGAAAAACTACTAGTTGCACAGGGTACCCATTGGTACTGAGATCAGATGTGTCCTCCCGGCCCTTAGATAATCTTTTGTTGGACAAGCCTCTAACAGATCGTCTCCTTGACATAACACACACAGACGCGTCTTTGATATCACCCAGTGCTCTCTGTGAGTGGGTGGGAAGAGGGAGGGCTGGTTATTGGATTGGATTTTTTAAATTAAAGTATGTGCAAGTGGGTACATGATTATTGTAGATACTTGGCTAATTTCAACAGTGTCACTCCAGGGTTGTGTTGTTACATATACAGGTGTTAGCATATGGACGTGTGATATCCTGGGCTCCAGTTGATCTGGAGGAGATACCTTGGAGATGTGTTGCTATAAATTCCCAGACAAGACAGACAGATAGGCAGAATGCCCTTGTGTGTGAGAGGAGGTCTCCAGCCTACTTTCAAGCTCTGAACGCTTACTCATCCATTCCTACTGTTACGGCAGCAAAAATATACATGTGAAGGTGACTTCCCATCACGCTGCAAAAATGGTTCTGACTCAGAACAACTTGTGCATAAAAAGCTGTTTTTTGTTGATAATGTTGTTACTGTAACTCTGGCGCCCGCTGACATCCTGCATCCTGGGAAAACCGACCGCATCATCAGGAGCACAGGTCAGCCCGGAGAACTTGTCAGGTCATTGCATTCAAAGGTTAAAAAAAGAAAAGAAAAGTGCGATACCTGCTGACAAACATGTGTCAAGTGTGGAAATTAAACTACATTTTGCATTGGGAGGTCTTGTCTGTTGAGTGTCTTTGGTTCCCTTGTATGAAGGGGAAGTACATTTTATTTCAACTTTTATTTTGAAGTATGAAATGTTTAACACCACTTCTTCCATCCCACATTATTGTAAGGCAAGGCATGGCAAATTTATTTGTATAGCACAATTCATACACCAGTCAATTCAAAGTGCTTTACAGAGGCATAGAAAATGATACATTAAAGGAGACATATTATGACATATTATTATAGTTTCCAGGTGTCTTAAAGACATATGTGACATGCTTTGGTCCAAATACCCCAAGGATCAAACATCACAGCTCTTTTTATCCGTTCAAAACAACCTCTGGAGCCTGAAAGTTACAGATTTATTCGTCAGTTGTCACAATTTGGCAGCTGGAAGGCAAGACAAACACCGTAATATATGTTAAAGAGCCTTCAAAAATGGCAATTTCCATAATATGTCCCCTTTAAAATCAAAAACAAAAGAATACATTAAAAAGGAAAAGAAAGAAATAACAGCAATTAGAATTATAAAAATCATTAAAAGATTAGAATCAAAACCGAAAAATACATTTAAAAGAAAAAGAAAGAAATAAGACGGTAAAAGACAGCTATTAGAATGATAGAGGAAATTGTCATTGACATGACGGTCCTCAAAAATCTCCAGACCTAATGGACTCTGACCACTCGTCAGACCTTCATTCCCAGGATCCCGCTCTGAAAATCCAAGTGCCTCTTCATTAAAACCTCCAGTCCAGCACATAATAGGACATGTGCTCCGGGTACTGATTACCTCAATGCAAATGTTTACGCGAACAAGCACCAATTAAAGCCGCTTCTTGATTGTCAGCCTTGTATTTTGTGTCCACGCTGCAGCAGGGGAAAAAGCTTTTAAAACCCTACAATTTCAGTGTGTGTAAATGGTACTGTCCCCTCTAGTGGCATCTTTAATGCACAAATCTGTATGTGAGCGGTGCGCAGACAGTGTTGAGGTGCATTCAAATTAGTTGCTTGGATAATAGAAGCCCATTAAGATACTGCCCTGACAAGCCTCTTTGCTGGGGTCTTTGGTTTTATTGGCCTATTTGAAATCCCTCCAGGTCTGAGAGGCTTCCTCAAACAATCGTGAAAAATCTATATCAGCCCCACGACTCCGCTGCACAAGACGGATCATTGCTAGAAAGCTTTGTGTCCGTGCTGTAACATCAACAGAAATCTGTGTTCCGAAGCCGGGTACGATGGCAGCGATAAGATCCACTTCAAACACAGCTCCGAGGTAACAGGAGATGTCTTGTGGGAGCCTTAAGCAAAGCCTTCACTGAGTCCATGAATTACACTGGAACATCACTGATTAATCAGCGTTGCATTAGGATACCAGACACTAGGGATGAGTAGGTAAGGTTAGAACACTCAGTGGATTTTACTGCTGTATATACAGTAGGACCAGAGTTTTGGTTTGGATGAAACCCAGCAGAAGTACAGGAAGCATCCATCCATCAGATAGACTGCTGCTTAGCCCTGCAGAGTTGAGAGGAGGCAGGAGCCAGTCCCAGCTAACAGAGGGCGAGGACAGGGTACAGGCTACACCCTGGACATGTCGTCAGTCTATCACAGGGCCAACATACTGTAAAGAGATAAACAACCTCACACATATTCACATATACACTGCAAAAACTCAAAAACTTACCAAGAATATTTGTCTCATTTCCAGTCAAAACAAATCTCATTATTCTTAAAATCAGACTCATCACATCAAAAGTAGCTTGTTTTTAGACACTTTTTACTTATTTCAAGCATATTTTCACTTAAACAATCTCATAGTGGGGGAAGTTTTTCTTTCTTATTACAAGCACAAAAAACCTGCTTTCACTGGCAGAATTTTCTACTTATTTCAAGTGAAAATGATCTAAAAACAAGTTCAATTTTAGGTGATGAGTCTTATTTTAAATGGAAAGAGATTAGTTTTGACTATAAATGAGACATTTTGACAATAGATAAGACAAATATTCTTGGAAATATTTTGCACTGTATTCTCATATTCACCCCTATGGGCATTTTAGAGTCTCCAGTCAGCCTGATGTGTTTGGACTGTGGGTGGAACCTGGAGAGAACCCACACAGGGAGCAAAGAAACCACTGGAGATTAGAAACTTTAAGAATTTTCATATTATCCATCAGCCGTAGCCATGGTGATTTCACTAGAAGTGATACTTTGAACCCCACTGTGTGGACTATAATGGCTACCACTTAACTGAATGAAGCAGTGCATATTCTAATGTTGGGGTCTGGTTGATTATAATCTTTAATGCATTTTAGCTTTTAGCAGTGCAGTGAAAAATATAGTTCAATCTAAGCCTTAATCTTTTAGGGACATACTATTGTACACATAGGTTTTGAAATTTGTGTACTATGCCTGAATATTTTTCATTTTATGCAAATTCCACTAGCAGAGTATAACTCACTAACATCATTACTCCCTGTTTCATTTACAACATGAAAATGTTCTTTATGTAGCATCAGCAATAATAATCTAAAATCTATCATACCTTCATTGGTTCTCAACTTTTTTACACCAAGGACCCTAAACTGACACAATTAAACCATGGACCCCCATTGGACAAAATTTTGAAACAAACACCAGAAATACAGAAATATTTGTTTTGAGACTGAATAATGTAACTTTTTTTAGTCAATGTAGGTTCAAATTACTGCCAGTGGCATGAACTTTTGGAAAAATTCCAAGAAAGCTCTAGATTTTTTTTTTAAATTTATATTTCTGGGAAATAAATGTGGTAAAGTTATGCGAAAAAGTTGGGGACCCAATTGAACCCTCTCAAGGACCCCCTGGGGGTCCCCGGACGCCACTTTGAGAACCACTGCTTTAGATAACCTTCTGCACAATAAGTGGTTGACAAACAGACTGACCTACTCCCATGCAGAGCTAAATAAGTCAAGTGTAGTAGTATTTTCACATGTAGCAGGCTGTCATCATATGCTCTCTGTGTGTAAAGCCTCCGGGATTACAGAGACTAATGTATGGAGACTAAGACATAATTATTTACAATCTGCCATCTGTTAATATTTGCTTTTCTCCTGGTTTTTTTAGGGCAAAACCTAAGACAGATAACATCAAAGACGCTTAGCCCGTGTGTCCTCTACTTTTGAAAACGCTGTCGAAAGAGTTAAGCTTTTGTAAAATTACGATATGCAAGTACCATACAGTACATCCCTTCCCCCTCATTGCTCCATTTGGCTCCGCCCACCCCAAGCCAATGCAAGCCTGTGGTAGAAGAGTGGTAGAAAAGCATTTAAGTATTGATTGACAGCCATCAGCTTTTTTTCCAGACTCGAGCCTTCTCCTATTGCTCCTCAATGAGTCTGTGCGAGAATATTTGAACTAAAATATAAGAAAAAAAAGTTACATAGTGCGGCTTTAAGTGTTCAGAATAATAAACTGTATCATTAGTTGTATTAGTGGTTTCATCTAATACATTCGCTCGATCTTGTGTGAGCTGCTGGGTGCTGACTGCACCACTGCTAAGGAGATAGTCATGAATGGGTAATTATCATTGTCAGCAGTTGTGGCCTCCTGGGTTTGCTTGTTTATGCCAAGTGTGCGCTGCTGCTTGTGTTGCTGCCGTTGTTGTGTGAGTGTGTTTGCATGGCCGCGGGACAGAGGAGAGGCAGTGGAGTGTTATCCCGGTTGTCTCTGTTTGTGCAGTTCAAATCTACCAGGACTCCAGCAATAATGCAGTTTTCAGTGGGCCACGAAGCCTTGCCAGAAATAATTAGAGCAGACATGTGGTGTAATGTAATGGTGTTGAGAGGAAGCAGCGCGCTTTTCTCCACCAGCCAGGAAATTACAGTCATTGTATGAGTATATAGTAATAACAGCCACCATCCTCACACTGTGTTAATACAGGGCCCAGGACTGGCTCTGTACCAGGTTATCTAGATGGAAAGGGTCAACAGGAAGGAACAGGACAGGTTATATATATATATATATATATTATATTATATATACACAGTTACTGTATCGTTACATGTGTGGCTGACTGTGATAACGTGGAGGCAGGAAGTGCTGCAGAATGGAAAAGAAGCAGAAACATCCAAAAATAAAAAGAAGCAAGTTCAATATCCTTTATTTGTCACATGCATAGTCATAGTGTACGCTTATAACAAGCAGTTAAAGGGATAGTTCAACATTTTGGCAAATTGGCCCATTGCCATAATCCTTATAGTTTTAGCAGTAGGTTTGTTGTCGGTGCAAGCTATTTTTAGAACGGCGGAGCAGAGCCGTGAGCTGCTCAGAGCTACGCTACGGAGGCTAATGGGATTTCTTGGTTTCCCTCATCAAATACACAATCCAACAACTCCAAAACGCTCTGGTGGACAAGGTGTGACCTACACATTCACCACGCTGTGAGATAATAAGGGAACAGAGTTGTTTTCTAGGTAAATTCATGCAAAACCGCTGATGCGTGTCCCCGTCGGGGGCAGTTTTTTGGCAAGCAGTCTCTGCATTTACCTAGAAAACACATTCACTCGTACACATTCTCATGCACATGCACACATACTCATACCAGCTTTGCAAAGTGCTTAATCAATTGTGCCTAAAGTGCAAGATGCATAGTGTAAAAGAGGTGTGCATGGCAGGTTTTGATTTAGGAGCATGACCGCCTCGTGTATGGATAAACGCAAAGGTGAGCAAATATATGAAATAACCTGTCAGCACTCAATCCCAAGGCCGACGACATGCTCAGGCTTGGTTTCCTAATCACTTCCACCATGTCAATGGTCTGACTGACCCATATACTATATTCAGTAATACTCACAGGTCAGATGTCCATCTTTATTTTGATGTCAGCTACACACCTGTTTAAGTTTTCTGACTACATCTTGTATCCATAGTGACAAAAACTGTCCAATGACAAACACCTGTAGGACCTGTTTAGTTTTTTTTGCTATTCTGACACCTGGTTGTGTCCAAAACCTTACTTTGGTTCTACACCAGGGGATTTTCAAAATAAAATACAGAGAGGAAGTCTGTTTCCTCTTCCATCTCACATAAAATCTTTGTATTTTCTCCATCTCAAGTATTCTAATCTTTTCTTACTTTGAAGTGTTTTCTGATCTGCCAGCACAGTTCCGTTAAATTCACCTGCTTAGTTAACATGATAACTCATTACATAGTTGTCTCAGCTTGATTGTACAACCTTTTTTTTTTTTTAATCTCGATATTCTTGCAACTCAGCCACCTCCGTTAATTCAGCTGTCTGTCTGCCTGTCAGCAGGACTCAGGTCTAACGTTATGAGTGAAGTCCCACAGACGTGAGCGGGGCAGGGGACTGTTGGAAACATTTATAATTACACAATGAGCATCTCCCATGATGACTGATTAGTTAATAGCTATAGAAGAAAGCATCACTTCCCTGACAGCCATTGTACCAGAGCTGCAGATAATAGAAATATATGTTGGAAGCGTTCCTCCGCCGCCGACACAATGGGGTCTAATACGACGGCAGATTGCCATTGTTTTCGGGGCCCGCGTGACTGATTTTTGCTTGTGTGTGGGTATTTATTAATGACTGCAGACGTACAATCATCATCCTCTGTGGCAAAGTCTCAATGTGTGGACCTTATGTAACGACCTATGACTCAGTATGTTGTGTTTTTTTTCTTCTTTTTTCTCCCCTCCTCTGCAGGTTCCATTGCGAGGTGCTCCTACATCAAATATCACTACTCCTCAGCTACGATACCCAAAAATCTCTCATACAACATCACCAAGACAATAAGGCAGGACGAGTGGCACTCCCTCCGTAAGTCTGCTGCTCTTTCTCTCTCTCCCTCTTTTCTTTCTCCTCTGACAGCGCACCATTTCATTGTTATGTGTAAACGCTTTAGGCTGTGGAAATTTTCTTTCCTCTGAGACGTGCTGCTCATATTATAATAGGCGTGTTTTTTTTTTTAAAGAACAAAAAGATAAATAGAAATACACCACATTAGCCATTAGAGAGTCATTTGGCTGCTTTGCTCCGTCTTTATGTTTAATTGACTTTCCTTGCTTGAGCTTCCAGTGGAAGCTGTTAATGTGGCAAAGAGCAGCTGCAGTAAAGAATTGACTGTGATTAAACCTGCGGGCTAATGTTCATTTTCACAGGTGGGGCTGGTGTAGTGTGTCATTTACTGTACAGTGAGCTGGGCTCACTCAGAGTGGGCTTTGATTTTTTATTATCTTTAATTGTTTCAGGAGTAAGACCAACAACAGTTCAAGTCTGATGCAATTATTTCATTCTGATCAGCTGTGAAATTGTGACACAGTTCCAACCGACCTTCCATGTGGTGACTTAAAGGGATAGTTCACCCAAAATTGAAATTTCACTCATTATCTACTCACCCTCGTGTCGACTAAGGGCTGGGAGAGTCCTCCGTGGCTTCTCTGAGTTACAGCGGGGTCTCGGCGTGGCAGTGCATGTCCATATAACGGTTGCAAATGGATACCAACTGTCTTCGTAACAAAAAGACACACCAAAAAATATCCAAATGCTGCTCGTATGTAATGTCCGTCTTGTATTGAAGCCCCGAAATGCGAAATTGTCCCGAAAAAAATTTAATAAGTCTATATTTCAAGCTTGTTTGTAGAGGAAGCTCCTCTTCCCAGATCGTCGAAGAGGAGCTTCCACTACAAAACAAGCTTGAAATATAGACTTATTTAATTTTTTTCGGGACAATTTCGCATCTCAATACAAGACGGACATTACATACGAGCAGCGTGGAGGTATTTGGATGTTTTTTGGTGTGTCTTTTTGTTACGAAGACAGTTGGTATCCATTTGCAACCGTTATATGGACATGCACTGCCACGCCGAGACCCCCTGTAACTCAGAGAAGCCACGGAGGACTCTGAAACTTCTCCCAGCCCTTAGTCGACATGATGGTGAGTAGATAATGAGTGAAATTTCAATTTTGGGTGAACTATCCCTTTAATCGCTTCAAAAGTTTCCTTTGAGCAAAATGACTGACAGAAAAAAAATCCTTTGCGAATATTGACTTCTGTGACATTTTCCGTGAGAATTCCCGAGAGAGTGAATGCTGCCTGTCTGATTCTATAAATCCAGGTGTGACCCCACCTGACTTTCCCTTTCAAGCCATTATCAGGTTACCACATCAGTCTGGTATAGCTACACCTGTTAATCCAGTGGAGGCTGGCGCTGATCCCAGCTCACTGAGCTCACACTTTGTGAGAGGTGTGGTACATCCCAGACAGATCCAACCACCCTGTCTGCTGTCACCTGTCAGTTTTGTACATAAGCACATATTAGTCAAACTTTGGATCTAATTTTAAGTATTGACCACCCTCATAACTTTTTAATTTGAAAAGTATAATTTATATACTCAAACATTAGATAAATGACACCACCGTCATATTTGAACTCACTTTTTTGACATGCATTGATATGTTTTTCATTATATGTAGTTGCGTGTGTCAGTGCTTTAAAAGTCCTAATTTTCATTTACTTGAAAACTATAATTTTGTTTCAGAAAGATAGGTTTGACTTAATAGCTCATATCTTTATGATTTTTATACTTTTTTTTTAGGGATTTTTTTTTCATTTCTTTTTACATAAAATAAGAAAAATACATATGTGTGCTGAGCTCATTTGTGGTTTCCAAGGGATGAACTGCTTTGATTTTAATGACGCATCTTCAGGGCTTAATGTGTGTGGTTTTGCAGGTCTCATAGAAACAACATTTCCAGGATTGTGCAACTACTTAATCCACTATTCCACCTCTAATTTGCACTGGTGGCACCATGTGGTCAGTCTGTCAGTCTGTCCATCCTTCTAATCCCCTGTTCCACTGTTTGTTCAACAGCAAACGTCTGAATGTCATCAGATCATATTGTACATTTAGATTTTAGACTTCTAGCACTTTAGGTCAAGGACACAATATCTGACACAGAAACTTGGAAAGTTAATTTCTATAAACCTGCTGTACATTCACAGGCCCCATAAGGTGAATGCTATTTACAAATTTGGATATCGGGGTGCTCGGTGGTCGAGTTGTTTTTTTTTTACTTTTTATTCGATTTCTCTTAGTAACATGATGAGGGGTAGCCTGACAAGCCAGACTATATCATTAAAATGTCTAGTCTGGCAACGACCGGTAGACCTCGGCTCAATCCAGGGGGTGAGATGAAGGCTGTCTTTCAAACTGCCTCTGCACCAATAGGGTAGCACTACGACCAATCAGAGCAAAGAGCAGGATGACGTTAGCCTGACACGCCAATTAAAATGTATGTCGTCATCGCGTTAAGCCCACCCAACGACTCTCTAAACAGATAGAGCGCTGTGATTGGTGAACACAAACGGTGTTCGAGACTCAAAAAGTTCCTATGGCTCGTTTCTAGACCCACCTACGGAGAATTAAAAAGAAAGTAGAAAGGCTCGCACACCGCAGGGCTCCTGAATGCAGTCCATTTAATGTCAGGAATAATGTAAAGTTTCGAGCAGCTGCTCTTCGTCAGACAAGAGACCCACCTACGGAGCAAATAGATTTGCTGCCGCTAGGGTGCAGCTAGATTTCTAGGCTAGATGAGGGGAGCATTTTAACTGTGATGATCTTAAAGGGATAGTTCAACATTTTGGCAAATTGGTCTCGTAACGTTCTGTTATTATCTCATAGCGTGGTGAATGTGCAGGTCACACGAGAGCGTTTTTGGAGTTGTTGGATTGTGTATTTGATGAGTTTGATGAAGAAAACCAAGAAATCCCATTAGCCTCCGTAGCGTAGCTCTGAGCAGCTCGCAGCTCTGCTCCACCGTTCTAAAAATAGCTTGCACCGACAATTTAAGATAACAAACCTACTCCTCTATAAACTATAGCCTAGGGATTATGGCAATGGGCCAATTTGCCAAAATGTTGAACTATCCCTTTAAGCGCATGTCATTCCCCCAGTCTCTCTCCCTGCCTTCCTGTCTCTCTACATGGTCCTATCAAATAAAGGCAAAAATGGCCTGAAAGTATTTTATAAAAAAAGAATATTAGCATGAAAGTCATTATGGTGCCTATTTAATCAACATAATCATGATTTTTTTTTCTCATAGCACCTCCTTAAACCCCAATGCAAACTGTCTAATGGAATAAAATAAATATCCAGTTTGATGTCGGTTCAGTCCAACACTGGTTCGTGGGGTTAATAAAAGCTCAAGTCTCTGCCTTCAGTGTTGATCCAGTTTGAGCCTCACTGCCTGTGTTTGAGTTTTACTCCACTAAGTCCCGGGCCCGAGGTGGAGCGCTCCCTCTCCACGCTGCGGCTCCTCTGTTAGATTACATCAGTGTGGGTGCGAGCGCTGTCAGAGGAATCTAGGGGGAGTCTATCTACTTTTAGGATACCTGCCATTCACGAGCCGCTCCTCTGGGCTCGTCGAGGCTCTCCAGTCGCCTGGCCAATGAGCCGAGTGGAAACACACTCTGACCCCAAACTGTCACTGTCTCGGTCTGACTAGTCGTCGGCTGTCAGGTGACAGGCTTGGGAAAAGCTCCTCTCAGCTCTAAACCACAGAGGACTGCTGCTGTCTGCTTCCCTCTGCCTTCTCCCTGCTGCACAATCCGTCCGTCCAACAAAGCGGAGGAGGAAAAAGTTTCTGTTTGAAGGCTATTCTGTAGCATATCAGGGCCACGGATGATAGGATGTATAGATCTTTTTTTTTTCAACTTTGTTTATTGAGCTTTTTTCAGAACAAAGAATGGACATAGAGAAAAAGAATCCCCACCCGATGTTGCCAACGTAACCAGATGTAAATATTTATATATTTTGAACCCGTCAGAATTTATAAAACTATTATTTCCACTATAAAAAAAATCTGTAAAATTAATACTTTTATTCTGCACCCTTCTAGACGTTCTGTGGATGTAGCCTATTATTTTTGAAAAATTAATCATTTTGATGAAAAAGTGGTATAACCTTTAAGTATATTGTAAAAGAGGACAAGAGAAAGAGAATGTTACAAAAACAATCATTAGAAAAGTACAATACATTCAGTATAGAGTAAAAATTTAAGCAGGTTGTTGAAGCCATGGTTGTACTAATTGGATTGTTTCACGCAGCTCTGATTTCTCTTCAACATATCTCAGAAAAGGTTGCCAGATCTTATAAAATTTGCCAGATGAACCTCTAAATGTACGTTTTATTTTTTCATAAATTCTTACATCAAGTTGGATGATTTTACATCATCCCACTTGTGTTATTTAATGAAATAGAACAGAAGAGCATAGTTATTGAATTCACTGATGTGTAAACTAAATAAAGGTATGAAGTATGTCTTTGTGGGTTGTATTAAAAATATAACATTTGCAAATGAGCTCAGCCCTTATACAGAAATCAATGGTCCCTAAAGCAATCCTCCCAGAATGAGAGCAGTTCAGTTTGTTATATTATGTAAAACAAGAATGTGGGAGTATCCTCCCATAGCTGACTGCAGGTCAGGTGATGTCCAGCTGTAAATTCCCAGGAATAAAATCAAGATATGCTGGGCAGGAATGGAGATAAAGAAAAATACTCCTTAACCACAGTGAAGGACGGTTCAGCTCCAACTGGAACAGTCAGTCAGTCAACTAAAAAAAGAGGGTTAAAATGAGAGCACACATACTGTATGATGCTATATTGTCAAATTCTATATAAGGTTGCGAAAACAGGGAGTGAAATTCTCCACTCCACTCAGAACATAATGGAAGAAGACGTTTATCGTAATCATGTAAACATGAACCAGAAAGAAGACGGCAATTTGTGCTGAGGCTGCACGCACAGCATCAAGATTACACTAGATTACACTCCTCTACAGCTTTATATATATAGGGAAACTAGACGCAGGCAATCAAGATGCAATACATTTGGAGAATAAAAATGCTGTATTCTTGGGAAGTTGAAAGAATTTCTATCATCTTCTTTCCAGTTTCAAGTTGAAAGTTTTACTGACTGGAAAATCAGATGAATATTCAAGTGTGTGTGTGTTGCGCATGTGTTTTAGTAGATGAATCTATCTGTTTGACAGTTTATGGCGCTGAGTATATTCAGCTTCAGACAAATGAACAGTTCCCATCAGGACATCATTGACCCTAAATCATCCCCTGTGGATAAGGCTTTTTACATCCAGCCCTGGACAAATGACATCACATTTATTGAACTCAATAAGGGAGAGAGCCGATGCCGGTGCTCTGTATGCAAATGCTCTAAAAAAAAAAAAAACCAAACATTTGGCTCAGTCGCTGCTGCTTTCTACTTCAGCGCTATGGGCTCATATGCATGGTAAAGGATGTGTTTCTTCTCTCTCGGTGAAAGCCGGAGGGAGGAGAAAAAAAGAAAAAAAAACAACACTAGCTCTTATTTACGGCTAGTCAGAGATGTTTAATGTCCTTATTACCGTGCCCGTCCACTCGCCATCGCAGTGGGAGATAACTCCACCCCTCTAACTGATGGCTTGTCGCAGTGGGGATGAAAACTAGAAAACAGAAATGGCAAAAGAGTGAGTAAGCAAAGCTGTGTCCACCGAGTGAGCGTCCCTCGCTCCAAAACCAGCAGCAGCAGCAGCAGCGGCTCTGACCCACTAATAACAAATTACATGCAGGCCTTGAACTAGTGGAAGTGGGGGGAGGGAGGGGTGGGGGTCTTAGGGGACAGTCGTCTTCTAATGAGTCCACAGTCTGACTGCTGATGCTGTACACACTGTAGCATGTGCACGGTCTTTTCTGCTAACAATCCCACAGTTTTTTGATGAGTATGAATTACTGCTTTCTGCACCTCCTGGTGATGATGATTCATAAGTTTCTGGAATCACAAGAGTAGTAAATAAATGATGTGTTGTGTTGTGAAACAGCCTCGGGACAGGCCGGCTGATCTCGCTCTGGAAAGATACGACAGTCGTTTTCTATGATTACGTTATTTCTGCCCATGCGATGAGTAATCAGAGAAGACGAAGGACTGCCATCCAGAGGCTGCTATCAAGATAATGTATTGTTTACTGAGAACTTAGTTGGACCAGTCTGTGCTTTGATATTTTATGTTACAGTTTTTTATTTTTCAACTCTAAAAAAAATGACTTTACTATAAGAAATGGAACAACGAAAAGGGGAAGTCTGAAATATAGCAGCTGTTGGAGTAACACTTTCTGTTGAAGCAGTGGGAAGCCAACACTTTGACTTGACTTTTGCGATTGACAAGTATCCCAGCATGCCTTTCACATCAAGTGGCAGCGATGACAGAAACCTTCAACTGATCATTTTCACTCTACATTGTTCCTCTGTCACCACTGCTTTGGAGGTTTTAGAGGTGAAGAAAAGAAGATTCCTGTTATGTGGCTGATTTATCAGAGGAGTAATTTGTTTTTTCAGAAGAAGAATCAACGTCTATGGTCACTGCTATGAATAATGTGTCTGATGGGGTTCATGTATTCATCTCACTGTCCCTCAGTCACCATAGATGCCCGTGTTAAAATGCAGACCTTTACAGCAGAAATAAACTTGTTTATAGCCTGTTACAAAACAGTTTAGGCTTTGAGTGACAGGTGGCTGACCTTTTGCTTGCAACAAACTGACATGAACTATCTGGTTCCCACACACACCCCAACTCTTTGGCCATTTTGAATTAGTGAATTAGATTAAGAGTGTGCACAGAACTAATCGAATAGAAATGCAAAATAGGCAAAGTTGGCTCACTGTAAATCAAAGATCCACTTTTGTTTTATTTAATTACATATTTAAAATTTGATTAAAATGTTAGAAATGAAATACTACTTCTAGGTTATTTCTCAGTTTGCTTAACAAGTTATGTGACAGGATGATGATTCTTGCTAAAGTCTGATACAGAAAACAGTTGGTCCTGGTCCTGTTAAATATTTGGACAACCATAAATGAAATGAGTTATACGTAGCTAGGTTCTCTTGTGTATCAAACAAGTTGTTCTTTGTTGTTCTTTACATGTTTCAACAGATTGGTATGAAAAGAACAACCTCTTCTTGTCTAGCTATTGAAAATTGGCAGACATAATTGAACTCCATCGAACTATTTTAAATACTCTTATTTCCTCGAAAGTAAGGGGTAGGAAGGATAACTTTATGATTTAAAGTGGTCAAATAGCGTGTCGTAATGGAAAGTATGTCTGCATAAAAATGAATGTTTTCTGGAACTTACAGATGTTTCTTATGGAAATGTGACTCTGTGGTGTGCATGATTGCACTGTATGTGATGTGGAGCCCAGGAAGAAAGGCCAATGCCTTGTTGGTGGTAATGGGGATTGGGGATTGAGAGAAAGAAAGAATCAAACAAACGAATGAAAGACAGAAAGAAAGAAAATTGGGTGTACATGTAAAGTCAGGTGCTGCTGATTGGACTGTTTGTGATGTGGAGCCCAGGAAAAATAGCCAATACCTTGTTGGTGGTAATGGGGATTGGGGAAAGAAAGAAAGAAAGAAAGAAAGAAAGAAAGAAAGAAAGAAAGAAAGAAAGAAAGAAAGAAAGAAAGAAAGAAAGAAAGAAAGAGGGTGTAAAGGTAAAGTCAGGTGCTGCCAAGATGGCTACAGAGGAGCAGCCTACTCTGAGCTCTATAACTGTTCCTCATATGAGTGATGTCTCTTTTTACCGTCTGTGGCACTTGCTAGTTACAACGCCAGTGCAGCTATAGTATATATCCAACAGACTGAACGTTTTTGTCCTCCCATCTATCACCCTGCCCACAGAGATGTTGGGGTCTTCATCAGCGGAGCTCCTTTGTCCTGGTGCTGTTAATGAGACAGACCTGCAGCTGATTTCCACTCAGTGACGTCATTGCACCGACAGATTCATTTACACCCTTTGAAACATCTGACAGATTAGACAGAAGTGTTAGAATAAAGTCAAACTTGCTGTCGCTCTTTCAGCCCCCTGGAAGTAGAAAACCCAAGTGCTGCTTTTTTTTTTTTTTTTTTTTTTTAATGGACAAGCAGCCCCCACTTCATCTCAGCCTATTCATGCTGTTTGGTCAGCAGGCAGAGTTTAATAGTTTGCTGTTCAACTTCAGAGATATCCCGGGCTAAATCCGCCCACGCTGCCTCGGAGCTTGTATGGATTAAGTAAGAATGACAACCTAGTCTTCACTTTCATGAAGGGAAATCGAGCTTGGGCAGGCCTGACAATTTCTCCCACTCCCGTTACACAGATTTGAGGAAACAGTGGGGCGACACCGACACCGCTTCAAAGACTCCGAGATGAACATGATACTCATTTGTTTCTGTCAGTCAAAAAGCCGCAGCCACTCGCGGCTGGGAACCAAAAAAGGGAAAAAAAACAACCTTTTTCTATTACTGCTGAACATCAAAGCAAACAGCACAGAGTACACAATATCCTCTCTCCCACCCTCATTCTCTGTCACAGATGCAGATAGCGAACGGCGAAGGGTGCGTTCGTTTCTTTTTTTTTTTTTTTTTTACGCTGGCTTTCAGAGAAGACGGGATGGAAGGAGGGTTTCTCATTCTGCAGCTTATGGGGTTTTTTGTTACTTCAAAAGAAACTATAAATTGTGAGCTGGGGAAAGCTGTCAATGAGTGACAGTGCGTAATCCAAGGTGCTAGCTAAAGGTTGTGGCTGAGGCTAATTTCTCCACCAGGCAGTCACTCCCACACTCAATCTCATCACGCTGATGTGGCTGCTACAGTTGGTAGATTATGCACTGAGCAGGCCCCGCGCGAAGATGACAGGGATTTATCTCATTGAGAAGCACTGATTCACTGCTATTTAAGAGCTTTGTAGGGCTGCTGGTTTCATCCTGTTAAGCTGATAAGGTAGAACCTCCACCTTCTACCCCCTCCGTTACCATCTCTGCCGCACTCCCACGCAAACAAACAGAAAGCGATCCGTCGTCGGCTTTGGCCCCCGTCCGTTTCTCACAGTCAACACTTTTTTTTATTTTCACGTTTAAAGGATGCGACCCTGAGGAAACCTGAACATGTGGAGGTCACCAATGAGTGGAAAATACAACGTTATGAAGGAAGGAAAAAGCAGCCACTTCTGGATTAAAGCCCTCTAGTTACACATGAAAGTTGAGTTTCTGTGAGAGAGTATTGGAAGGACATCACATTGTCTGGTTATCACAAGGAGTGTTATCACACCTTTAAAGGTCCATACCATTCATTTTTACAAATACTGTAATGCTCGATTTATTCATTATGCTTAGTCCTACAGAGCCTGTGAAAACTAAAGCTGGGTTAAAAAAATCTGATTTCCGATTCGTATCGATCTTCTTTTGAAAGATCCAATATAAATTCATAAAATCGTTTGATCAATCTTTTGATGTATACCATTTACAGTTTGTTAGTCTCAAGCAATTGCACAAATCTGGTGAGACTAACCAGACGGGATCACAGAGGAGCACACTGCTATTTAGTACTTGAATTATCAGCCCATGACTGTTCTGAAGAGTTGCACTGTTCACATTAAACATAAAATATTTTCAAAAATGCACCAGGTTAGCGAGTTCCATTTTTGTACAATTTGCAGTATTAGTTCTGTGAAAATCTCATTTGGAACCGAGCAAAATTGGTATTGAAACTGAAATATCTCTAGATGAATCAATATCGAATCGGATCGAATCTGGACCTTCTGAAATGGAATTGAGTCCATTCAGTAAATCAGTAGCCATACCCAGTCCTATGCATTCTGCTGTCTTTGGCTTTTGTGACAGTAATAGTTACTATGCAAAAGTGGCCTTTGGTGATAACAACTGCTGGTAACAACTTGTAACTTAAAACCCCCCCAAAAAAATCTCCAAAACCACCAAGATGGGGACCTAGACAGAAAGATACATAGGTAAAGGTTATTCTAAAATGTGAAATAGTGATGAATTCCTCAAAACTCAAAAGGTAGATGTTCAGTTTTGATGTCACCACTGTGTTTTTGAAATGCAAGGGGAAAAAAATTAAACATATTTCATTATGTACAACCATTATGCTGTTCACTGGCACAGGCCATTTCTGTCAAGTCATATCTGAGACCATAAAAGAGCCAAGGTGATATTGAAAGATGCCGTGTCTGTCGCTGATCGTCCCTGTTAGTTTCAAATCAAAAGCACTAATGGGGTCTGACAGGTTTGCATAAACTGAAATACTGGACCTCATAAGTTTAAATGAGAGAACAAGGGTTAAGACTTGGTCTGAGGGTCAAGATTATAATCAGGTCTAGGTTAAATTTAGGGTGAGGGTTGCGGTTAAGCATCAATTGTGATGCCTAATTTAAGGGTGAGAGGCTAAAGAATGCATTGTATCAATTACAGGTCCTCACAAATATAGTGACACAAGTGTGTGTGTGAGAGAGAGAGAGAGAGAGAGAGAGAGAGAGAGAGAGAGAGAGAGAGAGAGAGAGAGAGAGAGAGAGAGAGAGAGAGAGAGAGAGAGAGAGAGAGAGAGAGAGAGAGAGAGAGAGAGAGAGAGAGAGAGAGAAATGGAAATAGGGGCCTAGTTTTCGCAGTTCTGTCAGAATTCTTCAAATGTCTCGCCCGAGGCCGAGACTTTGATGTGAGGCAGATCAAATGATCATAAATGTATGCACAGTGCAAACCGCTTCGGAATTGTTAGAAGGCACATTGTTATAGTTTTGGACAAGGTTTGCAGTTTCCTCTGCTTCCAGCTAAGCTAAGCTGCACACCTCCCAGACCTCCCCAGTGCACCAGCAACTTGGAAGAGACACGATGACAAATTTCCCAAAACGACAGGCTGGATTTTTTTTAAGTAACTGGAAAACAGTGGGTGGTCTTCTTTTGGGATCAGCATTTAGATGAGGAAGTGTCAATAGTGAACAGTAGAACTGGAGCTGAAGACAAAAACATGTGATGTACACAAAGAGGAGAAGGTGCTCTCTCCACTATCACTTGGCTATTTTAAAGGAGACATATTCTGCCCCCTTTCCACAAATCAAAATAGTACCCAGGTGTCTTAAAGACATGTCTGTGACATGCTGTGGTCCAAATCCCCCAAGGATCAAACATCACAGCTCTTTTCATCTGCTCAAAACAGCCCTGCTCAGAACGGCTGGTTTCAGTGCCTGTCCCTTTAAATGCAAATGAACCACTGCTTGCCCCACCCCTTCTACTGGTACCAGGTAGGGGTGGTATTATGCAAATTCGAAACCTAGTTACATCACTGGAAGACAACTGAGGGAACAGCTCATAAAACCACTTGGATTTCAACCTAGGGAGCCTGAACATTACAGATTATTTTGTCAATTCTCACATTTTGGGGGCCAGAAGTCAAGACAAACACCCAAATATGTTAAAGAGCCTTCAAAAAGTGATATTTCCATAATATGTCCCCTTTAATGGCCGAGGCACAAACTGAGACCATTACAGCCCCAAATACCAAAACACTTGATATGTTTATAACATATTTAAAGGGCCACTCCACCAGCTCTAAACATTACAGTCAGTCTACTTGATGAATACTTAACACCATGTGAAAGCAGTTGTATAAATTCCTCTGTGGCTGTGGGGAAGTTTAGCCAAGTACGAAGAAACATCCTGGACCTCTGCTGCTTCCACTTTGACCGTTTGTTTTAAAACAATCTCTTAAAAGATTATTTACGACAGTGCATTACTAAATCACTGCAACGCCCATAAATCATATGGTCATTAAACCTATTTTCCCCACACTAGATGATTTGTCTAATGGCTAACTTTATTGCAAAAGAAAATCCCAATCTCCTCTGGATTGTTAAAGTAGATTGTGTTGTACCTGTGAGTTTATAGTTGTGAGTAAGTGGCCCAGTGCAGCCTATAGTATTTACAGTAGTTGGCACTGCGCACAGGTCTGTTCCCCTGTGTGACTGACTGACTGACTGTGACCTCATTTATCATGTGATTAAGAGGATAAATGTACAGTACACTCAACAGACACTAATAAAGGAGAAACACTTCTTTAGATGTAGCCCTGGCTGTGTATACATCACTTAGCTTCAGTCTCTCATATGAAATATATTACAATGCTGTGCAATAAACTTGGATGCTCTATACAAATATTTAAAGTTCAGTGGGTGCAGTCATATTCCAGTTGATTCAGTGATAACACAATGTTGTATATTCATCTTTGAGGGAAGCATAGAGTTACAAAATGTGCCCTTCTCCACCCACACTGCTACATTTCTTTTCTTCTCCAGGTTCCAGTTAGTTTATAACATTTTGCGACGCTTCAGTCTTGTTTTTTGACAGCTCATTTAATAATATACAAAAGCTGATTTAAGGGAAAAGGTCAGAGCTTTTGTCAGTGTCTGATATGTGTCCAAGGCTATAGCTATTTCCTGGAAATTAATACGCCTCAGTGCAGAACATAACTTTACTCTGTGAACAAACTATTGGGAGCTCTGTCCAGCCTTAGGCTCGTTTTACAGACAGTACAACAATAGTATGTGCAACATACGTACCTTTTCTTTTTTAACTTTTATATTTAAATATTTTGTATTTATATCTCATATATTTTTATACTACATGTATTATTTATTCTATTTAAACGGGACTGCAAACAAAGACAATTTTAATTTCTATAATGTAAATCATGTTTAAAGCATTGACAATAAAGTTGACTTTGACTTTGACCAAGGAAAACAATGCAATGAAAAGACAGAGGCTACGTTCACACTGCAGGTCTTAATGCACAATTCCGATTTATTGCTCAAATCCGATTTGGATTTGGCGGGTCAGAAGGACGTCAAAGTCGCATTAAATGCGACCTGGCTGTTCAGATTGCGGTCGCATTCAATCCGATACGTATCAGATTCAGTACCACATTTAAAAGTCGCCTGAATATGATTCGAAAATGTTAGATTCAATGCGACTTGTGCTGTTCACACTGTCAAAAGCAAATCAGATATGGGTCACATATGAGCGAAAAAATCGGATTCAGGTCACTTGTAACTGCAGTGTGAATGTAGCCAGAGACAGGAAGTGGCTGATAAATAGTAAAAGCTGAACCCAATGATGTTTCTTTGTTTTCCTCTTAAATTCGATCAGCACAGTGAGAGAATGACAGCAAAGGACCATGGGTGGGACTCAAACCCAAAGGACTGAGGCAAAGTTGTATGTACTATCTCAGGTGCATCCCTAGAACTGATCAATTTCTATTAACAGTCTATGAATCAACATATATGATGATGTCACCTTGTGCATTTAAAGATGTTTCTTCCTCAGCCAACAGAACCTGTGTTGTCTTATTCATCTCCTGACCTGACACACACATTAGTATCAGTGTGACCTACATCTCTGATAAATCAACCACTGCATCAGCCCAGCTCAACCTTATACCGTCTCCATGTGTAAAGTTGCAGAAAACATTCGCACGCGATGTTCTGTATGTTCAGACGTGACGCGAGAGAAAGGTCAAAACGCGCAATTACTTATATGCGAGTCAGTGAGCTGCTGTTGGGAACATCCTGCATCGCATGGCTGAGGGAAACCTTCTGCCCGGTCTCCACATCGTCACGGCCGCGGCCTCTTTTCCCAGCCCTGTGTTCCTCGCGCATCATCAAACCCACCATGTTACCAATCATCTGACAGGGGGACGGGTGTTAAAGCTTCAAAAAGTTCCCTTCATGTTGCCTTGCTGTCTGATGTCAAGTTAAAGGAATTATGCTAAGCAGCGGGTAATTATGGTAATAATAATTAGCGGAGAAATCGTTTGGTTTCTATATTTAGACATGGTGAAACGGGGGATGCTCATTGGCATGACAAACATTACTCACTGCCTCTCGCACAAAACATGGAGTTGATCCGGAGGTATGTGGATGACTTTGCGTGGATTCGTTCCCTCTTGTTGTGAATGACTGATGGGAAGTACAATTAGGCCTAATTATTAGGGCTGAATTGCTGCAGAAACACATAGCTGGCAGTCATGGATGCACCTCATTATACTTAGGTTGCTTGGGGCGCTCCGTATTAGTGGAAATCAGTTGAGTCTCGCCGTGTAACCTCGGCGCCCCGTAGGCCCGGTGAGTCATCGCTGCTCATCCATACGAAGAAGCCTCAGTCCGGCGATGAGAGCTGAGAGCTGTGTCCCGGTCCAGCAGGGACAACCACTGGAGCTGGAACAGAAGCCCAGACCAGGAGGCTTCTCCTGAGGCCCGGGATGTGTCAAACGTGCTTCAGACATATTTATTTTCTCAAATAATGGACCCCAAAACGGTTAAAACTTCCTTTAATGGTGTTAATCAATAGCGTGTAATGCTGCAGCCTTGTTCTCTGACTGGTTCGCTGGATAATATACAAAAGCTCATTTGTGGGAAAAGGTCAGAGCTTTTGTCAGTGTCAGATACGCAGTCAAGGCTTTGGCTATTTCCTAGAAATAGCACGGGTCAGTGCAGAACATCACATACTGATATTTAAGTCTGTGAACAAGCTTTATCCAGGCTCATTTTACAAACAGTACATGCAGCAGTAATGTAGCACAGACCAAGGGAAAGAAGTGGCTGATTATAAGTAAGAATAAGACCTTTTTTTTTTTTTTTTTTTTACTTTCTAGATATTCAAGTCTATAATTATTTTTGTCAGTGTTAGATTATTGTTGAAAGGTTACATGAAAAGTAATGGCTACCATCGGCTCCCTGGAGCATGAGGGGAGTTCCGGAGTGTATTAAAAAGAAAATGAAGAAAAAAGAACAACATAAATGTTGAATGGAACAGCAGCATAATTAACATAAATTGAGGACAGTTTAAAGTGTGTAATTAGTATTCAATATTTGTGAAGTGACATTCATTTCAGAAACATCAGCAGGGGTTAAAGCTGTAACGTCTTAGCCGTACGCTGCGGTTCACAGACAGGCCTGTGCTGGGCCAAGTTATCTCATTGTGGCCCGCTATCATGCACAACCCCCCCAGGTGTCTGTGCTGCACTCATGTTTACCAATGAGGTGACAGGACTTCCGGTAATGACTTCGGTGGGGTAGGACGTGTCATGAGCCGCGCTCCAGTCCGATGATATTGCATACGGCTTAAACCCTCATTCAAGAGTCTACTAACTTGCTCGGCTAGTTATTACGTGCGGCAACATTTGGTAGACACTATGCCGAGGAAAAATAAAAACCTCGGCGAGCAGCTACAACAACTTAACGACAGCGAAGTCCACGCCACCGCTGCAGGCAATCAAGACAATGAGGCTCCCGACCAGCAAAATGAAGGTGAACGCTTCACACCACGTTGGGCTTTAAAGTTGATCCTCGACCTAAATTTGGTTCAAAAGACTGTATCGGATCACCTGCCAGCAATACAAGCCACAACTAACAGAATCGAGTCGGAGCTTTCCACCCTTGCCACCCGCATCAACAACGCTGAGCAGCGAATATCAGACGTGGAGGACAAACTTGTTCCTCTTTCGGCAAAGCAAAAGTTACTTGAGACTTCGATACTGGAGCTCAGCCAGAGGATTGAATATATGGACAACTACTCACGGAGAAACAACCTCCGATTTGTTCTTATTCCAGAAAAAGCTGAGGGCTCCAATATAAAAGCCTTTATGGCTAATCTGCTCAAAGAGATTCTTCCTGTCGGCCAGCCTGCTGTTGAAATGGAGCGCGTCCACCGCGTGGGCGCACAGCGAGACAACATAAAGAATCCGCGCTCGATTCTGGTCAAGTTTCTCAGATATGAAGACAAAGAAAGGATCCTCAGGTTGTCGCGGCAAAGTAAGGAGCTGTCCTTTAATTCTTCAAAATTCCTGGTCTTCCCGGACTATTCGGCGGCCGTGTCTCAGAAGAGGATGGAATTTAACACCTTCAAAGCAGCGTTGCATCGCCTGAAGATCCCCTTCAAACTGCTGTTTCCAGCCCGGCTTATTGTCAACATAGGAGCCGATACGCACAGCTACGACACTCCGGCCAAGGCCAGGGCTGATCTTCCACGTCTACTACCCGCTATCCGTTTCTGATTAGACTCAGGGACTAGTGAAGCGCACATGGTCTGTATTTTTGTCCCTCTCCTCTTTTCTCTCTCTCTCTCCTTTTTTTTTTGTTTAATTAATTAATTAGGCTAATTAATTAATTTCAATGTATTTGTACTAGGCTACTTTTTGTTAGTTTCTATACAGATGTAGAGAGGGAATTCTATACTACTCCCGATTGAACTGTCAAGAGAGTGGATATAAGTTATTACTTTAGCCAATGTGTGCTTTGATCGATTACGTTTGGACTGTGAATGAGTTCCTTTTTTCTTTTCCTCTCCCCCCCCCCTCCCTTTTTTTTCTTTCCTCCTTTCCTCCCTCTTTAATTTTTTTAATTTTAATTTTGGCGTGTGCGTGTGGTTTGCGTCCTGCTCCCTTGCACGCGCCAACATACAGAATATTACGGAGGCTACTCTGTCTTGCGAATATGCACTTGATATGTAAATAATGGATTTTGCAATGGGGAAAAAGAAAAGAAAAAAATATCTGGCTGTTTCCTCCTTTTTTCTTTTTTTTTTGCGCTCGTTTTTTATTTTCTTAAAAGGGGAAAAGCATATACAAAGTTATGGACTATACTGGAGTTGCGCTCAGGCAACGGGCCACACAGTAGCGTTGTCGGACGGTTTTTGGAAGTATTTGTTTTATTTTAATCACCTTTTTATGGATCCCCTTGGCTCCATCGAGCATAGCTCTTGCTATGCCTTAATGTTTGTTTTGTTTTTTTGTGTTCTCCTTTTTTCTTTTTTCTTTTTTGTAAATTCTTTAGTTTTTGGTACAGAAGGTTCACAAATAATCAAGTTGGAAAATGGGCTAGGGGGAATGGATATTGGGTTTAGTGAGATAAGGACCTTACAGATACATGTTTATATTTGTCTTCTGAAATAAAATGGCAAGCCAGACATTAAACAGTGTAACAGTTTGTAGCTGGAATGTGGACGGGTTGAATAGTCCGGTGAAGCGCACTAGAATTCTAAGCCACCTAGCAAAACTTAAAACACAGATAGCCCTGCTGCAAGAAACCCATCTAATACAGTCTGAGGCCCTTAAATTAAAGCAAAAATGGGTTGGACAGGTCTTCCATGCAGGTTTCAACAGTAAGAGTAGGGGAGTAACTATTTTAGTTCATAAAAAAACATCTTTTGTCCTTCATGACTCTTTAGTTGATCCTGAAGGTAGATATATTATAATTGAAGGTCTACTGTATAACGATCCTATAGTTTTTGCCAATATATATGGTCCAAACATTCACTCGGTTCCTTTTTTTAATGGCCTCAATACAATTCTCTCACAATATGTTGGCAAACCCATAATAATGGCGGGTGATTTTAACGCGGTTTCCAACCCAACTATAGACAGGAGTAGTAAGCCCTTGCCTTCTGATCGAACAGTCTCAGCATCCCTCATAAATTTATGTAAGGATGCAGGTTTATTTGATGTTTGGAGGCTGATGAATCCTGATTCAAGGGACTATACTTTTTACTCAAGCCCTCACAAATCTTATTCAAGGATAGATGCATTCTGGGTTACACAAGATGTGTTCTCCAATGTCTGGTCCTCTGAAATCAATAATATGATTTTCAGTGATCACTGCCCTTTGACATTGACATTTGCTTCCTCCTTACACCGTATTCGGTCATCCATGTGGAAACTCAATAATTCTTTGCTTCAAAACGAAAGTTTGGTGGAATTAATTAATAAAGAGACAAAATTCTTTTTTGACATAAATAGTGAATCCGTTGAATCCTTTGCTACCACATGGGAGGCATACAAAGCCACCTGTAGGGGCTGGCTTATAAGTTTTGCTTCAAATCAAAAGAAAATAAGAGCTAAAAATATAATTGACTCTTCCAAAAAATTATCAGATTTGGAAGCTGCTCATAAGGCAAACCCAAAAGACAATAAGCTGTATACAGAACTACAAAAGGCTAAATTTGAAGTTAAAAATTTAATGAACAAAAAAACCGAATTTGATTTGTATCGTTTGAAATCAAAATATTTTGAATACGGTGATAAAGCCGGGAAATTACTGGCGTATCGGCTTCAGAAGGCCAGGGCTTCTCGTCTTATTCCTGCCATTAAATCAGAAAATGGTGAAATATTAAAAACTCCTGTAGATATTAATAAAAGATTTAAGGAATATTATGAATCTCTCTATTCTTCAGAGGTTAAACCCTCTTTAGAAGATCTAGATAGATTTTTTGGCAGTATAGAATTGCCTGCTTTAACAAATGAAGACAAAGAGGACCTTGAAAGACCAATAACTCAGTCTGAAATAAAAATTGCTATCAACAATATGGCTAGCGGTCGCGCTCCAGGGGAAGATGGCTATAGTATAAATTTTTATAAAACCTTTTCCCTATTATTAGTGGATAAATTGGAAAGGGTGTTTAACGAAGCTAAGGGAATAGGTCACCTACCAGGTTCTTCCCAAGTTTCCCTTATTACAGTTCTGCTTAAGCCAAATAAGGACCCTTTGCAATGCGCGGGATACCGCCCTATTTCTCTTCTTAATTCTGAGAGAAAAATTTATGCCAAAATCCTGGCAAGAAGACTTGAGGGAATTATTTCTAAACTTATCCATATAGATCAAATTGGATTTGTAAAATCAAGGCAAATTGCAGACAACATGCGTAAGTTACTTCATATAATGCACTATGCAAACTCATCTGTTACTCCAGCCATTGCGGTATCGTTGGACGCCGAAAAGGCATTCGACCGCATTGAATGGCCTTACCTTTTCAAAACATTGTCTAAATTTGGATTTGGTCCCAATTTTATTAAGTATATCTCTTTGATTTATTCACAACCAAAAGCTAAAATTATTACAAACAGTATAATTTCCAATCAATTTCCGCTTAATCGAGGGACCCCGCAAGGGTGTAATTTAAGCCCTTTGCTTTTTATTTTATTATTGGAACCCTTGGCCATTTTAATTAGAAATAATCAGAATATTAAAGGTGTCCCAGCCCCCGTAACAGAAATAAAATTAAGTCTTTTTGCGGATGACATATTATTGACAGTATCTGACCCATCCACCTCCCTTAAACATATTCTGGAGATAGTGGAAGACTTTGGCTCCATCTCGGGGTATAAGGTGAACTGGGAGAAATCTGAAGCCTTACCTTTAAATCCTTACTGTCTTAAGTCACATATTACTGGTTTGCCATTCAAATGGTCTCCTGAGGGAATGCGTTATTTGGGTTTAATTTTGAAATCGAACCCACAAGATATTGCCTCATTTAATTTGAAAAACCTTATTAATGACATTAAGGTAGATATTGAAAGGTGGAAAGGCCTCCCATTAACTATCTGGGGCCGAATAGATACTATAAAAATGAATGTCCTACCGAGGATAAATTTTCTTATGGCTGCCATCCCACTTCCTCTAGATAAAAAATTTTTCAAAGAAGTTGAAGTTATTTTCAGAAACTTTATCTGGAATAACAAGTCCCCTCGGGTCAGTATAAAAAACCTGTACGTGGACAGGGGATCAGGGGGCCTTGGCCTCCCAAATGTATACAAATACTATATAGCATTTAATGCTAGATATCCTTTGAAGTGGGGTTACGGAGCAGAATTTAGAGATACTAGCTGGGAAAGCATTGAACAGGAAGTTTTGGACATACAAAAAGATAAGCTTTCATTACAAGGGTTGTGGTATGCTCCGATATGCAATAAAATCGACAACCCTCTGATTAATTTTTCTTGCTCTATGGTGAAAAAAATCCAAGAGATGATTAACTTTAAAGTCAATAACTCTCCAAAGATCCCCTTATGGAACAACTATAAATTTACCTTGAATGGCAAACCTCTCAAAAATGAACTTTGGGAAAGTAAGGGTATAAGAACTATTGGTGACTTGATAAATCCCAGGGACAGAAAACTGAAATCGTTTGCTGAACTTTAAAATTCATATCGAATTGACAACAAGGATTACTTATTTTATATGCAAATACGATCTCACTTGGCTTCTTACCTAGGTGAAGTGGTTAGAATACCCACAGTGACAGAGTCTGAAACTTTACTTGAATCTATGGTCAAACAGAAACATAAGATTGCTTCTAAACTTTATAAAATGTTGAACAGCCCAACAGGAAAGGAATGGAACATGGTCCAAAGAAATTGGGAAACTGACTTGGGCAGTTCATTAGGAATTGAAGAATGGGGACAGATTTGGAAAGAATTACACAAAGTATCAAAATCAGTTAAGAACAAAATGATAAACTTTAATTTTATGCACAGAACATATTTTACCCCTGTTCGACTTCATAGAATGAACCCCTCTGTTTCTGACCGATGTTGGCACTGTCAACTAGAAAAAGGTACATTTTTTCATATGGTATGGGCCTGCCCAAAAATAAAATCCTTTTGGGAAAGTGTAACACAATCCCTGGGTGGAATTATTGGCCAATATGTTGTTTGTGACCCAGTACTTTGTCTATTGAATTATATGGCCTCTGGATCTTGGCCCAAAGATCACAAACAAATTATAATAACTGGATGTATGACGGCCAAAAGACTCATCGCTACCAATTGGAAAAATGCTGACCATCTGGTAATGGGAAGATGGTTGCAAACTTTCCTCGAGACAATTTCTTTGGAGGGAGCTGCTTCTAATCTTCTGGAAAAGTGTAATGAGGAACAGCTCTTATGGAGAGAGATAATTAATATGATACGCAGGATACCCTCTTTCAAGAGAACTTAAGTGTTTTAAGGGTGAGTTTGAGCTCATACAGACTACATGCCTGGTCCTCAACTGCCTACAAACTGTTTCCCCCCTTCCTGCCTTCTGGATTATTGAGATTTACGACATCTGTACACCACCATTTTTTTTTTTTTTTCTTCCTTCTAAATTAATTTATGTGATTTAGTATCTATATATATATATTTTTTTTTGTTTTATGCTCGTTTAGTCTGATGTTTTTTATTGTGTTGTGTTTTGTTTCTGTTTGTTTTTGTTTGTTTGTTATTATTTTTCTCACACTTTTTAATCTATATAAATTGAAAAAAATGTATTGGTAAATTATGATTAATTTGATTGTGATTCATTATTTTTGACTTCCTGGTTGCCAATAAAAAAATTTAAAGCAAAAAAAAACCAATGAGGTGACAGCACCGCCAGGTCAGACAGCATCCCAACAGTTCTCTCGCAAGGTGTTTGACCTGGTCGGCTGAAGAGAGTCTGATCAAAGAAATACTGCACTTGGTGAACATCAGCAGAGTTTTATCATTTTATATGTTCAAGTTTGTAGAGCTTGTTTTGGATGGCATGGTTTACTGTATGTTTTACATACAGTTTCTCATCTTGCTCATCTCTCAACATTTGAATATGCAATTATTGAATGAGCTTAATTTCTGAGAAGCCACCACAGACCGATCGAAATTACGTCATGGTCTCGAGCATCGAACTCAAAGAGAGGATCGACGATAATAATTATAATAATGTACAGATATAAATATATTTGTTTTGAAACCTTGGGGGCAATTTTGGCCCCTGGATCATGATTTTTGGGGGCATTCTTCGTAAAATTGATAATTTAAGGCTCTAATTGTTCCATGACATTGGACATATTTTTTTATTTTGTTTTGTTGCACATTGTCATTTTAAAAGTAGTGCACACTGCCGTAACCAAAAAGAGTCACTAGATTATGTTTGTTTTTGTTGTTTTCCACTTGACTGAGAACAAGATTGTTACCTTTATATTGTAAATAAATTATTTAAATTTGACCATAGTGCCTAATGTGATACATTATGGAAATTGCATCACTTATGTATATGTAGCCCATCTTTTGAAATAAGATTTACTGTACAAAATTTGATGAATAAAACCAATGATCTTAGACTAGACTAGTCTGAAAATGGCACAGGCCTCTGTGCTGTAAGAAAAAGAAAAAAAAATAGAGAATCGAATTGAATCGTGACCCTAAAATCGAGGATTTGGAGAATCGTGACACCCCTAGAAATTACATTATTATTATTATGTGTACTGTATATTAAATCATCTCAGACCTTTTGAGGCCATATATTGGTGGATCTATCACCATGAGTACTGGTTAGATGGTGCAGGCAGGTGCAGAGAAGTGGCTTTATTTGAATATGATGTGAAAACTAAAGCTTACAGGCAGGAACAAAACACACACACATAATACACACAACAGAGAGGCTGGCAGGTGATGGTGTTGAAGGTGGCTGTGGTGAAACTAGAGGCAACATCAAAGGTGGCCCAGCGACTGGAGTCCAGGGCAAGAGGCCAATAACTAGTGCGTTATTAGGTCCAGCCAACTCTGGATCCAGCTGAGTGTGAGTGAGGACGGCCAGACTAAGTTTGTGCTGGGGTGTCAGCAGGGTAGCTGGGCAGTGGGGGGCTCTGGGCCGCAGGGCACCCGGGGGAACTTCAAGGACTTTGCTTTCTTCTCGGAGTTCCAACATATTTCAGTTGCTCTCTGAAAATGATGAGTCCCAAGAAAGGCCATTGAGGGGGGGGGGCTGAGTTTGCAGGATCAGGTAGGAGGCAAATCACCTGATGTGAGGGCTGAGTGGTGCCAACTAAAGGGCAGCATTAAGCCAGAAGCTAGCAGGCCAGATGATAGCTGACTGGGATGCAGGCGGAAGGCCTTTGGGTACTAACTGACTGCACTGAAAAATGTAATTTGTTGACTTTACTTAAATAACTTGGGAAACCAATTGCCCCAAAATGTACAGTACGTACAGTAGATCATTCATTCTAAGTTGTTTAAGCTGAAAAGAACTCTGTTTAGACAGCTAGCAATGTTTTCTAAAACCATTAGTTTTTAGCATTAGTTTAAACAGGCCAGATACTCCCTGACTTGGCTAAATTGAAGACATAGGGCCCTAGTTTCGTCGACCAGGTGAAGTCTAACGTCAGCGCAGCTTCGCCACGCCAACGGGGTGTGGCCCAGGTCCATTTCGCAAGTTTGGTGGGCCGCGCAGTCAGACTTACGCCAGCGCAATCCCTCCCCTCGTCCCTCCCACCGGCGCAAACGGCAAAGAGGGAGGAGAGAGGGCGGAAGGGAGACAGGAGGAGGAGAGAAAGGCGTGGAGTGGGTTTGACACAGCCGAGTCAGATCTTCACCAATCAAAGGAGCTCCTCTCCTCACCTTTAACTGCGCGGTGGGTGATGCGCGCTGCAAGTTTGTCATTTTATACTTTGACATGGACGGAGGAAACAGCGACGCCAGAGGCCGAACCTCTCCCAGGAGGAAACAGCTGTTTCCCCGGAGGTCCGAGCTCAGAGTGACCAACAATGAGTTTACTAATAATAATACAAATATCCTTAATCAGGTTTGATCTGATACACTGAGAACCCCTGCCCAATAGTATAAGAAACAACAACTAATAAACTAATAAAGAAACTCACATTTATTCAAACCCTGTGCAAGATGATGAGACAAAGATAAACAAACACCATGCGTAACGGATGAAATCCGCGTAAAGGACGCTCTCTCTCTCCCTCTCTCTCTCTCTCTCTCTCTGTCCGTCTCTTTTTTTCTCTTTTTTTCTGTGATAGAGAGTATACTGTAGTAGGCTATATACTGACTATCTGATACCGAGGCAGTGGTGGTGGACTAAGAGAGATGAAGATTTGTGTTTTGTTTTTCATTACGGCTGCCTGATGCGGTCGCTGGCGTTAATAAATTAATAAGTAAATAAATAAATAAATAAAGCGATCATCACAAGGGCAGAGTGGTATCTCAACACGGCAGCGACATGCAGTCATTCACCCTCAGTCCTGCTTGGGACATCCACAGCTGCTTTTCAGTGCCAGTTCGTCCCTGCTGTGTTAATTCAGGTGGAGTTTCCATTACGCGTGCCACAGCCTTTGATCTCTGCTTTGATCTGACGTCAGATGTGACGGGACAATCTATATAGATATAAATTCACGTGTTGATTCCATTAGTTGCATTAAATAGTGGTTATTGTGGATATTTATTGCATTGAAATGTGTCTGGAACTGTGGAGATCTGCCTGTGAGGTCTTGGTGACGTGTGTGCACTGCAGGTCAGTCAGCCAAACTTGCACTGCACCTGCTGCGCTCCGCGCTGCGCTGAGACTAGACCTGGTTGGAGGTGGCGAGCTTTCAGCGCAACTTCGGCGGGACATTTTCGGACGAAACTTCCACTGCACCAAGCTGAATCTGTGACGCCTCCCCCTGCTGCGCGGCCACGCCTATCTCAGCGCAGCGCGATCTGCCAATCTTCCAATCTGACTTTGCGCTAGGCTGCGCTGGTCCAAACTTGCATTAGACCGGCTGCGCTACCTTGCGCCACCTGCGCTGCGCCAGCAAACTAGGGCCCATAAAGTGAACCTGCCCACTCTCACAAACAGGTGTTGACACAACAAAAATATGGCATGAGACTGGCTAAGTTTGAGAAATAGATCTGCACTCATGTGCACTCACCAAATTTCTGTCAAGGATGGTTCTTTTTGTTCTTGCTTTTTTTTTTGCGAGTGGCAACCGTAGATCCAGGGTGGCAACCAGCTTTAAGGACACATTACCACGATCTTTTTATGAGGATAGTTAATCCTCACCCATACTTTTCCGTAACGGTTACTTTAGCCTGATGACTTCAATTACTTTCTTCACCAGAAAATTGTATTAATTACATGTAAAGAGTTTCAACAATTTAACCAAACATCAGTTAAGATCACTCTTCATTTTAAGTAAATCAAAATTACATTTTACAGTGTGAAGTCTTGTAGGCAAACTGAATGAGAGACAGCCATTTTTCAGCCAAGCCGGTTTCAGAGCTGCATCATTCAGCTGTAGGCTGGAGACAGTGAATAATGCACGCCACCTCATTAAACATTAGGTTTGCTCCATCCATTCTGATATTTAGAAGATCATAGTGTCATCAGGTGCTGGTAACAGGAAGGAGGAGTTAGCCAGGCAGGTGCGATGAAATGACTTTGTTTGAAAATGCCTTTAAAAGAACAGATGGTCTACAGGGAGGTTAGGTACAGGAAAAAGGGTTTTGGTTCAGATAACAGGCAGGTTGAGGAGAACATGAGTCAGTAGCAGAAACATGGGGATATGATGATTCAGCAGGGAGTACATGGAACAAAGACAGTGAAAACAGGTGATGGAGTGGTTGGCAGGGCAGGTTGGTGTGGGCAATGACATCAGGGGTTATTTTTAGGTTTATTTTCTCCAACTTGTGAAAACTTTTTCCACCAAAGCTACAGTGCACAATTGTTTTCAGAGATTTGGCTTAAATTAAACTTTCCTGGGGCTAAACTTTTATTTTTTACACAATTTATCTAACAAGCAAATGACAGGTTTTATTTTGTATTTTACATTTGGCTCACATGGTGTAAGTATGATCAAACTATTTTGTCGGTTGTGTGTTGTGTTGCCTCAGGACGATTTGCTGCCACCACAGATGATATAAAACACTTATGCCAACAAATGGAGATGGTGGTGAACCAGCTCTGACAGGTAGTGCGCAAAGTTTCGCTTTCATTACTGGCTCTGAGGACGCGGACAAAAGGAAGGAAAATGAGAGTCCTGTTGAAAAGGCTGGTTGCTGAGTGGCACATTAATATTCATAGAATATGTGAAAAGAAATAAAAAATTTAGACAGGCTTAAGCCTTAAAAAACTACAATTATCCTGAGACCAAGACAGCAGGGTTGTGATCGGTGCAGGAGAGGAGGGATTTAAGTGGCATGCAGTTGGATTTTTTTTTTTTTTTTTTTTTTTTACACACAGCAGTAAGAGTGTGTCATAAGGAAGCGGTTGACAGCTCACTTCACCTCTGGCTGGGCCTCCGGCAGCGAGCTGTCCTTCTCTGGACCTGCATGATGTGATGAAGGAGGAAAGCTGATGTCCGACCTATCACGGGAGAGGAAAAAGTCTTGTTGCCACCAGCAGTCGCATCCTGTAAGACAGTTGCGTATGTTGTGAGACTTGCTCTTCTGCAGCCCGAGCTCTTCAATTCATGTAGTGCTACAGTGGGGAATAAAAGTAACAAACTCAAACTAATGACAAAGATAAAAACTATTTGTATAGTTTCAAATCACGACAGAAGTTATCTCCTGGCACTTGTCAAATAGAGCAGGTCAAGAGCTTTTATTTTAATTAGATTTCTACCTTAATTAAATAGCTTTGAGTAATTGTGATGGTTAAATGACTTGTTATGGGGATAATGGAGGCTCTCTGCCTTCCACCTAGCGTCTCTTTGCCAAAAAAACAACCTTGCAAGATCAGCGCGTCCGACCCGGTGTCCCAGATCTCATTTCGGCAGCACCGCACCGAAAAAGCAACCGGGCTTGCATAGTTCCCCTTTAAGAAGCAGAAACTTTGAGGACTGAATCCAGGTCTTGAGCTTTTAGGTTGGGAGAAAACACAGGATCTCTGTCTGTATCATATTGGATATCATCTGGATAACAACACGACACCTTGTAATATGCCCTTTTAATATCTCCTTTCTGCCACTGTTATCATATATCTTGGGTGGATTCTTCAAAATGTATGAACTGGTTTGTCCACAATTTTCAGTATATAGCAGTTAATAAAGTAACTGAGTAAAATTATTATAGTAAAGAGAAAAAATGCTTGAAGTATACTTAAATTATTTAAAAATGATAATATAAAGTATTATTTGAAGCAGGTTTGAAACTTAATAATTATTTTTATCTTAATGTGTGAGTATCTTTCTCCTATACATTAAAGAGTTATTGGGTAATTATGTGTTTATGTCATATTTGACATTGACATATGATTATATTCAGTTACATTTTATGGATTCCTAGAATAATCAAAATAAACATTTGACTGTTCATAGACATGTCAGCACAAACGGTCCTCCATCCTCCCTCTCCAGCCCATAGCGTCACTGTGCTGTGTATTGATGAAGCCATGGAGCTGTCCGTGGTGCTGAAGTCACACATATTCATGCAAACTCTTCCTCTGGGCTCTACAGCCAATATCAAACACTCTCAGGATATTTTAAGAGATGTATTGTAGCAACGTTCAGAGTTACCTCGGTTTCCTGGAGAAGTAGCGGAGGCGTTGTTGTTGACTGATGTTTGATTTCCACCATTACAGCAAATTATTGGAACATATACACATTAGCTGCTGCTATTGTTGGGCTTTGCGTCACAGGTGGCAGCGCTGCTGAAGCTTCCATCTGGGAGAAGAAGGTGCAAAGAAAGTGTAAATTGATTCGATGAGTTGAGATAATGGGAAAATGTTACTGTGGCTTGGATTAATTAAAGTCATTTCTACATTAAATTCAATCACACCCTATAATTAAGAAATGACGTCAGACAACCTAACTAGTTTTGCTGATATCACCGTGATATTTTTTACAGTGCACTTTCAGATACATGATTTCTATTTGGACTGTTAATGAAACGAGAGAGAAGTCATTTGAAATGTACTCAGATTTAATCAGTGAGGTGTATCAACCACTTCCCCTCAGTAATAGAGGTCCAGTCCACACACACACACTCTCACACACACACTGACATACACTCAGGTTTTGATGATAACAACCAGAGGTCTTAACACAGCCTCACTTTGGTGCTGAAGGGTTAAAGACAAAATGTTTCTTTTGCTCTTTTGCAGACTCATGATGAGGTGTGCTGCAGCCAGCCTACAACTAGGTGTTATTTTTAGTCCAGACACAGGGTTGGGTGTGGACCTTATCACTGTGCTGGGGGTCATCACAGGCAGACAGCAGGTCTGAGAGCCAGAGATGCGCTTGGAGAGGAGACAGAGCTCTAAATCAGACCATCAGATACACTTTACACACTTTGCGTGATCTGACTCTGTGATCCAGTATCCTACGAGGTATAGGGCTCACTTTAGTGACGTGCTAGAGATTTGATTTTTACTGTCAACGACACTTCATCTGACCCATTCACTGCGGCTGTTATACCAGTCCACTCTTTGGAGTCTTTAAAAGTGCTCCACTTAAAAAGAAAACCACACATCCTGTAGCCGCTGCACAATAAAAGCCTGTGGCAGTGGAGAAATTGAGCATCTGGAGAAAGTCTACAAAACTTTAGGAAACTATTTAAAGGAGAGCGTTCCTTCGCTGTGGAGTTGCAACTTAAGGAAGCAGGGAATTCAATTTCATGGTCGTGACGAATCCAACATAAGCCCGTAACCATGGCAGTTTTCTCCAGTGTCCGACGTACCTCAAGCAATTCAGCCCATCCCTAAACAAGACATGGTCAAACCCGTCAGGTGAGGCGCTGCGGTACCTCAAGACACAATATATTTCTTATTTCGTCCCTTGCAAAGTTAAGAGCATTCACCTGGTTTAGCCCTTATTTACTTCCAACTCCAGAAAGTACCAGACTTTTAAAAGAGACAGGTCTTTAGGCCTGACTCCCTCTGTTTGATAAGGAGAGTTGGTCAGAGTTGTTAGAACAAATCCTCCTTACTGATGAATTCTCACCTGCTCCTGCTGCCTCCTTTAGTAATAAGAAGTACTTAAAGCAGAAGTGAGTGATATATTTGTGTTAATATAAGTCTTAAATAGTTATATCTTCCGACAGCAATCACTTACATAGAGTGTTTGGACTGAAACACGGGTCTGTCAGTCCCTCTGCTCTGCTCTGAGCCGAAGAGAAAACATTTATCGTATCCTACAGTTTTTATCCAATGAGGAGAGAGAACGGCATGCAGGGCTGTGTGTGCAGCCAAGGAACGCCGTGAATGTGGTGACGTAGCGACGAGGACTGTTATGGTGCGTTCAAGGAAACTCGTATTTTTCCGACCGTGAAGTGGTACCAGTTCGATCTGGTACGAGTTCACCGGTCGGAAGTTACGAGTGGCCGTTATAGTGACTTTCATCGGTAAAACAGGTCGGAAAAACACGAGTGGGTTGCCTGGAACGCTACAAATTCGTAAGTTGTGACTTGAAGCTGTAATTTACGATTTCAAAAGCCTGCCTGGAACGCAGCATTAGCGAAAACGACCGGATCACTCACTTCTGCTTTAACCTTCGTCTTGTGTTAGCTTTCTACTGCCATCTCTGGTGTTCGGGTCAGTTTTAAATCAGCTGTAAAATACACTAAAAACATTTATTTCCCATCCAATCTGTTTTTCTTCTCTTGGTTACATTGTCAGGCTTCCTTATCCATGAAAATTTTGGATTTAATATTTTTGGTGTGGGGCCCTGGGCCTTTTTTGTCAGTATACCCATTGGCTTCAATTGAACCTTCCTCTTGTCAGCTTTCTGCTGCCATTTATGGTGTTAGGGTCTTAAATCAGCTGTAAAACACACTATAACCATTTTTTATCATCCCATTTTTTTTATCATCTCTTGGTTATATTGTTAGGCTTCCTTATCTATGAAAAGGTTGGTTTTGCACTTATGATTTCAGTTTTAACTGTCATTATTGTTCTTATCGTAATAACCGGGTCAAAATTGACCCTATCCCCACAAATGTCACAATTTTAACCAGAGCATTTTAAAAATTTGTGAAAAAAATGTTTTTTTGTTTAAATAGAAAGTCAAAAAGCCTTGATGCTATAAACAAATTTATGTGGTATTTATATGCATTTAAAACCTGAAAACGGGTCACTGGTGACCCGAACACTAATGTGTAAAGGAATTTATCTGCTGTAATGGTTGTGAGCCTCAGTGTAGTGGAAGTGCTCCTCCACTTCCCTGCAGTTCTTGAGCAGGCAGGGAAACAGAGCAGCTCAGCTAAGCAGTGGCGGAACTACCATCACTCAGTCATTCAGTCAGTAACATTCGTGATTGTAGTGCTAGCTCTGTGTCATTCAGCTTACCTACTACGTAATGCAACTAATTGCATTGCATGTTATGCAGAAGATAGAAAGCTTTGTGGGGGACATGAAAAGCTCAAAGTGCTCTCTATAGTGGCAAATGCGGCAAGAGATTACCGTGCAGAACAACTGTATGTACTATATATAGCATCAGTCCAGCACCTCGTGGAATTGACAGTGCATCAGTGATGAGTGGGCCTGTCGGCGGATTGTGACCTGTATTTGAGAACATCACCCTGAGGCCGTCTACTTTCACTGTTAATTAGTTAAATTTGGTGCTGTGTCACGCGTTCATTCACTTACCATGCGTTGCTCTGATACAGTGGAGTGTGTGAGCCTTCTGCAGCGGTTCCCCAGGTAACTGTCAGAAATATGTGGAGCTTCAGAAACTCCTCGTATCGCAGCCAAATAATCTCATTCATCTATCACCGCTCCGGGTCGTGCCGATTCCCCAACCTCAACTCACTGCGTATCAACTTCTCTGCCGTCAGACAGCCAACAGTGGGTCTTTTGGCTAAATTCCAACACAAAGGGGCCATCTATGATAGCTCACAGCTAATGCAATGATGTTACTTAGTGCAGTAAGAGATGTGTGACATCTTGGAGAGAACGCAGCCCAAACTAGAAAGCAGGAACGGATGGATGACATTGTCGTGCAATCATCTTGTGCTGCGAGAGCTGATCCAAGCCAGTGTAGATGATGTGAAGAGGAAAATCCTTTTCCCGTGCCTGGACGGAGTGATCATCGAGCTTGAGTAGCTCCTCTCCAGGGTTTACTCAGATGTCTTGATGGGAATCCAGGCTTGCAACTGAACCACAGCACTGACAACATCCTCTCTGAACATTGCCTCGTGGCCTCGGCAGATCAGCTGCACGGCACAAACTGAAACCAGAGGAGATACTGTATGAGAGTATAGGAATGTAATGGCCCAAAGGAAAGAAGCTGCAGCTCCATATGATCAATGAACAAGCAACTGGACCACAACAAGCTCCTCGCTGTCAAAATACGTGATGTGATGACAGTGGTAGACAGTAGCTGCAGGTGTGACAGGGCCTCCGGTGTGTTCAGGTGTTGGCACGGCTGCCTGACATGAGCTAAGAGAGACCTTTAAAGAACATGATTCATTTTTTATGGAGGAGAGGAATAAAGAGAGAGAGCAGTTCCAGTGGTGTCCTCGCACCAGTTGCTTCTCAGGCTCTAATTACATAACACTAATTTCAATAATTTCACAATCTTACAGCTGTGCAGTGTCAGTGTTGTTTATATATATATATATATATATATATATATATATATATTTTTTTTTTTTTTTTTTTTTTTTTTTTTTTTGCACTGTAGTGAAAAAAGCTCCCCTGATCCAAGATTAGTTAAAAAAAAAATTATATCGGAGCTTTAAAAAGCAGTAACTTACAAAGCTCTTAATTTGGTGTACTGAACACACAGTACAGTGGTTTTATTTACAAAGAGTGGAAAATAAGTATTTGATTCCCTGCTCATTTCACTTCATCAAATTAAAATTAATTGATAACTTTATATGATTATATTATTTCTGGATGTTTTGTTGATCTTCTGTTTAAATTAAAAAACTTACCATGAACACTATAGACCATTCATTTCTTTGTGGGGGAGCAAACTTACTAAATCAGCAGGGGATCAAATACTTATTTTCCCCACTGTATATCATGACGCAAGTATTTGTAGTTATATATTGAGATGTAAAACTCTAGTCTCACTATTTTATGATGCAAATCTGATATGCTGTATATTGTTATAATGTTGTGAAGCTGCTTTTATACTGTACTGGACTATCAAATTATACCGTTTTATTCAACAACCTTTAATCAGTTTAGGAGGGGTTTGGCTTTTTTGCAACCACATATTTTTAGGGCCAGTTTTAATCTCTCCAAATCCATGCGAAACACAGCTATAGACGGTGTATGCACTAAACGGCTGTATGAACTGACCTAGTAGTCCACATAAAGTACATTTCTGTTGAGTCTAAAGCGGTTGATGAGTAATCTGTGAAATTTCCCTAATTGTGTCGAGCAGAAACACAGCTGAAACGGTTTTTACACGCTCATGACTCAAAGCACATGGAATTACATCATGCGAAATCTGACATGTAACATATGTTATATAATAGGGCCATATGACACGCATCGAAAAACTGGCAGTTGGCTTCTTATTTGCAGCGAGGGGGTCTGACATAACTTTGAGTGAATTCAGTTTCCCCCCACATTTGTGTGGAGCTGGAGTAATTGGAAACTGAAAGCCCCATCTCATGGTTGTCTGCGGCAGCACTTCACAGACTTCAAAGCAATACCAGGCTACACCACCAAATCTCCTCACTGAGACACCACTTCTCCCTGTCTCCAACTCAGCAGCTCATCTCTTGGTTGGAAAAAAAAAAAACATCCCCCTCCACCCCCGCTAACTGCACAAAGCGGCATATTTATTATCAAGCGATGGGCTAAACATTGCAATCGGTCACATCGTTTGTCCTCTCTTTTTTTACGCTTGGAGCAATTGCACGGGTGTGTTGGTGACTCTGCAGGACCAGAGCCCGCAGTCTGCAGGCTGGAGCTCATAAAAACAGTAAACAGAGACATAAAACGCCTCGGTAAATTCCACTGACTTTTTTTTTTTTTTGAGACAGCTGCTTAAGATAATACACTTTGGCTTGTTTGAAGAATGGACCTATATAGATCTACTGCACTGATCAGTTTCACGAGCTCTGGGCATGAACAGGATATTGTTGTCTGAGACTTAGAGGTAATTCACCTCAAATATAACGTTATGTTGTTTAGACAGCAGCGATTAGTTAGTTTGTGTTTCTAAACCTAGGGTGTGCAAAAAACAACTGGAGCAGAGAGGGCCAACATTTACCCTCTGTGTCCTTTCTTTGCTGTTGTTATCTAAAGTGTAACTGCTGACACTTAGAGGTTGTTCAGACAGAGAAGCTGTTGTCAACAACATGAAGACGTCTCACTTAAAAATAAATTGTTAATCCGACGATCTAAGTGTCTGAAACCAGACAGCATTTCAAAGCCACGTCCATCCCTTGTGTCAGGGGTTAGAACCAAATGCAATACCATGAATTTCTTTAGGAAAAGACCAGGAGCGGGTCCAGAGTATTTTCTGGTTGGGGGCACAAGGGGTAGCAACAGTGAATCTGGGGGGGCCGCCCAAAAATAACTAAAATGAAGGCTGCCATTGACCGCTCTCTTGAATATTTATATTGTACAGTTACACACTGTTTACATGTCTTCATCTTGCTTTTATTGGCCACATCTTTCACTTTGTAAGGAAGATGCCTATGACCTTTCCATCCATCCATCCATCCATTGTCCACCGCTTATCCGGAATCGGGTCGCGGGGGCAGCAGTCGGAGCAGGGATGCCCAGACTTCCCTCTCCCCGGACACTTCCTCCAGCTCTTCCGGGGGGACCCCAAGGCGTTCCCAGGCCAGCCGAGTGACGTAGTCACTCCAGCGTGTCCTGGGTCTTCCTCGGGGCCTCCTCCCGGTGGGACATGCCCGGAACACCTCACGAGGGAGGCGTCCAGGGGGCATCCTATACAGGTGCCCGAGCCACCTCAGCTGACTCCTCTCGATGTGGAGGAGCAGCGGCTCTACTCCGAGCTCCTCCCGGGTGACAGAGCTCCTCACCCTATCTCTAAGGGAGCGCCCCGCCACCCTGCGGAGGAAACTCATTTCGGCCGCTTGTATCCGGGACCCCGTTCTTTCGGTCATGACCCAGAGTTCATGACCATAGGTGAGGGTGGGAACGTAGATCGACCGGTAAATTGAGAGCTTTGCCTTTCGGCTCAGCTCCTTCTTCACCACGACGGACCGATACAATGACCGCATTACTGCGGCCGCCGCACCGATCCGCCTGTCGATCTCGCGCTCCATTCTCCCCTCACTCGTGAACAAGACCCCAAGATACTTAAACTCCTCCACCTGAGGCAGGAACTCTCCCCCGGCCTGGAGGGTGCAAGCCACCTTTTTCCGGTCGAGAACCATGGCCTCGGACTTAGAGGTGCTGATTCTCATCCCAGCTGCTTCACACTCGGCTGCAAACCGCCCCAGTGCATGCTGAAGGTCCTGGCTCGAGGGAGCCAACAAGACCACATCATCTGCAAAAAGCAGAGATGAAATCAAGTGGCTCCCGAACCGTACCCCCTCCGGCCCTTGGCTGCACCTAGAAATTCTGTCCATAAAAATAATGAACAGAACCGGTGACAAAGGGCAGCCCTGCCGGAGTCCAACACGCACCGGGAACAGGTCTGACTTACTGCCGGCAATGCGAACCAAGCTCCTGCTCCGGTCATACAGGGACCGTACAGCCCTCAGCAGAGGGCCTCCGACCCCATACTCCCGGAGCACCTCCCACAGGATGCCACGTGGGACACGGTCGAAAGCCTTCTCCAAGTCCACAAAACACATGTGGACTGGTTGGGCAAACTCCCATGCGCCCTCGAGCACCCTGCGGAGGGTGTAGAGCTGGTCCAGCGTTCCACGGCCAGGACGAAAACCGCATTGTTCCTCCTGGATCCGAGGTTCGACTATTCTCCTCTCCAGCACCCTGGAATAGACTTTCCCCGGGAGGCTGAGGAGTGTGATCCCCCGGTAGTTGGGACACACCCTCCGGTCCCCCTTTTTGAAGAGAGGGACCACCACCCCGGTCTGCCAGTCCAGAGGCACTGTCCCCGACTGCCACGCGATGCTGCAGAGGCGTGTCAGCCACGACAGCCCCGCAACATCCAGAGACTTGAGGTACTCAGGGCGGATTTCATCCACCCCCGGTGACTTGCCACTGAGGAGCTTCCGGACTACCTCAGTGACTTCAGCTTGGGTGATGAATGAATCAACCTCTGAGTCCTCAGACTCTGTTTCCTCGACGGAAGGCGTGTCAGTGGGATTGAGGAGATCCTCGAAGTATTCCTTCCACCGCCCGACGATATCCCCAGTCGAGGTCAACAGCTCCCCTCCTCCACTGTAAACAGTGTTGGCGGAGCACTGCTTCCCCCTCCTGAGGCGCCGGATGGTTTGCCAGAATTTCCTCGAGGCTGACCGGTAGTCCTCCTCCATGGCCTCCCCGAACTTTTCCCAGACCCGAGTTTTTGCTTCCGTGACCGCCCGGGCTGCCGGTACCCGTCAGCTGCCTCGGGGGTCCCCCGAGCTAGCCAGGCTCGGTAGGACTCCTTCTTCAGCTTGACGGCATCCCTTACTTCCGGGGTCCACCACCGGGTTCGGGGATTGCCACCGCGACAGGCACCGGAGACCTTACGGCCACAGCTCCGGACGGCCGCGTCAACAATGGAAGTGGAGAACATGGTCCATTCAGACTCAATGTCTCCGGCCTCCCTCGGAATCCGGTCAAAGCTCTCCCGGAGGTGGGAGTTGAAGACCTCCCTGACAGGGGATTCTGCCAGACGTTCCCAGCAGACCCTCACGATACGCTTGGGTCTTCCAGGTCTGACCGGCTTCCTCCCCTGCCAGCGGATCCAACTCACCACCAGGTGGTGATCAGTTGACAGCTCAGCCCCTCTCTTCACCCGAGTGTCCAAGACATACGGCCGGAGGTCAGATGACACGACTACAAAGTCGATCATTGACCTCCGGCCTAGGGTGTCCTGGTGCCACGTGCACTGATGGACACCCTTATGCTCAAACATGGTGTTCGTTATGGACAGACTGTGGCTAGCACAGAAGTCCAATAACAAAACACCACTCGGGTTCAGATCAGGGAGGCCGTTCCTCCCAATCACACCTCTCCAGGTAACACTGTCGCTGCCCACGTGAGCGTTGAAGTCCCCCAACAGAACGATGGAGTCCCCAGTCGGGGCACTTTCCAGCACCCCTCCCAGGGCCTCCAGGAAGGCCGGGTACTCTGCACTGCCGTTCGGCCCGTAGGCCGAAACGACAGTGAGAGACCTATCCCCGACCCGAAGGCGCAGGGAAGCGACCCTCTCGTTAAGTGGGGAGAACTCCAACACATGGCGGCTGAGCTGGGGAGCTATGAGCAAGCCCACACCAGCTCGCCGCCTCTCACCATGGGCAACTCCAGAGTGGAAGAGAGTCCAACCTCTCTCAAGGAGTTGGGTTCCAGAGCCCAGGCTGTGCGTGGAGGTGAGCCCGACTATCTCTAGCCGATACCTCTCAGCCTCCCGCACGAGCTCAGGCTCTTTCCCCCCCAGCGAGGTGACATTCCATGTCCCTAAAGCCAGAGTCGTTGTCCGGGGATTGGGTCGCCGGGGCCCCCGCCCACGGCTGCCACCCAAATCACACGGCACCGGCCCCTTCTGAACCCTCCCGCGGGTGGTGAGCCTACGGAAAGGCGGGCCCACGTCGCTCCTTCGGGCTGCGCCCGGCCGGGTCCCGTGGGCCAAGACCCGGCCACCAGACGCTCGCCTGCGAGCCCCGACCCCAGGCCTGGCTCCAGGGTGGGGCCCCGGTAACGCCAGTCCGGGCGACGTACACTTCCTTGATGTTTTCTTTTTCATAGGGGCTTGGAACCGCTCTTAGTCTGACTCGTCACCTAGGACCTGTTTGCCTTGGGAGACCCTACCAGGGGCATTAAGCCCCGGACAACATAGCTCCTAGGATCATTCGGGTGCTCAAACCCCTCCACCACGGTAAGGTGGCGGTTCAAGGAGCCCATTAATTTCCCATATTAAAATGATAACCAATCAATAATCAACTCTATCTTGTATAAGAAGTCTTAGCAGAATAAGCAACACAATAAATTCTCCAAGTGAACATCAATATCTCAGACTTTTACCCAGTTAGCGCTCGCTCTGTACAAACATCTCAGTGTTTTGTGTAACAGTCAGTCAGTTATGCAGAATAAATTCAAATTCAAATTCAAATTTGAATGTGAAAATGATCCATCCAAGCAGAATATAATATATAATATAATGATGGGGGCACACAGGGTGGCCATTCAGATTGCAGGGGGGGCAGGTGCCCCCCTGTGCCACCATGGAAGACCCGCCCCTGGAAAAGACTGAATTGCTCCACAGTAATGCAAATTTAAAGCACCCCGCCTGGCATTAACATCTGTCTCGTATCCAGATTGTATGGATACAATTTGACCGGATAGCATTTACACCTGGCATTATACATCTCCAGTGTTCACATTGAGATTCAATTGAGATCTAATCACATATTTGTGCAGTTAATTATATAAAGAAAAAAGAAAATAAATAGTCAAAGAAGAGAAAACAGTAGCTGTCGGTGAAGTTGCGCTATTGAACGCACCAAATTGAAAGGGGTCTCATCCTCACTTCATGCACGAGTATCCTCAACATTTTCCTTAGCTTCTGGCATTGACCGCTGCTATCCATGAAGCTAGTTTGATTTGGAAACCGTAGCGCGCTGCAATGATGTTTTTCCGTCCACATAGTTGTATGCAGATACAGGACACATTACCGTTTACACTTGTGTTCAATGTGATCACAATGCGTCCATAATGACCACCTTCGGAGGTGGTTTGGCCGATCGGATCACAATCTGTCCTTAATATGTCTTGGGTGCGTGTACACATGTGCTTTCATGTGGTCAAGCATTATCCAATGAAAACGCATGTTAATGCCAGGTGTAAACGGGGAGAAGGATACACAGAGTTTTGTAATCCAACACCTGAACACCTCGGTGGTGGTCACACCAATCAGTTGAAGGTATACTGAATTGTGTTTTTCTTCCACTACAGGCAGGATTATGCTAACGTGGGTTGAGTTTAAAGACAAAGAGACATGCATATAGGTTCATTGGAGACTCCAAACTGCCGATATGAATGTCAGCATGTAAGATTAATTTCTATATGTGGGCCCTGTGACAGACAGGTGACCTGACCAGTCAGCTGGGATTGCACCCCTCCCCCCTGAACCACATGACTGTGCATGGATGGATTGATTGAATGATGGATGGAGTTAGAGGATACATTAATCACAAGTATATAACAGCCAAGACTGTTAATGATTTACATCATTACAGGAAGTGTGTATCATTTTTCATCATGTAGCCACTGAACATAATTACCAGTTCTACTAGGATAACGCTGCGCCCACTCTTTCTTCGTCCTCAGTTTTGTCACAGACTGTAAAGTTGTGGGTGTGCGAGTGTTTCTTCCATGGTTTTAACGCCGTGTGTGTGTGTGTATGTGTGTTGCCAGTGCGGCAGAGGATGATGAGTCCGCACTGCATTTTTCCTCCCATGAAGTCCTAGCTAACCGCTAATCCGGTTCGTCACATCACAGAGCTTCTGTATCCACCAGCTCAGAAATCCTCAAGTCATTTACCCTGACTGAAAAAAAAGAAGAAAAAGAAGAGAAGAGAGAGCTTAGCTTACTTTGACCAACTGCCACATGAGATTTCACAGTGCACTGCTATCCTCCTAGTTTACTGTAATTAGCTCAAAGTTAGCCACCTAAAGAGCTGCTGCTGCTGCTCTATCGTCACATACAGTAGCCTATGTGCGGTGCTGAACGCATTTGCTCTGCTAAAGTCACCGTTTTGTTGAGTAGTCTCTTTCCAGGGCAGCGTTTAAGGGATTAGCTCCTTATAGATATTTCTAGGGAATGGGAAATATGGAAAATGAAGAACTACTTGTGTGGCCTCTTATTTTGACAGCGCACAAACTGCTGAGACAGATTTTCAGAGTCAGAAATACCTCCCATGTGCTACCTACATCAAAGTATGGTTCTTTTAAACATTTGGTTGAACAGATGACAATATATATATATTTTTTTTTACCGAAAGTATTGCCAAATCCTGAGATGATTGGTTGTATTGCGAAGAGCTAACCAAGGAAAATAGTGATTTGTAACAGCTGTGGAAGCACAGGCAGGCGGTGTTGGTTTTATGATAGGATTCTTCACAAAAAAGCTAGTGTGGGCCATTTTTTCAGTGGTGGTAACCAAACCTCCAGGCCAATCCAGAAACCGAAGCTGTGCTATGAAGGATTATGAGCCGCATTTGAAGTTCTCTACTCTCAATTTGACCTCAGTGTGAAAACGGTTCATAAATAAATAAATTGTTGGCTTTTTTCCAGTCTGTCTGGTCATATAGCTGAGCATATGTACAGTACAGTAGAGATGATGGAGAAATCTACACCTAGTTTTGAATAAATTCAAATTGATTTAAACCCAGATCTCAAATGAAACATAAAATTAGAAGCGGACAATAAAGCCAAGACAAAGACACTGCCAGTTGGAAAAAAACAAAAGCTAGAGAGGCAATTGGGTGCAGCACTAATGAAGCCTGTGGGAAAGCAGTGATGCAGTACTGAGAACACCGTGGGCAGATATTGGTCTGTTTTGAGCTGCATTTCACTCCCGAAAATGTGAATATCTATTTATCCGGTGTGGTCCATTGTTTTCCTATAGATCCTCGCCGCAACAACGGCTCAGGTGTTGCACCGTTCAATCCTATGCACGTCCAGCTCTGAGGTGTTTGCTGGTTGACTTTTCAAGGAGTCGAAAACGCTCCACAAAAGTAACCTGAGAGGATGGATTGAAGGCTCGTTGTGTTGTTCTGTGATCTTGAATTTAACCTTGTTCATCAGGTTCCTACTCGTCACATCCTGTGGGAGGAGAGGAGAGCAGAGGCTTTCCTCTCTCTGTTTATCATTAACTCTGAGTGGATGCCAACCCACATATCAGCACTTAGTGAAACGGAAAGACAATATAAGGTATTGTGTGTTCTCTGAGGACCGGTCTCTCCCCACAGGTACGAAACATCCACACCAACATTTACACTGTGTGCTGAACACAGATTAATATGTTGTCTTTTTTTTTTTTTTTTTTTACTTGCGTATTCCAACAAGGGTCAGGTGACAGTGTGCCGGTACATTTGCTGTTGCTAGTGCTTTTTTTAAGCTTCATCCTTCGCCGGCGTGCAGCTGTAATTAAAGTTGGTTTAAAATGAGTGTGTATATGGGGCAGATAAGAAGGACGCTGTGTGTGGGTGTACACATGTTGAATGGAAGTGTCACATAAGCCGTTTTGCAGTGTTCCTGTGTATATACAGTCTATCTGAGTGCTGCGGAAAAGACCAAGGGTCCAGCTTTACGGCGGTGTCAAGCTGGCTCCTCAGCACTGTTGCTTATCTCCTCGGTGCATGTGGGCAGCGGGGGCCTCTGCTCGGTCTGAGAAACCAAGGTCATCTCCCCTCTCTCTCCATCTCCCTCCGTCCCGTGAGAATAGAAACACAGACCTCTTCAGATACCGGAGCGTGTGCTGACAAAGGGAAAGCTGAGAGAGAAAAGACAAAGAAGTGTTGTTAGACATGTCAAGACTTCACTTCTCACCTCAGTTAACCTCAATATGAGTTTGACTTCCTGGAAAAGTAGAAAATCCTTGACAAATCCTGCTTTACATAGGCTACACTTGTGTTATTCTTACACCTTTTAGAAAGAGTGTTTCCGTCTCGTCTGACTTGTTGGTCCACTCCAGTCACAGTGAAAACGCATTTAAAGACAAAAACATAACTTTGACTTATATACTTTAGATATAACAAATAGTCAATATGTTGTACAAGCAGTTTAAATTGATTATTTTAAAACAGTCCGTGCTGCGATTAATTCTGGGAAAATCAAGACATTTTTCACAATAAAAGAACAAATAGCCGACCAGGGAGCTAATCGCTCAGCTCTGTTTACCACAGCAGGAAATGTTAATCTTTTGGAAGAATTCAACAGCTACAAGGACTTGAGCATTAACAAGAAACATATCTTCAAAAGTCTTTAAAACACATATTTCTCCTCTCTCTCAGCTACGCACTACAATGTTAGCAAATTGGGTTTCCTTTCCTGTCTTTTACATATTTTATACTGGTCAGCACAGGGGCCATATGGTAACAACAGTCCAATATAGTCGAACACCTTACCCACAGGCTAACCCACTGGCTAGCCGACGGTTCCATGGTAATTAGTGGCAACTGCACTGACCAGTAGCAGCAGTAGCCTATACCAGACGAGAAGTAGAAACAGGGAAACGTGGCTCGTAATTTGTGGTTTTCTAACAAGTGGAGAGAACGAGAAGAAAAAGAAAGTTTAAAAGTTATTTTTCTGTTTTTTTTCTTCTTTTCTGTATTTCCCCAAGTAAACTGTCTTTGAAACTATTGAATTCTTGGATGTGGTTCCTCTGTCTGACTTTCTTTTATTTTGAAAAAAAGAAAAAGTCTGAATTTACCCAGAATTCATTGTGCCACGCTCTGGCTTAAAGACAGTCAAAAACTAATCTGCTTTGTGCAGCAGATGAATTTGAACGTCTGTCTGAAGTCTGACAATTTGTTCTATCTGTAGGACACAGCCTATAAGTCTTGTCTTTGTGAAACCACCAATGTTGCCATAGTAACATAATTAGTCATTTGTGGCACCTGTGCTGACCAGTAGCACCCCACAAGAGAAAAACAGGAAACATGGCTCATAATTTGCGGTTTTCTAACATTGTTCTGGAGAAAGCAAAGCCAATAGAAAGTTTTGTTTTTGTTTTTTTCACTCTTTTTGAAGTAAAACACTCTCCTAACTTCAGTTCTTCCAAAAGACAAACATTATTTCTTGGGTAAATAGAGCTGCGTTGGTGTATGTGGTTTCTTGATTGGACTTTTTTTTCTTTTTAAAGTCTGTATTTACCAAGAATTCATTGTATCACAGACCAGCTTACGCTGAAGAACTAGCCTGCTTTGTGCAACAGATGAATTCAGACGTCTCTCTGAAGTCTGACAGTTCATTATATCTAAACCACAGTCACAGACAGTCTCTTTGAAACACTGATATAACTGCATGACATTGTGGCCCATTATACCTCACTGGCATCCTTCCCATCTTCTTTGTATACACAGGGAACAATGAAATATCAATCTCACCTGCATCACCACTTCAGTAAACACATCTACTCACACACAGCTCTATGGAGCCTCTGTGTATTATGTTCCTGTCAAGCCCTGTGCAAACAGCAGTCTATATATGGCAGCTTCAGCGCTCACTGCGCCCAGAGCTCATGTGCTGAAATAATCCATCAGTTTGTTTATGGTAATTTGATTAGACACGCCTCTATTTAAGAATATGGGTTATGCAATTATTTAGTCTACACTGATTAATATTTTAATATTAACAAAGGATCAAATGACTGTGACTGGCTCATGGTGACGAATTCATAGAGAATTAGCACCAACTCTCCACTTCCCCTCAGACAGCAGAGATTTAAAGGGGACATGTTATTGAAATATCACTTTTTGAAGGCTCTTTTACATATATTATGATATGATATGATATGATGATGATGATTTAAATTGACATGCCCGAAATAAACAAATTGATTGATTGATTGATTGATTGATTGATTGATTGATTGATTGATTGATTGATTGATTGATTGATTGATTGATTGATTGATTGATTGATTGATTGATTGATTGATTGATTGATATTTGGGTCTTTGTTTTGCCTTCCATCCCCCAAAATGTGAGAATTGACAAAAACATTTGTAATGTGCAAGCTCCCTAGATTGAAATCCATGTGGTTTTACCACCCCTACCTGGTACCGGTAGAAGGGGAGGGGCGGGGCAAGCAGTGGTTCATTTGCATTTAAAGGGACAGGCACTGAAACCAGCCGTTCTGAACAGAGCTGTTTTGAGAGGATGAAAAGAGCTGTGATGTTTGATCCTTGGCGTATTTGGACTGAATCATGTGACAGGTATGTCTTTAAGACACCAGGGAACTATTTTAATTTTTGGAAAAGGGGCAGAATATGTCTCCTTTAATGTTAATAGAGTAGCTATGTAACCTGCATCTCACAGCTGTCGGCTCTCTGCAGGTGTCAAACACTGAAGGCCATTGTCTGTCCAGGTCAGCTGACCACTGGGTGATAAATAATCCTCATGGCACCAGGAGAGTGTGAGGAATCATGGGCCTTTACTGTAATATAGACATAACTGTTTCTCAGCTGTCAGTCATCTGACACACATCTCCAACAACACGCACGCTTAGTCGCAGAAGATGTTTAGCAGATTTGCAGCAGCTAATCCTCTTTGTATGACATCACAGGATTTCCATTAGAACATAAAGACAGTTCTCATTGTGCCTGTTCAATTGATTTCCAACTGGAACTAGTGAATAAGTGGGAGTATCTCCATCAAATGCAGAATCTCCTCAAGCCATCTCACCCTAACCATCAATTTCCATCTGCCACTCTGGCTCCCACCCTCCACCCTTTATCAGCAGATGATATGAAATAGTGTATATTATAGTATATAGGCTAGTATATATTCAAATCTCCATTTATTTCAATGACTTCAAGGACTTCTTGGTCAATATAGTCTAGAATAAGATTTGAAGATTATCTATCAGGGTGGATTAAGAGTGTTGCATATGTAATGATTTATACTTCTTTCATTTATTTCCAAGGTAGTTGAAGAAGACAACAATTGACTGTATATACAGCCTCAAAGATTATGAGGACGCATTTTCTACCCTATTTTTAGATTGTCTATAAGTCAGTGAATGCATTTTTTTTTTAGTCTTTTAGTTTGCTTTTATGCTTGTAAACCAGCTGGAGGGTCGTGGGTGGCTGCAGTCTATATTGCAGGACTTGATGCACACAAGTCTAGGATTCCTCTTTCTCTATACTATCATTAGAAAACAAGTGTTAGTAATATAAAATATACTGTATCTTCCATCCATCAGAGTAGAAATCCACTGATTGTGCTCTATGGGCATAAAAACACAGACAAGAAATGTCAAGAGGCAGTCCACCAAGTGTTTATGTAATCAGTCATTTTCATAGAAATAAGTGAGGTGCTAACTTTGAACATAGCATCAGCTATCTGTGGCTTTATGGTGCTCCTTACTGGAGCACATGGTGTTACCAATACCATTAGTGATTATTTCAAATCTATTTCCTCTTTATTCCATGACAAACAATTATCAATAGTATAATTGTGCTTTGTTAGTCCTTGAACCTATCAGAGACCACAGACAGTGTGATGGTAACACCCAGCTTCCATCAGTCACCTCATCAGTTCGTCTCCCTCGGAGCTGAAAACGGGGAAGTGTGTTTCTTTGCCCTCTGTCTCCTTAATCTAGCTCTCACAGCTGAAGGAGTAATTACTTACCGCCGCTCTCATCCCGCCACTGTTTCTCTCCTCTCTCCCGTTATCTTCAGCTGGACGTTTATTAAGATAAAATCGCAGCATATTCCCGACATCCTTCAGTGGCAGGATGAGCGGAGGAAGTGGAGGCACCTCGGGCCGCGAGGTTCAGAGAGCTTAATGACGAAGAAGAAGAAGAGCGCGCCCTCTCTAACTGTAGCGCGTCCGCTCTCGTTCTACACCTTTTGTGAGAACCGGTTGACTTCTAGACTCGTGTTGTTTGCGATTTGAGGCCATTTTGCTGATTTCAAGTTGTTAAAGGCGAGAGAGGAGCATCCAGGGTTAGTTAGTGTTAAAACCAGAAATGAAAGGTGTTGGAATTAAAGCTTTGAGAACTACAGTACTCATCAGATCAGACAGCTTCAGGTCAGGAATATATTTATTGATATAATATCTATGTATTTATCATCCCAAGGTGTGTTATGTGAGTCGAGTGTGTTGCTTTCACTGACCATTCAAACTTGGCTCAGAGCAGGACAGGGCCACAGCGCTGTTTGTTATTTTATCTTTTAATCAATAAATAGTAAAAGCTGTCCACTTCATTACTTTATAGTCATTCAGTAAATATAAAAATGTCAGCTAGAGGACATTAGATATAAAGAAAAAGGGGAAAACAATCTGGCTGTAGAAATCATTTGCGGTTTCCTCTGTGCGACTCATTTTTAGTGATAAAATGTTTTAAACACTTTGGCCATATGCTGCAGACATTTAACTCTACATGGTGTCCCAATTAAATGAATTTAAAAAAATCTTAGAAACAGTGTTTGTGGTGATGTTCTGGTAGGCGAGGAGGATTTCAATGGACCTGATCCCCTGACCTCCATCTGTGCCCTGGCCACCCTTAAATACAATATCCTCTTTAATTTGAAGAGCAATGTCATGTAAACTGGAATTTAATTACAATACAACTTCATACCTCTGCTTCACAACACATCGAAGGGAAATATTGTCTTACTTTGCTTTAATTAACGGCTTTAACGACTATTTTCTCCACTATTAACATTTTAATCAGTGCGCCGCTGTAGATCACGCTGCCCAACACCATAAAAAGTGACAACTAGCTCCGCTAAAATGCTGGTTAAACATTATTCCTCCATAATCATAATGGTTTTGGAATATATTAACTGGACACTTAAATTAGGAGTAGCCTGCTTTTATTTAGTTTTCAAAATATAAGTGAATTATTTTTATAGTGCAGTACTGCAACTCTTCCCTTCCTGTGGTGCCACGGTGTAACATTGTTATCTAATTCTATCTTCATCTCCTCCGCTCCCTCTGGAGATGCTTCTCCTTCCAGCTCCAAACTGTCATTGGTCATAGTTTTAACTTGCCTTTACAAAGCACGGTTGCATGCTCCGCATATTCACTCACGGCTGTGTGAGCTGCAGAGCTCACAGGTTATTGAATGTGAAGATGACGAGTCATTCCTCTCCACATTTTGGCCCACATATGGGTTTAGTGCAGATTTAAAGCTGGGGTAGGCAGGATTTGTTTTAAATTCAAATATTAACTTATTTTTTAAAGAAAATTGTGTTTTCCCTTTCAAGCTGCCTAGAAAGGTCTGAGTGTTTGCCTCTGTATGCAGCAGCCTGAACAGCCTACAGCTCCCAGTATCGTTGAACAATCAATCAAATAGCAGATTTCATTGGAGTAGGGCCGACTCTTCAACCAATCAGGAACCCCCATACCAAAATAGAATTGATTGGTCAAAGATACCGAGAGCTGCTTGTTTTTTTTACAGTAAATAACCCCGCGTGACCCGTAGTGTGTTACCCACTTCCGGTGTCAACGGAATTAACACAATAAAACCCTCCAACAATAAAACACCAAAATAAAAGCGAAATGGCTCCTACACATATTATACAGGATACTTGAACATAATTGCATTCAGTACACTGAAGTAAAGTATGTGTTGTAGAACCTAAATGGATTGCAATGAAATTTCACACACATTGTTCATGTTGCCAAGAGGATGACCGCTCTGCCGCATCGCCATGAAATTTAACATTTGTGGCTTCGAGTTAAATATCAATCTCAATATCTATTAGATGGATCACCGTGAAATTTGTTAGACACGTTAATCAGGATGAATTGATGTGATTCGTCCCTCTTGACATTTAAAGGGGAACGCTTTTTTGCTGTTTTACTAACCCTCCACCCGGCATTTGTTTTCAAAGAAGCCAGCATGGCAATCCATGGAGCAGTCGATAACGTTATTTATCGTATATGTTTTTACAATGTGCATTTCTGTAGTCTTATCTGTCGTAAACAAGAGATTGCAGATTATGGGGTGTGTTTGTGTCGTGGTGTCGTCAAGACAAGAGCTGGGACACCAGGTCGGAGGCGCTGACCTTACAAGGTTGATTTTTCAGCAAGGAGACGATAGGTGGAAGACAGAGAGCCTCCATTCTCCCTGTAACAAGTCATTTAACCATCACAAATTGCTCTGAAGCTATTTAATTAAGGTAAAAAATCTTGCATAGTTCCTCTTTAAAGTTTCTATTTGTCCTGCACAGTTATTTCATGACCAAATACCAGTGAAACCAAGCAAGTCAGAACCAGTGTTGAAATGCAGTGATTCTTCCTCAGGAGATTTTGGCAAAACCAGCAGCCCAGTCCTGTATGAATGTTATTTTTTTATTATAACAAGTCACAAATCTATCACAGAGCTATAGACAAACACATTCACATTCCAACACTCAGTAACTGCACTTGTGTTGATACTTGAAGATGTTTCCCCTCTCAATGGGCTCCTTCAGTGCTGATTTGTGAGAATAATTACATCAGGAGTGGGTTAGAGGTGTTTTTAAGTGGGTAGGAATTCATCCGTGGTCGACAATCAACAAAGTAGCACAGAAGCCACAACACAGTACTGCATCACATTCAGATAAATTCAGTTCGGTTTGGGTGGGTGGGCCAACGAAAAAAATCCTCTACATGTTTTGATGCTCCGGGCTTCACTCGGCATGGCAACAGCCATCCCATTTCATCCTATGAGGTGTGTTCTTAGTATGGAGGAGAAGCACCACCTCGGGGGGAGGAAGCCGGCCTCCTGGAGGGAGGAAAATGAGAGCCCTTAGGCGCTCGCTTCCCTCTGCCTCCTGACCGACGCAGGATGCTTTCAGACAAACATCCTTTTTTCACGGCAAACGGAGCAGTCTGTGAAAACATATAATCCGCATCACGCTGTGTGTCCGGGACGACCGTTTGTCCGCCACCCAATTGTAATGGAATGATAAAAGCTGCCGGTGTGCATCTCTCTGTAAACTTTTCCGTCTGTTCCCTGCTTTTCCTGGTGATGCGGTTCGGCGTTGATACACTCTTAGAAATAAAAGTGCTAAGTAGAACCATATAAGGTTCTTCTGCTTGTCCTCATAGGAGAACCCTTTTTGGCTCCAGGTAGAACCTTTTATAAAGGTTCCACCTGGAACCCTTTTGGAGGGTTCGACCTAGAATCCAACATAAAGGGTTATACCTGGAACCATCTGTCAAAGGTTACCTAGAACCCCCAATGAGAGGTTCTACAAAAAACCCTTTTATGGTGTATTGGTTTCACCCAGAACCCTTACTAGGGGTTCCATCCAGAAACTATCCGACTTCTTACGGTTTCATCTAGCACCCACACAGGGAGTTCCACCGAGAATTTAAGGGTTCTCTGGATCAAAGTGGTTCTTACTGGAACCCTTATTGTTACCAAGAACCCTCGAAAAACCCTTTTTTCAGGAAAGGGTTTTTCAGAAGAAAATGGTTCCAGGTAGAACCTCAGCCCTTGTAGAAGAACCCTTTTGGAACTCTTATTTCTACGAGTGTACTGTAGCTCTGTGCCGCTCCTCTTGTCGGCTTACTGTAAAATAAATGAATGCATGTGTCATAGATTTTAAGCCCTTTAACATGTGCGGCTGAGGATCACTAACTAGCGAATCTGAAAATACAGAAAAATGATACTCTAATATCAGCCTCAGCTCATTAGAGTTCCTTCTCCCCTGCAGTCTTCTGAGCTGCAGTGAGTGGATGTAGGCATGGTAATTGCGAAGCTCATGGTGATCCCTGGTGATCATGGCGATCCCGTTGCTGACCTCTCCTCTAGTCCATCATTAAGGCTGGATTTCCTCTTGAACAATAGTTTGGTTGCAGGACAAAGGTTTAAGAGCTTCATTAAGATGAATATACCGCAGCCTTCAGGAGATAAATATTGATGTTTCTTTTCTTATAGTTCACTGATCTTTTTGCTTGAACACCACCAGTGGATTTTGTTTAAACCCTTTAGGCCTCTTGATTAGGTTTTTTTGTGTGTGTTGGTGGGTATTTGTGTGTGTTATCTCGTGATATGTCAATGAATTGTGACATTAGCTGTGTCCCAGTTTAAAGGCTGCTTCACTCTGAGGACGAAGGTGCAGCACTTCACTGGTCTGGCTTTGCATGACCAGCTACGCCCCCTATCCGAAATGGGGCAGCCTAGTCACGCACAGTCTCCAAATGCAGGATGTGGTCACTTAAAGAGGAACTATGCAAGATTTTTTACCTTAAATTAAACCACTTCAGAGTGATTGTGATGGTTAAATGACGTTTTACAGGGAGAATGGAGGCTCTCTGCCTTCCATCTGGGTCAGGGATGGGCAACCCATTCCACAAAGGACCAATCAAGAGCACACAGTTTGACCAATCAACTGAGATCAATGGATTAAATGAGTCAGGTCTGGTGTGCTGCTGCTTGGTTGGAACAAAAACCTGCAGCCACAGCAGCCATTTGTGGAATGAGTTGCTCATCCCTGAAAACCAACCTTGCAAGAGCCGGTGTCCCAGATCTCATCTCGCGAGAAACATTGACTGCTTTACGGCACTACAACACAAACGTAATCTGTAATCTCTTGTTAACGTTACCCACCTCGGTAGGCATTGCTCCATGGATTTCCTTCTCACCGGCTTTGTTGAAAATAAATTAGGATTAGCTGTGAGTTTTTACGACAGCGAAAATATGCACTCCGAAACTGTAGGGGGAGCTCTGTAGAGAAAAAAAGTGACCAAAGCAGTGAAAAAGCGACCAGACTTGCATAGTTTCCCTTTAAAGAGGAACTATGGAAGAATTTTTACCCTAACGCTGCAACAATTTTACCTTATATTATAATACCTATATTATTAATAACAGCTTTGGAGTAATTGTGATGGTTAAATAAATGACTTGTAACTTGTTACAGGGAGAATGGAGGCTCTCTGCTTTCCATAGCGTCTCTTGGACCCCGCAACACAAATGCACCCTTTAATCTCTTGTTTATGACAGTTAAGACAACACAAATATACACAAAAGTTATTCACCGCTCCATGGATTGCTTTCTCACCAGCTCTGCTGAAAACAAATGCACATGTCTGTGAGGAGGGTTAGCAAGCATAGTTCCCCTTTAATGTGGAAACATGGATATCATACCACACGTTACGTTTTTGACCAGACCCATCATGTCATTTCCTCTTCCTATCCTATCTCCATTTAAGCTCTCAGCTCTGCACGTCCTCTCTAAATGAATGACACACTCATTTACATGCTCGGAGCATCGAGAACCGGAGATATTAATGGCTGACAGCTTTTAGTATCTCTCCCGTCAAAATTCTGCCGCTCGCTCCCTCTCCCTCACTCGCTGCCTCCTGCTCTGCCTTTGAATCATTCAAGCAGCTTTTTCAGGGGTCCAGGCTGAAGCTTAGCTTTCTTAACAACTTGGCATCAGTAACTGGAAAGATTAACAAAATCTACTCTCAAAAAAAAAGAGGAAAAATTGCTGATTCAGACGCTTCCTGTTTTATCAGCGGCGCCAGCGGAGCGGCCAGGCCCCGTCAGGGAGGACGTACAAACAGCTATTAAGGAAGCACCGATGCTTTAATGATGCCATGCAGTGATTGGCTATCAGACCCCCCCGTCCCCCTGCTCCATCTGCAGCGCACCCGTCCTCCCCTTTCAGAGAGACACAGCCATTTGCATATTAGCAGTGAGATATGTTCTACAGTTGGCAGCGGAGGGAAATGGCTTACTGATGCACCAGATTGAACAATTTCCTTTTTCCTCTTTACCAGCTGTTTTCTCTCTCTGTTTCATGATCATCAAATGCTTTGCAATATGAATTCATTTAATAGAGGCTGCTGATTTTCATTCGCTTATCTGTTGAATGTGGTTCCTGACCTTGATTAATCGAGATCATTACCCTGCTCGTATTTTGTTTGTTGCCCATTAAAACTGGTAAAAAAAAAAAAAAGAAATTGGCTTGCTCAGAAGTTCTGGATGACTCTGATAAAGGATACCGTCCTTCACTCAACCTCAAGTTAATGTTTTCAAAAGGATAAAGAAGTTAAAAAGTAAGTCAAACCAAAGAGCTAAAAAGAAGTCCAGATGCCTTTTGATTTTAGCACTTAACGACTAATTCATATAGGCCTAGGGGGTATTGTTTTGCTGACTTTTATTGCTGATTCCATTATTTTTCTCATGGGATCACAGCCAGAGGCAGACAATCGGGAGGATTAAAGTGCACGCACATGGACAAATGTACTGTATATGGACAACTTGAGGAAAGTGAAAGTCCAGTCACAGGAAGTCATAGCCTGCCCTCAGGTTGCACACTGGCAGCATGTCAACAACAAACCCTCCACCTTCAAGGTTTGAAACAGGCATCACCGGACCTTCGAAGTCGTCGTAGTTATACTGCTGAATGAAATTAAGCTTTTGGAAAATTCACAGTTTGGTTTCAGCATACTACTTGGTTAGGTTCAGGGAGAGGCAGGGTCCAAATGGATAGTTCCTTAAGGTTGGAGAACCATTTGGCCCTTTTCCACTAGCACTACCCGGCTGGACTCAACTCTACTGGGTTTTCCTTTGCTTTTCCACCAGGGATACCATACCTGGCACCTGGTACTTTTTTTTTTGGTAACGCCTCAGCCAAGGTTCCAAGCGGGCTGAGCTGATACATGATGACAGTTGATACATGATATCAACCAACCACCTGCCACTGATTGGCCAGAGCGTCATCACTTGAAGAGTCACGAGTGCATCATCCAACACAAGAATCAAACCCGCTTTAAAAAAAAAAAAACACACACACACACACACACACACACACACACACACACATCGGCAACAGTGACCACTAATCTGTACTGAGACTGTTGCTGTTCTTTCAGACGAGTTAAAGGAGACATATTCTGCCCCCTTTCCACAAATTAAAATAGTTCCCACGTGTCTTAAAGACATATCTGTGACATGCTTCGGTCAAAATCCCCCAAGGATCAAACATCACAGCTCTTTTCATCCTCTCAAAACAGCCCTGTTCAGAACGGCTGGTTTCAGTGCCTCTCCCTTTAAATGCAAATGAACCACTGCTTGCCCCGCCCCTTCTACTGGTCCCAGGTAGGGGTGGTATTATGCAAATTCGAAACCTAGTTACATCACTGGACTGACTTTTTTTGTCAGTTCTCACGTTTAGGGGGCCGGAAGGCAAGACAAACACCCAAATATATGTTAAAGAGCTTTCAAAAAGTCACATTTCCCCTTTAAATCGAAAAAAGAAGGAGCGACCATACTGTAGCAGCTGTGCTATGACGACCCCGCCTAAACCGAGTTAAGCTGAGTAGAGCAGTAACTGTGCTGCTGTAACTGCATGGAAAAGGCCATTTGTCATCACAGTTAACCTACTGTAGCACTCGTACAAGCTTACACAAGAGTTACAGCTAAAACAAACACCGACTGAAAAATTGTGCATCAATGTTTGTCATTCACCCACACCAACCAGCCTCCTACTGAAGCAATGCAGAGCAGACTTTGTTCTTTGTAACTAACTTCCTCCTTCACTTGCATCATAAGTACCCCAGGCACTAGAAGTAGTTAAACATTTAAACATAACTACAGATCTTATTAAGCTGCTAGTGGAGATCTCCAAAAACACAAAGGCAGCGGAGCAGTTTGAGTTCTTGAGTGTAAAAGAAGTAAATGTTTCAGCGAGGTAGTGGACGTGTGTGATGAGAAGAGGTTGTAAAGAAAGGAAGGAAGTCTAGAGCTGGAGAGGAGGAATACTATAGTTCATCCCAGCAACTCGCTGCTTCAGTAGCTTTAGAAACCCCCACACACACACCTTTCTAACATTCGACTGACGGGGGATCCAGATTCTGCATCCAACCATTGCCTTAACTTTCCGAAACCAATGATCCAACATTCGCACGCACTTCAAGCTGTGTTTGATCAACTGTGTGGAGGTGAGAAATGAGCCAAGAATTGTATTCCACTCTCTTCTGCTCCCTCTCTCCCTCTATGTTGCTATTTGTGGCATATTTCACATGAACAACCAAGTGCAAGTGTCTTCCCGGAGAGAGTAGTTATCTCCGTATTTAAATGAAATCACGTATCCCTCCTTCTCTACGATGGCCGGGCTTTTTCTCTCCTCCTCCAGGCGCCGTGTCTTACAAACTAACTCTGACAGATCATAAAGCGGGCCCTTAAGGGGTTGGGCTATATGCTTAAAATTAACTACTTTGTGCAAAATGTCCTAACACCGCTTCAGGCCGGAGCAGTTGTAACCATTGGGACCAGCCGCGCACAATGGCAGGGTGAGAAGCCGGGCGTCATGGAGACGGAAGAAGACAATTGCTCAAATGGATATAAGCAGTCTGGGCCATTACTTTTTTTTTTATTGAACAAATTTTACAAAACCAACAAGGTATACATTCCTGTGTAACAGCACATCAAACAGTACAAAGGGACAGTACAATAATACAGTAATTTATAAAATATGGCTTGAAAATAATAAAATAATAATACTAGTAGTAAGATGAATACATACATAAAAATGAGTCAGAGATGGGTACAACAAGGATGAAAAATACAATAAGATACATAAAATAAAATAATAATAATAATTTAAAAAAAAAAAGAAAAAAAACAGACATTAATAAAGGTTTAGTCAGAGGTTTCGGGGAAATACTTTTCATAATTGTCCAGTAATGTATTGCTTTTTTTGTTATTGATCAAATAGAGAGATTTAAACAAAGAATTTAGTTCAAGTAAAAAAGGAGCGAATTTAGGTACAGAATTAGCAGATTTTTGTTTGTGAGTAAAGAATTTTGCATAAATGATGATAAAATTCATCAAGTGTTCAAGAGCGCGATCTTCTGGATTAACGTAGTAACAAATGATATATTTAAAGGTAAGGGAGTAGATAGAGTTAGCAGCACCAAAAAAATGAGATCCAAGATAAACTTCCTTAACACATCACAATGAAAAAACAAATGCGAAGAAGTTTCTACGTTGCTATTACAAAAAGTGCAGGAGTCATTCACATCTGTAAATTTTGCAATAATAGAGTTGACAGGGTATACAGTATATTATGTAAAATCTTGAAATGTACTTCTTTTGCTTTATTTGAAATGCAATATTTATATGGGAGGAGCCAGCCCCTTCTCCAGTTTATGTCCTCAATATGAGATCTCCAAAAAAAATTTCCTCTAGGTATAACTCTATTCTTTCTTTGAAAACACTGGCGTATATGCTTGTTGTTACATTTTTTGTCTGTTAGTTCTATTCCATCTATCATCAGTATAGGTAAAGCCTTCGTAAAATTACTGTAACTCAAGTGATTTTTTACGAGTTGAATTAAATCTTTCGGAATAGCACGTCTGGGCCATTACTACAGTGCTAAGTTGGCAGTTTTCACCAAAAACAATTTTGTCCAATGGGAGCTGCAGTGAACATTTCAGCCTCTGGGCCAATATGTGGAGTGTTATCAGTGTTATGATGAGGATGATGATGAGGTTTGGTTGCATCACAGCGCCTGGAGTTCATTTTCATTTGTCATATCAAAAGGTGTTATCAGCGTCCTGTCTCCGGTCGTCATGGAGACGGCCGATGATAAGAATGCCATTGTGGTAACACTCCCATATGCCGGCTGCTATCCTGTCACCATCTGTGCTCGGTACATGCCTAACCCAGGAGAGGTGATTGACAGCTGCTGGGCCCTCCAGGACCAACCGGAGGGCCCGGGGTGTCATCCCGTCTCCCGTCGACCCAGCATCCGGCCTATTCTCCAGGAGACGGCTGTCAGTTAGAACCCCCCCACACACACACACACACATGTCCGTCCATCCTCTGTCTACCCCGCCCGCTCTGTGCGCTCGGCTGACTGACTCCCTTTTTTTTGGGGGTGGGGGGCTGACTCAACCTGCAGGGGTACTCACATTGCCGCTGCCTGACACACTATAAAATTACGCATATGCCCCCCCACTCCGGATGAAGGCTTCGCCACAGTGCCAAAAAAGCCACAGGGCATTGTGAGGGGCTTCCTCAGCAAATAGCACATATGTTTAAAGACATTAACTCTGCTCTCGCTGCTGCCAACTCATCCCCATCACACCCACCATCTCCCCCCTTCCTGTTATCTTGCATAATTTGATTTTCCCACTCCATTGTTTTCTCCCCAGTGGCAGTTGACATGGGGTAATGAAATTAAGCTCAATATCTTGAGCTGTGGCTGCAGCCAGCCTGTGTGACAGGGCCACATGCTTACAGCAGCAAAACCTCAGCAGATTGCAAAAAAAAAAAAAAACGGACTGAACCCTCCTCTACAGCACCTTTTCACCAGAAACGCTTAATCACTCTGATCCCTGAAAAACAGAGGCACTGATGGGAACACCGACACTGCAGTAGGTGACATGAGCAGTCAGAGTGAAAGTCAAGCCTTTCACTTGGCATTAGACCTGATTCTTAAAATCTGCATTAGATTTTCAGACCAGTTCAAATAAAAGAATTATTTCTGGTAATCTGAATAATAATTAGTAACAACTAGAGAATGCATTTCCTGAAGGAAATACAGGTGAATGCTGAAAGCTGGAAGCTGAATGAGCTGAATAAATTGTTGAAACTATGCTGAATTAAGTTAGGAAACTGCTGAAGAAATATTGACAAGATAAAACAATATCTTAAGACTAAAAGTAAAACATGTAAGAACAAGGCTGTATGAAATGGTTGGAAATTACTTGAATTGTTGAAGATTAGTATGAAGAAATTGAAAAGCTGAACTCAAGCCTTTCACTTGGCATTAGACCTGTTTCTCAAAATCCACATTAGATTTTCAGACCACTCCAAATAAAATAATTATTTCTGGTAATCTTAATAATTGTAAGAGTTATACCCAAAACTCAAACTTGACCGACCTGATACACCTTTGAGACAATGGCTTCCCTTTACTTCCAAATGAAGTGGCTTTCAGGATCAGATAGTTTGCTGGTTTGTTTCAAGCCAGTCTGATTGTCACACTGTGAATTCCTTGACCGTGTTCCAACATCATATCAAATTCTTACATAACATAACTGATATTAATGTATTGGCTATTAATACTGTATATATATCAAATATTGGAATGGGACCCAAGTTGACTTTGTGAAAAGTAGTTGGACAAAATAATCTTCCAGAGTTTTCACTTGCATCTCATCATCATCATCATCATCAGTGAATGGAGCTGTTGGCTCCGTTGTCAAGTAGTTGGCTCCGTTTCATACACAACAGTGTGTGATGACAACTGAGCCAACAGCTCCATTTGCTGAAGAAGACTGTGAGATGCAGTTGAAAGCTATTAAAACTATTAAAGTGATGCTACAAATAATTCATCCAGCTTTAGGCTTCTTCTTCTTCTTACGTGTGAAGATTTTCACTGTAAAACAGACAGATGCTATTGACATATTTTGGAGCTATATCACTGTGTGACACACATTTTTTTACAGTAATGTAGGTTATTTCATAAGGCCATTTCAAAGCAGTGGACGGTTGATAGATTCAATCAAAGACCTTTTGGAAACATAGGATGAAAGAGTGAGCTGCGGCCCCGGAATAAGTTTGAAAACATACAATCACAGCTTGAAGATGGAGCCTCAGCGTTACAGGGTATTAGAAGCACTTTCGCTACCTTCTGCCATGTTTTGACTGACACAGAACAAACCCGTGTAGCTTACTGCGCATAAATCTGTGAGACTGCTGCTGGTTGGAACCTTACGTGACTCAAACTAACCACAGTCATTTACAGCTGTAATAAACACTTATATTGGTGATTAAATTTTTAACAGTAATGCTTACCGTCAGGCATTTTTGCTATGATATAGTGTGAGGCTGTAACTGTTTGTTAGACTTGCACGCTCAGCATCGGGTTGAAGGTATAATATATAATATTTCTGCAGCTTACTAAGATAAACTAGATCTATGGTATATTTTAATATATTTTCAGCACTTTTCATCTATATCATGTTTCTCTGCCAGAAAGAAGATGTTTTATTCAGTTTTAAGCTTTTTAGCTTCTTGGATCTTGATAAGATTTTTATTATATATCTTAACTGTGTCAGATTTCCGCCATCAGACGTCAGACCCTCACAGGATAGTGTCGGGAAAAACATGAAACTGCTACTGGATTCAATCACAGGGTCTATTTGTTTTGAAGAGGAGGACACCTCTGGGGATAATTCAGCTATTGCATAATTGACAGTGCAATGACAGCAGCAGTAATGAAGGGAAATGACCAAACTTTGTCTTTTCAGTTTGTGTGTGTTGGATTTCTGCCTTAATGATTTTGTTTATTGGCATTTTTTTCTTTGCTCACTGATTATTTAGCCACATGTAGACAATATGACATCATAGTCAGATATCCCCCCAGGTCACAGACTGATGGCCCACTACAACAGTTCATTAGTATTTAAAAAATATGCTCTGGAGTTGGAGCAGTGCATATTCTAACAGTGTGGAGGAGTATCCGAGGCAGCAAACCGCTGATTAACAGGCAACCTTGAGCTGTTGCAGACAAGACATTTTCATTTCCATCTATCTGACTGAGAAAATAACATTTCCACACACAGGCACCAAAAGCCATTTCCCTTTTATGAAATAACGTTTCATTGGGCCATTGGTCCTGGAGCGAAGAACGTAATTAAAAGGGAATTGCAGCACAGAGCTGAACAATGGAACCTATTAAGCAGCAGAGAAAAGCAGATAGACAGCAGCCTGTCATATGCAGATACAGTAAACAAATGAGCACAGTTTTATCCACAGTTATTCACAGCGCAACGTCGACAATCAAGAGGATCGAGTGTGACGACGGTGGTCGCTCTCTGCATCTGCGCTTCTTAGTCTCCCTTCCTTCTTTTTTTTTAATTTCCATAGTTTATCTAGGCGTTTATTGTTCTACTGAACATGTCATTATTTCAGCCATTTAACGCTTCTCTCAGATGCAGCAAATGGAAACAGCTCCAACAGCTTTAATGCAAGAGAAGAACAATGACTGAAGCGACAGATATGCAGGAGTCGCATTTTGAGAGATGTAATTATCACTGTTTAACCCCAAAATGATCAGTATCAGTATCAGATTGAAACCAGCGGTGGTCGTGGTTACAGTACTGCAAAAACTATTATTGGTTCTTGATGAGAACGGACAAAATCAAATGACGAAGGACCTTTAGTTTAGAGGAAGTGATGTTAATTCTGGCAAGGGAGAGATCTTCAACATCATAATCATCATCATCATCATTTTTATTGAATCTTCATCATCTTTATTGAATGTCCCTTGAAGGGCAATTTGATTTGCAAGCAGACGTCATTCAGCCAGACAGTCATAGAAATAACAAGTTGCAAGTGCACATTGTTCGACACATTCTCAGGGCCGTTGCTAGGAATTCTGGGGCCCCTGAAAGAATACTAAAGTGGGCCCCTGACCTTTCCACTTTTTTTCTTAGACTACAGTACGTATGTATTATCATTTTTTATTTAGCCTACTTTGTTTTGATGCTAATGCAGCATTACTATGAGTATTAGTCAGGGTCTTATGCAGAATAATTCAGTCATACAAAGAGGGGTTTTTTGTGGGCCCCACTGGGCGCTGGGCCCCTAGAATTATCATCACCTTTCTCCCCTATACAACGGTCCTGCACAGTCCACGACAGGCAACTAGTCAGCTTACAACAATAGTACATGAAACGTTTAATAATACATTTCATAGAACATTATTAACCAAATAAATCAATTCAAAGCATCAAATGATTATAGGTCTAAGTAAGATATCATTTCAGCCTTCTCACATTGTATTTTTCATCTGTTTTTCTCTCTGTCATTATATTTTACAAGGCTTTGGCTTCTAAGCTTAATTCTTTGGTATAATTTGTAAGGGTTTAACAAAAAAAAAACTGCCAGACACGAGCCGTTCACTGCTATTAATGAACAAGTATTTAATGCCTCCTCCGCCAGTATGAGACAGTGACAGACGAGACTCTCCGCTGGACTACGCTATAGATACCGAGCCAAACCGAAAACAAAGTGCCGACTGGCTTCAGCAAACAGCTGTCTCAGTGCAGCCGAGCAGAGAGAGGCGAGGTCCACGGCATCAGGAGATTAACTTCAATAATGTGGAGCTACTATAATGCGTCTCTGTCTGTGGAGACGAGGCTGCGGTATCCGCTCGGACGGGAGTCAGCATTGCTGCATTGAGGCTTTTTACTTTATTGTCTGAATAAGGCCGAGAATATTCAGATATACAGTAGTATGAAAACTATTTGGTTTCATCAACCCTGGTTACATATTTTGATTCAGGCACAACTCTACACACAGACACACACACCTGTTTACAGATGGGAAACAAATTAATTAACAATACACAGGATGCATAACAATGAAGGGGAAACTTCAAAACCAAACAAATTCCCATCAGCCTCAGATTTGCTTTGTTTAGTGCTAATTAGCCTGTTTTAGTATGCTAACACACTAAACTATACTGGTAAACATATATCTAGTAAACATTAGCATATTTGCATTATGGCAATATTATTGTGCTGATGTTTGCATTTGCCATAAGGCCTATCTATGTATAGCCTCAGTGTAAATTAGCCTACTTGGAGAAGAAGGCATCTCACATAGCATTCAGCTGATGCTGAAGATAATGAGCTCTGAGACCAGCGCTGATGCAGTATTGTGAAGATGTAAATACTTTTCTTTTTCCTTCAGTTTTAATGTACAGAACCTGTTCAGTTCAAATATTCAGCTCAAGCACATTTCATTCATATTTACAAGCTTCAGAAACCAGCAAAACAAGCAAAGTGCTGATTCCCTTTAAGAGGTTTTGATGCCATATCATCAGGACATTCCATGGTTTCTTCTGTTCCTTTAGTCTGTGGTGCACAGATTTTAAAAAAATCTAAATGTTTTATTCATAAAAGCATTCAAAGTTATGAATATGGTCACAAGAAGTCCGCTGCAGACTATAGATGGACTTTTTTGCATTGGTTCTCTCCACAATTCAACACCTTCCTGCAAAAAAAGGACAATGTAAATACAAAAAAATACAAAAAACAATGTAGGTTAGGTTTGCTTTTAGTCTCATGGTAAACAAGCACATTTTCCATAAACTGGAAGATATTGGTTTTCAAATGATGTCTCATAAATGCATTTTGGCCTCAGCTTACAAGCGTTTTTATTTGAGTATGCAAATGTATGCAAATTGCATTACAAAAGAAAAATAGGATAGATGTTAGGATGTTACAAACCTAGGCACCAAATTATCTCCCACAGCTTAATGCAGTCACTTCACAGGCTGGTACAATCTATTGAAAAAGCTGGAAAAATGTCTATGACAATTTCCCAGAGCCCAAGGTGATGCCTTTACATGTTTGTCCAAGATGTTCAAAATACAAAAAAAAAACCATTTACATATGATAATTTGTACAGAATCTGTTCCAGATTTGTTTATATGTCCTTAAAGAATACCAGTACAACACGTAGATGGATATGCGTGATGTGACCTAAGGGATGTCCATCAATCACGCATTTGAAACTTCCATGGGAGTTGAAATGTAGTCAAATGCAGGGGCAGGGGATGACGTCTGACAGCTCCGAGCTCCAGCCGGTGCACAGGCCCCCCCACGCGCCCCGGCGGAGCTCTCTGACTGCTGCGATCCTTCGTATCTGGGATCCGCAGACCAAGACAGTCGGGATGACAACTGCTGACATGCATCAAACTGTGCTCCGGGGTCTAAACAGATCTCTGAGTGAAGCAGCCGCATTAAAACGTGACAAAGCTCAGTCTCCCGTAAACAGGAGCTTATACCTGTATGCAGATAAAGCAGGTCGGCTGTTGCACAGGAGTCGGCTGACGTAGGACATGCTGCGGTGCTGAGTTAGAATTCTCTAACATGTGGCTGTGTCACATGAAGCTGCACCATATAAACAGCCTTTGAATGTTGGAGCCAGTCAGGGTAAAGCCAACTACTTATTTACTCATCAAATACACAATCCAACAACTCCAAAATGCTCTTGTGGACAAGTTGTGGCCTGCACATTTGCCACACTATGAAAAAATCATTGCGACACATGAACCAAATACCCAGCAGCTGTGTCTGGAATGTAGTTCCGGTTACGCATTTGCCTTGAAAACAACTCTGTCTTGTAATGTTACATGATTATTTCTTAGCGTGGTGAATGTGCAGGTCACAACTTCTCCACAAGAGCGTTTTGGGGTTGTTGGATTGTGTATTTGATGAATTTTGGGGGACAGGGGACCTGTACCATTCACCTCCATTGTCTTCACTGAGCAGCTTGTGTCTCTGCCCCGCAGATCTCAAAACAGCATGCACCGATAATTAAAGGTAATGAACCTACCACTACAACTAGGGTATATGGCAGTAGGTGAATTTGCCAAAATGTTGAACTATCCCTTTAATAGAGGTTATTGAGGAATAGACTTAATACCATTCCCCCCACTATACTCTCCAAATATATAATAGAAATGGACTGAACCCTACCAAGAATACAAAACATGTAATAGTTGAGTTTGAATTCACAATGTCTGTTATTATGTTAATGATGCAAATGCAGCATTGGATAGACAGATTGTTTGGTGTTGTAGATGTCCAAGTGTCACATTATCTCCACCCCAGTGGGACTAATGATGATTTTTACAGCGTAACTGACCGTGTCATGTATTTGCACTCCACCGAACGTGTTCGGCAAATTACGGTGATGATGATAATGGTAACCGGCATAGTCGAGGATATCACACAATATCCAGGCCTCTGCAGAGGTTTCATCTCCATGGCAAGAGAGTCGGGATTGTATTAGATTCAATAAAAACGTCTCAGAGGAGAGACCTTAAAGGGAATTTATTACATTTATTACCTGCCAGCAGGACTCATTTGGTCAGATAGCACAGAAAACCAAAAAAAATAAATAAATAAGCAAAGGGAGCATTAAATCCTACTCTCCAGGTTCCCTAGGCAAATAGGTGATGCTGATTATGAGGTGACAGAATTACTTCAGGTCTTTAAAAACTTGAAAGAATTAGTGTGGTGTGTCAAATTTTGTCAAATTTCCAACTTTGTGCCAAAGTTAGAGCCGTCCAAGCACCAACAGCTCCACACAACCCATCATCAATGAAAATAAATACACAACTAATATGAAAAGGTGTTTATTTTCTAAAGGCATGAAAGGCTTTAGGCGGTTAATCGCTTCAGCTAAATCACAATCATTTCATCCGCGCCAATATTGTGATTATACATTTAGAATAATTGGATGTGGCCAAGCGTGTGCAATCTGAAGACTTTGTATCGCTACAGAATTTGGCCAGAGGAGTGCATTCGGTTAAAATCCTCCTCTGGCCTCCCTCCCAGACGCTGAGTGACAGCCCAGTCGGTGTGTCCGTCAGCCTCTTCCCCTCCCTGCGTGCTACAGCATGTCAGAGAAGGTGCTGACATCGGGGCTTAGAGACCTTTTGGCTCCAAAAAATCTCTTCATTTTCTTGGCTGATGCAGTCACTCACTGTTGCTGTGTAGAGTCCAGACCCATGCAGTCCAAGTGTTTGGATAGTTTCCTGCTTCTCTGTGAGAGCCTTGTGTGAGATCTCCCTTCGAACAGGCAGCATGCAGACATCAGTGGGTTAAAATGAATTACACATACACATAAAACCACATTTGATAAAGTCAAATATGATCATATTTATTGTCAGTGACAAGTTGAGGTCTCTGGCTCATGGACATTAGCAGCTGCTCTGTTATTTTCCCTGGTGATTATCCTTCAGGCCGTCACTACGTCCGTCTCTGCCTTTAGTTCAGTTCACAAAGAGGAGTCCAGCTTAGACTCAGACTGAGATTTGGTTATATACTTAGACAGTTAAATAGATTTTTTTTTAGATTTTATTTAATACATGAAAAATATTCCTTAAAGGTATAATGTGTAGGAATTACCCCCATCTAGCGGTGCAGTCTTTAAGTAAATGCACAGTGTTTGATTTACTGTAGCTTTCATGCTTCTCCCTGATGTGTGTGTGGCTCTACAGTTCTCGTTCCTACCACTTCTCCTCATCTCTTTAAAGGTATAATGTGTAGGAATTCCCCCCATCTAGCGGTGCGGTTGCATATCTGAACGTATTCTTGATGTTGCATTCACGTGAAATCGGGCAGACGTCAGACAGACAACAGACGCTGCATGTAACAGGATAAACAAGCGTCTATGTAAACAAGTGGTCCGCCAGCACGAGGCAAAACAATACAGGCGTGACGATATGTTGTCATGGTGATGTCGTATTGTTTACCTGACCCACGTTTTACCGTCTTTCTCTCGTCAAGTAAAATGACATCCGGTTGGTTTGCCGACGGCCGTCTGCCTGACTACACCTGAATGCAACATCAGTGCCTCCGTCCTTCCTCACACTACACAGTGGTGACAGTTTTAACAGGCCGAGCCCACAGCTCCACTGAGTTTCCGTGGTTACCTACGGTCACGCTGCCACTGAACGTAAAAAATGGCGATGCAACATGGCCGCCTCGGTTCGGTGCGTCGCCCACTTATGTATTTGTAACGACTTGTAATAACTCACTCTGTTGTAAACTGTTTTCTTGTCTGTAACAACATCTATTGCACGTCTGTCCGTCCTGAGTGAGGGATCCCTCCTCTGTTGCTCACCCTGAGGTTTCTCCAATTTTTCCCTGTTAAAAGGGTTTTCTATGGAGTTTTTCCTCAGTGGATGTGAGGTTCTAAGGGCAGAGGATGTTGTTACGATGTCATGTAAAGCCCTTTGAGACAAACTGTTTGTAAAAACGGGCTATACAGATAAAATTGCCTTGCTTTGCCTTGCCTTGCCTTTCCTAAGGTACGAGAAAGCTTTCATTTGTATGCGGGTGTGATTCGACTTCAGTGAAATACGTATTTATGAAAGACATATTTGATTTTTGCTAATAAAAAGCCAAATAAGTTATATACTGGGCCTTTAAGATCTTTTTTTTTTTTTTTTACAGGGGGCACTTCTAATGTACACCACAGGGGGTTTTACTCCTCGGTTGTCCTCTAGTGCTTAAACTGGTACAGTCCCACAGTGACCTGCAGGGTCTGGCTGTTGATGGAGAACATGGTAAAGGCTGATCTGACCTGACAGGACGACTGTCAGGGTGCAGGCAGAGGGGAAAACATCGCTCAGCGTAGTGCAAACAGCTCACCCTGACCTACATCAGTGCCAACCAGCCTTTAGCCTTTTATTAAGCATATGACGCAAATTAAGATTTATGTTAACCTGGACCACTTTGTATGAATTGAATTAATCAGAGAAAGAAAAAATGTAGTCTAACCTCTGGAGAGCATGGATTTCATAGATAGATTATGATATGTTGTATGTGCAAATTGATATTTTAGCCTGAGAGCATTGTAAGAGCAAAGGTCAGGGAGGTCACAAAGAATATCTTCGTATCATCAATATCCACAGCATGCTGTAAAATCATTATATGGATCACACATGGGTAGAAAAAAATGTATTTTATAAAAAAAAAAGTGTAATGTAATAGAAGGAACATTGCAGTTAGAAGAAAGTGAAATCTAAAGCAAAACTACATGACATATGAGAAGAAAGCACAGTGTGGCTGTAGTGAGGATGAGTTCGTACTGCCTTACTTACTCTATAGGTCAGGTGTCACTATGGTTACAGAGTGTGAGTGACAGGTCTCCTAACTGGAACTTCTACACGAGCTCCTTCATCATGAAGCCGTGTGCAGACATCAGCACGTGTCTGAAACGACTCGAAGGCCATCAGTATGAAAAACGCCTCAGTCTTTGAAACGCTGTTCTGTTTGTTTCCTAGAGTCTGTCTGTTTGTCTACACACACACACACACACACACACACACACACACACACGTACACACTGAAATCACTCATCATACAAAGTCACCCATGTTCCCTAATAAATATTTAATTTGTATTTTCACAGAACATCTGTAACATGTGGCTGTCGCATGAAGCTGTACCATATAAACAACATTCAAACGTTGTAGCCAGTCAGGGTGAAGCCTGTTAAAGGACAATTCCGGGCAAATTCAACTCGAGGCTGTATTTTCCTAACATCTTAGGTCTAAAAGAAGGAATATGAAGATTTTCAGTTTAATTGCTCCTGTTGTGCGGTAGTTGTGTCCGTCCCCGCATCGCCACGGCAGCGATGAATGGGAGTGGATTGAAGTTCCACTGCTTAGGCTGTTTACATCCCTCAAAGCCGCAATTTTTGTCCACAGACAGCGTCAGATGGCTCCTCAAACATGCACCGAGAAGTTTGTTTACTTCAAGCATGTCAAGAGTTGATTGTTAGGAAAATACAGCCCCGAGTTGAATTTGCCCGGAATTGTCCTTTAAACTACTTACTTAAATATTTATAGGGTGCTGTTATGTAACATGTTTTATGTAAAATCTCAATCTGTAAATAATGGCAACTAACAAAACACTATATGTAGTCATTTTAAGACATGGAGTGAAATGTAACATAGTTACTGAATAAAATGATAATACTATTGGCTACAATGAACTCAAAAATGTACTTGATAAAAGTTTTTGAGTTTTACAGACGTATGTATTGAGAAATACCATAGTCTCCGCTATAGTGACGAGTTACTCAAATATAGAAATGGATTGAAACTCCCCCCCAAAAGAAATCATGTACAGTAATAGTTGAGAATAAAATATTCTGGATCAGCAAACCAGAGCTGTATAACACAACTCAACTCAATAACTGCAAAAACACAAAATATTCATTTACCGTCTGCAGATCGAACTCTTCAATAATGTGCATAAAGACGCTCCACATTTTAAGTGTGAGGAATTGGACAGACATGACAGTAATGTGTTGTCACATTAGCGTCTGTTCGACATTCACACTTTTTCACTTCCCCATCATTTCTTCCCCTGGTGCTTCTCAGGGAGGAAGACGCATCTCTGTGATCTTCATGCTCACAGCGGGACGTCCGTGTTCAACACACCGACACATCACACACACTCCTCCTACAGCATTCCCTCTCTCGCTTTTATTCTCAGCTTTGATTCTCACTTTATTGATTATTGACACAGACATTCCTGAAATCCTGATTTTGTTTGTTTATTTTTAACCATTCAAGAACATGATTTCCAGTTCTGTGACTTAAATGAGACATATTCTGCCCCCTTTCCACAAATTAAAATAGTCCCCAGGTGTCTTAAAGACGTATCTGTGACATGCTTTGGTCAAAATACCTCAAGGATCAAACATCACAGCTCTTTTCATCCTTTCAAAACAGCCCTGTTCAGAACAGCTGGTTTCAGTGTCTGTCCCTTTAAATACAAATGAGCCACTGCTTGCCCCACCCCTTCTACTGGTACCAGGTAGGGGTGGTTTTATGTAAATTTGAATCTTAGTTACATCACTGGAAGACAACTGAGGGAACAGCTCGTAAAACCATGTGGATTTCAACCTAGGGAGTCTGCACATTACAGATTTGTCAATTCTCACAATTTGGGGTCCAGAAGGCAAGACAAACACCCAAATATATGTTAAAGAGCCTTCAAAAAGTGATATTCCAATAATATATCCACTTTAATCAACTAATGCAGTGTAAAATATATTATTTTTCTAAGGTTTATTTTAACCGTGGGTATGTACCTGTACTCAAGGGGCAGTTTTGATGGTTTCCACAGAGCAGAACAGAGACGTTACCCTATCTTTATCTCTCTGTCTTACTCAGCTCACACTTTCACGGCAGCACAGTTTGCTGCCTCCATCAGCGCGGCCTCCTGCTGCCAAACTGTGAAACCCATTCACTGTAAATGGTCAATTCCATGACGCAGTTTGCTCGTTTCTTACATCAGGTCAATCATCTAAAGGCTTTAAAGGATGATTGACTTTATCGCACAGCGTCGTACAAATGGATCTAAATGACCATATACTTTTATTACAGTTCACATTAAACTGTAAAACTACATTTAAAGCTGCTATTGGGGTTTTCTTTTCTTTCTTTTGACGACCTATGGGGGCTTTAAAACCAACACTGAGCTCGTCACAGTTCATCAAGTGACTCTTTGACATTATACTCATATTATGAAGATTACTTTAAAAAAGCAATTTTCAACAGCGTTCATTTACAAAAGGCTGAACGACCTCTGTATTCTCTAAAATGATCTAAATATAGACCTATATTTAATCTTAAGCAACTGAAAATCTGTTTAATGATAGAAAAAATGCATTTAATATTGTGATAGTCCAGACTTTTAATCTGAAAAACAAACAAACTAGTGTGTTCTTTGTATCTGCAATTAAGCAGAATTCAGTAGATTGATGTTAAACTCTTTCCTGCTGACTCTGATGTCCCTGGCTGTGGTTGATAATATTTGTCATCCACTGCTGTAGCTGCTGGGTGTGAGTGTGTGAACAGCTCATTAACAGTAACCATAAAGGAGCATGTACAACATGTACAACATGAGGAGGTGCTTTGCCTTTCTGTTGTTCCTCATTCATTCTCTCGGGCCAAATGTTTTGACCTTTCTCGCTCCACCACATGGTGTCCTCCACCCTAGCCCTGTGCCAGCCCCCAGCCTCCCCTCCTCTTCCTCCTCCTCCTCCTCCCCCACCATCCTCCTCCTGGCAGAGCAGCTCACCCATGACATTCTAATCTACTTGTGGAGGGGAGTCTTGTGGGTTTTTCGCTTGGAGCTCTTCATCTTCCTCCCCACTTGTTCATATTTCAGCTGCTCTCTGCAGCTAATCATTGTCACTGTCATTACCCTCCCGCCGAGCACACTGCTGTCCTCGTGGCTGAGCTCGGCCTTACCCACTCTTCTCTGTTCCTTCTTTGTGTTAGCCCCTCACAGTCGCCTCTTGCACAATGGGCCACATTTACAAAAACCGCACCGATACAAAAGACGGCAAAGACGCGTTGAAGTCGTCTGACTTCACCTGTCCTCCATCAGTGAGCGGGTTTCTTCTCCAACTGAACTATAGGTCAGACTGTTGAGATTTTAAACCACTGGCTGCTTTCCTCAGACACAGTGGGACAATATTTCCCTTCATAATAACACTGAATATTACTTTGTACAAGAATGCTGCTTATGAAATGAGCTCATGGACTCTTCATAAGAATAAGAATGACTTTATTAATCTCCAAAGGGAAATTAATTTGTGTGTCTGTCAGCTCATAGAACATATTTCAAATTAGAATAATAATCTATTTTTTAATTATTCCTGAAAAGGTGAATCACTATTCAGAGATCTTCATTCACAAAATCAACATCAGAAACTCAATCAGAATCATATACGTATATTCATATATATTACAGAAAAACCACATGAACTTCACATGTGATTCATGTGATTTTTCACATGTGAAACATTTTGCACATGGGAAACAAGTGGTTTTGGCCCAATTTTATGTGAATCAGTCACATGTGAATTCCCATGTGAACCCATTTTCCACATGGTAACATGTTTTACACGTGCTCAGCACATATGCATCTGCAAAACACATGTGTTACCATATAGAGCACATGTTATCACATGTGGAAAATGGGTTGTGATTCACATAAAATTGGGCCAAAACCACATGTTTCCCATGTGCAAATAACATGATTCTCATGTGCAAAATTTTTCACGTGTGAAAAATCACGTGTAGTTCATATTTTTCTGTATTCTAACATGAGAATAAAGAAAATGTACAAAACATATAGGCACATTAGTGTGTGGAGGGGCAGAACAGGTTAATGAGTGTTCAGTGGACGAATTCCAGATTTATTCAACATTTTTGTTATGTTAAATGTTAAACACCTGATACCACGCTCAACTTATAACTGTATTTGAACTTGAGGTGAAAATGTAAAGTAACTAATCAAAAAGTAAACGTATAAAGCGTTCAGATCCCTCCTATTGTTGCACATTGTGCTGTAGATTGAACTGGATTGAATGGCTCAGAGTCTTTGCTGTGTGACTGTCAACCTGCCAGAGGAAGCTCAGCAGCTCTCCATCAATCAGGCTTTTATAGTGAAAGACTGACTCTGACTGACTGAGGAATGACTATGGATGAATTAATGAATGTCTGGTGAACACCAGGCCGCGCTCATCACTTGGCTAATGCCTCTCTACAGCCGAGCGGAGATTTGGCAGCGTCATGCTTACGGGGCTTCTCAGGGAAGCAGCAGGAACATGGAGGACTGGTCGGGGTGGAGGGGAAGATGAATGCAGCCAAATACAGAGAAGGACTGTAAGACAGTCTGATCCAAGTAGCAGACTGGGACGATTGTTGACCTTTTAGCAGGACGGTGACCTGAAGCAAACAGCTGATAACTCTAGAGCAGCTTAGGGACAAGTCTCTGACTGTCCTTGAGGTGCTAAAGTCCAGATGTAAACATCTGCAGAGAGATCAGAAGTTATCCGCTCAGAGACGCTTTAGTCTGACAGAGGTTGACTCAAATCCTAATCTAAAGTAGTACTAAATTCAGGTTCTGAATACTTTTGTAAAGACTTTTTAGACTTAAAGACTGTAAAAATATGTATGTATGACCAATTTTATTTTTAAGTTTTTGATTTTAATAAATAAGCAAAATATCAAAAAAGAAAAGAAAAAGATGCTTGACTTTGTCATTTTCAGTCATTGAGTGTAGATGAATGAGCCAAAAGCAACTGTACCTATTCGAAATTAAATACAAAATAATACAGTGATTTAAAAGTGTAGGAATACAGTTTGTGTATTTCAAGCATTATAGCTGAAATATTAAAACCATCATGTGAAAATAGGAGAATATTCTGAATATTCAGTCTTGAATATAAAAAATCTTGGATTGGACATATACCAATAATAACTTCCACTTGTGAGTATAGAACAGTGTATGGTTGGTTTTGTACATATTCCCCCTTTTTATTTACTTATGTAGTATTTGTATTATTATTTTATTGTGTAAGTTCCTTTTTTTCTTTAGATATTTATATTTATTTATTTGTGTTGTTTTGTTGTTATCTCTTGGTCGTGGTTTGATGGACATGGGTTCTGCATGGTTTGGGGCAGGAGTTTTGAGTCCTAGTGGTTATATGTGTGTGTTATTATGTCTGGAAATAAATACAGATATTGTTGGGGAAAAAAATAACTTCATGTCTTAATGCAAAGTTCTAAATAAAGTATGTCTCTCAGACTCAGAAGCAGGTGTCAGACTAAACAGATTGAACAGTTGGTTGAGTGTCAAAGTGAGCAGGAGAGGAGATGGTACGGGGATGGTCAGGCAGCAGTGGATGGAGATCTGATGAGGACAGGGGTGATGAGTCGGGGTATACAGAACCTTTATACAGCAGCAGTTTGTTAATGCCCCAGTATGTAACTTCTTTGGCTTTTTATTAGCAAAAATCAAATATTGCTTTCATAAATACGTATTTCACTGAAGTGGAATCACGCCCGCATACAAATGAAAGCTTTCTCGTACCTTAGAATGAGTTGTTACAAGTCGTTACATAAGTGGGCAACGCACCGAACCGAGGCGGCCATGTTGCATCGCCATTTTTTACGTTGAGTGGAAGCGTGACCGTAGGTAACCACGGAAACTCAGCGGAGCTGTCGGCTCGGGGAGAAAGTTTTCCAGGTAGCGCCTGTTAAAACTGTCACCACTGTGTAGTGTGAGGAAGGACGGAGGCACTGGTGTTGCATTCAGGTGCAGTCAGGCAGACGGCCGTCGGCAAACTAACCGGATGTCATTTTACTCCACCAGAGAAAGACGGTAAAACGTGGGTCAGGTGGCGAGTATTATTTATCCTGTTACATGCAGCATCTGTTGTCTGTCTGACGTCTGCCCGATTTCACGTGAATGCAACATCAAGAATACGTTCAGATATGCAACCGCACCGCTAGATGGGGGGAATTCCTACACATTATACCTTTAAAGTGATGGGGAGAAGTGGTAGGAACGAGAACTGTAAAGCCACATACACACACACACACACACACACACACATCAGGGAGAACCATGAAAGCTACAGTAAATCAAACACTGTGCATTTACTTAAAGACGTTACGTGTTCACCATGAAGAGTTTGCGGCTATGTGCTGTAAACAGAACGGTCTGGAACATCTGAGCGCTGAACAGCCTGCCACGTTCAGGCTGAGGCCCAGGAGTTCACCGCTACTAATGAGACTGTGTATTAAAAGGGGTGGGGGGTGTGTGGGGGTGCGTTCCTCATTGTGATTCATTATCCCTGTCACATCTGCAACAGGTTCAAGTCGTTTTAAAAAAGGCTTATAGTCAACACAGAGTCACACGGGGCTGAAAGCAGCTGCTGCAGATTCACATTGTCAGCTGTGTGGCACATCTGGCCACATCCAAGTATCAGAAGATGCTTTTCTTGCATATTAAAAAAAAAGATATTATGGAGGAGCTTGTTTTTTATGATCTTATATGTGTAAAAGTGCATCTTATTAATATAGTATGTGTCCTCGGTTTCCTTTTTAGATCAGTGTTTGTTTGCCGTTCTAACCATCCTCTCCCTCTTCTCCTTGTGTGTTTTCTTCAGACTTGCGGCGGATGACGGCAGGCTTCATGGGCATGGCCGTGGCCATCATCCTCTTCGGCTGGATCATCGGCGTTCTCGGCTGCTGCTGGGACCGAGGCCTTATGCAGTATGTGGCTGGTCTCCTCTTCCTCATGGGAGGTGAGTCACACACACACACACACACACACACACACACACACACACACACACACACACACACACACACACACACACACACACACACACACACACACACACACACACACACACACCGACACACACCGATGATGTTACGGTTTATGGCATAAGCCACTCAGCAGGTTTTAAGCATGTGGAGGAATAGTGTCAAATGCACACAGTTAACATGCAGCATAGAAAGATAGAAGATTTTGAGTTCACTGAACCCAATTACTTCATGCTCATTGCATAATGAACATGACTGAAATGCAAATATAGGGCTATACACACTACCAGTCAAAAGTTTGGACACACCTTCTCACTCAATGGTCTTTCTTTATATGACTTTCTTTCATTGTAGATTCATAGTTAAAGCAGAAGTAAGTGGTCCGGTCGTTTTCGCTAATGCTGTGTTCCAGGCAGGCTTTTGAAATCGTAAATTACAGCTTCAAGTCACAACTTACGACTTTGTAGCGTTCCAGGCAACACACTCGTGTTTTTCCGACCTGTTTTACCGGTGAAAGTCACTATAACGGCCACTCGTAACTTCCGACCGGTGAACTCGTACCAGATCGAACTGGTACGACTTCACGGTCGGAAAAATACGAGTTTCCTTGAACGCACCATAACAGTCCTCGTCCCTACGTCACCACATTCACGGCGTCCCTTGGCTGCACACACAGCCCTGCATGCCGTTCTCTCTCCTCATTGGATAAAAACTGTAGGATACGATAAATGTTTTCTCCTCGGCTCAGAGCAGAGCAGAGTGACTGACAGACCCGTGTTTCGGTCCAAACACTCTATGTAAGTGATTGCTGTCGGAAGATATAACTATTTAAGACTTATATTAACACAAATATATCACTTACTTCTGCTTTAATACATCAAAACTATGAAGGAAACACTATGGAATCACATAGTAAACACAAAAGTGTTAATTAAAACAAAGGTCTAAACACAAAAGTGTTACAAAAGTCTAATCTGTCACCTGACCTAAATCCAGCTGAGATGGTTTGGGCAAAACAGCCAACAAGAGCTCAGCACCTCTGGGAACTCCTTCAAGACTGTTGGAAAACCAGTTCAGGTGACGACCTCATGAAGATGATGACAGAATCAAGTGTGCAAAAAGCTGTTATCAAAGCAAAAGGTGGCTACTTGAAAAAAATCTAAAATCTAAAACACATACTGCTTTGTTTAACACTGTTTTGTTTACTATATCAATCCACAGTGTTCCTTCATAGTTGTGATGTCTTCAGTTTGAATCTACAATGTAGAAAGTCATAAAAATAAAGAAAAATCATTGAATGAGAAGGTGTGTCCAAACGTTTGACTGGTAGTTTATATATATACTGTATATTTAACTATAAACAGATGAGTGACAAATTAAAGGAAACATGTCTGTAAAGTGTTTTATTAGGGTGTTTTACTGGGCTTATGATCCACATCATTTTCATACTCATGTAAAAATGTATAGACACCTGGAAACAAAAAAGCATTAAAAATCACAAGATTGAAGTATTATCATATGAAAATGATTACTTTAAATCAAAGCAGTGAAACTAGATGTTTCCCTCTGTTTTATGTCTTTATGTTCTGCACCTAAACATCTCACTCCCAGAAAGAAAAACTGTGTTTTGACAAAATATAGAACTACTGTCTATAAATACAAAAAATGTATTCATCTAAAGTCCCATTTCATATGTTAAACCACTATAGATAGATGTCAAACAGAAAACCCTGCAAACAGCAGTGTTTATATTTGTGTTCTCATCCGTGCTGATGCTGGTTTAGACTGATGAAAGTGGACTGTATGAGTGTGCATATTCTGCCCCTGCATCCCCCAAGCACACACACACACACACACACACACACACACAACCCTACGTGTCCCACTTTCTGGCAGTGGACATTCGGTAGTAACTCTCCACACACATACACAGTGATGTGATGTGTTGTGCGCTGCACAGCTCTTGCTTGGCAGGAGACGACTGCACACTCAATTATGATCAGTCTTGGATTAGTGCTGTGCCCTACAGTTGTATAATGAACAGGCAATTAAAAAGTCAATTATGTTGCTTGGTAATAAAGGCACAAGAAACAGGCTGGGTCAGTCTGCAGTGGCCAAATCACAGAGAAGCAGCCCACGGGGTCACAGAGCTCCAAAAAAACCAGGCCAAATTTAGAGTCTGCATCACACACACACAGCTCCTACTACACAATCCAGAGGAAAAGATTCATTCAGATGAGATAATGTGGACTGAATATAAAAAAAAAATACTGCAAAAAATAGTCAAGGTAAGGGATGTCAGTGATTTGGAGGTACATCCTCTCCTCTCCTGGGTTTTCTCCCCGAGGTTGTGCTTTGGTCCGTGAAACTGGACTGCGGCCATTTTTTCCCCTGGAAAAAAAACAAACATTTAATTCAAAGACTGTTCGGGGAAAGATCCTGCAGAGAGGATGGAGAGAGAGAGAGAGACACATTTCTCCAATAAATGGACCACAATGCAATGCAGACACGGCAGAGTGATGAAGTGGGGGGGATTATATCAGGCAGCCCGGGCTGTGGAAGTAAAAGTCCTCTTCATTTTATGCAGACGCGCTCATCAGGCAATGATCCACTGGAGTGTTTCCAACAGTCTGATGGACTTTAAAACCTGAGTAGTTGAATCATCAGTCTAAAAAAAGGGAGAAATTCCGTAAAATTATGTTTTAAAGGGCACATACTGTAATGGCATCAGGATCAGAGTTTTTACTGTTCTCTTTCAAGCTCTTTGTTTTATTCTGTGCACAGCTAACTAAACCTCAGTCACAGTGCAACATCATGAATGACTTCAGTAGAAACTGACTGAAGTGTTTGTTGTTGGAACAACGACATATACATTTGCATTTTGAGCAATATATCACATGAGCTAGGGCCATACAGTAGGTAGTCCTAATCTTAAAGGGGTAGATCAACATTTTAGCAAATTTGCCTATTGTCATAATCCCTATAGTCATAGCAGTAGGTTTGTTACCTTTAATTATCAGTGAATGTTGTTTTTAGAACTCATATAATACACAGAAATACACAATCCAACACCAAAATGCTCTTGTGGAGAAGTGTATGTATAATGATTGAACATTATGACACATGAAGCAAGTACTCAAAACTACTTGCGCTTTTGAAATCACTCCGCCCAGCAGCCATGTCTGGAATGTAGTTCCGGCTACGCATTTGCCTCGAAATCAACTCCATCTTGTAATGTTACATGATTATTTCATAGCGTGGTGATTGTGCAGGTCACAACTTGTCCACAAGAGCATTTTGGAGTTGTTGGATTGTGTATTTGATGAGTTTGATGAGGGACAGGGGACCTGTACCATTCACCTCCATTGTGTTCGCCGAGCAGCTAGCGTCTCTGCCCTGCTGATCTCAAAACAACATGCACCGATGATTAAAGGTAATGAACCTACTCCTATAACTATAGGGATAATGGCAATAGGCGAATTTGCCAAAATGTTGAACTATCCCTTTAAGGTCACATAGAACTGACTCTTATGGTTGTACCAGGGACTAACAGGCCAAAACACAACCTGAGTGCCCTGTTTGTCAGCTCAGGTGAACTCAGCCAGTCTTCTCCCACTCTCTGGTGTCTGACCTTTTAATCAGCTCATATTACATAAGACTTCGCCTTCAAAAAGCTTTAAAAAGAGAAAAAAATCTGAAGTGTCACCCTGTGACAGTGACACCAGTTAGTTTCAAGCGTAACCTGACCTTTAAGATTATGGTCTCGGTTAAATACAGGAAAGGTCAGTGCTGACTAAAGCGTGCAGGATGAGACTTGTTCAGCGTTTAACCAAACTGTGCTTCTCTCCTCGGCCGTCATTAGTGTCATGGTCGTCATTAACACCTAGCAATTAATGATGTGCACACACCTATGCATCACCATGACAAATCCTCCGCAGTGCAGGGACGTCGTACATTCCTGGATGGGAATAGGCACAGTCCAAGCAACAGTCAACTTCTAAGTCATCTGCACCTGTAAATATATTTCTCTGAACCTGTCGCCTTTGTGGTGAAGGAGCTGCACAAGTGATCACATGGACAATATTATGTGGACACTATTTTAATGTTTAAGGACTCCTTATGTTACAATGGGACAGTGGAAATCTTCTTTAATCTTTATTGTCCCCAAGGGGCAATTTGGTTTAGAATAGCCATTGGCACAATCAAACACATTGAATAAAACACTGAATGAATTAGTGAAATAAGTAAGAATACATGAAATACAATGAACACACAATGGCAATCTCTACAGCTGAAGGACAACCTCCTTCCAATAGCCAAAACTCTGTGTATAAAGGATCTTTGTATATCTTTTTTTATATCATTTTCCTGTTTTATAAAGTTGAACAACCTTCTCCTGTCTGTGTCAGTTTGTGTGTATATTATCAGGCCAAAACTTTGAGGGTATGTAAACTATTGCTCAGGGCAATCATTATGATACCATGATGATGTTACCGAACCACTAACTCTGAATAAAATATTTTTTTTTGCATAATCAATTATATTTTCTGAAATATGGTCAATATTTCACAAGTTCTGTCAGGGTATGTAAACTTATGAGCACAGCTGTATATAGTACTGTATGTTATGATGGACACTGTCAGGATTTTACCTTGGTTGCTCTTTAACTGTATTAACCCCTTAAAGGGATAGTTCAACATTTTGGCAAATTGGCCCATTGTCATAATCCCTATAGTTTTGTTACCTTTAATTGTCGGTGAAAGCTATTTTTAGAACAGCGGAGCAGAGCTACGCTACGGAGGCTAACGGGATTTCAAACTCATCAAATACACAATCCAACAACTCCAAAACGCTCTCGTGGACAATAACGGAACGTTACCAGACAGAGTTGTTTTCGAGGCAAATGCAGAGACTGCTTGCCGAAAAACTGCCCCTGACGGGAATCCGCATCAGCGGTTTTGTATTAATTTACGTTATGTGCAGGTCACAACTTGTCCACCAGAGCGTTTTGGAGTTGTTGGATTGTGTATTTGATGAGTTTGATGAGGGAAACCAAGAAATCCCATGAGCCTCCGTAGCTTAGCTCTGAGCAGCTCACGGCTCTGCTCCGCCATTCTAAAAATAGCTTGCACCGACAAATAAAGGTAACAAACCTACTGCTAAAACTATAGGGATTATGGCAATGGGCCAATTTGCCAAAATGTTGAGCTATCCATTTAACACCCACTGGCCTGTCGGTTGTAGCTGGGCCCCGTGGACGGGCGAGTGGGTGTTAAAGTTAATAATGATGGCTTTCTTCTTTAACATCTTGTGTCTCTGTCGTTGCAGGAACCTTCTGCATCATTTCCCTCTGCACCTGCGTCGCCGGCATCAACTTCGAGCTCTCCCGTTACCCCCGGTACCTGTACGGCCTGCCGGACGACATCGGCCATGGCTATGGCTGGTCCATGTTCTGCGCCTGGGGAGGCCTGGGCCTCACCCTCATCGCCGGCTTCTTCTGCACCCTGGCCCCCTCCGTCCAGCCCATACCCCGATCCACCTGCCCCAAGTCCCGACAGGAGAACGGCACCGTCTGCTAAAAGAAGACCGCCTGAAGCCACAAAACCAAGACGGATAGAAACAGAAAAAAAAACTGTTCCATGTGTTCATCCATCCGCTCATCTCCAGTCTCTCCTGGTTCCAGACTTTTTTTTCTTTTCTTTTTTCTTTTTTTTTAAGTTTGTGTGTGTTTTAAAATGAGTGTCTTGATGATCTGCTATCATGAAAATAACAGAAAAAAACTGAAGAACTAAAAGAAATATTATCAAAAATTTGAAGTTGTGCTTGTTTTGTTGTTGTGGAGCAGACGATGAATAATGGACCATGACCAAGTTTTCTAAGAGGAAACAGGCAGAGACACCGAAGGACTTAGATTTTGGATGGTGAGCGGTTGTTGCCCAAAAAAAAAAAAAAAAAAGGCTCTAAAGCCTTTAAAGGTGAACGATGATGGCGTGCAACCTGTGCAATGCTTATTGCTTAACTGGTCTAACTGTGACTGTGGAGAACTGAGTGACTCGGCAGTGTTGGAATCAGATCGTTGGAGTCCAGTGGAGATCTTGTGGAGGTTTCTCATGGATCCGTCCTGTTGGGGGATCATTCACAAGGAACTCGAACCTTCAAACATGAAACCATGTGACCATGCTGTGGAGCTGGAGTACAGTACATGTCTAGTGGCCATCTATGAACTCTCAGTATTCCAGCTGCTGTTCTGTTGTTGGGGACAACGTGCGGGTGTTATGTTAGCCAGGAGATCCAGGACCTCCACTGTTGTACATTACTGTACAGAATATACCAGAAGAAGAGACAACCAGGAACTTGTCATGTCGGACCATTTTCATTTTCTTGTGTAGGTGCATTCCAAACCGTCTGATGACCCCCCATTAGCCGTTATAGCATTTTATACATGCATTCCTCTTTTATTCGAAGTGTATTTTCCTTTTTACTGAACCCTTCATGTCGTGGACGAAAATTGTTGACTGAGCCTAACGTTCAGAGCAAATGTCGTGTTTGTTTGACTTTTTTTTTTTTCCATTCTAGTCATAGAGATAAATGTGTGAGCGTGAATGTGCGTATGCGTGGGGAGGGTTTATTTTGCAGTCTCTAAAGAAAAACAGTTGTAAAAAAATAAAACAATCAAAAAAAAAAAAAATCAAGATTATAATAATGACAAAGCGGAGCCCTGCCTTAGGGATGTATAAAGGCAGGAGCTTTGATGAACAGACAGATGTAATGGGGGGAGATGCAGTATCCTGTTTAACCCAAATGACTTCTGCCTTGTCATCTTTTCTGGAGATTCCCAGCAGACGTGGCACATAAGAAGAGTCAGCAGCAGCATGTCAGCTCTCTGCTCCGCTGCCCTGAGTGACTATATGGAAGATTTAAGTAGTTGCATCTGATGAGAACACACACTCTCTGGCTTTTCTTCCTGCAGATCTGTGAAGCTCCACTCTTTCTCAGACTACATGGCTTTTTTTTTTCCTTTTCTCTTTTTTTTTACCACCTACAGCCGGGCTTTCTGCTGAGCCTCCTCTCTCCAACCTCTTTAATCTCTGTTACCCTCCACGCTGTGACTGTACCACTGAGGTTTTTACGTTAAAAAAAAGATGTCACAAAGAGGAAATCGAAGAGGTTGTGTATCTACAAGATTCCTCCAGGTCTCAGCTGCCAATCAGATGTCAGATATTTAAACATAAACTAGCATGGTCACCAACATTTCTATACGCATTAGGCATGATGATGGTGCAGAATTTGAGTGATCAAGCTCCATGATGACAGTATGAAATACTGTAAGGAAGTGACATCACACCCATTGTGAACATTAAAGGGATAGTTCACCCAAAATTTCACTCATTACCTACTCACCCTCATGTCGACTAAGGGCTGGGAGAAGTTTCAGAGTCCTCCGTGGCTTCTCTGAGTTACAGGAGGTCTTGGCGTAGCAGTGCATGTCCTTATGACGGTTGCAAATGGATACCAACTGTCTTCGTAACAAAACGACACACCAAAAAACATCCAAATACCTCCATGCTGCTCGTATGTAATGTCTGTCTTGTATTGAAGCCCCGGAATGCGAAATTGTCCCAAAATAAGTCTATATTTCAAGCTTGTTTTGTAACTGAAGCTTCTCGAAGCTCCCGGTTCGTCCAAATTTGACGAACCGGGAACAGGAGCTTCCGCTACAAAACAGGCTTGAGATATAGACTTATTGAATTTTTTTCGGGACAATTTCGCCTTTCGGGGCTTCAATACAAGACGGACATTACATACGAGCAGCATGGAGGTATTTGGATGTTTTTTGGTGTGTCTTTTTGTTACGAAGACAGTTGGTATCCATTTGCAACCATTATATGGACATGCACTGCTACGCCGAGACCCCCTGTAACTCAGAGAAGCCACAGATAACTCTGAAACTTCTCCCAGCCCTTAGTCGACATGAGGGTGAGTAGATAATGAGTGAAATTTCAATTTTGGGTGAACTATCCCTTTAAAACCGTTCAGGATAATGAATCCAAGTTCAAAACTGATTCAAGATTATTCTAGTTCAATACAACTTAGGACTTGTTTTTGTATTCCAGTTTCTTGACGATCCTGCTTCATGTTATCATGGGATAAGTTAGTTTGTACACATCTGGATATGTTACCTGGAGTACTATGGAACTGATTCTGGTTCAGCCCAGAGGGTGTCAGCCTTTGGATCCAAGTGGGAGATACTGTATGTAAATGTAGGGTTTATCTACTGCCTTTATTCTGATTCACTCCAGTTCACAATGCTTAGATATGTGTCATCAGAACTACTTGTCTTGACTTGACTCAGTCCTATGGGTTCAGACCCCACTCACCCCCACACCCTTCACCCAGTGTGGGATTAGTGGAGGCTGTCACCATTTCTCTAATTTCCCAAAACCAAAAATATCCAACATTCACACTCACCTGAAATCCAGGGCCGTTGTATAGGGGAGAAAGGTGATGATAATTCTAGGGGCCCAGTAGTCTAATCTTAGTATGACTGAATAATTCTGCATAAGACCCTGACTAATACTCATAGTAATGCTGCATTAGCATCAAAACAAGGTAGGCTAAATAAAAAATGATAATAGTCTAAGAAAAAAAGTGGAAAAGTCAGGGGCCCACTTTCTTTCAGGGGGCCCAGAATTCTTAGTAACGGCCCTGCTCAAATCACATGATATCAGAACTGGTTCAGACAACATGTTCATTTTAATTTTAAGTTTTAAGTTTTTCTATTATTACCCAAGCCTTGCAATTGGATAACAAGTAAACACTGCATCCACAGTTGTAAAATGTGAATTGGAGTTGAGCAGAAAGTCATTTCAGGCAAGATGCTTTGTTCTTGTCAGATAACATCTGTACCAGCCGACAGTGCTTGGACTGGGACTGGATCAGATAATCTACATTAACTGTTGGATTGTTGTGCAGCCTGTCTGATCATCTGATTGTTCATGTTTCCTGACTTGTCGGCCTTTGTCGTATCAATGCCGCCGTGTTCCCAGATCTCAGAAACGAACTCCCAGAGCACGATTCCGTCGTGATGTGTCGGATACAGCTGCAAAAATAAGATCCAGGGTGATAAAACCGGAATGATCCTTTAATAACAGGAACTCATACACATATTCTAGTGCCCTTGATGGGTTACAGTTACATCATAATTGTCATACTTATCAATCAACATATCGCTTTATCATTTATGGTTTGCTATGGAATTGGCTGTATCCAAATAACACTATTATAGAATATAGCTAGAAATTAATTATGTCATGTTACAGACAAAAAAAGTAGTTTTATCTCCATATTGAAATCACAGTGACACAGTCTTGTCTTTGTGGGATGTAAAGAAAACTACCGAGGGAAGGGGGAAGAGATTAGACGTCTTTTATCGCACCTTCTTCAGTTAGCGACTGCACCCTCAAAGGGTTCAATGGAAACCAATCATCCCTCTGAACCCGGCCAGACACTTACAACCAGAGACCAAGGTAATGAATGAGTCAGTGCTTTTAATAAAAATGTAATTATAATGTTATCTGGAGACATCAAACATTGCCGTTCTGCTGATCAGAGCATTCGTTTCTCATTATATCGGGATAATCGTGTTCTATTCGAGTCTGTTTTTTTTTCTTTTTTATCATGGAGTGATTCCTGTGAGGCCTCAGAGTGACGGGTCGTCAGCTGTGTGGGTACTGTACTGTAGGCCACCGCGTAATCTTTTAATACAATAACCTCATATAATGTCATAATAAAGTTACCATCATAAATTAACTGTTGAATTTGGCGGTTCCTGAGAAATTTCAAATCGTGACAAGTCTTGAAAAATAAAGATATAAAAAAAAGGATATGGAATAATTATGTTGTCATCACAACATTATGAAACAAGAAATGATCTGTAACTGTAACTGCTGTTGGATTTAATTGATTTATACCACTGTTTACTCCAGAACACACTTCTCTTTACATCAGTGTTATGATATGCAGACATAATGATTTCCACACAACCCATGGCTCATCTATTAAGCATTCAGGTGCAGTGAGGCCAGAGCTTTTTGCTCACATATTTTCTCAGAGACAGATTGTTTGTTTGGACACATGCAAATCAACCTGCAAATACTTTAACTCTCCTGAACATGAAGAGCTGTGCTATTCAAAGCCTTCTCAGCAAAGAGCTAGAAGAGGCACAAAGAGGAAATATCAAGCCATGCATAAAAGCACAAGCAGCTTCATGTACAGTAAGATGGTGCTCCTGGTCATACTTTGAATATATAAACTCAGCCCATACACATATCTGAAAGACCCACCTCAATTAAGCCTGACTGGTCCTGCTGTGTTTTAGACCTGGACCTGACCCGAGACCTCAAGTCATGTACTACAGTAATACACTGACTCATGCCTCTGGCTGACATCCACAGTCTGGATGTGGAAGTGCCATAATGTAATTAGGCCCTGTCTGGCATTAGCAGCTAACTAATTATAGATTATAAACAAATTCCCATTCAAATTTGTGTTAATAGTCAAAAGGGAGTTTCAGCCAGGAAACATGTATAGAGCTGAAATAATGGTTTTTTTTTTTTTTTTTTTTTTAGCCCCTTGAGAAGTCGATTTGGCATTTTGCATTTTGTTCATGTTTGTTTCCCCCCCAGAGCTGAAGTTAATGACTGGAGCTGTTGATTTAAAAGGAAAATAACCATCTATTAAAACTTCACTAATGTTGATCATTTTTAATTTCCTTGAAATCTTGAAATGAAAACCTCTCCTCCAGTAACACTGATGTCTAGTAGTTACAACTGTGGAGGCCTTTTTCATGCATTACCATTTCACTGAGTGAATTAAAACGAGACGAGACAGTATTAGCAGCTTGTTCATGTACATGCACCAACATATATATGTACATATTCACACACGTACAAACACACAGAAACTATCATTTGTATACTGTATATATATGCATACATACACACATAGATACATACATACATAGACATATCGCATAGGCAGCAGAAGTCTACTTTAACATCAACCATGCTATGACCTGTCAGAGGTCCAAGAGGCTCTTCGAACTATCCGAGCGAGCGTGAGGCAGTGTTACCGCGCTCACTGACAAATAGAAATGCTTTTCACGTGTAGTCAAATTCGCTGTCACAACCATTAAAAAGCTGAGTTAGCAGGGAAGCACACGGGCAAGGGCTTATAGTATGTCAGAATATGGACATCTAGAAATAGCTCAGACCGACAGACTGAACCATGACTCACCCAGCGGCGGCAAGACTTCTCTCCCAGGCAACTAATAAGGCCAACAGCTTTGACAGAGCGAACTGAAAACCTCATCGTTTCTGAGCTATATACCGCACCAGGAGAGGACGGACAGACGGACGGACGGACAGACTGGAGCTGAAGAGGTTTTTAGGACAGAGATACTGCAACTTCCATATGTGGACAGATATTTCTAACAAGAACTGATCTATCAACCTTTAACATCAGTAATGTGTCTGTTGAGTAAAACATAAAAATAGGAGAAAAAAAGGAAATGTTCAACTGTGGAATGTAAAATCACAACAAAATAAATCTCATCGGTGTGTTTACTAATGCTTGTTGGTTGTCGTCAATGTTGGAATGTGTGAGGTAAGAGAGAAGGAGACAATGCAGGAGATTTAGAGAGTTGGTGAGGTGAATCAACTGTAGATAAATGATGCTCAAGTATCATCCCAGAGTGGTTTACATGGCAACAAGATAAGTTTCCTGCAGTACCACTATGGGCATTGATACTGTAGGTAACCTTCAGATGCACAATGAATAAGGGTTCTCAAACAACTTAAAAGGTTAAACTGAGTGATTCTCTGAATTCGGTGCAGTCTGAATCCTTCAGGTTTCAAATAAAGTAAAATAATGTTTGCATTTAAAGCCATAAATTGATAGATCCATGTGTCGTTAGATTATAGAACACAAAAAAACAATTGAAATCTGTTTAGGAGTAGATGACAGCCAAATATGTATGTCCCCATTGACCATAATCACTTTTTCATTGAATTTAAAACAAATAAAAATTTCAAAAAAACTAAACTTTTTTTTTTTGGTTAATACAATAATATTCCTGACTACTTTAACCAAAACAATACAACAATCTGAAGATCGTATTTAATCTGTCATTCCTGAAGTTGCCAACCACTTAACCTTATATCATGTCACTTTCCGATACCGAGTCACTGTAGCATCAAGGAGGTAGCACCGCCAAGAGGGTGTATTGAACCTCTTGTAAATGCTATTATGGATGGCGCCCTTGGCAATACTGATAAATAACCAGCTGTTAATACTAATGATGGCTATGTCAATTGTCAATTGCTATCAATTGACAATAAGAGACAATTAAACAGAAAGATTTATTACCAATGTCTCTGTAACATACAGTGCCACATAAAAGTATTTGCCCTCTTTCTAATTCTTACTTTACTTTTTACTGCATATTTGCAACTTATTGTAATAATTTAATTTGTATTTATCTTAGTGGGCTGGCACGGGACCAGGGCATCGCAATTTCGTTCATCCCATGTTTTTAACATGTCTTGTATGACAATAAAGAGACCTTTGACCTTTGACCTTCAACTGTTTAAGATCAACAAAAATGTTTTAATATCAGACAAAGATAACCCAAGTAAATATAAAATGCAGTTTTTAAATGATTATTTTATTTATTACGGGAAAAAGGCTATCCAAACCTACCTGGCCCTATGTGAAAAAAGTAATTTTGTCTGAATTTTGAACTAGCTAATGAGCTATTGTTTAAGTTTTTAGTAAAATAAGCTTCCTTTAAGAGAGTTTTAGTCATTTAGGCATTTACATGTCACAAGGTTATGCATATAGCGAAGCCACTTCTTAAGAGCAGGTACGATGCTAACTGGTTAGCATGTAAACTCACAAATACGTTAGGATAAGTATCAATATTAAAACTAACAAACCTTTTTAGATCCCCACACACATTAAAGTTGGCATTGGCCGCCCACTAAAAGCTGCAACATGCTGCCTAATGAAGTCAATTAGCATCTATATACCAGGGTTGAGATCAATAGCTTGATCGGCCAATTAACAAAGAGGACAAGTCATTTGTGTTATTGAAAAAGGGGGTGGGGGTGTCACACTTGTATTGAACGTGAGTATGCCTTTACCAGGAACAGTACAAGCAGTTAATTTCTTCTTGACATTATCTGCAAGCTGCTTCCTCCTCAGCAAGATAAAGCTAATTGGTCCACATTGGAAGCACTTGAGGTTTTACAGGAAATGTGACCCGAGTGGGAAACCATCAGAGCTTTTTCAGACGCCGGTTCTGAGAGGCCACATGTCGCCAAATGGGCTGGAAAACCACTTCCTACATGAATGGAGAACAGATTCATACCGGAGGGTTCACCATGCAGTGAAACCTGATTCAGAGGGTTTTTATCTCCACAGGCTTGATTAGCTGGCTTGTTTAAACTGACACAGAGAAGAGGTTTTCAAAAATAAAGGACCAAAACCCAGGACACTTTAAATTTGTCTTTTTATTTCATAATTAGTTTCCAGGTTTAAAGGTGTGATTCTCCTCAGCTCTTTGTTTAAGATTAAGTTTAAGCAGTGTGAAAAACATGTTAGACTGCATCAGTGTCTTCATCCGTAACAATACTGTTGAACAATGAACGTTGCCAGGACCTTACATAAAGATACTATTGAAAACCATTGAAATTTGAAGCTTTTGGATGATAAATGGGTACATAGCGTACACCTCGTGTTACTGATGGTTTGAGTTGGTCTGTTGCTCCGCTATCCCCTGCACACACGGCCTGCAAAGACTCAAACTGTGAAAAAAAACAAGAAAGTGTAAATGGAAAAATGTCACCAGCCCTTTCAGGATTCCTGTGAGAGTAGCTGTTTAATTCATGAGCGTTTCACACTGTAGCCCAGTCCAATTAAGAACTGCATTGTTTGTTTGTGTAGCGAGCGGTCAAATAGTATTTTTTTTTCTGCTGACAGCATGAAAAACTAGAATACTAAAAAAGAATGTTTTTTTTTTTCATTTTCATTTTTCAAAACATAAACAAGAATACGGCCTGATTTCTCAATATGATTTACATCCAGGAAACCAAAATATAAGCAAGAGCAGAACCCTACGAGTGTCATGTTGTGCTATTATATCATACTGATTGCATACACTGGCATTACAAATCCTTTATAATGAATAACAGAATGTGGTTGGTGAAGCTATGAGGCAAATAAGGGAAACCAGACCGTTATATATATGTATGAAGGAATTTGTGCTCCAGAAAGTACTACAAATACTACAAAGCGAAGTTCCCTTACCATGTGCAGCCATGTCACATCAAAGAGTGTTGATTGACTAATTGATAGAATAATAATGGCTTGGCTTGACTTTGATGAAATCCCAGTATGAAGACCGTCTCCCCTGCTGGAGCTGGTTTCACACCTCTGAACCTGCAGAGGTCAACAGTGTCCATACTGAGCAGCCGATCAACACCTCTGATGAGCTATTATAGATGTTTTGACTGATTTAAATGGACTACTTGCATGGACGTGACTCCACTTTAAAATACAGACCTAATGGGGCCTGAGGATTAAAAGGAGACCGGGCTGCAGAACCTTTTGTCCAAATTATTTTTACATCATTATCTCCTGATCGGTCTGCACTGTCGTCTTCTCTGCTCAAAAGGAAATTAAGTAGTGTGTTAGCAGAAGGTTTGTCTCGCCAATCCCATCAGACCACCAAACCCTCTTCACCCATCCTCTCCAATGCCATTCAGCTTCACTTTCATATAGTCTATCCAGTGTGGTATTGGTACTGCAAATGACCTAAATGCGATGATTGTCATGGTCCTAACATAATAGTAACATCCACCAGCAGCATCTGGCATAATACCTCACCTGCCTGAGAATTAAAGGGATAGTTCAACATTTTGGCAAATTGGCCCATTGCCATAATCCCTTAGTTTTAAGAGTAGGTTCATTACCTTTAATTGTCGGTGCAAGCTATTTTTAGAACGGTGGAGCAGAGCCGCGAGCTGCTCAGAGTTACGCTACGGAGGCTAATGGAATTTTCCCTCATCAAACTCATCAAATACACAATCCAACAACTCCAACTTCACCACGAGATAATAACGGAACGTTACGAGACTTAGTTGTTTTCGAGGTAAAGGCAGAGACTGCTTGCCGAAAAACTGCGCCCGACGGGAACGCGCATCAGCGGCTTTGCATGAATTTACCTTGAAAACAACTCTGTCTTGTAACGTTCCGTTATTATCTCATAGCGTGGTGAATATGCAGGTCACAACTTGTCCACCAGAGCGTTGTGGAGTTGTTGGATTATGTATTTGATGAGTTTGATGAGGGAAACCAAAAAATCCCATTAGCCTCTGTAGTGTAGCTCTGAGCAGCTAGCGGCTCTGCTCCGCCGTTCTAAAAATAGCTTGCACCGACAATTAAAGGTAACAAACCTACTCCTAAAACTATAGGGATTATGGCAATGGGCCAATTTGCCAAAATGTTGAACAATCCCTTTAACACTCAACTGTTTGTGGTCCAGATCAGTTGAGCAGGATGATCCAGCCAAGAGACCACACGGAGACTCAGGTTAGTGTGTCTCTAAATGGTTCTAAGCTGTATTTGTTACATTATCATAAACCACAAGTCAGATATGACATGTGACTGTAGCTCGGAGTGCTGTGTTAGTGGTAAGTAGTTACTACTCACATAGAAAATATCAAGTAGTCAGTATAATTTTGGTTTCCCGACTGTAAATCACATTGAGGGATATTAAGGTTGTGTTCTCGTTTCTCCTGCTGTCGGAGGAAACTGTTTGATTCCATCTACACGTCTTGGTTTTTCGAACACGAGCCCCAAAAGGGAGGATTTTAAGTTGCTTTCTTGTTCCTGTGTTCTGCTGGCAAAACAAAACAAAACCAAAAAAAAAAAAAAACTGAATGGGTGTTTTCTTTCATTTCCCCCTGCCGTCATCGTAGTGGTGAAATCAAACAGTTTTTAAACGCACGGGGACCCGTCGCTCACACGGTGGAGGCTCTGAGCTGTCACGTCAATCTGCAGCCACGGGCGAGGTCTCTGAAGACGGCTGACAGTGAGCTAAAACTACTCTGAGCCCAGACACTTCACATCCCGATGCAGATGTCTGTGTCGACTCTGTGATACAGAGGGGTCGGACGACGCATCTCCTGGGGCAACGGGGTGATTCACTCGGCATCCACGTGGACGCACGACGCTTCCTGTTTTTTTTTTTTGCCTTCGAAAACAAACAGCACAAACAGACTAAAACTATTTCACTGCTCTGTGAAAAGCAAAGTGCTCCTTAAACACAAATCATCGTTAATGTCTTCTTTGTCTGCTACTGTGTGTAACCCACTGTGTATGTAGACACAAGCTTCTGTGTGAATATATATATATATATAGATCAAAGATACGGCTTTGCTTTCCTGTGATCCACTGAAGAGACCATTGGACTGGTTTAACATTGCAATTCAGCTGTCAAAATCATAGCGAACGATTCGACGATCAAACGCAGCAGAACATAAAAAATGTGATCTATTTTACTCCACATATTCCCCTTTGTAAAAGCCGGTGTGTGCAGTGGCCACAGTGCAAATTTCATAAGTAGCAGTTGGGTTGTGTTATGCTAATGGAAGCTAATAAAGCCTTGAGCCCTGAGCCTTTGGCCTCAAGCTGAAATGAGAGGTGGGCTACAGAGACATTAGCATTAACACTTGATTTTTTTTATTCTCCATCTTCTGACCCAGACTCAGACTGAATGAACAGACTTCTCGAGAAGTGTCCTCGAACGCGTCTCGGCTGTTTTTATTGCCCAGCATCTCTAAATCGCACCTTTTCAACATGATTTGCTGTGATTGACCTTGCCATTACAAAAAAAAAACAAACTTTTCAACCATTAGAAACTGCCTCAGATTCTTATCCTGAAAATGTTTTTCTCTTTTTGTCATGATCACTTTCAGACAAGTGCGGCCGGGGGGGTCGCTGGCCTAGACCAACTCCAGCAACCGATCAGAAACCAAGATGAGAAACACACGAGCTTTGAATCTCTGGAGGAGGACATTTTTAAATATTATATTATCTGATTAGTCGTTAATAGTTGTACTCTTTATCTGCTGATTCAGTGTGGTTCAATATGGTAATGTGTGTGTGTGTGTGTGTGTGTGTGTGTGTGTTAATAGTCCCTAGTGGCGGTCGATTGCTGCGCTCTGTCGCAGGTCCGTCTGGGTCTGTGTGGGGGGTCTGAAGGCCGTCTGGAAGCCTGGCGGCGGAGAGTGGAACTGGCCGGCGGGGGCTGGGTAGTGCGCCCAGACGGCTCTGTAGGGGGGGTGCTGGCCCCCGAAGGCGCCTTTTTGCAAAGCAGGGCCGGACGGGGCGTCCATTTCTGTGAGCGTCTGCAAGGACTTGAGCCAGTGTGGGGGATTGTCGTCTTGAAGAGAGTCCAGACCGTTGCCGCTGGAGGCCGGGATCCCTGCAGAGGACAAGACGGGGGGGGGGAGAAAAAAAAAACTTCACTCAAATGCAGCTGTTTAAAGCTGAATCATTAAAAAAATAAGAAGATTCTATTTCCATGCCTAAATGCTCCATTTGCCATATTTAACAATTACTGGGATGCTTTGGGTTTTGCTATTTTATTATTCCTCACAAACAAGATTAGAAAAATCAGTAATGTAGAACGATGACATCCAGAGAGAAACGTGTGACATTAGAGGAGCGCTCCATTGATTCAGCGCTGCACTCTCATTACATTAAGAGAGAATCAAAATCAATGCAGCAGAACAGAGATGTCGTCTTTTTATTTCACACTTTCTTCTCCTTCCTTGTCAAAACTGGAAGCCTACATTACCCACAAAGCAAATTTTCAGACGTTTGTCCTACTAACTTATCCGATGCTGAACTGAAGCGTCATCACTCAGTTTCCCCCTGTAGATACAAACAGCAGCAGTTCTGCAGTGCTGTGTCATTTGTAGACCTGTTTCTGCACAGACAATTACACTAGTTGTTGTTCTTGTTTTGCTGTGTCGGCCTTCTTCTTCTTCCCAGAGGAATCACACGTCCAGTATCTTTTTTTTTTTTTTACCTTTGGTATCTACCGTACTGTAAACAACAACTGTCGTATTTTGAGAATTTTGGCTTTGAGGTATCAGCTCTAACGTTCCTCCTCCACAACACCTGTACACTGTATGACTTCTAAAATCACTCACTGAGCATTTTACTAACAACACCTGTACTTCTGCTTACTCATGCAATAATCCAATCAGCCCATCCTGTGGCAGCAGTGCATAAAATCAACAAGATATATACGCTACAGAGGCTTCCCTCATCAAACTCATCAAATACACAATCCAACAACTCCAAAACGCTCTCATGGACAAGTTGTGACCTGCACATTCACCACGTTATGAGATAATAACAGAACGTTACCAGACAGAGTTGTTTTGAGGCAAATGCAGAGACTGCTTGCCGAAAAACTGCCCCTGACGGGAACGCGCATCAGCGGTTTTCCATGATAGCGTGGTGAATGTGCAGGTCACAACTTGTCCACCAGAGCGTTTTGGAGTTGTTAGATTGTGTATTTGATGAGTTTGATGAGGGAAACCAAGAAATCCCATTAGCCTAGCTCTGAGCAGCTCACGGCTCTGCTCCACCGTTCTAAAAATAGCTTGCACCAACAATTAAAGGTAACGAACCTACTCCTAAAACTAAAGGGATTATGGCAATGGGCGAATTTGCCAAAATGTTGAACTACCCCTTTAAGTTGCAGGTGGAGATGCACTTAAAAGCAGGTGTGAGGTGATGACACATGTAAATGTCATGTCTGTCCAGTCCTCTCAACACCATCTCTCCAGAAATCCTCCAGCTCCCTGCTCCCCACCTCCACCAGTCAGTGCATCACCTGCTTCCTCACAGATGGGGAGCAGCAGTTGAGCCCTTCCTCCCCCTCCTTCCTCCCCCTCCTTCCTCCCCCTCCTTCCTCCAGCACCTGGACAGTCAGCACAGTCACTCCTCGGGGGGAGGCCTGCTCTCCCCATCACTCATTTCCCTTCGCTGCACATCAGAAGACCTGTTTGCTACACTCCTGATTTCCTGACTTTCACCGTCGACGGCGGTGGGTGTGCGTGCAGATGTGAGGATGAACAGCTGGCCTCTCTGTGGTCACAACAACCAACCTGACCCTGAACACGCCCAAAACTGTGGAGATGGAAGTGGACGCCTTGTGACCAGTTGAGAAAAGGCGTCTTTTACACTAACGAGTAATAAAAAAAGTTACTGTCTCCGCCGTTATAATGCTGTTACTGACAATAAAATGCGCCGTTACTTGACTCAAGAAGTCCTGTCACAAAATAATACACCTGTTCAAGTGTAATTTCTATACACATTCTTTTTCAGTCCATCAACTAGTCAGAAAAAAGACATTTATCTGGAACTAGACAACTCGCTCAGTATTCCTCCGCACAGACTCTGCGACAGTGTTACAGAGCCTGCCTGTCTGAGGTTTAAATAGGGCAAGCCTTCATAAAAAAGCTGAGTAACAATGTTCAGATCATGTGCACCTGATGTTTTTCATCTGTGTCAAATTTTAGCCAGTTTAAGTGGGAATAAATGTTCACATTACTGACATTTTTAAAAGTATTTTCTTCAATTGTTTAGTTATATTTATAATATCCATGTGTCCAAATATGTAAAAAACAAAAACAAAAACAAAAAACATGGGCTTTCATAGGGTGCCTTAAGTTTTTCACATGACTGTATCTGTGTGTGTGTTCTCAAAGACCAAGCCTTGGACCTTAAATTACAGCTCAAGTTGAATGGAAGCAAAGTGCAAGTTGAAGCCTCTGCCTTTGAACATGGATCCATTTTAATGATGAGAAGGCATGTCCTATGTTTTCTGTACCTACAGGTAACTCGTCTTTATACAGTAAATGTAAATGAATCCTGTCCTCTCGGTACTCATCTAATCTTCTGGAAATGTAATACTGTAGCTCTCTGACAAAACAAAAACAAAACAAAACATGAATCATCTGACAAAGACATGTGACCACAGGCCTTTGGCTGCTATTAATACAGTACATGGAATAAGGCCTCATCATGCTAATGACATTCAGTGGTAACCTCGTCACTAAACATGGTGTCTGGTCAGGGGAAGTGATGCAGGACACTCTAGTCTTGTCGGGTCTGACACATGACAGATGGAGACAGTTTACTATTCAAAGCCATTCATAATAACCATGAAATCATAGGGATGTCACGATTATAGATTTTCTTGGTACGATTGTTGTCAGAGAAATAATCACGGTATTACGGCTATCACGATTATTATGTAGTTATCAATTTCACAATAATAATGTGTAAAATCAAATATAGTCAAAGTATAATTACATGACTAAATATTTACACTGAATATTTTAAGTATCATATCATATTATATTAAAATATGACTAATTATTAATCCCCCAGGGGAAGTGTTTGAAATATTCAAGTCATTAATTGTCATCTATACCAAATGTTTAAGTTAATTTTAATCATTTTTTAAAAATTACAAATAACACTCTAGCAATTAAATTCCTACCAATTCAATGTTATGTAAATGGACCAGTATCTGTGCATTTACCTTTACTTTGGTCCACATCTGCTGATACGGTTCCGACATAATCTTTTTTGGAAAGTGGCAGTATTTAACTCATTGAGTGCCGCGCTCCTTTCCAAAGTTTTAGTCAAGTGTACCGGCAATTTAGACCATTTTTGACGATTTTTGTAGAGCCACTGTGTATTCTATATTATTGCCACCAACACATACTGTGGCTCAATTGAAAGGTTTAACTTAATGCTTCAAGTGGCCACAAACCGTTTGTTTCTACGTGCCTCTGTTCCTGAGTAAACTCAAGCTAAACATGGCTGGGTTTCACCAAAATCCCTCCTTTTTTTCTAGAAAAGGAGATAGAGCGTCTTTTATGAAAGGTGCGCTGTTTGTGTCTGTCGCTCTTCTCACACTCGCATTTCTGGATCAAAGGGCTCGTATAAGATAAATATATACAACAGTTGTTGTTCTATTCACAAAACCACCATCGGGGGCGGGGGGGGCGCCACTAAACAACAATAACACAGACGCACCGTGCCGTGTCACAGCTTCTCCCCGCGGAGCGTGAGGGTCAGTCAGCCACCGCGGCTCGGGAAGACCGGTCTCGCCGGTGGTCGCGGTCCTTCTGTGGTACGGGTCGGTGATGCCGGTCTGCTTTGGCCCAGAGACCATCAGATTTTACCGCGGGAGGACTTTGGGGAGGACACGGTGTTGCTCCAGCTGAAGACCGGGCGGACTGTCGCTGAGAGCTTCCTGTTTCTGCTCCGAGCAGCTCGAGCAGCTGGAGCAGCAGCGCAGGTGAGAGCGGAGCAGCTGCACTGCATCTGCATGCAGAACTCGTTTGCAGAAGCCGAGTTATGATAAAAACTTCCAGATCATGAGCTGTCATGTGACTTTGATCGTCATCTATTTCAGTTCTCCTCATCGTAGAGTCCCCAAATTTACATATAATGTGTATTAAAGTGTCTATTTTCATCATTTAAAAAAAAAGCAAAAAACGTAAAATTACGTTTTTGGCACTCAACGCATGGGAACGAAAAATGAGAAATTACGTGGTTGGCACTCAATGAGTTAAGAATCTTTACGATTAATTAATTGTGGCTTTTAATACCGCAATTAATAGTGAAAACAAGTAATTGTGACATCCCTATATGGTTTAATAGTTGATTACTGTGGTAGTGAAGTGTACCTGTGATGATGGCCGGGTCCATCCAGCTGGCTGTGCCTTCCCAACGGAGGCTGTGAGGAACGCTCCCATAAAGCCCCGGCGCCCCAGTGTGGTTGATGCTGGACGAGGAGGATGAGGAGGAGGAAGAGGAGGAGGATGACGATGAGGAGGATGAAGAGTTGGGGAGACCCCCGAAATTGATGTTGATGTTGGGTAACAGCGCTCTGAGGCCGTCCTGCCACTCCTTCACGTTTATACCCTCGACGCGGCCGCTGTGTTCTGCATGGAGACAGAGAAAGGAGGCAAAATGTGGAAGAGAAGGTTAACTCATGTTGTGGTAGTTACATATTCTCATCTAATGTACTGTAATGTTAAGAAATCAATGCAAAAGTCAAGTTTCCATCACTGTGTTGTGAAAACCATCTTGGTTTATGGGACATAAATACATGAATAACGGTTTCTTCAAAGGAAACAGTCATCATTATCTCATGCTGTCTGTTGTTTATACTTGTTTAGGTCAGTGTGTTCAGTGGACTGTGGATGAACTGTTCTGGTTTCATTTGAGCATTTTGAATGTGTAATGAATTGTTGAACTGAGCTGCAAGTCACTACAGAACTCTAAGAAGAGTTTTTTTTCCAGGACAAGACCATAATTAATTTATATCCCAAAGACTGGTAGTTTCTCCCAGTGTTTGAGTGTCCACTGTTACTTCTGATGACAGATTTGATGTTCATGCTCCTGATGAGGTCAGTTTTCTTTTTTTTCAAATCTTCCCTAAACCCTGCCTTGTACCATTTTAAGTTACAGGTGAGATTTACCAAGATAAAGCAGTGGGCTACAGTTATTCATTGACATTGATATATTTATAAATATTTGACATATTTATTTTTGACATTTTACCTTTAATTGAAAGGCGTTGTGCAGAGGGACAAGAAAGTGGGGAGAGGGACTGGTTAAGTGACACGCAGTTCAGATCGGCACAGACGGGAATCAATCCAGTGATCACTGCATTGGGCAATGCCAACATGGGACATGCTCTTAAAGGGATATTTCAACATTTTGGCAAATTGGCCCATTGCCATAATCCCTATAGTTTTAGAGTAGGTTTGTTACCTTTAATTGTCGGTGCAAGCTATTTTTAAAATGGCGGAGCAGAGCTGCTCAGAGCTACGCTACGGAGGCTAATGGGATTTCTTGGTTTCCCTCATCAAACTCATCAAATACACAATCCAACAACTCCAAAACGCTCTGGTGGACAAGTTGTGACCTGCACATTCACCACGCTATGAGATAATAACGGAACGTTACAAGACAGAGTTGTTTTCGAGGCAAATGCAGAGACTGCTTGCCGAAAAACTGCCCCCGACAGGAACGCGCATCAGTGGTTTTGCATGAATTTACCTCGAAAACAACTCTGTGTGGTAACGTTGTGTTATTATCTCATAGCGTGGTGAATGTGCAGGTCACAACTTGTCCACCGGAGCGTTTTGGAGTTGTTGGATTGTGTATTTGATGAGGGAAACCAAGAAATCCCATTAGCCTCTGTAGCGTAGCTCTGAGCAACTTGCGGCTCTGCTCCGCGCCATTCTAAAAACAACATGCACTGACAATTAAAGGTTACGAACCTACTCCTGAGACCATAGGGATTATAGCAATGGGCCAATTTGCCAAAACGTTAAACTATCCCTTTAACCACTGGACAACAGACCACCCCTGGCTAGAGTTCATGGTGTGTCCCTAAGAAAACAAAGACTCAGAGCCTCCTCTCTTCTACTTAGTTTGACTAAAATGGATGTATATAGAAGAGAAAAAATAAAATAAAATAAATAAAATGGATGTATGAAACTCAAACCAAGGATCATCAGCCCTGTGGTTGGTCTGCAGTGCATTTTCACCAAGAACAAGACTGCAGCAGTTTGACTGACAGCTCTGACACCAGCCTGAACAAAGAAACGGACAAACACACCAGAGCAGACCAAAAAGCAGCTCAGGTGTGAAACGGCTTCAATTGCAAATGTAAAAAAACAAAAAAAACAACCAACGTCATGTGGACTATTTCAAGTGCTGCTGGCAGACGACTGCGGTGCTGGTGGTGAAAGTGAACAAGTGGGCCGTTGGTGTGTGAACACGGCCTCTTCATTTCACAATCTGACAACACAGCTCGAGGAAATCCGACGAGGGAAGAATTAACAGCTTTGCGTGATCTACTCTGAATTTTAAAAATCTAAAGCCTTAAAGTTTGGAGGGTAGTGGGAGTGGGGGGGCACGGCCACAAAAGCCTGTAACACAGAATGACATGACATTTTGCCACAAAGTGACAGGCTGGTTGGCTACGGTGACAGATTTAGAGCCAGTGGAAAAGATTCAGTACTGATATGAAAAAGCATGCATTTATTCAATACCTTGACTCTATCAATACTAAATAAGTTGTTAAAAAAGTAACAAAAGAAAAGTTCCTGAATGCTGAATGTCATCTACAACATTAGAAGATGCCTAATTTCATTTGTCCAAAATGATTACTGCTGTTCAAAATTAAATGAGCCATCATTGATCAATACTTAGAATTCATAAAATGTGCTGAAACAATCTATTTCCTGGATTTCTGTGCCTCACAAATGGAGCCAGGTAAGTCTGATCTGAGATCTGATCTAAGGACAGGAGCGGCTGCAGCACTGGGTTAATTACCCATCTGCCATATTTGCTCCAGCAGCCCAAAAGGAGGACGTAAAGGCAGCGCTGTGGCTGCGAGTCGGATTCATTTAGAGCTCTGTCTGATGAGACAGCAGGCCTCACCGCCAAGACAGGATTTCCAGTTACCATGGTTCTGTGAATGCTAAATACTAACGAGACAAGATGAATGTTAGTTGACTAAGCCCTCACAGCTGGCTTCCTATAAGACTGTTGGACAGAGGAGACGTGGAAATGCTATGACGCATTATTTATAAGAGCAGGTCTGAATAAGATTCTATCGATGATGTGGTGGGAAGTAACCGAGTTCATAAAGTACAATTCAAAGGTACTTTATAACTATTATTTCCATTTTATGCTACTTAATATTTCCATTCCACTAGACAGAGGGAAATATTTTACTTTCTGCTGCATTACATCTATTAAACAGCTTTCATTTTCAGATTACACAATAGATAAGACCTTTCAAATCCAACACTTTGCTAATGACTAAAGTAAAGGTCACATTTCAGGTGAGCACGAATTGTTAAGACATCTGTCCAGGACCATTAGTGATTTTTTTTCTTTCTATAAACTTCTCACAATAAATGTTTGAATGATTCAATATCTCTCTGAAAATCAAAGTGAAGTCCAGAGACTGAAAAAGAACATTAATGGATCAGACCTTTGTTTCATTCTTCTTTCCTCTCCCGTTAATGTTCTGACTCTTTGTTTCTAACTGTATATAGACTATATAAACACAGTTTATAATAGTAGCTCTATTTCCAGCAGCTACAACAGTGACAGGCTGCTGGTGACACACTGATGCTTCAGTGTTTAACAGCCAGTGATGTTAGAGGAACCAACCTAGTACTTTTATTTCCACACTTTAACTAGGGGTGTCATGTATGGGCAAGAATCTGGTGATACGTATCGTATCACAGATACAGGGGCAACGATGCAATATATTGCGATATATTGCGATATTATGAGCAAGATGATATATTGCCATTTTTTCCTTATTTGACTGTGCCAAGTTATGTGATGAGCCACAGACCTCAGATCTGTGCTCTCTGAGATCTCCTTGTTTCTTTGGAGCAGAGGAGTGGATGGCTGAATGACTGCTGCCAACCAGCAGCAGGGATTAAAGCTTCAGTTGGTAACAATTATTCAGTCATATTTGCTGGAACTGTCACTATATTCTGATGGTCAAACATTAAATTAGTAATTAAGTAAATAAAATCCAACTCCTCTGGCTCCACCTACAGCCTGGAATCGTATTTGCCAAAATCCAACAAAAATCTTTTGACAGATTTTTTTTCAATCAAATTTTGATTGGGAAAGTGATTATGTTGTCATTTTCCTGGAAAATTGAGCGATTCCGCCTCCAAAGCGTTTTGGAGTTGTTGGATTGTGTATTTGATGAGTTTGATGAGGGAAACCAAGAAATCCCATAATGAGCCTCCGTAGCGTAGCTCTGAGCAGCCCACGGCTCCGCTCCGCCGATCTAAAAATAGCTTGCACCGACAATTAAAGATAACAAACCTACTCCTAAAACTATAGTGATTATGGCAATCGGCGAATTTGCCAAAATGTTGAACTATCCCTTTAATAAAAAAATTGATGCAGTGCTTTTGAATATTGATACAGTACTGCAAAACGAAATATTGCGATATTTCAGTGTATCTATATTTTCTTACATCCCCTTTAGCTACCCTTTGCTGCTTCTACTTGTAGTGAAGTTGGCCTTTTCATGCAGGACTTCTGGGTATTTTACACTGCTGTATGTAAAGAATACAAACACTTCTTCCAGCACTGATTATATTGAGCCTTTCAATTAAATACTGCAAAGCAGTAACCCCCCTGAACATCAGTGATTAAGAAGAAACAATCCTCCCTCAGTATTCCCCTGTGATCCTTGCTTAGCCCTCACCATGCCCCTTTTTTCATTTTAATCAGCCTGTCAGCCAGGGAAGCATGACTGGCATTAACATCATCACCTATGTTGCCATTTGCATCCCCAGATAAACAAGTGCTGCCATGTTTAATTCATGAGAACGAGATCTGTCTTCAGAATCCGTTTTAATCAAGTTATCCAGTAGCACTCCTTCACAGGGATGAATTATTTACCAGTGAATTAGCCGATATCTTTTATGACTGCAATCAGAGTGGGGTTGTCTGCCGGGTGGAGCCTCGTGTTCCTCAGCTAGTTTGTTTTTAACAACCATTACCTTATGTAGAAACACTGCTAATTTCTGACATATAATGAGATCAGAAATGGTCGACAATCCCGGCCTAAGAGAGAAGAAGCCGCTTAATTTCATTATCCTATGTTAACAGGCCCGTCCACTTCATTTGTCCTGCAGCAGGAAGCCGCCGCCGCCGCCGCCGCCACCAAGGAGCAAAGAAGCATAACAAGTCTTATAAAAAAAAAATAAAAAAGCTCCTTTCAAGATTGGCACATCGCATTATTATGTAGTATTCCCCATCTGCGTGGCTGCCAGTCCTGGATGCTACTGTGAATTAGGCTGACATTTACAGCTCTTGCAGTGGATTTGGGAAAGTTAACACTCCAGCAGCCACAGCTTAATGCATCACACTCGCCGCCGAGTCAAAATTAAACGTACTCTATATAACAAAATAGCTGTAAACTTACATTTCTCCTGATAAATGGGTTTAGTTTTCCTGAAGGTTATTGTACAAACCTCCACAGTTTACATTAATTAGCTCGCTAGATACGGCTCATAACCGCCCCAATGAATCTCTGCCCCCCATTACACTACTGCAATAACTGTGAAGCAGACTTTGCATTGTTGCAGCTCTCACACAACTTTCCATCCATCCCTGTTTACTGCCCCGACCCCTATCTCCCTTTTGCACACAGAAGATGGACTTGAATATTGCACCGCTGCACAGCTGGGTCTGCAACAGCTATTACTGTTGTTGTTGATGTGCTAAACAGTACACAGTATGGAGACATTTTTGATATCTGGGAGGCACTTCTGCACTTTTTAATACTCAAGTTATGCCAGACCCGAGATGCTTAAACGATCAATCTCGTTACTATTTTATAACTGTGTTATTATAACAGTGACAGTAAAGTATTGAATTGAATTGAACAGAATTAAAACGTACTAGTGAAGCTTGCAGAGGCAAAGTCATATGCTAACACATGAGAAGCTGCTTCTGTTTGAAGTCAAAATGACCACCATGCATTATGATTAGGGGTGGGAGAAAAAATCGATTCACATACAGTTAAGGTCAAAATTATTAGCCCCCATGCAACTTTTTAACATTTCCCTAAAATAATGCCCAATGTTAGCAATATTCATAAAATTTTATTTAGTAAATCATTCATCAATGATATGACCCCATTTTGGTACACTTTGGAATGTGAAATAAATATTCAAGATTTATTTATGAACAATTTGGTAAAAATTGAGATGGTCAAAATTATTAGCCCTCTATGGGATTTTTTGCTTGCTTTTTCTGCTAACTCGGTTTGAAACCACACCTGAGCAGTCAAAAAACACAAGATTTCCAAAACTTTGGAGCGCAAAATAATCAGAGATGTCAACAAGAAACCCTGGAGCTCTGCAAAGACGATTGTTGCTGAACTGGCTTCTTCTGGACATGATGTTTCATGCAAGACTGTTGTGAGGGCTCTTCATCGTGGTGCATGCCCAAACAGCTCATGTGTAGTTTCATCAGACCAAAGCACAGACTTCCAAAACTCACCCTAATGTTTCAAATTGTCTCTGGCAAAGTTCAGTCCGACTTTGATGTGCTGCCGTGAGAGCAAAGGGGTTTTTCTTGGACGATGACCATTAAGTCCACCACGATGAAGATCCCTCACAACAGTCTTGCATGAAACATCATGTCCAGATGAAGCCAGTTCAGCAACAATCGTCTTTGCAGAGCTCCAGGGTTTCTTGTTGACATCTCTGATTATTTTGCGCTCCAAAGTTTTGGAAATCTTGTGTTTTTTGACTGCTCAGGTGTGGTTTCAAACCGAGTTAGCAGAAAAAGCAAGCAAAAAATCCCATAGAGGGCTAATAATTTTGACCATCTCAATTTTTACCAAATTGTTCATAAATAAATCTCGAATATTTATTTCACATTCCAAAGTGTACCAAAATGGGGTCATATCATTGATGAATGATTTACTAAATAAAATTTTATGAATATTGCTAACATTGGGCATTATTTTAGGGAAATGTTAAAAAGTTGCATGGGGGCTAATAATTTTGACCTTAACTGTATATATCGCGATATCTTTTTTGACGATTTTTAAATAGATTTTTTTTTTTTTGAATTTTTTTTTAAATTGTGCAATGTGCATTTGTTAGCCTTTTTTACATACAGAGAGTACAGGTTTTGAAAAGGGTTTAAGTTCACTTTATAATTGAGTATGTTAATTCATAGGCTCCTACAGTATTTGTGTGCAGATATTTGTGTGAGAATCGCCATCCAAAAAAACGTAGAAGAATCGAATCGGGAGAAAAGCATATCGTCCCAGCCCTAATTATGATGGTAAATCTCATAATCTCATACAGTTCTATGATAATGGAAAATCTGCAGGTGTTACAATAAAATATGAAGGAACAGTGAAAAAAACAAGAACTGGTAATACAGCCAGGTGTGGTGTTAGTGAACAGTCAACAGAGAACACACCAAGTGTTGCTATACAGTAAAGTATCAACCAGTAGGGACTTGGTCTGAGTCTCATAGCTGTGACTAGTTTTCCAATCAGGTGCCTGAGCTAAAGCCGTCTGCTGTGTTACAGTGAAATGATGTGCTGCCACCCAGTGGTCAACGAATGAACAGGTGTTTACCCACAATGCAGTACACTACGATGATGTCATGTTCTGCAGGAGCGGTCCATTTGCAGAGTAAATACTAGTACTGTGTGTCTCCATTCATCTCTGCTCTTTGTGTGGATTGTGCTGCATGTTGGGATAAAAGATCCCACATGATTTAAAACAATGACACTGAACAAAGTCCACAGTTTCTGTGTCAAGTATGATGCAATGGAAAATTATAAATGCACTATTTATTTATGAGTTTATGTGAGCATGAAACTTCACTTCAAGACATACTGCAACAGCGTCATGTTAAAAGGTCATTTTGAACTTTTTAATTACTGTTTAATTATATGCAATAAAAATCCTATTGTGATTTTGATGAGTCATTTCATTTTCACTGAAAAAGTGATGACAGTGACGCTGCTGCTGCTGCTGCTGCTGATGATGATGATGTGTTTTCTGGGGCTTGTACTAAAACTATTTCTCTGATGACATAAATCAGGAAGTAAAAATAACTTTGCCATTTGCTAATTTTGAGGAAATTTACTGATCAATTCAGCCGTCGCAGCACTCAAGGCTTTGTTTTTTGTTTTATTCTTTTCATCACTGTTTCAAAGCTTCTGTCGATAGGTGCTTGGCTTTTGTGACCTGAGGATGAATCTTTCACAACATCTGTTGTAAGATTTAACAACTGAATTCTTATAAAAATAGTATCTTTTAAGTACGTAATTAGATTGTATTCATCAATGAAGCTCTCTCCTGCATAATGAATGACAGCCTCACTGTAAAAGCCAGCTCCTAACAGATGAATACACCCTAGGTTCTCTTAAATATCAGCAGAGATACAAGTTATATCCTAAGTAAAAGGGATAGTTCAACATTTTGGCAAATTGGCCCATTGCCATAATCCCTATAATTTTAGGAACAACTCCATCTCGTAACGTTCCATTATTATCTCATAGCGTGGTGAATGTGCAGGTCACAACTTGTCCACCAGAGGGTTTTGGAGTTGTTGGATTGTGTATTTGATGAGTTTGATGAGGGAAACCAAGAAATCCCATTAGCCTCCGTAGCGTAGCTCTGAGCAGCTAGCGGCTCTGCTCCGCCGTTCTAAAAATAGCTTGCACCGACAATTAAAGGGAACGAACCTACTGCTAAGACTATAGGGATAATGGCAATGGGCCAATTTGCCAAAATGTTGAACTATCCCTTTAAGAAAGATGACAGAATTTATCTTCACTCCCAGTCCTAAAGGTAGGACCAAATAAGTGTCACTCACACACACACACACTATAATAGCTGGTAAAAGCTCAGTAGTGTGTGTTCTCCTCTTGGCACAATATTATAAATCAAAGTAGAATGGCTTTTCTCCGTTTTAACATTTCAACCCCAGCTTCAGTTCTGCTTCAGGCTGGGGTCATTGAAAATAAATAACAGCATTAACACCAGTGATCCAGATTTAAAGTGATACATAATAGTCAGATCCCTGAGACCCCCCCCCCCCCTTCTCCCTGATCCAGTCGTCTTACCTGTGATGGGGATTCCTCCGAGCCCGGTGCTGTGATGTCCTGGCAGCTGTGTAAAGTCTGAGAAGCTGCAGTTTGATGTGGAGGCTGTTGGACTGACCGCGTGGTTCAAATGAACAAAGTTGCTCCGGGAGGCGGTGGAGCCCGTCCAGGACTGACGGAAGGCAGAGGAGGAGGAGGAGGAGGGGGAGGAGAAGACCGCCGAGGATGAAGACGCCGAGGCTGATGATGATGGCGATGACGATGATGGAGAGAGGTGGCTGGGGAAGCCGTAGCCCCCCGTGTGACGGTGATGATTCTGGGAGAAGTGGTGGGAGTGAGGGTGGTGGTTGGACAGCGGGAGCCCTCCCGGGGGCCCGGGGCCTTTGTTTAGCAGCGGTTTGTGGTTCCTGTGGGGGAGGAAGCTGGGGGACAGGGACGAGCCGAAGCCGTCCTCCACGCAGAGCTCCTTCTCTATGAGGTCGGCCAGAGCCCTGCGCGTCACGTCGAAGGGGTCGAAGCCCAGCTCGTCCTCCTGCTGCTGCTGTTTGGATGAGCCGAAGCCAAAAGCTGCCTGCCAGTCGGTGGACGACGACACTGGGATGGTATCTGTACACACACACACACACACACACAGGAGAGGAGCAGTGAAGAATCTGACAGTTTATTGATACACTGAACTTCAGTTCCTTGCACAGCTCGCCTACACTAACGCCTCTGTAGTTACACTGCTTTTAGATCATGCAATTTTGATTTGAATAGAGGTTGACATTGTGAATTCAACAAATAGCTGCTTATTTACACACCACAGAGTGTTGACTTGCTGAATTTATGTGTTCAATAGTCCAGTTCTTAGGGTAATATCTGACTCTTCATCCACTAAATGCTCCAACCTCTCAACATCTAAATCTCTGTGTGTGTCTGCTGTTTGATGCTCAGTCTGTCAGCTATTAATTCTCTGAAGGTTCAGCATTTAAATCCTGTTCAGACCTGGTATTAACATGTGTCTTCGGTGATCTGATCACAAGTAGACAGCTCCACCTCTGTCTACACCTGGATTTAGACTTAGACTTAGACTTAGAGAATCTTTGTTGATCCCAAAGGCAATTCAAATATCCAGTAGCAGAGGACGTACGTATATTATAAAGGCACAGAAGAGCAATATAACACAGATAAGAAAAGTAAGAAAAATATACACTATATACATCCATATAAAACTATGTCATGAATAAAATACTAAAATAGAATAAATAGAGAAAAAAGAAAAAAATCTGTACCAAATTAAATATGCATAATGTATATAACTGTGAAATGGAAGAAAAACTGTGCAAATGTAGCTGTGCAAAGAGTCGTTTACAATGTGTCTCAAGTGATCAAGTCTCACTTTCAGACTTAATATGCAGATAAACACCCAGTGTTGTTGCTTTTACTCAATAGGCTGGTCTGTTGTCAATGTGCCTGGGTGTGTGTGTGTGTGTGTGTGTGTGTGCGTGTGTGTGTGTGTGTGTGAGCAAGAGAGAGTGAGCAGGGCAACGAAAGGTTGAACAAATTAATCCGCTACCCACAGCTCTACAGTGGAATAAGGTTTTATCCTTTTGACGTAATAGAATATTTTTGCTTTGTAATAAAACTGTTTTGGGACTAGTTAGACTGAGGCAGAGGACACTGGTAGAGTGGGCAGTCATTAGCAGTGGCCCAAAAAGCATCTGCATTTACACGGATAATGGAATGTGGCCCAATGATGGAATCTCATGTGTGTCTTCAATGCATCTCAGCTGTGTTTACACCTGAACTTAGAGCTGTGCACTTGCACATCAGCTGAGATAAATGGTCTTAAAAAGGTAGAAAAGGCAGCTTCATCCAAATCAGCATTGTAAAAGCATTGTGCAAAAAATAAAAATAAGACCTTGTTTCTGTTTTCAGCCCAACTGGAGACTTTGTAAAGAACCAATACACTGACAGATAAAGCAGCCGACAAATGGCCTCTTCCTGCACAACATGTCAGTTTTATTCCCACCTGAGGTGAAGAGGCTCTGCGGCTCTGGGGCAGTGGGCCAGTCTGAGCTGCTGTGTGGGGGGGTGGGGAAGTTGCACCGTCCGCTGGGGAGAGGGTTGGGATGCCTGAAGTTGCTGTTGTCTGAGAACAGCGACTGGGAGTCGGCGGCGGCGGTGGCCTCGAACAGGGAGCGAGCCGTGTGGCCGGTGACGCTGATGGGAACCACCAGGCTGGGCTTACTGAGGCCAGGGGGGGGCGATGGGAAGTCACTGCCCGGGAGCTGCAACACACAAGAGGGCAGATTCTCTCAGTTCTGTCAATCTTTACATCTCGTCTCAAAGAAATTCACATATTGATTGAGTGATTGATTTGTTAATTTAAAGGGATAGTTCAACATTTTGGCAAATTGGCCCATTGCCATAACTGCTATAGTCATAGCAGTAGGTTTGTTACCTTTATTTGTCAGTGTAAGCTATTTTTAGATCGGCAGAGCAGAGCGGCGAGCTGCTCAGAGCTACACTATGGAGGCTAATGGAATTTCTTGGTTTCCCTCATCAAACTCATCAAATACACAATCCAACAACTCCAAAACACTGTCAAGGACAAGTTGTGACCTGCACATTCACCACGCTATGAGATAATAACGGAACGTTACGAGACAGAGTTGTTTTCGAGGTAAATTCATGCAAAACCGCTGATGCGCGTTGCGTTCAAGGACAGTTTTTCAGCAAGCAGACTCGGAAACGGCTCCGTTTCATAACGTTCCATTATTATCTCATAGCGTGGTGAATGTGCAGGTCACAACTTGTCCACCAGAGCGTTTTGGAGTTGTTGGATTGTGTATTTGATGAGTTTGATGAGGGAAACCAAGAAATTCCATTAGCCTCCGTAGCTTAGCTCTGGGGGCCAATGGGCCAATTTGCCAAAATGTTGAACTATCCCTTTAACAGTGAGCAGAGTTTTTCAGTTAGTTTTATGTTTTAGATGCATCAAGCTGAGAACAATCATTAACTGTACATATTTAGACATCTTTGTGATTATAATTTAAAGGGAATCAATGTCTTACCACTTGTGAGGTTTCACCGTTGCCTATACTGATCATTTCTGGCAGTTTGTCGCTGGGGCTGAAAATAAAAACAGAAAAAAAACAAGCAATGAGATTAACTCATCAGAAGACTGTGGATGGTTCAAATCTCCTCTGATGGTGTCCAAGTGCACTAACAAGTCTTACAGTAAGATCTAAGTCCAAATAACAACTGGGCGTGTGACCAGCACCAGCAAAGAAAGGCCAGTTGCTAATGTGAAAGAATGTGGCCTAGATCAACTGTTACTTGGTTATCGCAGCCTCTGAATCAAATGAGAAACAGTGAAATGAAAATTCTATTTTGTGCGAGGAATAAAAAGTAATCTAATCATCTAGTTTACCTAGTAGCATCACAGTTTGAAGAGAAAGGGGAGAGGGCCGGTAAGGGGCCGAGGCTGAGGTCAGGTTTTGGCCCCTCGGGGGTCGAGTGTTCGGAGTCGGAGCCCTCTAACGGCGGGCTCTTCCCATGATCCGACGACAGCCCGTTGGTGGTTTGCCCTGACGGCTGCGTCGACAGCCAGCTGTCTTTACTGGAGCTGTTGGATCTGTGAGGCCACACGGACAGAGAAGCAAGGAGAGGTCACACGATGATGTCAAAGCTGTGCTGTGTATGTTTGCGGTAGACCTGACAGGGAAAGGAAAGATTGGCATGTCTAAACACTACTGACACACACAGACACTGATACGCAGAGACAGACTGATGCTGTTATCGTACGTCTGTAAAGAGTTGGCTTTGCCCTTTGGTTTGTCCCCCGACACGGCCGGGGTCTGTAGAAAGGTGGAGTTGATTTTGTTGAGGTCCTGAAGCTTCTGCTCGTACTCTTGATGCTTTCCTGCCTGGAGGCGAAATGGACAGATAAGAGAGGACTTTGTTTTGATAGAAACATGACACACTAATGTCAAATACCAAGTGCCAGTGTCGGTACTACTACAGAGTGATGTCAGGACTGCAAGAGGGACCTTAAAGGGATAGTTCAACATTTTGACAAATTGGCCTATTGCCATAATCCCTATAGTTTTAGGAGTAGGTTTGTTACCTTTAATTGTCGGTGCAAGCTATTTTTAGAACGGTGGAGCAGAGCCGCGAGCTGCTCAGAGCTACACTACGGAGGCTAATGGGATTTCTTGGTTTCCATCATCAAACTCATCAAATACAAGTGCAGAGACTGCTTGCTGAAAAATTTTCCCTGATGGGAACACGCATCAGCGGTTTTGCATGAATTTACCTCGAAAACAACTCTTTGTCATAGAGTTCTGTTATTATCTCATAACGTGGTGAATGTGCAGGTCACAACTTGTCCACGAGAGCGTTTTGGTGTTGTTGGATTGTGTATTTGATGAGTTTGAAGAGGGAAACCAAGAAATTCCATCAGCCTCCGTAGTGTAGCTCTGAGCAGCTCGCGGCTCTGCTCCGCCATTCTAAAAATAGCTTGCACCGACAATTAAAGGTAACAATCCTCCTCCTAAAACTACAGGGATTATGGCAATGGGCCAATTTGCCAAAATGTTGAACTATCCCTTTAAACCAAGTTAAGGAATTATACAAGTGGTACATGGGCTCACTTCTTTTTGCTAGCTTCATTTAAAAGCGTGTTGTTTATTCACTACATGTCTTAAACACATCATATAATCAACATTAGTTGGAAAGCTGTTTCTTAGCATAGTAGTAAGCAATTTGAAATGGAGACATTGACTTGCACCATAGCAAATCATATTGGATGGGCTGTTTGCACTGTTGCCATGGGTGTACAAATAATTACTGCCTGCATTAATTTGACCCTGAAGAAACATAATCAGAATCTGCTGATCATTCTTTAATGAACAATTCTCATGCAGTGACTCTTATCGCAGCACTGCAGCAGTCTGTGTATCTGGGAGTTCAGATTTGAATCCACTTCTCCACCTCGACTCACCTGCATCTCCTCTTTAGTGAAACTAGCAGCTTCGTCGCCCAGCTCGTGCAGATACATGCAGTCTGGTTTGGGGCACTGCATGCTCTTTAGAAAGTAACTGCAGTATTTTGTTGTTCCTAAAGAAGCCTGCACAAAAACACAAAACATGTTTCACGGTTAGTTGATATTCAGCCACTAAACCATCTGTGAATGGTCTACATACAGTATAATACTTCACGCTCAACTAAAGCACATTTAAAACCTCAGTTGCCCAAAGTGCTGCACAACATCAATACAATCCAGTGCTAGCAATAAAGTCAATAACTAAATAAAGTCAAAACAATCATTAAAATACCAGTGAGGTTAAATACAAATAAAAGCTTTACTAATAACAGGACAAAAGTCAAGGCTGACCTTCAGCGTTCTGCCATCTACCATGACGTTGTTGACACACTGGATCGCTTTGAGAGCATCTTCGGACCTGATGTATGTGACATAGGCACTGGCACTGGGACCCTGGGAAAACACACACACACACAACAGCTGATATAAAAAACCAGTTTCATCCATGTGGAGCTATGACACCGCTGATATCTGTTGTAGCTTTACCTGTGAACCAGCGTAGGATGTGCTGTTGTTGATCACCACTTTGTGTATCTTCCCAAACTTCCCAAAATATTCTGGCCTCTTTAAAACCTATAACACAAAACAAACATTCCCAATGTATTCACGATTAATATCGCTGCCACTGTTATTGCATTAATTATTCATTTTGGGTAATTGCAGAAAACTGGCATGTGGATCATATGAACATTTTGTCTCACTGCCATTAGTTAGTTTGCTGTATCATCCAAATTTTGAAGCCCCAACAATTAAAAACATTTCCATCTATCATTCTTTCTCCTCATACAAAGCTGAATAAGGTGATAACGTCCTTCATAAATATAGATTGAAGAAAATCTTTCTGCAGTTGTTTAATCAGTTGATCTGCAGCTCATACGCAGCTCAGCCTCCATCTGTATTAAACTGCAGCCCAGAGATGGAGGTTTGGAGTTCAGTCGTCTTGGGATAGATTTTCTCTGAGGGTTTTGTTCATTTCTTGAATCTTGCTTAGCGTGTCAGCACCAGTCTCTCCATACAAATATATCTGCTTGAACATGGTTTTTAGTCAAATATATGACCTTGGTGCTCGACTGGGCACCGTTATGTGACTTCATAATAACAACCTGTAATGTTTTGATGAATTAGAATTTCTTTAGAATGTATTTTTGCAAAGGTTTTGTCCAAAACAGCAATCCATCAGCCAATATGTACCAATTTATTAAGACTTTACTTTTACATACTGTATAGTATATCACATATCAACATATTTAATCAGATTTTTCCATTATTAACAATTTATTTTCAGCAAAGCTACTCAGATAATCAGAGAATACTGAGCCACTGAGGCCATTGGCACTCTGCAAAGTTACTGCACCCAAGATTTTTTTTTCTTTATCAGAGTTTAATATGATGTCTGTCTTCTTATCTGAAGGAGAACGCTGCCCCCTCAGGAGATTGATGTTCATCAACTTGATGATTTTAGTACAGACAAGCAACCAAACTTGACACATGGAGGATTTTGTGCTGCAATCAGATGTACCTTCACTCAATTTAACTAATTTGAAGAGATACATATTTTTTGTCACCTGTTGGGTAAATAGCAGTTTTGGTACAGTTTGATAGAAGACTATAAAACACACAAATAAAAAAGACTGAATAAAAAGACTGCTGCTCTTGTTGTTATTTTTCTCCGGCAGTTTAGACGCTTTCTAAAATAAAAAAAAGATGGGATTGCCGTCTTGATCGTCACGTAATACCGTGATAACGTATTTTTTATCACACTTTTTTTTACCAGGCCTACTGCTACTCTCGTCTTTTACTGACTCATTATTCTCTCTTTTTTCTGGCCGTCTCGCATTTTTAGTAATATTACATTTAAAAATGCCACTTTGGGCCTTTCTCTTAGCGTCACTTCCTGCTTTGAGCCTGACCAATCAGCACAGAGCCCCACCGGGACTTTTTCAGGGCCGAACCTCCCTGTCCATAAACCTAGGGAGAAGAGAGTCCTTGTCTGTGATGCATTTTTTGCTGCATAAGTGACATATGGCCTGTGGTGGGACCTAAGCATAAATAAATACAACATTTCTTCATTTCTATTCACCTAATAAATCACTAAATACTTTCTTCATTTGTTTATCAATTTATTTCTATTTTTCTGCATTTGTTTTTTAGACAGATGCTGGTCTGATGGTAATTTTTTAATCATCACAACATACCATGTGTGTACGTGTGTGTGTGTGCATGTGTGTGTGTGCGTGGCACCTCTGGGTCAGCCAGCCTCTGAGACAGCCCCACGACAAACACCAGGTTTCTCTGGACCACGCGGACGCTGGCCAGGTGTTTCCTGTTCTCCGTGATCTTCTGCTTCTTCTCGTTCTGTTTCTGCTTCTTCTCGTTCTTTATCCTCTGCAGCTCCTCGTGCGACAGGGGCTTGTACACCGCGGGGTCTTCCGGGTACGGCTGCGTACACACACACACACACACACACACACACACACACACACACACACACACACACACACACACACACATCATCAATCACATGATCTACCTGTCAGATATCATACACACTGTGCTGCTCATAACGGTGTGAGCTGTCTTTTTGATGAGGCGCTAAAATCGAAGGCAAGTGGATTTTTCTTTTTGGCTCGTGAAGATGCTTTGACTCTCATCCTTCAGACCTTGTCAGCTCTCTCAGTCTCCTTGATGAGTATAATCAATAAAATAAAGTGGTAGCATTAATGTTTAGCTTGGCAAAAAATCAAGAGGGCTCAGAGTGTTGATGGAGTCTGTCGACAACAGAGGGGAAAGAAAACATGAGTGTATTTTCTGTTTCGATGATACCACTAGCTCAATCTAATTTTTATGACGCGAATGTGCTCAATAAAAGATTCAGTGTTGTTCGTTAGCACATGTAGGCCCCCTGAAAATGCTGTATTGATCTCTCATACCTAAATCTGAGGTGTAAACTGAGGCTTGCAGAACTGACATGAATAAATCTCTTTCAGTTGGACGAGTATTAATCAGTTATCATGAGTAAATGCTCCATTGTTTCGGGGCTCAAGCGGGGTTAACGGCGGAACGGGTTCTACCTTTCTGCAGGCGGGACAGAGGCCGTTCTCGTCCGTCCTGATTCGGTGCCAGCAGAAGCGGCAGATCTGGTATCCACAGGTGCAGGGGAAGAAGTTGACGTCGTCGATCTCCAGCGGTTCCATACACAGCGGGCACTCCATGGCGTCGTCCTTCACCTCGGGGCTCCGGAGCATTCTACGGTGGCGCGCCTCTGGACCGGACAGCGTTCACAGGAGAGGGACAGGAGGAGCTGCAGACACTAGAGCAGAGACGAACAGAGGCTTAGCTACATCCTGAAGAGAAATGTGATGATGAAACTAAAATTATCTAAACAACAGCCACTCTACTTAACCATCCATCCTGCAGCTTTAACCTCAAAACATGGATTCTGAGGCCTATTATCATCATCTGTGATGAGGATAGAAACGGGAAGAGCATCATTCTGCTCTGACCTCTTTTTCAACTATTACAAGTAAGGTGTTTTCATTATAGTTCATAACCTGCTGTTCTATTTTCTTGTGTTGTTCAGCATGAAACTGTTGGAAAATCTGAAGCTTCAGGTGACGACATCAGGTACTCGGTCTGGATTCAAAAAACTGATTTCTTGATTCATATCGATCTTCATTTTAAAGATGTGTTATTGATTAATCTTTAGATTGATCTTTTAATATAAACCACTTCCTGTTTGTCAGTCTCACTTGATCCGGGTGACCTCACAGACCGCGACACTAATGGGACGAGATCACAGAACCTGCAAGATCTGTGATCACGCCGCTGTTTACATTTTGTTGCGTCGATTCACTGCTGAAATGTGCGCACTGATCACCCATGCTGTTCTAAGAGTTGCACTGTTTACTTCCAGAGTGGGTCATGTTAACTCATTGAGTGCCAACCACGTAATTTCTCGTTTTTCGTTCCCATGCGTTGAGTGCCAAAAACGTAATTTTACGTTTTTTGCTTTTTTTTTTAATTATGAAAATAGACACTTTAATACACATTATATGTAAATTTGGGGACTCTACGACGAGGAGAACTGAAATAGATGACGATCAAAGTCACATGACAGCTCATGATCTGGAAGTTTTTATCATAACTCGGCTTCTGCAAACGAGTTCTGCATGCAGATGCAGCGCAGATGCAGCACAGCTGCTCTGCTCTCACCCGCGCTGCAGCTCCAGCTGCTCGAGCTGCTCGGAGCAGAAACAGGAAGCTCTCAGCCGACAGTCCGCCCGGTCTTCATCTGGAGCAACACCGTGTCCTCTCCAAAGTCCTCCCGCGGTAAAATCTGATGGTCTCTGGGCCAAAGCAGACCGGCATCACCGACCCGTACCACAGAAGGACCGCGACCACCGGCGAGACCGGTCTTCCCGAGCCGCGGTGGCCGACTGACCCTCACGTTCCGCGGGGAGAAGCTGTGACACGGCACGGTGCGTCTGTGTTATTGTTGTTTAGTGGCGCCCCCGCTGGTGGTTTTGTGAATAGAACAACCATTGTTGTATATATTTATCTTATACGAGCCCTTTGATCCAGAAATGCGAGTGTGAGAAGAGCGACAGACACAAACAGCGCACCTTTCATAAAAGACGCTCTATCTCCTTTTCTAGAAAAAAAGGAGGGATTTTGGTGAAACCCAGCCATGTTTAGCTTGACTTTTCTCAGGAACGGAGGCACGTAGAAACAAACGGTTTGTGGCCACTTGAAGCATTAAGTTAAACCTTTCAATTGAGCCACAGTATGTGTTGGTGGCAATAATATAGAATACACTGTGGCTCTACATGAAAAGTCAAAAATGGTCTAAATTGCCGGTACACTTGACTAAAACTTTGGAAAGGAGCGCGGCACTCAATGAGCTAAAGGGACAGTTCAACATTTTGGCAAATTGGCCCATTGCCTAAATCACTATAGTCTTAGGAGTAGGTTTGTTACCTTTAATTGTCAGTGCAAGCTATTTTTAGAATGGCGGAGCAGAGCCGTGAGCTGCTTAGAGCTACGCTACGGAGGCTCATGGGATTTCTTGGTTTCCCTCATCAAACTCATCAAATACACAATCCAACAACTCCAAAACGCTCTGTGTTGTTGTGACCTGCACATTCACCACACTATGAGATAATAACGGAACTCTATGACACAGGGTTGTTTCGAGGTAAATTCATGCAAAACCGCTGATGCGTGTTCCCGTCGGTAGCAGTTTTTCGGCAAGCAGTCTCTTCTCTAAAACAACTCTGTCTCGTAACGTTCCGTTATTATTTCATAGTGAATGTGCAGGTCACAACTTGTCCAACAGAACGTTTTGGAGTTGTTGGATTGTGTATTTGATGAGTTTGATGAGGGAAACCAAGAAATCCCATTAGCCTCCGTAGCATAGCTCTGAGCAGCTCACGGCTCTGCTCCGCTGTTCTAAAAATAGCTTGCACCGACAGTCAAAGGTGATGAACCTACTCCTAAGACTATAGGTATTATGGCAATGGGCCAAATTGCAAAAATGTTGAACTTTCCCTTTAAATAAATAAATATGCATTAGTGGAACTGCTTTTGTGTCAGTTTATAATGTGAACATTAATAGTTTTAATCAACCACGTTAGAGAATTCCATCTTTGTACAATTTGCAGCATTAGTACTGTGAAGATCTCTTACATAACTGAGCAAAATTTGGTATTATAACTGAAATATCTCTAAATAAATCAATATCGAATCAAATCTGGACCTTGTGAATGCGAATCGAATTGATTCAGTAAATCGTTTGCGATACTCAGCCCTATCAGGTGTGTATCAAACACTGCTCCTCTAATGTCCGACTCTACAGTGCTATAAGGGGGACAGCACTAGCATGGTCCGACTCCCACATAAACAGCGGTGATTGACCTAATTCCATCACAGTGTGGTTCCAGTTTTCAAAAACACAATAAGATGCTTCAGGAGCAAACACACAAAGGATGCTTGAAAGGAATCCTTAAACATCTAATGTGAGAAGATCAGGAGTTATCCATTTGAATTATCTGTGCAGAGAGCAGCTGAAGATGACAGAAGGTTACTCAGAGGTTGAATTATTTCAACACTTATTTCAAGTTTTTATTATTCATGTGTCGAGGCGATGTCCTTGTCTTTTCCTGCTTTTACGAGAACATGTTTTCTGAAGCCAAATCTCCTGCTGTGTGCTGCCAAATTCTGGAATCAGCCAGAGGAAAAGGCAGGAAAAAAGTTTTTCCACTTTCTGTTTCTAAGTGCTTATCAGAAATTAGGAAAAGGAAAGTAGATAAATAAAGTTATGTAAATATATTAAATTACTTTTAGATATCAGGCCCAACTGATACATTGGTACATGAGCGAGTAAGATAACTGCAGATAAGATGTGATAAGTTACAAGAAATGTAAATGCTTAGGCAGTTTTACTACTGTACCACTGCCACTGCTGCACAGTTTGCCCACCAGAGAGCATCGTGACTCCATTTATTCTTCTGATGATATTCCTGCCTTGAGAATGCCTTTATGCTTGTCTTGGAATGTGTGTGTTATTTATATCATTCTGTAACTATACCCATTCAACAGGAGGAGGCACAAAACACACACAGATGAAGGGAAAGCACAGCACTTAGACAGAGCCACAAATCACTATGCATTCAACAGATATCCTATCAAGTGGTGCAGACAAGATGCAGATCAACACAAAGTGTTAAGCAGGAGCTGATGATCACATCAGGGATAGGGTGAGCGCACACTATCAACTTGGAATCAAGTCAAAGAAGTAAAGCTGGAGGACAGAGCATTAGCAAAACCACTTCATATCTGAACAAGAAAATTCCACAAGGCACCTTTAACCTGATGAACTATTTGCCAAGGGTCCATCATTGTGTGTTAGATGAAATATTATGACATTTGTGTCATAATATGTCAAAGCAGAGGTTGGTATCTTATAAAATCCTCTGATAAACCAGCTTTGGTTTCTGTGAAGTTACACCGTGTGATTTAAGGAAAGAAAAGCAGGTCTAGTCTGGGCTGCAGGAACTTTAAGACCATGTCTCCATCACACACTGTGTAGAGGATCCAGTCCCTGCACTGAGTATATGTGATGTGAACAGTGTCTTTTATAACCACAAATAACTTCATAACACTATGTGTGGCTGTAACTCCTGCCACTGTGGGTGGACAGGACACCGCAGTTATCCACATTATCATATCTAATGTTAGGCTACTTAATGTGCTGAAATATGACTAGTATTTAACACAATGTCATCTGAAATCACGAGAGCAAATGAAACGGGCATGAGCTCTGAGTCTGTGTTACACAAGAGATGCAAAACTTTATATGACTCAGTCTAAGCGCCTCATTTAATTGTCTTGGCAAGAAACCGGGCGATTCCACACACAATTTGCTCCGATGCATGAGGAGAGTCACTTTGGATGCAAATAGCATCAGCTGGTTTCACATGGGTAAGAAGAAGGCTGATGATTTCTGCGATTATTACAAAACACAGATGAACCCCTCCCTGGTTGTAACAGCCGTATGCAATGATGATGATGAAAAATTGCTAGCAGAATCATGACAAATCTTAAAGGGATAGTTCAACATTTTGTCAAATTTGTCTGTTGCCATAATCCCTATAGTCATAGGAGTAGGTTCATTACCTTGAATTATTGGTGCATGTTGTTTTGAGATCAGCGGGGCAGAGCCGCAAGCTGCTCAGTGAACACAATGGAGGTGAATGGTACAGGTCCCCTGTCCCTCATCAAACTCATCAAATACTAGGGCTGACCCGATTATCATATTTTGATAATCGAAGCTTCGCGGACATAAAATCGATTGTAATCGAAGCTTCGACGGCCGGGGGGGGGGGAGGGGGGGGGGGGGTGCGCGATCTGTGGTGGCAAAAACGTCGCCCTCTGCCGAGGAGTAAGGAACAACAAAGGCTTCTCGAAGTTTCGAGAATTTATTACAATCCCCTGTCTAACCAAAGGGAGTAACCGGTAAATAGTAACCGGTAAATAATAAACAATGATCATCAAAATAAAGACAGAGTCATACTATTCATGCAGCGTCTCTCAACCACAGAGGTATCAAGAGTCTGGACACCAACTGTCAGAATGACTGAGCCTTAAATACAAGACAGTCACAGGTAAACAAACCGTTAAAAGTACATTAATACCATTGTTTAAAAGACAGTCCAAAGTAACTGTCGACATCCACTACCACTCAGCGTAGCAGCTGACCCTTATTGATTAAACAATCATTCCATTGTTTCTAAGATGATTAAACAGACTAAGACCAAAATTTTCCCTCACACGATCGTAACGTCTGACGGGGGGGGGTAATGGCAAAAAGTAATGGCAAACAAACACTGCATATCTCCAAAATCAGGCAGGTTTCCTGGATGCCAAGTCGCCGACTCATTTTAATGAAGCCTAACAATTGCCGATGAGAACCATGTCAAAAAGGAAAAAAGGAAGAAAAAAAACAAACAATCGATTACAGACTTCGAAGCTTCGATTTTTTTGGGTCAGCGTCAGCCCTATCAAATATACAATCAAACAACTTCAAAACGCTCTGGTGGACAAGTTGTGACCTGCACATTCACCACGCTATGAGATAATCATGTAACACTACGAGACAGAGTTGTTTTCAAGGCAAATGCAGCCGGAACTACATTCCAGACATGACTGTCATGTGGAGTGATTTCAAAAGCGCAAGTAGTTCTAAGTACTATTTGCTTCGTGTGTCGTAATGTTACATAATTATACATGATTATTTAAGCGTGGTGAATGTGTAGGTCACAACTTGTCCACCAGAGCGTTTTGGAGCTGTTGGATTGTGTATTTGATGAGTTTGATGACGGACACGGGACCTGTACCATTTACCTCCATTGTGTTCACTGAGCAGCTCACGTCTCTGCCCCGCCGATATCAAAACAACATGATCCGATAATTAAAGGTAATGAACCTACTGCTATGACTATAGAGATTATGGCAACAGGCAAATTTGCCAAAATGATGAACTATCCCTTTAACCTTTGTATTGTGGTGTCACACATGTCACACAAGACGAAGAGCTTTCTCTCAGGGACAAGGAAAACACCTGGGTAACCTGCCCCGCCCCGCCCGCCGCCGTCAGTGACCAAAGGACAACAAAGCAATAACCTGCACAACAGCCCTGATAGACAATAAAGCACACACACAAGGTGCTAAAATAAAAAAGCAGCCACTGTGAAATCGTCCATTATGCATCTAGGACTCTTTCTCGTTAATGATTAACTGAAAACCAGTGTCTGCAAGTTCATTACAGAAAGACAAACAGCTAGTTTCACAGAGAAGGAGGCGGGGTTAGGCCGAAGGAAACAGGAAGAGGAAAAAAAAAAAACACGCAGAACTAAAACGTCGGCCATGGTACGATACACAGAGCTGTTTGCAAGAGACAAACATTACTAATACAGTGAGTCCTCTGTTTATTTAAGCATTATCAAACAGGTCAAGAGCAGGAAGTCACTTCTCAAAGGTGTGCAAAAGTTACAGCAGTAACACGACCGAGGTTCCATCCCACTACACTGGTGCTGAGGCCCTTCAGCCAGCAGCAACAATGAACCAAACAAAAGCACCATAAAGCTGCTCCAGAGTGTGATTTCAGAGAGCGTGCCAGAATGAGCGCGGCGATGTATAACACATCACACACACACACACACACACACCTGAACCACAGAGGTGTTGGTGGTATTTACAACTACACCGTGTGTGCACCCTGTCAAACTAAACACACACAGAATACCAGAGGGTTGACTAACCTGCTCTACACACCAACTAGATCAACTAGTCATTACAGATGACTTCTGGTCTGGTCTGGTCTGGTCTCTTGAGCTGTGTCTGCTGGGCATGTAGTGTGTGTGTGTGTGTGTGTGTGTGTGTGTGTGTACTGCAGCATGTTTATCAGATGATTGGTGGTGATTACAGCCTCATACATCCAAAACAATGAGTTCAATGAGATTAAAAAAAACCCAAAGAGCTGAGATAATTCCCTAGGAGAGAGATTTTACATTCATTACTGCATCGATTTGATCCATTGTTAGATATTTACACTCTTAAACGTAGGTATTCAATTCAACCTCAATGTCAACAGGTGAGTTCATGACAAGCTGAGTGGTGGAGAGTCCCGATGTGGAGGTGGTGTTGTCTTTGGCAATCTAATACTCGTTCTTCAGAAGGGCAAGGCCCAGTCCAAATATCTTTAACAACAAAGTTGTGTGATTAGTTCCAACATGAGTGAAAAACTTTGCCTGCAGGCACGGCTGCACTGTGACAGATGGTGTTAAAGGCAGGAACAGTTATGTCAAAGTCAAAAAAAGAGTTCCCTGCACCCTGCCTGTCTGTGTCAGCGAGCAGGTTTTAACCACCGCAGGGCCAGGACCAGATTTCTCCCCCACTACAAAAAAAAAAAAGCAACAGCAGGCTGACATCACATAAATTGACAAAATGACGAAGAGGAATTAAAAATCGCTACCATCAGCTCCATTAAAACTGTACATTATGAGCACAGGGACAAAATGAGCAGCGTAAAAGCCCACATCAGCAATCCTGTCATGCCACCGTGTCTCTCTTTTTGAGGGAAGAATGAGAAAAAGTGTCATGTGTCAACACTGAGCTGTGCCACGGGGAGAAATGTATTGGCACCACAACAAAACACTGCTGACTACCATTAGGACTTAACTTACTTATTCAGTTACACAATGGTGTGCAGTGGTGCTCAGGTGGTCAGGCCAAAAGATGCACCTTTGACTTGAACCGTATACACAACAATTAAGAAACTCTCTTCTTTTTTAATCTCTGTTGCTTGTTTATTGTGTTTTTCCTTGTTTCTTTCCCCTTTTTCTGCTTCTTTCCCCTCTTTCCTTTTCCTATTGATTGGCTTGTTTTGGTTATTTCTATATTAAAGGGGGGTTATTTTCCTCTCTTGCGCAGTTATTTGCCTTTTGTACTATGAAATGTTTGTTTTATCATTGTGCATATGAAATATGAAAATAAATAAATATATTAATCTTATTTTCATAGATAGCTATAAGCCAATAACAAGACAGGGCTGGGTGAACTTTATTAGGCTAATCATCATACGACTGACCTAAAACCTACTGGATGACAGCGTATGCAAAGTTTAGCGTCTTATTTAGTGCCCTATTAGCTTATGTAATAGAGAAATAACGCCCTTGTTTTACAGTTAATCAGTTATGGAACTAGAGTCAGCGTTGGTGAGGGGCTTTGCTGTCATTCACGTGCCAGCTGAGCTGTCACCTCAGCTGGGCGCCGCCGGTGCTCCTGACGGGCTAGGCTAATAAGCTAACCGGCTAAAGTGACCAGCTGCTGCCAGACAGGAATGCCGCGAACTCTTGTGCGACGTCCGTTTAGGGTGGACGGACCTCTTCTACTCCTGTCCGTTAATTGTTGCATGAAATACAGCGCTTACCGTGACATTAAATACCGAGGCAAAGTGCATAATAAATACAAGCACTTGCTCGCATACTAACGTGGTGTTTAATACATTTGCATTCCCTGTAAAAAGTCTGACAGGGAGAGGAGTTTACACGGCCTGCCCTCCCTCCCTCCGCCGGCGCAGCCCGACCTAACTGAAAATCCTCGGCTATCCTCGCCAAGCAGCCCACCGTCACCTGACAGCTCAACTATGCCGCTCTTGTCTTCCACTGACAGCGATATTACAGCGGGTAGAGTACTTTGTGGCGTTGTTTTAATGGAGATAGTCGGGATACTCACCCTGCCTGAGTGAGTGAGATTCCTCTCCAGGATGTTGAGGGAGAAGAAGTCCGCCGTAAAGGGACAGGAACTCCCCCCCGACAGAAGCTTCTGTCGTCTGGGGACACTTTGTAGCATATGTCCCCAGAAAACAACCGAGCTGCTCTCTGTGCACGTAAAGGTGCTGGCTACCAACTTACTACACTAACCACCATCTTACAGTGAGAGGAGGAGAGAGAGAGAGGGGGAGCAGGGGCAACTACACAACTCAGTGAGTCGGCGCAAATCGGCGCAAATCGTGTTGATGTTGTGCGCATTGAATGCTGGGTATTGTAGTATCTGAGGAGGATGAGGAAAGCAGCTCCACTTGTATTTTTTTTATGTTTTAGCGGCGGCATCAACATTTGAAGAACAAAAAATGACATGAGAATAAATAAGTAATGAGATAAGAAAATAAATAATAATGTTAAGATAAATAAAAATAAATAGGGCTAATGAAAAGTATTTATCTATGTATTTATTAACCTACTACCTTGACCTACTTTATTTTCTCTTCTCTTTTTTTGAATTGTGTTAGGAGTATTTTTAAATGATTTAAAAATGTGTTACTATTTTACATCAAGGTTCACTTTATGGTTGGCTTGGTTGTGTTAGAGTGTCATTATGCAAAGTTTATATGGCCTCAATATTCAGGATTTAGGGACCCAGTATTAAGATAAACCTCTCCATAGAACTGACAATTACAAGCATGATTTAATTGTTAGGAACAGCCATGATATACGTGTTATACAGCCTCACTCAATTTCATTATTTCATACCATGTAGTGTAGAGAGTCATTACAAACAGTAGATGGAGATATTCACTGAAAAAAAGTTTTAGACACAGCACATAAACTCAAAACAAACCCTAATGAGAAAAAAAATACACATTTGTTGTCAGAAATTTAAATTATATATCTTCCTCACCATTAAGTTAATCATTCATTATCTCAAACTGGTTGACAAGTCAGAATTAAAGGGGCAATATCTTGAGTTTGTGTGATTGTCTTCAAATTATTTCATATTACCTTTGTCAAATCCTGCAGAGTCATTGTTGCATTAGTTTGTTCAGACATAACCTACTTCTGAGCATTGTGATTATCACATCTTCTGGTGTTGTAAGTTGATAGTCTATTAGACTGACTTCTTCCAGTCATGTGGCCTACACTGGTTCAAAGTATATTCTAAAATTGCCACCAGAGGGCACAGCTCTTCCCTTCTTCTAGCCTACACTTTTTTTTCTTTAGCAACAATGTCAGCAACATGAGCAAGTGTTTTTTTTTTTAATTCATCCCCTTGATTAATAAAATCAACATACAGGCTAACCTAATTCAGCATTTCTTTGCAAAATCTGCTCTTTTTTTATCCTTTATTATCTATTCATGTACTTTTCTTCTTATGGTGTCTGAGAAATCTGAATAAGAAAACCATTAGATTTTTTTTGTTTGTTGTTTTTATCGTTTCTATTATTTTGATTTCCAAATTCGTGTCAAAGACAGGCTATAGTAAAAAAAAAAAAAAAAAAAAAAAATACCGTCAAGAATTAATTTGCTTTGACTGAATGAGATGTCATCACAGTCGTCATATTATCTGATGTTTCACATACGGTTACGTAACAAAACCTTAACGACACCAGTTTATACGGCCGTTTCCCATAAATGAATAACAGGTGAGCATATGGCTGTTTCACCCTATGGTTTCGCCCCACAGATGATGATGACACTACGCGTCGGGTCTTCGGCAAACTCCGACCTCAATCGTTGAAATACGAAAGGAGCCGAGCTGGGACGGAGCTGTCCGGAACATCCGGCTGTAGCTTCTCAACATAAACAGCTATGGCGGAGGCAGCAGCAGCGTCTACGGCGGCTTCGGGAGTAATAGGAGGCTGGACCAAACACGTAACCTGCAGGTAAAGAAAGGACAAGCGATTGTTAGACGATTTGACAGGAGATTGTGGTCTACCCGTCACTGTTTCGATACCAGGGTTGCCAACGAGTGACAACAGCGGCGTCTTCTGAGGCTCGACTCAGCTGTTGGGGCTAGCTTAGCTCAACACTAGACTGCTGTTGGTGGTGGTGTTGTGTTTTCTGTGTTATGGTTACATATGGGGCTGCGTGGAGGTTAACCGTCGGCTTACGACTGGCTACGTTTGGAATAATTGACACACGGCCATAGCATTAACGCCGGACAACAACATTAGCCCTCGTGAAACAACTGTCACACAACACAATGATACAAAATAAAATAAAAATATTTTATGTAAATGTTAATTAGCACTTATAGTTTTTTTGTTTGTTTTTACTTTCAAACTAACATTAACCAGCACTACAACTGTCGAGTTTCGATTTCGTAACAGTCGTAGCACCTGCTAATAATGTCTACATCAGCCTACATTGACTGACGTTATGGGACGCATTGTTTGTTTGGACCGTGCTAAGATTAGCCTGACTGCCTTACCAGTGTGAAAGTGAAACATTGGCCGTGCTTTGTCCCATCGTGTTGCTCAGTCCCTCAAACGATGAAAGTTTAGTCTAGCACACTTGTAGATCACTTGTTTTTACATATTTATACTCTACTTCCTTTTATTTATTTATTTTTTATTTATATATCTCTTAAATTAAATTATTTTTTGTATATTTCGTTTGTCTTTTAAAAATGATGAGGGAGAGATGCACCTAAATTTTGTTGTGCTTCATTGATGAATGACAATAAATTGATTGATTGGTTGATTGATTGATTGATTGACTGACATGTGGGTAGGAAAAATAGCAACTCAATTGTTATGTATTGTTTTTATATTTTCAGATATTTCACGCATGGAGTTTGCAAAGAAGGAGAAAACTGTCGATATTCCCATGATCTGACCAACAGCAAACCGGCGGCCATGATTTGCAAGTTCTTTCAGAGGGGAAACTGTGTGTTTGGGGACCGTTGCAGGTAAAGAAACTAAGTTCTTATATTAAAAAAAATGTATATACAAGAAAAAAAAAGGGGGTTGGATGTCTGTCTTCGGCTGGCATGTTCAAAGTCAGCTGCCACCAGTCTGAAAGAGTCTCCCAGTTGTCAGATGAGCTGCATAATAACTTCCTTTCTAAAACTGGCCTCGGTCTTAGCCAAGTGACAGCACAGCAGCTTCGCTGGCAGGGCTTCTCAGAAGTGTTGCAGTATGTTCCTCAAGTAGATCTGACACCTGAGACTGCTGCTTTCTAATGTCAACATGTTTGTTGGTCTGTGTGTGTCTTTGTGTGTGTGTGGCAGCACCATGTAGGTCCAAAGAGCTGGAATCACTCATCTATGGCATTACAGTGCTGCTCTGCTGGATGAAATCATGTACTATGAAATATCAGGAGTATTTGTGGTGTTAGTGTGTGTGTGTGTGATTGATATCACTGCTAGCACACACACACTACGACCCTCTGGCTTTCTCACCATAAGCTTAGATGGAGAATAGTTGCAGTACAGAAACGACAGTTTGACTGATCATAGCCTCTTGACCCTCAACATAGCTACATGTTTTAGTATTTTATATTTTTGCATTGTATTTGTCTCTATTTGTTTCCACTTTAACAATATAATCCCTCTGGAATAGATTGAAGTCACGATGCGCTAAGATCAGGGTGGCACATTGTGGCTTTTTATGGGTGTGTTAAATGCAATTAGGAAACTAGAAGGCTGATTTCCCACTGTCACTTTCAATAGACATTTAAAAAATATCATCCAAAACACTAACTGATGCGTCCAATAATAAAGTTCTCATAGGACATTACATTCTGTGTATCAGTCTTATCAACGGTGAAAAATTATCCAAAGTACATGCTGTTTCTAAATAGTCCTCATGCCCTATGTGTCATCCAATCTGAAGATGAACTCCTGCACCATTATTTCAACCACTTTTCTAAGCGCAACATATTCGGATGAATTTTTATTATCTCTATTTCCATATATCTGTCTCTGTAAGCATCATGTGTTAGTTAATGTGAGTTATCAAGAGTTAAAACAGCATTACCAAAGAGAAAAGGGCCGACCCCAACGTTCAAAGAATGTAGAGCACTGCGGCACGCTTTGAATCCGGTGATGGGTGTATATTTGTAGTAAATGAGCTCCAACATGCAGTGGTGTGGGCCTTTTGAGAAACTAATTAGGCTCCTAGTGTGTTGTTAAAGCGCGAGTGTACCCAGACAGCAGCAGCCTGCCTGTACAGACACTGTCTGCTCCCATGTCTGGCTTCAGGAGCATCCCCATAGTTACCAAGGCACTTGTAGGACCACCCCATCAGCACCAGGGGATGCGTTGGTTAGTTACTCGCATATTTTATTTTATTTTTTATTTTTTTTATATATATATATATCTTGAATAGTGGGTCTGTTGAGCCTTTTGGTTGAAGTGTAAAATGGCACAAAGCTGCTGTTGTTGTTGTGTTGATAAGTCACATTCCTCCATTATAGTGATAGAGCCCAGCCAAGGAAGGTGTCCTCATTATTTCGGTGACCCCCACGGGGGCTGTGCACCCTGTATTAGTGAGTCCATAGAAAAGCTCTCGCCGTGGGGGTTTATTATGGTTGAATTCCCTGGGCTCTATCTATTGTGACGGGCTCTGTCTCGCCTTCTCACTCTGCCTCTGTGTCGCTCTCCCTCTCTCCCTCTCTCCCTCTCTCCCTCTCTCCTGCAGCCCCCAGGGCCAGACAGAGTGCACTGCAGCCTGCATGGCAATTGCATAACGTTCTCTGTTTCCCTCCTGTTCTCTTTCTGAGAGCCCCCCCCTCCCCTCCCTCCTCCCCGTGCTGTTGCTGGGTTCCCCAGGTTCACTCCACTGCAGCACCCTCCTCTCTCATTTATTTATGCGTAACTCCAGCGCTCCCCCCTCCTCCTCCTCCTCCTTCCCCCTCCCCTCCCTGCTTTTTCCAGCGCTCCTCCAGCGGCTTCCTGGGAACAGACTGGTTAACAACACCGTGATGGTGCTCAACCATTGTGCAAGGAAGGAAGCCGGAGGAGCGACGGGGCCAGGTCTTCCTTTTGTGCGTCTGTGTGCGCAGACTGACTGTCATGGTCTGTCAGTCATCTTGTATTTTAGGATAATTCCATTCAACCCCACCACCATTCATATTCATTCATATGAACGCAGACAAAATCCTATAGGTCTCTTCTAAACACTTGTGATGTCCCCCCCCCATCAATCATCTGTTTTTTCAAATGTGTTCCAATCTTTCAAGAACACTGATCAATAATATAAAAAAAAAAAGTTTTTGCAGAATTTTCTACAATAATTAAGTTCATAAAAAATAAATTCAATTTCTTGCAAAGAATATTACATTTTCAAGATTTAATTTCATCCTCTGTTGTACATTTCATGCGTCTTTGAAGATATTTTGACCATTTATTTCCTGAGAAGTTGTTACCTGTATGAAATTTAGATGTGAGGGCTAAAGGGATAGTTCAACATTTTGGTAAATTGGCTCATTGCCATAATCCCTATAGTTTTAGGAGTAGGTTTGTTACCTTTAATTGTCGGTGCAAGCTATTTTTAGAACGGCGGAGCAGAGCCGCGAGCTGCTCAGAGCTACGCTACGGAGGCTAATGGGATTTCTTGCTTTCCCTTATCAAACTCATCAAATACACAATCAACAACTCCAAAACGCTCTGGTGGACAAGTTGTGACCTGCACATTCACCACGCTATGAGAAAATAACGGAACGTTACGAGATGGAGTTGTTTTCGAGGTTTCGTCTCGTAACGTTGCGTTATTATCTCATAGCACCGTTCTAAAAAAAAAGCTTGCACCGACAATTAAAGGTAACTAACCTACTCCTAATAACTATAGGGAATGGGCCAATTTGCCAAAATGTTGAACTATCCCTTTAAACTCATAACTAACCACATGGACATGTTGCATGTCAGCAGTCTGTGTGGAAATCAATAAAGAATAAAAATCTGTTAGCTAGTTAATTTACATTTCTCTCTCTTTCTTTTTCTGTTCTCTCTCTCTCTGCATCTGGTCCCTGCTGGGTGTCACCGCATGTTTTCAATTCCTGTATCCATAGTTTCAAATTAAAAGCCCCGTTGAGTGTGTTTTGACGAGGCAATAGTTTTGTGGAAACACTGGAGAGTGTAAGCAGTGGTGGAGAATCTGCAACCTCGACAGCACAATGATCCAAAACGAGCCTTGACCTGCACACCACACCACACCACTACACCTTCAGTCTCCTGAAGAAGAACCACAGAGTTCAGAAGTCATATTTCAGAGTGACAGTTTGTTTGTGGAGCAGACAGAGGAGCAGAGATCCTGCACCATCTAGACCCAGTCTGGACTCTTAATCCCTCCCATCCCCCAGGGCCTCACCTCCTGTCATTGTTAATGCTGCATTACTCCAAACAAAAACACATTCATATGCAGCATGGCAGCTAACTAATGTGGTTACTAATCAACTTCTTTAGCAAACTACCATCTAACATCAGTGTGTCAGTAATATTAAGTTGGAAAGCTGGTAAACATCATGCTTGCCTGTGACGCTTGGAGATATGTCAGATTTTTTGACACTTGAAGAAGTGTGTGTGAGTGTGCGAGTCGAGTGAGAGCTGTATGTGTGTTTTTGTCATTTGTTTAATTGTTGCTTCCCCTGAATGTGCTGTGTATGAAAATGAAAAGCGATAATTTACGTGTTCATATATCTTTGTATTCTGCTGGATATTTACATCTGCCGCTTTGGTATAATGGTCAAATATAAACTTCAGCGTATGTTTGTCTATTTGAATTCTTAGAAATCCAACATGTGTGAATGAGATAATTAACACACATTCTATTAAAAATAAAAGACATCCAAAGAAAGGAACATGAAAGTTAAGGGCGAGGTCGCACTCTCCAACACGTCGAACACAAAGCTAACCGTAGATTACTTCCTGTTTCAGAGTAGAGAATATACAGTATTATGTTAACACCATGGATGTATAGCATATAGCAGGCCTGGGTATTGCCACTAATCCCCAAAATCAATTTGGCTCCCATTTGCAAAGTCCCGATTCAATTCAACATTGATTCCGTTAGAGATATTTCACTCACAGCACAGTTCACTTACAACGAGCGATTCAGTTGTATCACTAACCTGGTGCATTATTAGAAATATAAATGTTAACATCACAAATGGACTTCGAAACAGTTGTATCAGTGCAATTTTTATTCCAACAAGAGTCGACCAATAGCTCAGATCTCAAGAAATTATATGTAAAGCTCTATCAGACCTATTGACACACTATGAGCTATTAGATGCTAGTAGAAGTCAAGGCTCAAATCCAAAGGTGACTGGGTCTTTGCCATCAGAGGCCAGACCAGTCCTCCTGGTCTCAGGTAGTTGTTGGGTTGTCCTATTGTCCTTTGTTGCTGTATTGTTTGGGCGGTCCATCTCTTATGGTTTTATGGCACTTGTCTCTTACAGTATATGTTGCTTTTATCAAGCACTTTGTAAACTTGTGTTTTTAAGGTGCTATATGAATAAAGTTATATGTGATGCTAACGTACCCTAGTGCAGCTGCAGTGTTTGTACGGTGGTACACAGAGAAACCAATGGTGTGTCTCAAATCGCACACTTCTCTCAGTGCACTGCTTTACAGTACACTGTAAAGCAGTGCACAGCCTTGTGCAGTGCACAAATTTCGACAGGTTAGTACCGTCTCAAATCAAACACTGCTGCTGCGCACTTACCGGAAACGACTCGACAGCTGCTTCTTCTATTTTTTAAATTCTGATTGCAACCATAGCAACCGGCCGTACGAGCCCTATCGCCGACACTAGACAGCGCTTTTTGCCGTTCAAAACGAGCTATTAAGTTGTGTTTTATTGTGTTAGTGTTGTTGTTGTGCTGTTATTATTAGTGTTTTTTAAAGACATTTACGCCGGTGTCAGCTCCGTCGCTGCTCAAAGCAACCGCTGCCGTTTGAAAAGTAGTGACGTGTTTCCGCTACGTCACTAAGATGGCGGCCGTTAAGTGTGGAAAGTGTCCATCGATCCACACTCAATTCTGGCCGTTTGAGTGCGCCAATTGAGTGCGCATAGCGCACTACGTTTTCGCACACTGCTCAGTGTGAACGCACTTATGCACTCAAAATATTAAGTGTAAGTGCAGAAGTGCGCGATTTGGGACACACCACAAGTCTTTGCTGGCTTCATAGGTGACATCATGCAGTGTTTGCATTTCTTTGGAGTAATGTTACATTACAGGTTTTGCAAGTCCCCTCATATATTATGATATAAGCAGCATTTTTCAAACAGGAAATTCTTAACAGTGGATGAAGTGAAGTATGCTGAGAGCAACAACATGAGCCCTTTACTTGTTTTATTATATGTCTCCACCGGGCATCAGTCGGCATTATGGTTTCAGGTCGTCCTTCTATTCCCTTTTTAACTACAATGTTTCAGTAACACCTTAGGGAACTTCTTCAGTCATACATTTGGACTAAAGATGATATTTATGTTTTTTGTTGGTCCAAGTTCAAGTTCAAGTTCACTTTTATTTGTATAGCACAGTTAAAAAGACCTGTGACAGTCGTCCAAAGTGCTTCACAGAGCAGAGACAGAAACAAAGACAAATGCATGTGCAAGAAACAAAATGACATGCATACTATCACACATTCTCACACACAGATGTATGTACATATACATATACGGACATATGCGCATACATACACATACACATACGCAAATGCAGATGTGCACAGCTACAGTAGTCATAGACAACAGTGCACATAGATATTTAAACAAAAAACTAGCCAGGATCAGAAGTCCTTATGGATCCGAAGGCCAAGGAGAAAAGGTGCGTTTTTAAGGCGCACTTAAACCTCTCCATGGATCCTGCATGTCTAACATGTAATGGGAGGCTGTTCCATAGTCTGGGAGCAGCCACAGAGAAGGCACGATCACCCTTAGTTTTTAATTTTGACCTCGGTGCATCCAGCAACAACTCACTGGATGACCGTAGATCTCTGGCTGGATTTCGGATTTGTATAAGGTCTGCTAGATATAGAGGAGCCAGACCAGTTAAAATCTTAAAAACAATTAATAACACTTTAAAATCAATCCTAAAGCGGATAGGAAGCCAGTGGAGGGAGGCCAGAACAGGGGTGATGTGTTGATGTTTTTTAGTGCCGGTCAAAAGGCGAGCAGCAGCGTTTTGCACCAGCTGCAGGCGACGGAGTGAGCTCTGGTCTAGACCAACATATAATGAATTACAAAAATCGAGCCTACATGTTACAAAGGCATGGATAACTCTTTCCAAGTCATTAAAACATAAATAAGGCTTGACTTACACAGACACAATACTGGCCTTAGGATGCTTCACCTTTCATTTTTACACTCTGGTATAATAAGAACATCAGACTGTATCTTTCCCATTTACAGGTGCATCTCAATAAATTAGAATACAACTGTCAGCAGTCTTCCCTGCTATGATAGTGGAGCTACTGAACCAGGCTCAGGAAACCTTTGCAGGTTTTTTCGGAGTGAAGCTACCGTGCGACATCATTCGGTTACAATATACTAGTGAACTTTTTCAATATTCTAATTGTTTGAAATACAGTGGGGGTTTTTTCAGTAAAAATTAGCTATTGTCATTACAATTAAAAGACATTATGACACGAAATATTTCCGTCAGTGTGTAATGAATCTATTTGAATTGAATGACTGAAGTAAATGAACTTTTCCATGATATTCTCATTTATTGAGATGCACCTGCTTCTGTGTTAGATCCAAAAGTTTCCCGACATTTTTACCACCACCTGTATCTTATAAGAGTATTTTGATTGTACACTCCCTGAACACTCACACCATGATAAAGGGCTTCAACAGTGCCATCTAATCGTAGCCTGATTGGTCCCCCAGAAGTAGTTTTTTAGGACCTTCCAGCCAACCTCTTTGGAAATCACATGTGTTGTACAGTCGCCCCAGAAGGCCACATAGAAGATAAGAAAACAAACAAAAGACAAAGCGTGAGAGAGACGGGGACACACCGTCTCATTTTCAATAACACAGACACTGACTTCTTGATAACCATGAAGTCAGAGCCTGGACCTGCACACAGCATGAAATATGTGTGTGTATTAGATCATTGATGTCTGAAAGTTACAAAAAAATGGTCTGAGAGGTTTCAACACAGTCTGAAAAAACACTTTACATCAACGGGAAACACATAAACTGTTGATCCCCAAATAAAACCTTTCGACTGGGTAAGATCCTCCCACCATGGCTCCATTCAAAAAATAGTACACAGACTTTTTTCATCATCTGTTCATCACATTTCACCATATCCAGACTGTGGTCAGGTGGTGATACTGTATCTGTCTGTCAGGTTGTGAAACTTCATCTGGAGGCCTCAGCAACAGCCAAAGCCTGGAGAGCAACCTGCACTTAAAAACAGCCCGGCACGGGAAATGCCAGTTTACATTCCAGTTACATGCTTATTATTTACAGGAGGAGGAGGAGGGGAGGGTGGGCGAACCAAAATACTCTCCTCACAATCACTGGAGTCAACGGGTGAAATCAGTGTCCTGGGTCCAGCTCTGATAACGTGGTGCCAACAGAGTTGTGTCTGTACAAACCAAACTTACTGAAGGTCAAACTGAGTGGAGTATCTCAGAGGCGTCTTTGTCCTGGACGAGTCTCGTCTCAGTGTACTGTGTGTTGTCAGTCCTTGATGACTGACAAACATTGCACAGGCACATTGTGTCTCACTCTGAGGACAGTTTTTTTTTTTTTTTTACAGAACACGGGGTCCACGGCAAAATAAAAACCACCATACCTTCAGAATGATGATTTTTTAAAATCTTTTTTATATTAAAGAGACCCAGAGGAGTTTACTTTTGGTTATTAAAGAGTCTCATATTAATATGGATGAATCTGCATTACCCACACTTGTTAATGGGTTCATTTTCGATAAATATATTGTTTTGTCTTTAGTTATTTTGATATTATTATTTAGTGGTCGACACGCCCAGCGTTTCCGAGTTTCGGTTTCCCGGACGCTGCCTGGCGGGTCATGGGAATAACGCCGCTGGATCGCTATGGTTGGAACTACGACGGTATCTGATCGTCTTCAAAGCTCCGACTTTAGTTTTTGATTATGAAAAACATTCTTGGCAAATACTTTCGCTTTTCGTCCGTCTTGTGCCGGTCCAAGAATTTCACCATGCGTGCGGAGGCTCATGGGAAATGTAGTGTGAAAACACTTTGCTCTCCGAAACTCCTCATAGTCCCTTTAAAACAACATAAAACAGGGTTTCCACTACCAGTTACCATTACTTTGCACCCCTTTCTACTACACAGTTACAGCGCTACTATTTCATTTTTCATTTCTTTATTTATTGAATTGGGACAGTGCACTTGATCTGGTCTCTTTAGATGTGGAAACTGTTGTTTTTTTTGTATTGTCTATGTGCTGTCTACTGTCTATTTGTCTACTGTCTTATTTGTGTATCACTCTTGTATAGTAGTTTGTGGTCTGCGTTTCTTGTCTGTTTGTTATATGTTACATGTTGGGACTGCAGATGGAAATTAGCTGTGAGCTAAATCTGGTGCAACCATCTTCTCACTTTCTGTAAATGATTAATGTCATTGCACAATGTCCCCTAAATAAACTAATAATAATAATCAACAATGACGCATTAAGCATCAGTGTAAATGTGCCGGACTTAGCACAACTGCTAAATTTCAGCCGCAGTCCCAAGGCAGGTTTCTAAGGCTAACTCGGCTGGACTCGGTTTAGGAGTTCTTCATAGTTCCTCCTCATCGTGGGGTCGTCATATCACGGCGGCTACGGTCGTGTTGTCTTGCTCTCTTTTTTTCGATCCTCTCGTCAGCTCCAAATTCACTCGTCAACAGCGGGGGTGGAGGGGGCACCACCACTTAAAAACATCCTAGCGGAAACCCTGGAACAGTTGAGAGAAGCTGAACGTTCAGTAACATAAAGTCATGTTTGAGTTTTAAACCCACGTTTGAAGCAACTGTCAGCTTCTCTTTGTAGCCGGAGCAGCAGGAGAGCAGAGAGCAGAGAGCATCCTTCCTCTCCACTGACTCTGTGTTTGGTGTCGACGTCCGTCCCTCTGTGGTTTTTACTAAGAGGGATTGATAACACTTGATGGAAAGTTTTTTATTGCTCTTAACGCGCCGTGTCACAGCTGGAGAACGGCCACGCCGTACCCATCATCATTCCGCTCTGGCTTGTTTGCATTTCTTTATCACAGTCTTGGGAGGTGTCAGGCTCAGGATACAGCACACAGTGTCTGTGAACAATCAGGTGATTCCCTTATTTAGGGGGTGTGAGTTTATTTCTCATACAGAGCTGAAACACTTGACTGAAGGGAAATGGTTTTAGTTTCAAACTGCCTTTTGAACATGAAGTTGTATCTGTGTGGATGCAGCTGGTCAGACTGAGTCAGTGATGGTGTAATGATCACTGAGTCATGGAGTTACACCTCCCTGGTCAACATGCTGACTGCTGGAGTTTCCTTGTCAAGTGTTGCTCTCTCAAAATGAATCAGATGGTTTCACTGCCTGTCATCTTTGTACTGTATGGTTAGCCTATAAAATCAGGATTTTAGCAGTGCAGCAGCAGCTTGGGTATGTAAGTTAACATGTAAATGAATGTGTTGGTCTCTATGTTCTTACTGACTAAGCTTCAAAACCACTACAATGACTTGGTTGAATTATACCACAGACAGGGCTAACAGCTGTCATTGAAGAGGCAGGGCCACGGAGAGATGAGAGAAAAACATCAACCACATAGAACCAGATTTTGTCCAAGGATCTGCATCATGGATATAATTGTTTGCTTCAAAGGAAGAATAACAACACCAGAACTTTTCCTAATAATCCAGTATAACAACATGCAAGACTCCAGACTAACTTTTTTTTACTAGGAGTTTTTTTTGCAGTGCACATCATAAATCCACTGCAAAGCAAATATTCACTTTTTTTCTTCATGATCCATTCCTCACACCTGTAATGACAGATATCAGATTCTTTGAGTCATCCTTTCCACGTTTCACCAGTGTTAAAAATAACAACAACCCCCCCCCCCAGCAAATTTACTGGTTGCTCATGTGCAAGTAGATTACATTTTTATTTGCACTGCAGGGCTCCAGACTGCCCCTAAATAGAGGCATTTTGGCTAAAAAATAAAATTTGAGAGTGTGCAAGTAAAATTTCCATACTTGTGCATATGCAACTAGTACATTTTCTGGGGTTTTGGGGGGTTTTTGGGTTTGTTTTTTTTAACACTGGTGAAACATGGAAGGGATGACTCAAGAATCGTGTTTTTCAACCTTGGGTCGCCTGGAATTCAAATAGAGCCGCCTGAAATGTCTAATTATTGGAAGGAAAAAAATACTGATAAAAAAAAAAAAAAAAATTATGAATAATTATTATTCTTTTTAAAATTATGATTAAAAACACCACACACTATTTTAAACAACTGTATTCTATACTTTAACTTTCTCGAATATAAATCAAGTTAAAATAAAATGCAGCATATAAAAATATCTGAGCTGGCTCATCTTGATTGACGGCTGCAATTGCGGGGTAACCAGAAATTTGTGAAATTTTGATGGTTGGAAACCACTGTTGTAATGTGTCATTACAGGTGTCAGGCCAATGTGTGTGTGAGGATCATGAATAAAAATGAAAATGTGAATATTTGCTCTGCAAGTCAATTTATGGTGTGTCCCCTAAATTTTCTACACTAAACCAGTGTGATAAGAACTGATTTTCATGAACTATTATGTGCTGAAACTTTTGTATTTACTTTTATTAAATTGGGTAAATCATGAACGTGTTATTGACGTACCCTAGATGGCAGTAGCTCGTTTCATACCTCTTTGTAGGTGTAAGCGTCAGTACCGAGGTTGTATGATCCTGTGTCGCTCATGTTTGGTGTCTTTAAAATGTCTTTGGACGTCATCTCATCACCTCTGCTTTTTTGTTTTTTCCCCGCTCAGGTTTGAACACTGTAAACCGGCAAATAACGAGGAGCTGCCAACAACCCAGGAGCTGCCGCTGGCCTCCGCCTCGCTGGGCGGCCCGTCGGACCCAGAGCCCAGCCCGGGGCCAACACCACCGGCCCCCGGGGCGCAAGACTGGGTCAACGCCGCTGAGTTCGTCCCAGGACAGCCATACTGTGGACGAGGTGAGCCACCAGGGGCCATTACATAAAGTTTGATATCGACAACACCTGTGCACAAATCTCTGCTTGTCTATATGTTTTGAGGCTGTGAGCTCTCTGGTTTCTGTATTTTTTTATTCTCCCTTTGAAGCTGAGATGAAAACAAATCACTGTCCACTGAGGTTCTGATGTTCCTCAGCCAGGTTTAGACAGTTTGCCACATGATATACTGGAGAGTCATCAGGGCATAGAGATATTATTGTTCCACAATATCAAATATTGTGATATTTCCCACCACATGCAGAGATTGTCATAGTGTCATTTAATCTTCTGTAGTTTTGTACACGCTGATGGGTCCACCCCTCATTTCCCTGCTTTGCTAAACTGTACCTAGACATATCATAAATAAAACACTGAACCGCCTGTATAGTGGCAACATCATTAATATGAAACATAAAATACAATATTTTAGGGTTTAGGATGGATTTGAGCTTAGGGAACTTTCTTTGTTGAAATTCCATCGGCCTCTTGTATTTTTTGGCTATTTTCTTTTTAAGCTTGAATGGAGCCACTCATTTAAAAACTTCAGTGGAAGACAAACAACCAGACTAAGACCATCAAAAGGACTCAATCTGTCTTCCAGGATTGGTTTGTTTCTTCTAATAAGCAAACAAATAAACGAGGGGTGGAAGTGACACTGTAACGACTAGGGGTGTAACAGTTTTGAACCGAACCGAAAAACCCTGTAGGTTCAAAGGAGTCAGGTTTAGAAACTCATTCTGTCTTCCTGAACTTCGGTCCACCCTTCCCCCTCTCACACACATTAGCCTTCCACCTGCAATGACAGATTCCAGATTCTTTGAGTCGTCTCTTCACGTTTCACCAGTGTAAAAAAAACTGTGACTAGATGAAAAATGTTCTTGCACTCATTCACACTCACATTTTTGGGGGCAAAATGCCACCATTTAAGGCCAGCCTGGAGCACTGAAACAGTTCCTTTAGTAGTTTTTTGAAAACTGAGGTTTGAACCGAACCGTGGGTCAGGTGAACTGTTAAACCCCTAGTGATGATACCTTACTTCTACTGTGGATTGTACGGAAGAGGATTAGGGCCACTGTGGGGAAAAAAAAAGTGAGTTCTGACTTTTTTCCCCCTCAAAATTCTGACTTTAATCTCAGAATTCTGAAAAAAAAATCTCCTAGACAGCTCCTTTTTTTCTCAAAAAAACCCCCAAAATCTCAGAATTAATGATCAGTGATCAGTGATTAATGAAGTCAGAATTCTGAGGTTAAAGTCAGAAAAAAGTCAGAACTCCCTTTTTTTTCCACAGCGGCCCTAACCCTCTTCCGAAGCATTGGGTTCATCCACAGTCTGGAAAATTTACTTAATCGCAAAAGTTGAAGTTTAAAAGTGGACTAAAATGCATTTTGAGGCCTGTCTGTCTGTACAGTAAAGGAAACTAACTGTCTGTCTGTCTGTGTCTCTGTCCCGGTGTGTTTGTCCCCCGTCTCCCAGCTGAGCCAGGGAAGCCGGAGAGCTCCGCCCCCCTCATCGAGGAGCTCGACAGCGAGGCGCCGCCCGAGAACAAACAGCTGAGGAAGCAGCTCTGTCCGTACGCCGCCGTCGGAGAGTGCCGCTACGGAATCAACTGTGCCTATCTCCACGGCGACGTGTGTGATATGTGTGGCCTTCAGGTGCTCCACCCCACTGACAACAGCCAGCGCTCCGACCACACCAAGGTAATGCAGCGGCCACATCCACAACACACGCTGGAGGTACCTGTGGTGCCTTCACACACACACACACACACACACACACACACACACACACACACACACACACACACACACACACACACACACACACACACACACCTACCTTCATACCTGCTACATACTTTAGTTTCAGTGTTTACATTCCTCTAGCTCTTGGGATCTTGGGATCTACATTTCCTACTGTAGCCACTGCTCCATTTAGTTATCTATTGGCGCTTTTCCACTAGCACGGCACGGCACGGCGCGGTCCGCTTTATTTGCTTATCCACTAGCCCTAGTACCTGGTACTAGGTACTATTTTAGTACCTCCTCGGCCCTGGTTCCAAGCGAGCCGAAGCAATACTAAAACGTGACGTCAGCCGACTGCCTTCCACTGACTGGACAGAGCATCGTCACTGGAAGAGTCGTGAGCACTCCGTCCGACATGAGAATCAAACCCGGAAATTACAAAAACAGAGCAGCAACAGCAACCACTGATCTGTACCGAGACTGTTGTTATTCCTTCACCCGAGTCAAATGATGCTGTGTGTAAAATCACACTGTGGTCCGTAATCGAGGTGCAGATGAGTGAGTTTGGAGCTGACGAGAGGATCGAAAAAAGAGAGACGGACAATGCGGCCCCGCGATCGCCTCCATGCCGCCCCCGCCCCTGCTGAGGAGGTACTAGAGAACTCAGCTGTAGTGGAAAAGCACCTTTACCAAGCCGAGCCTAGCCGTGCCGTGAAAGTGTAGTGGAAAAGCACCATAAGTCAGTGGTTCTCAAAGTGGGGTCCCTGAGAGCGTTCAAGGGGGTCCCCAACTTTTTCTCAAAATGTTACCACTATTTTTCTAGAATTTTAAAACTTTTTTTCTAGAAATGTTACCAGTTTTTCCAAAAATGTACGCCATTGGCCCTGATTTGTACATAGATTGACTAACGCCGGGATTCCACTGGATGCGGAATGATTCCGAAACGGGTCCGCTACGGAACGGCTGCGTACTCCGACTCCGTCAACTCACACCGGTTCCGTCCGTGATGTTGATTGTTGCAGCTCCGCCGCACAGCGGGAACATGTGATCTCGCGATAAAGCAGGTTGTAGTTTCTATAAAGTGAACCACAAAATCAAAAACAATTAATTTAATCCAGAGGAGTAGTAGAGAAACAACTTGGTGCTGACCTGACTTGATTTTACAATCACTATCTCCTTATCCATGGTGTAAACGGGGTGAAATGATGTCTGAAAACCTCCGAGCTGCTGACTTCAGGCCGGTCACTGCCCATTACAACGTTTTCAAGGTGTAAAGCAGGAAATATGCTCCGCTGTAAACATGGTGTATTTTATTTTGAAAATTAACCGGGTGTTTTATTTTGTATTTTGCCCGCGATTTCCTGTCATACACGACCTGCTCTGTGCTGATTGATGCGCCGTGCTCCGGCGTCCGGCAAAAATAGAAGCTCTGCGTATCCTTTGCGAGGGCTGCCGGATGCCGGTGCCGTTCCGGACCCACCACGCAGCGGACCCGGAGTCGGTGGACGCTGCCACGGTGATTATAATTAATACGTAACGGCTCCGCCGCCGTACCGGAGCGGATCTGCAGCCGTTCCGCATCCAGTGGAATTTAGGCGTAAGAAAGTAATGTGATCCAGTCTCAGAACAAATACCTGTGTATTTCTGGTGTTTGTTTCAAAATTCTGTCCAATGAGGGTCTGTGGTCTAATTTGTGTCAATGTAGGGGTCCTTGGTGTAAAAACTGAAAAAAGTTATCTGGTCACTTCAGATTTGTTGTCGCGGTAACTCTTTGTTGGAGACGGCAGCGACAGAGGACTCCTCGCTCTGTAGGAGTTGTTTGAACTCCACACACACAGTCATACAGCAGTGTCACAGAGTGCTGCTGCTCTCACACACATCTGGCTGAGATCAGACACTGGCCTCCCAAACAACAATCTGCCACCGTGTGCACTTCTCTCTACTAATGAGAAAGACAGAGGAGAGATAAAAGAAGTCAGTGACTAACTGTTGAGTATGTGTGTGTTGTTTATTTTACCAAACCAACATCAGAGCTCAGTCGCTGTCACTACTCCCAACTGTAGAAAACAGGAACAAAGATGCAGCATTTGTCTGAGTTTATTTTAATCCATGTTACATGTTACCTAGGTTTAATAACTCTTCAGTTCCTCTATTTTGCATTAACAAATAGAACAAATATCTTAGACAGAGTTGTTTTGGAGGCAAATGCAGAGACTGCTTGCCAAAAAACTGCCCCTGACGGGAACGTGCATCAGCGGTTTTGCATAAATTTTCCTCTAAAACAACTCTGTCTCGTAACGTTCTGTTATTATCTCATAGTGTGGTGAATGTGCAGGTCACAACTTGTCCACCAGAGCGTTTTGGAGTTGTTGGATTGTGTATTTGATGAGTTTGATGAGGGAAACCAAGAAATCCCATTAGCCTACGCTACGTAGCTCTGAGTCGCTTGCGGCTCTGCTCCGCCGTTCTAAAAACAGCTTGCACCGACAATTAAAGGTAATGAACCTACTCCTAAAACTATCTAAGTTTCCGAACGTCATCTATGGTCAAAACCGGAAGCCAGTTTTGCATTTCCGGTGGAATCGTACGTTTACGTTTCCATGGTTTTCAGTCGTTGTCATAGTTGCGGTAAACGCATGGATCTATTAACGCTGGCTTTTAACACGGATGTCAATTTGTGTGATATCCACTGTTAAAAGCTGGTGTGATGATGCATGCGTTTTACAGATTTCCATTGGAAAAAAAAAAATCCATGAATTTACTGCGACTAGCGAAACCATGGAAACGTAAACGTATAATTCCACCGGAAGAGCAAAAGCGGCTTACGTTTTTGACGTTCGGAAAAAGATGGATAGGGATGAAGGCAATGGGTCAATTTGCCAAAATGTTGAACTATCCCTTTAACATGACTGATTGATTTGCAATAAAACATGAGGCTGGTTCAAGTTTTTTTTTTCTTACCAAACAAGCACCACAACTGTGACCAATTGAAATAAAAGAGAGCCAGTGTTTTTTTAATGAAGGCCTTCTGCCATCTGAACACAGTCTGGTCTGTGAGATGTTTCACTGACGCATCTGAGGTCTTCAGCTGAAGCTCAGCATGTGTTTGACCGTGTCGTTCTCCTCTCCCAGGCGTGCATCGAGGCCCACGAGAAGGACATGGAGATCTCGTTCGCCATCCAACGCAGCAAGGACATGATGTGCGGCGTGTGTATGGAGGTGGTGTTCGAGAAGGCCAACCCAAGCGAGCGCCGCTTCGGCATCCTCTCCAACTGCAGCCACTGCTACTGTCTAAAGTGCATCCGCAAGTGGAGGAGCGCCAAGCAGTTCGAGAGCAAAATCATCAAGTGAGTCGCTTTTTATTTGTGAAGGTTTGGATTTGGGGGGTTTTGAGACAGTATAGTGTCCTTGTTTGTGATGTCATCTGTAGCTCTTGGAGATTTTGGCAGGAAATTGTGTTGACAAAATTATTTCTGAACATCATCAGTTCCAAAATCTCATTGGATCTTATTTATTTGCTCTCACATGGTTAGTTACGAGAGTTTTGTCTGATTAAAACCATATGGGCTCATTGTAAAACAGCAATGTACCATAAATAGGTGGAATTTGGTCGTCAGGGTGAGTTCTTATTGAAATGGTTAGATCAGGATGTCACAATAGCACGGTCCTCAGGACTATACAACTAGTCATTTACTAACTTTTAACAGTATTTGTATCTTCTGACCACAGTGTTCCTGGTCTTATGTTTCCGATTATGACCGTTACTTTTGGTTTTATTTTTTGCAGATCTTGCCCAGAATGTCGAATCACATCCAACTTTGTCATCCCAAGCGAATACTGGGTGGAGGACAAAGAAGACAAACAAAAACTCATCCAGAAATACAAGGACGGCATGGGGTACATAGACTATTTCCTACACTCTACATATGTGACACAATAACCAATTGTCCATTTAGTTCTTCTGTGGGAACCACCAAATCAAAGAGACAGGGACACAGTCCTTAAATCTTAGATTTCCACTGGTGCTAGCATTGGTTTATTTTATTTTTTTGCCTTATTTTAAAGGTTTGTTACCTTTAATTGTCAGTGCAAGCTATAGAATGGCGGAACAGAGCCGCGAGCTGCTCAGAGCTACACTACAAAGGCTACAGAGGCTAATGGAATTTCTTGGTTTCCCTCATCAAACTCATCAAATACACAATCCAACAACTCCAAGACGTATTTTGGAGTTGTTGGATTGTGTGTTTGATGAGTTTGATGAGGGAAACCAAAAATCCCATGACCCTCCGTAGCGTAGCTCTGAGCAGCTTACGGCTCTGCTCTGCCGTTCTAAAAATAGCTTGCACCGACAATTAAAGGTAACAAACCTACTCCTAAAACTATATGAATTATGGAAATAGGCCAATTTGCTAAAAATGTTGAACTATCCCTTAAGTCAACAATCCAGTGTCAAGAATTAAAAATCGCTTATTTCCCCCTGCAGGATGGAGCAGAGAGATTTTCAGTAGAAAGCTGTTGTGGGTGGATGTGATCAGAATCAGCACAGGAGCAGGATGGAGAATCTGATGGAGAGGGGAAACTGCAGGGAGTGAAAGGGGGAAAGAAACAGATTAGTGTTGCTCCATGCCTCTGGTTTGGTTTTGTGTTCTATCTTGACACAATCTAACCCGGTGTGTGCATGCTCTGGTTGTCCTCCTTTTTTTGTGCTCTCCAGGAGTAAACCGTGTCGATATTTCGACGAGGGTCGTGGAACTTGCCCTTTCGGTTCAAATTGCTTCTACAAGCACGCCTTCCCCGATGGACGGCTGGAGGAGGCTCAACCCCAGAGAAGACAGACGGGATCCAACAGCAGAAACAGGGTTAGTCTCTTACTGTTACTCTACCAAGAGTGTGACTGTGACAGCTGACAGTTTCAATATGAGTACAGGTACAAGGGAGCACCTCCTCATCTCTAGCCCCCTCTGCTGGAGGCAGACAGTAGAACATGTATTAATAGTCAGGATGGGAACAGTCCAATCAGTAATACCCACTGTATTTGTATAGTAGGTTTGTTATATGTTGAATTAGTATTAGAAATACCTCATAATACAGTGTATTACTGCCCAGTACAGACGCATCACAAGCTGCAGCCTCCATAGTGACATCAACAGTCAAAAATATATAAAGGTTTTATTGTTAAAGGTTGTATAGAATCATATTAGTAAAATAAAAAATAAAAAAATCCAGTCAAAATTGGACTTTCAAATGACATTTACAATCACTCACATTAATAATTGTGAAGTAAAAAATATGCTGCAAGTTCTCCAACTGTTAATGTTCACGTTTTATTTCATGAATCAAAATGACTGCTGAAAATGAAACAGTGAGTATTGCATACACATGTTTAAACATTTAAATTTTATTTTACTGTTTTATTAACTCTGGTATTTGTCCTGTCTGACTGTCCTGCACATCTAACCACATTTCCAGTGATGTTCAATTGTGTTGGTTATTCCAAAGGTTTCAGCTTGTGTTTCAATAAGTAGTTAATCAAATCAGTTAATCACAGCTTAATTTATAGCGCTTTTCATACATAATAATAAAGTAAAGTGCTTTACATGTAAAAAAAAATAAAATAAAATAAAACAAAAACAATCCCTCCCACATACACACACACTTTCTCAAGCGTGCACACGCACACACAGCAGCCCACACGCTCTTTGTTCAACAAACATCAGTAGGCTGTAGAGATACGGCTCTAATTGAATGTTGAATTCAGTGAGAAATATTGAACGGCCTTGTGATGCAGATCAAACCAAGAAGTCTCCCCTCAGTAAGTCCTTCATTAAAGCCTCTGTGAGTTCTACACAGTTCATTTCCATCATAAACTTCCAGCTGTTTTGATGACAGTTTCCTCTTTATATCTGAATGGGGGTGGGGGGTTCTCTTTCAGGCATTTCGATACAGCACCTCTCACAGGGTTATCATGTGTCCATCATGCCGTGCACACTTCAATCATGTGGTTATCAGATCATAGTTCTTCAGCAGTTTAAAGGGGAACTATGTAAGTCCGGTCGCTTTTCAGCTGTTTTGCTAACCCTCCTCCCGGCCATGTGCATTTGTTTACAACAAAGCCAGCGAAGAATCAATCAATAGAGCGGTACATAACGTTATATAACATACAATGTTGCGACGTGTATATTTGTGTAGTCTTATCTGTCATAAACAAGAGATTACAGGTTACGAGACGCGTTTGTGTAGCGGTACGCAGAGATGAGAACTGATCTTACAAGGTTGGTTTTCAGCCCAGAGACGCTAGGTGGAAGGCAGAGAGCCTCCATGCTTCCTGTAACAAGTTACATATCATTTATTAAACCATCACAATTCCTCCAAAGTTGTTTAATTAAGGTAAAAATGTAGCATTGTTTAGATAAAAATTAAACAATTGGTCGTAGCGCTACCCTATTGGTGCAGAGGCAGTTTGAAAGACAGCCTTCATCCCGCCCCCTGGATTGAGCCGAGGTCTACCGGTCGTTGTCAGACTAGACATTTTAATGATATAGTCTGGCTTGTCAGGCTAGCATAATTCCTCTTTAACGCTAGTATTCTAACAAATTAAAGAATAAGACATTTCCACCACATAACGTAGAGATGGAGGGTCAAGATTCAGATCAGAAATGAAACTGTTTAGTCTGACTTGTGTGTCTGTCCTCCTCCGTCCCCTCAGAACTCGCGGCGAACACCGCTGTGGGACATCTACGACGAGAGGGAAAGCACCGACTCCTTCGACAACGACGACGAGGAGATGGTGACGTTCGAGCTGAGCGAGATGCTCCTCATGTTGCTCGCCGCCGGAACCGACGACGAGGTGACAGATTCAGAGGATGAATGGGACTTGTTTCACGAGGAGCTGGATGATTTCTATGAAATTTACCTATAGCAGCCCCACCCACTAACCCCCCCTCCCCTCCGCCCCCCCTCCTTCTACCTACAACCCCATGTATACTAGACACTAGAATGGACTGTCTTGTGTGAGTGATGGACAGTAGCTTTTCCCACCCCCTGTATTGTGGCAGTGCCTTTAAGCAGGCCATTAATAAATGAACTTATAAAAGATAAAAGGAAAAAAAAAATCCAACAAGTCAGTGCGCTCGTGCTAAACATTTTCTAGACATCTATCCTTGTGAGTCTTATCTTGTGCGGTTCATGTTGAAAATAATAAAATTACAAAATGAACTCAATATAAGATTTAACAAAAATTATAACTTTCTTCAAATATTGCTAATAAAAAATGTAAAGTTCATTTGTGGGTGTGGGTTTGACTTGTTTATCATCTACCCAGGTGTTTGTACATAATAACTGAGACTCTTGAGGATGCACTCAAACTTATTCAGCACCATTTACTGTAATAGTGATGGGCATGTTTTAAGATTTTACATACGGTTTCTGAAGGCTGGAACTTTTTTCTCTTCCTTTATTAAAGTTGCTGATAGCCAATATGTTTGTGCTGATGTTTAATAAATTCACCATAATCACCTCCATGTTGTACAGAAAAGTATTTACCTTCTTACGAGACATTCAAAAAATAAATCACAAAGCAGCACTTACATCGAAAGGCCAAATGTAAAAAAAATAATACAAAACAACCTGTAGGGTTTGTGGCTGTGTTAAAAGCAGGGTGATCGCTAAGTCCTGATCCACCACGGCCCATCTTTGTTGTTCAGACGCTTCGGTCACCGAGCGGCTCATAGTAGAATTAGATACTGGAAGAAGGCTGGGAATAATGAAGGCACCAGATGGCTGGCAATGAAGGAAGATAGAGGACAAATTTGGACCAATCAGATTTTGAGCTTGTGAAATGAAGTTTATCAATGTTTAAAAAAAATAATAATAATAATCATGTTACAGAAAGGCACAAAAACATTAGTTCTGATTTGTGTAACCTCTCTGTTGACGTAATTTTTGCACAACTACAGCTCTTTTTCTACGCATTAATATAATCATTTTTACGCATTCATTTCACAGGTCGATATCACAGCAATACTACTACTGAACGAAAAATGGTAGTCACCTTTGTAACACTGTATTTTCCAGATTCAGTGACAAATTCTATACGAGCTGCTCAGTGACCGAAGTGTGTGTGATGGACGTGGTGCGACGGGGCTGGGTGATAATTTTTTTTTCCAGATCCATTTGTAGCTCTGTGAGTCCTACTTAGAGAAAAAAAAATCCCCTCAACCCCCCCTAACCCCCATCCCCTCCTCCTTCCCCCTATACATCAGCTCCATCAGTCAAGTAGACGACAAAAAAACAAAAAAAAAATTGTAGAGCGTCATTGTGAATCAACAGCATCCACAGACGAACCGAGTCCCTCCCTCAGAACCACTGGACGCTCTCGCGATTTTAAAACGATCATCAGCGGACTTTCCCCGGCGCAGAGAATCAAAGCAGCTTTGAGAGACTTGTTTTCCATTTCCCCCACGACACCGGTGTGAAGTGTAGATTCACTGTCCTGTTTAGCTTGATGCAGTTTTAAGCTTTTTTTGCTGCTAAAAAAAAAAGATGCTCATCTACTGACTTCCTACTAGCTGGTCTCAACCTGTTGAACTCCTATGGAATGGATATGTTAATACTGAAATGTGTGTTTTCTATGTTCCACAGCCATCCATCTAAACATGAAATTAAAGTTTATTATCAACCTCTGTTCTGTGTCCACTCTAAGTCTGTGTGTGTCTTAACAAACGATCAAAAGAATGTGTAGACATGAATAAGCTATGACAACTTTACATCGTATGTTTTCATATTTTTGTCAGTTATATTAATTATTGATTGATGAATTTCCTGAGCTCTGTAAAGAACTAATCAACAGGCGTCTGCACCAAAGACCCAGGCTGACAGAGCTCTGACTGCTCTGTGCTCATTTTTAATGACGCTTTATTTAAACAGATCAACACAACACAGTATCAGATGATGTAATTTGAAGCTAAAGGGCCTGTTTTTCCTCTGCTCTTCAGATGATCTGTCTTCCAGATGTCCAAACTGGCCCCTCTTATCACTCAAATGCAACAACACTTGTTTGGAATATCTATGTGTGTTGTTTATTTGTCCTATAACAGCCAACAGCACGTATCAGCTTACCCAACTGTTATTAGTAAATCATAATTTTAAGGGTCTCTGGCATGTAATGTCTACTCATGTTCTTATTTTTTGAGTCCTTCCGACCCTCAGATCCCCAATTCTTCTCATCGTCTTCCTTTTCTGCATGATTCATTTATATAGATGAATATTCAAAATTTGAAGCCCCAACCAAGCTAGTTGTGTAAACTAACTGATCATATTTTTTACAATGCCAGTTGTAAATACATTTGTTCAATTTTGAATAATTTAGGATAGGCTATTTTCTAAGAGAACTCCCACCAAGTTTTTATTTTATTTTATACAGTAAAACAATAATTAAATTGATACTTTGTTTCAACTGGTAGCAGCAAAGTATTTTAGCTCTGAGTTTTCACTCAACCTTTACTTTATTTTTGTTGTGTTTTTGTCGTTTTTTGTCAACTACTGATGGATACTTCTGTAAGGAGAGGAGCTTCTTTGATTGAAAACGGAGCAGGTCTGGAGGATGCCTCCTTGTTCTAGCTGAGATGAAGAGGTGTTTTCATGTTTGGTGCAAAGGTGAAGGCTTGGAAGTGGAGATGTACTGTCGGTCATTTCTGCCCTTACAGAAAGACCACATGAACTTCACATGTGAAACATGTGGTTTTGGCCCAATTTTATGTGAATCACATGTGAAATCCCACATGGACCCATTTTCCACCTGTGCTCAACATGGTAACACATGTGGTAACATGTGTTACTATAGAGCACGTGTGTGAATTCACATAAAATTGGGCCAAAACCACATGTTTCCCATGTGCAAAATTTTTCACATGTGAAGTTCATGTGGTCTTTCTGTAAGGGCTGTACATTAATTGGCACTGATGCATATAAAACATGAGAGTTGATTCTGTCTTGAATGAAGAAACATTTATTGACAAAGCAGGAGTAGCAACGGTGTTTGCGCTCTTGTTCACTGTCCAAAAAATCCTCTTTTCAGGTGCATAAGCCAACAAACATTTCAGAGCAACAGGAGAAAAAAGCTTGCACACTGATCAAAAATGGGAATGTCCACCAGAGATTGACAGATGCAGCAAAGACAAAGCAGGAGAAATGAGGAAAAGAAGAGGGGTGGAGCTGAGTGAAGTAAAGGACGTATAGACACTGGTGATGGAGGTGGTGAAGGGGAGAAGAAAGAGGCTGGAGAGATGTGAGTGATGTGGACTCTGATGAGCTGCTCCTGCCTCCGGTCCTCTGAGGTGGGTGGTGTGGTGCGTGGTGAATGACAACTGACCGCTGAGGAGCCGACAGAGAGATGAGAAGCAGGAGTCTGGACCACTACAGCCACTGGACTGCAGCGTCTCCACTCCCAGTTTAACAATGACATCATGTGATTTTCCAAGTGGAGTCAGTGAGCGTTAGAAAAGCAACAAGACAGAACCTGAGAGACAAAGCTGATACAGTGAGCTAACATCATGAGAGCAACTTTAAAACCATTATTACATTCCAGACCAAACAGTGTAGCTAATAGCTATATAACCTAGGCTTATCCATTCGTACATATTATTCCTTATTTAATTGTAAATAGCCTACTATTATTTCTTACATTACTGTATGTATATATATATATTTTAATTATATCATACGTTTTTATTTCATTCTTTCTGCTCCTCTAACTCAGTAATTTTCCAGCTTGGGAACATAAAATATATGTTATGTTAAAACTTCACACTGCTCCCCTCTAGAGGACACAGTCAGTATAACATGCAGTCAAATAGTGCACCTGATAAATGCTTGAACTTACTCATACAGTTTAAATACTGTTTTGTTTTGTTTTTACATCTGACATATTTCAATTTTAAATAATATTAATTTTAATACTATTTTAAATAGTTTAATTGTTTCCAAGCAATAAATATAAGCTAACAGGGCATGTGAAGGCTGCATATGTTATTCTCAGAAGGAAAGCAACTAATTAGAAAAGAAAATGTTCAAACTTGTCTATAGTCTCTCTTTGATTTGCTCAAAGGAAGAAATGAATCTACTCATTGGAAATAAGAGTTCAACCACCAAAACCAGTTCAAACTTAGTGTGATGAATGAAATGTTCATTCATTCATGCATTCATTTATTTATTTGACAAGGAAACGAAACAGCTGAAAAATCAAAGTGTTAAAACGTACCTACAAGTAGAAACTATAGAGTGAGGAGAGGAAGAGAAGAGAGAGGAGCCGTCCTGGTCCATCAAGGTGTGTATGAAGTGGATGATCCCAGTTGTTCAGACTTCAGTCTGCATCTCTCCATCAGTGCCTGAGGATGTTTGGTCTGTGTATCCTAGCAACAACTTCATGGAGAACTTCACATGGAACTTCAGCGGTTGCCATGGGAGTGATTGCTATGATATGAAAAAAATGTCTACTTTCCGAGTCTTCACCAACAGCCTATCTCCAGCTCATCACATCACATCGCATAGAGTTAACAGAAATGACCTACAGTAGTCTGTATCTCCACTTCCAAGCCTTCACCTTTGCACCTCTGTGACTCCGACAAAAAATAAGAACGTGAGTAGACATTACAGGCCCGAGACCCTTAAAATTAACAGTTAGGTAAGCTGATACGTGCTGTTGACTGTTATAGGACAAATAAACAAGAACGGTAAGCACAATAAATGATTCCCTGTGCAGTACTTTTTGAATGAGCCTCTACAAGTTGTGATTCATGGCATATAGGCAAAAAAAGCAAAACAAACTTGTGTGCCCCCCCCCCCCCCCCCCCCCCATCCTGACATTGGATCTGTACCCCTGCACCTGGGTGGAGCTCCAGGCTGATGGGGCAGCAGTGGCCTGGTGGGGCCAACTTGCTGGAGGCTCCTCTGGGGCCCTGGAACTGGCCCTCTCTCACTTCCTGAGACATGTATATATATATAATAAGAAATCTGTACCTTTAAAAGGGAGATTAAGTAGGCTACATTAAAACACTACATACCTCTTGTAACAGAAAAGCTGTGAAAACCACTCCATATTTAAATAGGCATAATCCTATGTGCTCCAAATTTATATTAATAGGCCTACTTGTTTTGCACCATTCTCATTGTGCTTGTCTACAATAATAATAGCCTAAATATTTTTTTCTGTTGGTTGTTTCTTTGTTTGTTACTTAGGCTAATGGTATCCCAGCACATGTGATGTGCAACAAAGAAAGCAAGAAAGAAAGATCAGAATTGAAGCAGCCGGGTCCGTCACCAAGACCTTCAGAAGTCCAGTCAGTCTGTTGTGCCTGTTGACCACTTGATGCAGGTGTGTGATTAGTTCCCAACCTAATGAATAAGTGATGGAGGTAACAGCTGTTCAACAAGCTGCAGGTCTATGGAAGCCGCTGCAGTCCATTCCATCAGATCAAGTCCGCGCCTTTCTTTGCGCATGCCTCCGCCTCTCCACCTTTCAAAGCATCGGTGGAAGGAAGAAAAAGAGGAGAGAGAAAGGGAGGCGACCGCGCAAATACAATGATCTCTGAAACTGGGAAAGACAATCCGAAGGCCGACTACCTCCTCCGATACGAAGCGAGCAGCTACTGCCCCGACTCCCCCGTCTCCTCTTCTCCGGAAGCCGGCGGCCAGCTGAGCAGGAGGCGGGACACCCAGACCACCAGCGGCAGCATCATCCCGGAGGAGAGCGGCAGCATCCAGCCGCTGGTCGCCGCCACCTGCATCATGACATCGGGGGAGTTCATGCAGACCGCTCCGCTGCTGGCGCACAGATCCAAGAGGAGCCTGCTGTACAAGGCGCTCTGCTTCCTCCTGCTCATCTTCCAGGGCGGCATCCTGGACTTCTACCTCATCATCTTCACCGACCTGTACTGGTGCTCGTGGATCGCCACGGACCTGGTGGTGATCTCGGGCTGGGGGATTTTCTTCATGAAGAACGCGCGGAGCAAGCGGGAGCGGGCCTGCGGCTTCCACCAGAAGAGCTCCATCTTCGGCTGCAACCTCGGGGAGTTCACCTACGCCTACCTGGCCTGGCTCATCTACGTCATCGCCTGCACCCCCAAAGTGGTGCTGGTCCTGGAGACCTCCATCCTGGACCTGATCGCGCTCAAGGTCCCGTGCGGGGTGACCGGCTTCAAGATCATCGTGCTGCTCTCCGCGCCGCTGCTCTTCTGCCTCATCAACTCCATCATCGAGGACCTGAACGGGGCGACGCGCCACCACTCCCAGAGCTGCTTCATGAGCACCTGCCTGGACCTGCTGGACAGCTTCACGCTGCTGGAGATGCTGCTGAGGAACGAGATCCCCACCCTGTACCTCAAGTACACCGTCATCTCGGTGTACTTCGTGGCCCTGGCCGTGCCGGTCATCTGGCTCTACGAGCTCACCGCGTCGGAGCTGCGCTGCCGGTGGCTGTGGGCCCGCTTCTCCACGGGCCTGCTGGTCAACGCGCCGCTGCTGGTGGTCAGGTGTTTCCAGGTGTACGTCTACAAGATGCCGGTGTCGGTGTTCATGTTCAAAAACATCTTCTTCCTGGCCTGTAAGTTCCTGGAGCTGGTGGAGCAGTGCGTGGCGGTGCGCGGCGTGCGCAGGCTGGCCGGAGGCGGCAACCCGGCCCAGTTCTCCCACTGCGTGTCCGAGAATGACATGTGTCCGCACGGATACGTCAACACCTTGGCCGTCACCCAGTCCTAGATGCCGTGACAGTCGTGGTGTTCGCCTAACACAGCTTGAAATTGGAAAATCCCCCCATTAAATCGGAATTACAGCCCCAACCTCTGCCTCCAGACACTGGCTTTGAGTGATGGCATGAAAATACTTAATTAACAGCCCACATGCAAGGTATTTAGACAGCAATGCATCAATTTAGGTTTCCCCAAGGGAAAGTAGCCTAGAACTGTATTCCTATTAAATCAATTAACTATGAAAAGTACAGGCTCAATCAGGGTCACCAGATACACTGCGAAAATGCATTTCTGCTAATGGTGAGTTGAGATTTTTTCGCCTCCAACATTCCAGCAGGGCTGGACTAACCTGCTGACTGGCCTGTGGGCAAGACATGAGGTGTGGCCCCCTTTGAGCCCCCCATGCACCCCAGCTTAGATTGATAACCACTAATCTATTTAAATGTATGCAGTGCAAGCTTCATAGCAAGAAAAATCTTTAACAGTATTAAAGGGGAACTATGCAACCCTCCTCCCAGCCATGTGCGTTTGTTTTCAACAAAGCCGGCAAGAAAGCAATCCATGGAGCGGTGGATAACAGTATTTAACATATATGTGTTACAGTCTTATCTGTCATAAACAAGAGATTACAGGTTACAGGGCGCGTTGTGTCAGTGGTTTTTGGCCAAGAGATGCTGATGATGAAAGGCAGAGAGCCTCCATTCTCCCTGTAACAAGTTACAAGTCATTTAACCATCACAATTACTCTGAAGCTGTTTAATTAAGGTAAAAATGTAGCATAGTTAAGGTGAAAATTCTGCATAGTTCCTCTTTAAAACTAGATGTTAAATCTAAACTAGAAAGATGTCATGACTATAAAAATCCCAACAAGGGAAACATTGGAGACAAACTGTACTGCTCGGAGTACACAACATTGAAAAGCAATATGTTTTTTCTAAAAACAGTGTCCCCATGAACAGTTTTCATTTGAGCTGCTTTCCAACTAAGTAGGCCAGCAGTCTCTATGACACAACATCCAGATAGTTCAAAGCTACAGGGGCGTCATGTTGCTTTAGAGTTTATAAGATATGGTGAGCATGAGCTGAAATCCAGCCACCTCCTTTATACCGGGGCGAAGGCAGACATCTCAGAGATTAATAAACAACCATTGGTGCAACTTTACTTTTCAACTGTGTATATGTTGTTAAGTTATAAAGGGCCCCTTTTTTTTAAAAAAAAAGAAAGAAAAAAAAAGCTTTCTAAAACGAGGAGCTGTTCGCCTGGGCTAAACTACAAAAAAGCACTGACTCCCTTTAGTTTGTCAATAACATCATTATAAGAACAGACCATCAACTGCATTTGAAATGTTATTTACAAGGATTTCTTTTCAAATATGTAATTCTATGAAGAGTTATTATCTAACGCACATCATATATGCCTGGGCACAGATCATCAGCTATATTTTAAGTACCAGCTGCAGGGCCCAGTCAGCCTATAACACAGAGCCACAAGGTCGACAACTAGTTCCAGCCCTGTACGATAACACTGGGTCTATATATAAAAGACGGGCCCCTGTGACTGGATAAACATTCAGGAGCTACCTTATAGGGCCCGAGTGGTGCATATTACCAAACACTAATGAATCAAAAGTAATTGCCACAAAGCCTGAGGCAGTAGTGTTGAACCACAGCTGGACTCATGGTGGACTTTACATCATGTGATGCAAAAAATAGGAATCTCTAGATTCAGTGTTATTAGGCTAAAAGCTTTTCAAAGCAGTTTGATTCTATAGTGTTTACAGCTCTGAAACCCTGGACTGACCAATCATCACCAGAGATTTTGACGCTGACGGACGTTTTACGTAATCAAGAGAATGGGTTTTTCCAATTTTTTTGGGACAAGTCTGGAATGCATCATCTGTAACCAGCCTTACAATGCTCCTTTTTTTCCCGACCAGTCTACACAGGTGCTACAGTCCAACCCGACACCTGCAATAGCTTACAAACAAAGGAGAACAAACTTTAGTGCAATGGACCTTGTTGAGTTGTGTGTGTTCACGACTGCACTTGAATAGAGAGAGAAAGAGAGAAAAAAGAGAGAAAGAGAGAGCATCTGGACTTTGTGTTGTGTTGGAACGTAAGTGCAATTTTGAAGAATCCTCACCTAATGGGCTTTGCTCCACCCGTGTTCATTAGTGTTTTCTATCGACGACGGTGTTGTCTGCCGGTGTGTAGATGCTGTGTCTGGTACTGAGATTAGAGTAGATAAACACGTGTGTAAGTCAACGCCATGCATAAAGATCCAACAGTGCCATGACAAACAGGTTTTCTACAGCCCCCTTTTGAATGGACCCCTGGCCAACGGGAGTTTCTACTGGCTCTGCTACTGTTGAACTATTTCTCTCACTTTTTTGGATCAGGAGTCCTAAAAGATCACTGGGTTCTGTTCATTCACACACACGCTGTCATCAGCTTTTCAGTTCTCCTAAGGGCCTCCAAAAAACACACATATAATCGTATATCAGCCTACAATTTTTCTTCTTCTTCGCTAAACTAGACAAAAAAGCTCTGAAAAAGTGTGCGTCATTTTCAAAACCTGTGTCAACTCTGGTTTTTTGAAGAGAGTCGATAAGAAAGGAGGAAAAAATAGTGACATGAACAGGGAATTGTTCTCAGTGAGTTATGGCTCTAAATGGAGGCACTTAAGAAGAGATGCGAAGTCTGAGTCACAGTCTTGACCTGTTAAATCATAACTTTTACATAAAGCTTACTCCTTTTATATTAAAAGTGGATTACATGACTGTGTAGCTCAGAGTGAGGATCACAGCTCTGCAGTTCCTCTAAAGTCTCTTTAGCGTCTTTTAGCTCATTGTTTTGGTTGATTCAGCCTCAAGAAAAAGAACACAGAGGTTAGGAGTTGCTTCATGTGTGTTACTTTTGGTCTGACTACTATTTTCACGCCTGACTGATCAGCTCAAACTACCAAGCGTTTGGTTTGACCCAATTGAAAAGCACAGGTGTGACGGGACCTTAAAGGGATAGTTCAACATTTTGGCAATTTGGTCCATTGTCATAATCCCTATAGTCATCGCAGTAGGTTCGTTACCTTTAATTGTTGGTGCAAGATATTTTTAGAACGGCGGAGCAGAGCCGTGAGCTGCTCAGAGCTACACTACGGAGGTTAATGGGATTTCTTGGTTTCCTTCATCAAACTCATCAAATACACAATCCAACAACTCCAAAACGCACTGGTGGACAAGTTGTGACCTGCACATTCACCACGCTATGAGATGATAATGAAAGTTACGAGACAGAGTTGTTTTCGAGGTAAATTCATGCAAAACCGCTGATGCGCGTTCCCGTCATGCAGTCTCTGAATTTGCCTCGAAAACAACTCTGTCTCATAACGTTCCGTTGTTATCTCATAGCATGGTGAATGTGCAGGTCACAACTTGTTGTTTTGGAGTTGTTCGATTGTGTATTTGATGAGTTTGATGAGGGAAACCAAGAAATCCCATTAGTCTCTGTATAGTGCAGCTCTGAGAAGCTAGCGGCTCTGCGCCATTCTAAAAATAGCTTGCACCATCAATTAAAGGCAACAAACCTACTCCTAACACTATAGGGATTATGGCGATGGGCCAATTTGCCAAAATGTTGAACTATCCCTTTAAAAGAAAATATAAATGCCACAGTTTCTCTCAGATCAGCAGTAGGCTGTGTGCCAGTTTGTGCAACCGGTTCTCGAATGAGGCCCAATATTTGCTCAGCCTGTTGTCTGTCTGTGCACACACCACTTGGCCAGCGCCAAGCAGCAGACACAGATAGTCAGAGACTGGCAGCTGAAGAAAGTGGAACATTTATCAGCTCAAGAGCCAGATATTGGTCTCAGGAGAGGAGAGTGAATATTGGACTCAGCCTCAGGCCTCTGGATGAGAAATACAATCCATCTCTTCCTAAACCAGTGACACACACCAGGATGTGTTCAATGTGATGGTATTGGCTTTAGTATTGTATAACGCAGTGCCCAGTCACTGACTTTTAAAGGAACAGTCGGACATTATGGAAAATAATTTCACTATCTTCGTTGTCATGTGTCATACATGTTGTGCCTTCTTTTTTCAACACATTTAGAAACTGTAACTGTGTTTGGCGAAGAAATAGGCTAGAGATCTTCCTCACCAGATCAAAGCTTTGTTCAGCCAATCAAAATACAGCACAGCACAGTTTCATGACATTGCTACAGTGCCAAAAACCCTCCTATTTGTCCAGATTGATGCCAGCAGTGAGTGCTGATGCTGAATCAGTTCAGATGTAATGCGCACAATTTAAATGATGCTCTATTGAGTCATTTTGAAAGGTGCCGAGTTGGATGAGCTGTCGACAGGTGACTGCTGGCAGAAGTTCCGTCCTGAGGACCGAGCTAACAGTTCCCCCCTGCTTCCAGTCTTCATGCTAAGCTAGGCTAACAAGGCCCAGGCCTGCCTCTTTTGGTTGCTTTTCGTTTCAGTTTGGATGAATCTGTGGAATAATCCACAAATGTCCGACTGTTCCCTTAAAATAATCCATGGACCTTAATTTAAACAAATGAAAAAGTGACACTCGCACTGTATCAAACAGGTTGTGTTGAAAACCCGCCTTTTTCAGAGTGTACGTGTTGGTTTACATTGTGGTCAGTTACATAATGGGAGACAATCTGCCTCCTGGTGCTGCTGGGAACAGCACAGCTGAGTCCAACCTCCCTAAAACTGACACTCTTTCCTAAAACTGACACACTTTTTTTTTTTTTTTTTTTGCAGTAGGTATGTCATGGCATGGTCACTGTCCCCCCACCACGAGCTCCTCCTTAAGCTTATAGTAATGTTAGGTGATCAAAGTGTATTACATAAGTATATGTGACTAGAGTCAAGACTTTGTGCAATATAGGTCAGAGGGGATCAAACTGATTTTAGTGCCTATTATTTATGAGTTGTGAATGAGGTGATTTGAATCACTCAGAAGGGAATCTGTGCAATTTCTCGTCTTTCTTTTGCTTCTGTGAGCGGTCGGTCGGTGTCTGCAGGTCAGAGGTTAACGCGAGCTGTGCCTTGTGAGCGGCGTAAGATGACTGCTGAAGGGGTCAGGACCTGGCGAAGAGATAAGGGACCGGCCCAGAGCTGTTGTCAGGGTTTGAGTCCTTCACAGATGACAAATATACTGTTCAATGTGTTCCACATGTTCGCCTACCTCCCAGGCAGCCAAGTCGGTTCTTAATGTGTCATTTCTTTTGACTGATACACTGTAATGTATTATGTTAATCAGGGGTGTCAAACTCATTTTAGTTCAGGGGCCACATACAGGGCAATTTGATCTCAAGTGGGCCGGACCAGTAGAATAACAGCTTAATAACCTATGAATAATGAGAACTCTAAATTTTTGTTTGTCCTTTTACAAAACAGTATGAAATTTATTGAGAAACATATGTGCAATTTTAACAGTATTATGCATCTTTTTGTCTGCAAATTGATCCCACAGGCCGAATTGGACCCTCTGGTGGGCCGTTCTTGGCCCACCAGCCGTATGTTTGACACCCCTGTGTGAAGGATTACCCTCTTCTTAACTGTGCTGTTGATTTCCCTGCTGCACTGAAATTGACTGATGGGAAGAAAGCAATGTCAGAAAATGCAGTTTGTTTTGAAAATGAGCAGCACTGATACAAATATATTATATTTGTGGGTTTAAAAAAGGATCAAACAGGTCTAAAATGAACTTTATCCTGGTCAGATTTATGAAGATGGTTCTAGCATTTACTTCTGTTCAAAATAACACATGGTACATTTAGAGATTTGCATTTATTATTAAGCACCTTTCGAAAATCAGGGTTAATTTACCTTTAAGGGTTTTGACTTGAAAGAGTCTGTGCTGAATACGACGGCTCTGTCATTTCAGCTGAATTGCCATTGAACAGTGGCTGACCCTAACCCAAACCCCACTGAGGTTTTAGTTTGAAATGTAAATTAAGAAGGGATCTAAGGAGCTTTCAGCCCAACACTGGACATATCTACAACTTCATGTGAAAATCCTCTTGAGGAAAATTTCAGCTGCTTCAGAAGCTTTAAAAAAAAAAAAGATTCCCTGCAGGATGAATGAGATAATCTTCAACCCATTTGAATCCTAAAAAGACAGTGAATTTCTAATAATGCTAAGTCTGATAACTCATGAGATTTAAAGCTGTTGGGAACTTGTACTGCTTCTGTACAACGATAAGCAGATAAGTGGCAGAGATGACTCTATTTGAACTGCGCTAATGAAAAGTCTTTCTATTTGAATAGACGGTTTTTGAAAGAACGTCCACTTTCCCCTGAAAACTGTCAGTCATCATGATACAGATCAGTGTCACCAGGTGTCACTATTGTGTCTCTAATTGTGTCTCAACCCACTTGGTGTGGGTGTGTGTCCTCCAGCCTGGAGGTCAGCTGTGACTGCAGCATGGTGGGAAGAGGACAAGACATAATATTCAGTCAGTGCAGCTGTTGGAAGTGTAATCTGTTGTTTAGTCTAATTAATAATCATCAATAATGGTCATTGTTATTTAGAAGAAGAAATAATAGAATAGTTTGAGAAAACAATCTCAAGGTCATCTTGTTTTTTTTTTCAGAGCTTTCAGCTACAGCTCAGTCTTCTACAGTAAATAGAATTGTTCAGGTGTCACTATGTAACTCAGCACTAGTATGGGAAGCGGATTTAACATTTAAAAGCTAAGTTTTACTATCCAGAATTAACATTGTAGATATCAACAATGTCTTTCTGACTTGTCATAACTACATTTTGAATAGTTGGATTTTTCATTCAAGATATCTGTAATTCAGTATTGCCTCTAGTCAAAAAGAACATTTCAGATATCCGCAACTACATTCTTCCTAGGACAAATTACGTCACTTTTGCCGTTCATGTGTATGGGGTTTGTCATTACAGATATCGACATTTCAGTTGCAGATATCCGCTATGTGAATTATGGATATCTGCAACTGAATTACGACTATTCCTAATTCCAGTTTGAGATATCTTCAACGTCATTTTGACGAGTCATAATTCCATTTACAGACATCTACAATTTAATTTTGCCTAGTCAAAACTTAATTTAAGATATCTGAAAAGGGACATGTAGATATCTTTAATTGAGGTGAATTAAAGATATCTTGAACTGGAATTATGACTAGTCAGAATCAAATTGTAGATATCTCAAACTGGAATTATGACTAGTCGTAATTCAGTTACAGATATCCGTAATTCACATAGCGGATATCTGCAACTGAATGTAATGACAAACCCCATACACATAAATGGCAAAAGTGACGTCATTTGTCTGAGGAAGAACGTAGTTGTGGATATCTGAAATAACAATTGTGGATAGGAAGAATGTAGTTGCGGATATCGGAAATATTATTTTTGACTAGGCAAAACTGAATTACAGATATCTGCAACATATATCCAGGCTTTTAAATGTTAGAATGGCTTGCCATAGCACCAGTCTTCCCATGAAGGAACTGTTTTTTTTGTTTTTTTATGGGAATGAAGTTCCATAATCAGGTCACATGATGAAATCTCAATGTGAATCCCAGTACCTGCTGATGTGGAACATTAGATGTGGTTGAAAGCTCTGTAAAGTCAACAGACCATGACAATATTTTTTTTATGAAAACACTTTTTTGAAGTCTCAGATCAGTGACTCCCATCATAATGTGGACCTGGATTGTTGCTGGTGGTCTCTGCTGACTTCAGGGTGCTGCTGTGAGGCTGGTTCCTGACCTCTCTGACTGTGTATGTGTGTGTGTGTGTGGGGTCTGATCACAGAGCTGCTGCTGCTGCTGCTGTACAAACAATACGCCACGCTGACTGCTTCAGTGGTTTCTCTTTGATTCTCATGCTGCACTCAGAGTAGAACGGCTTCTGTTTTGTTTGTCGCTTCTCATATCTTGCCAAAGTATTGAAAATGTTATATTCTCTATACTATTTTGTATCATTTTCCCGGTGCCGGTAATCTTCTGGACCTTTGCATATGTGCCGTACGCTGACGGAAAGGCTCTTTAAAAAAATAAAAAAATCTGTGTTTGGATTTGCACATGGACCTTTTCCATAGTTTAATCACAGGCAGGACTGTTTATTTCAAATTCAGTATAGTGGGCCTTTAACCTGCATGAATGAGGACAGTGCATAAGTACACTGAAACTACCAAAGGCTTTCATGGACATGGGTCTTCAAAGGAGCTAATCACAGATTCATGTTTATGTTTTTTCTTCTTAATTAGGCGACGTGCAATGACAAACACAACGTGTACAATTTAAACACTTGTACCTTAAACACGTGGGTTTTCCTTTTTCTTCAAACTTGTTTACAGGGAAAGAATATCGCTGTTTACACATAAGACTCTACCTGTACTATAAAGTCGTGTGGTGTATATCTGTACTGATATAATCCAATCTATGTACTGTAGATGTAAGTCAGAGTATTCTGTGGTTGAAACCTGAAATAAATCTGCGGAACGTACTGTACCAAGTGTTTATTTGTCATATGTTCTTTATAAAAAGAGAGAAAAATAACAATGTAAATCAACAATGTAATCCTTAAACAATTATAACAATCTCAAACATTATGTAACTTAAAAAATCACTTAAAAAATGTTGCCTTCAATACAGGAAAACAGCAACAGCAAACCTCAGGTTTTGTCTTTGGTCCTTCGAGTTCAAAGACTAATGCTGCGTTCGAGACAACTCAGAATGTCCCAGTTGAAAACTCCATTTACCACTTCAAAGTGTTCGAGACGCACCATGCCAGAATAACCACAAACATGGCGGACCAGGACAAACTTTCATTTAATTTCACATTCAAAGTGCTTTGTGTAACTAAGGCATTAAAACATTACAAAGGGCACAGACACAATTAAATTAGAAGCATTTTTTAAAAATGAAACAAAACATTTAAAATCGAAGAGTAATCTGTAAAATATTTTAAGAAAATATTGTGTATTTCTTTCATAACATATTTCAACATTGAAAATGCATTTTGATCAATGTTTTACCATTGACAGTGTGGTTCTTCACCGATTTCTTTCCGAGGGGTAGCTCTGACATGAGGTGGCATTCAGTTGCACTTTTTCAAGTAGGAGGTCGGAAAAATCTGAGTTCTGAGTTGTCTTGAATGCAGCACAAGGTTGTCTTTCTGAAGCCAGTGTTATGGCGTAATGTTCAACTTCAATAACTGACTCGTCAGTTTTCTTCACAACCAACCAGGGCCACATTAACCCACTAGTGGGACCTGGGGTGAAAAATGAGTTGCAGCAGGCCTTTAATAACCTCTGTGTTTCCTACCATTGTCTGTGTAAAGTGTACTGTCTGTGTTTGTTAGTGGTAAACTGATTAAAAACGCATGTATACTGTGTAGTGAACTGAACCATGTAAGATTTCAAATGAGATGAGATGTAAAATAACAGAGGAATTAAAACTAGATTTCAAGTAGGTTATCTCCTCAAGATGTGTGTAGTACTACTGGTGTTACCTTCAGGCGCTTCAGGTGTGTTTAGGTACGGTGAGCTGGGATAAAGGAACAACTGACAGGATGTGTAAACTGAGCTGCTGCTTTTTTGGCCTTATAGTCCAGTTCACAAGATGCTGCCGTCATGAAAACAGAGTGCAAATATTTACATTCAAGAAGTCCAACAACATCTTGTCTTCAATAAGAAAATTACACTAAACTGGACAACAAAAGTATCATCTGGACAATTCACCAGTTACTGTGTCTACTTCTTTGTTCCATGAAGGCTTGAATAAATGAATAACATTTCAGCCCGGGCTGCACAGTTAATCAAGATATAATGAAAATCACTGGCCTAGATACTGTATCACATTCAGCATGTAAAACATGTTTCATCATTGTTTCATTTTTTATGGTTAAATGAAATGCAGCCCAAATGATTGTAATATGATTTTTTTTGCAGCTCTAACGTGACAATATTAATAATGTCAGTGACTAGAGTCATTAAAAGGTGAGTGCTGTGGACTGTGAGCATCAGTCCTCTTCAGGACCCGTGTCAGAGAACCCGAGGTTCTGCTGAAACAGCTCCTCCTGCAGCTTGGCCAGAGCTGCTAGTGGATCCTCCTTCAGAGGCGGCTCCTGCTGCGCCGAGGACATTTTGGAGATGTAGCCTTGATCTGATCCGCTGTTTGGACAGCTTCCTCCACCGGGCTCCGCGGTCTCATCCTCCTCCATCTCCACGGGCACGGAGCGGCTGACCAGAGAAGGAGGGTAATACTCGCTCGGCACGCTCGTGCACGAGGATCCCAGAGGGTCAGAGTCTAGGGAGTTCTGTAGGACCGAGCTCCTGGGGTCCCAGGCGGAGTGCACCACGTGGCTTTTAAACAGCGGCGAGGCCTCTTCGTTGTCCTCGACGGGAATTTGATACCGTGGTTCTTCCTCCAGAGGCAGCAGGTTCTGCCTCGGCGGCGGCGGCCTGTTCAAAACGGGCTCGAGCACGTAGACGGATTCGGTCCCGGGGCTGTGAGGGTTCACGTGATCCGGCAGCACCTGCTCCAGACTCGACGGATACCCGTGTCTGAATTCGGGGTTCACAATCGGTTGGAGCTCCACCACCGACGGGAGCTGCCGCTGCGCGTTCAGCTCGGGCGCGAGGACGTGAACGCTGTCTTCGTTCTCGGCCACTTCCACCTCGCGGACGTAGACGGGGGGGCCCTCTCTGATCAGGGGGACGCACTCCAGGACCGGGGGGATCCGCAGGTTCTCGATGAGCGCGTCGGCCTCGGTCATCGCCTCCTCCTCGCTCCGCACGCACTGCCGCTCGAACCAGTCGGGGTTTTCCAGCTGGTAGGCCTCGAAGGTCTGGATGGCGTTCTTCAGGTCCCGGCCCGAGGGACAGTTGAAGTACTCGTCCCCTCCGATGCCCTCGATGTGCCTGACGTGGCGCGGCTGGTACTTCTCCATGTCGACGATGCGGAAGAAGAGCTCCTCGAAGTGCTTCATCAGCTTGAACTTGACGGCGATGTCGAAGACCGACGGTATGTCCTCCTCGCCGCCGATGTCGTCGAAATACGCCACCATGTACTTGCCCAGCATGCCCGCCTGGTGCATGTCGGGCAGGAAGAGGTGGAGGAACGGGGTGAGCATGTCGTCGGTCGGGGAGAGCACGTCCTCCCTCAGCGTCACCTGACCGTGGCCGCACAGCGCTCTCCACTTGGCCTGCACGCCTCTGGAGCACAGCACCAGGATTTTGTCCGACGGGTTGGTCATCTGCTGCCGCTGCCACTCCAGCCAGCGGACGCGGCCGACCATGCCGACCGAGGTGGTGTCCAGCAGGTCCACCACCACCTCGGTGCCGCACTTGATCTTGAGGAAGGCGCAGAGCTTCAGCACCACGTCCCTGTACAGGCGGTGGTCCTGGGAGTAGATGACCAGCACTTTGGGGGCTTGTTTGATCTGCTGCTGGTTCTCACCTATCACGTGGACTTCATCCGCTTCAGTGACTTCGCCTAAAAGTGCAGAGGAGAAGCCGTCAGCAAAGTATGAGTCGTTTCAAACAATATAAACAAAAAATACCCAGGGGGCAAAGCAAAAAAACGGACACGGAGCGTTGTAAAAGGTTTCACACCAGAAATGATATCTAGGAACTTCAAGGATTAAAACCTGGGTGGACAACCCGGTCAACTAGCTGCTGGAAAGCTACAGGGGCCAAAACCCCTTTCTTGGGTAATTTGTTGGCGAAATTATGTAAATGCAAATATTTAGGTATTACAATGGCATAAATATCATACAACTATATAATTTGGCAGAGAGTATCTTGACACATAGGGGGAGGCATGAAAAAAAGATTCTGGGGTTTGTTGCAACTTGATTTTAAGATATCACCCTCAACATCCCGAAAAACTACTGTGACAAATTCTCATGAAAATTATTATTTTTCAGCACTTTATGGAGAATATCTATGCCTAACATGTATATAGAAAACTTCCTTAATTCATAAGCTTCCATTTGAGTCCAAGATAGCCTTTCTATCTCAAAAGCCCCACTTGCTGTGGCCAGTGGTCTTCTCTATCTATCTGCTCACCTTGAGGGAGACCAGAAATAGAATGGTTTCTGATCAGGCCAGTTAACATGTAGTTTTTCACAATAGGTGTTGCATTGTTTGGAGACAGCCTGTAGCTTTCCAGTAGCTAGTAGAAAGGCTATCTTGGACTCAAATGGAAGCTTATGAATTAAGGAAATTTTCTATATACATGTTAAGCATAGATATTCTCCATAAAGTGCTGAAAAATAATAATTTTCATGAGAATTTGTCAGGCGAACAGTACTTTTTTTGGTCTTTTTTGGGATGTTGAGGGTGATATCTTAAAATCGAGTTGCAACAAACCCCAGAATTTGTTTTTAATGCCTCCCCCTATGTGTCAAGATACTCTCTGCCAAATTGTATAGTTGTATGACTATTTATGCCATTGTAGTAGCTAAATATTTGCATTTACATCATTTCGCCAGCAAAATGACCCAAGAAAGGGGTTTTGGCCCCCTGTAGCTTTCCAGCAGCTAGTTGACCGGGTTGTCCACCCAGGTTTTAATCCTTGAAGTTCCTAGATATCATTTCTGGTGTCAAACCTTTTACAACGCTCCGTGTCCGTTTTTTAAAAAAATGGGATTTTACCCCCTGGGTAAAATAAAATCTGTATTTTAAATGAAATTAGAAGAGTTAGATAAAAGTCTCAGTATTTGAGACTAACCTTTCTTCTTCCTGCAGCGGACGTACAAAGCAACTGCCATCACCACAGAAATGAACACCACACCCAGGATGATGAACACATACGATGAATCATCTGGGGCTTCTGTTGGAGGAACTGTGACACAACATCATTTCTTGATTATGTGTTGCTGTTTTTCTTTGTTTTGTTTTACAGAGGTAACAAGTCATGACAGAGACATACAGGCAAGACACAGGTCTGTACAGATCTCCTGGTTTTCTCCATACAATATCCTCTAAGGTGTTCTTTTAGTCCGTTCATCTATGTACCACCATCAGCAGGTCAAGGTTTTAAAGGTTTTTCAACATTTTGGCAAATTGGTCCATTGCCATAATCCCTATAGTTTTAAGAGTAGGTTCGTTACCTTTAATTGTCGGTGCAAGCTGTTTTTAGAACGGCAGAGCAGAGCCGTGAGCTGCTCAGAGCTATGCTACAGAGGACAAGTTGTGACATGCACATTCACCATGCTATGAGATAATAACGGAGCGTTACGAGACAGAGTTGTTTTAGAGGCAAATTCATGCAAAACCACTGATGCGCGTTCCTGTAAGCAGTCCCTGCATTTGCCTCGAAAACAACTCTTGTCTCGTACCGTTCTGTTATTATCTCATAGCGTGGTGAATGTGCAGGTCACAATTTGTCCACCAGAGCGTTTTGGAGTTGTTGGATTGTGTATTTGATGAGTTTGATGAGGGAAACCAAGAAATCCCATTAGCTTCCGTAGCGTAGCTCTGAGCAGCTCGTGGCTCTGCTCACTGTTCTAAAAATAGCTTGCACCGACAAATAAAGGTAACAAACCTACTCCTAAGCCTATAGAGAATGTTTTATTTTGGTCCGAGGTCAAGACCACTGTGACCTGATGAGGAGTGATTCATGTGGAGGTGAGATCTCAGGCATGACATTAGTTATCTACTCGCTTTTCCAACTAAACTAACGACACTTATCTTTCATCTGCCTGCTTGTGTTTAGTGGTCAGGAACATGAAGACATACAGAGAATGAGGAAGTGAGGAAATATATTTTCTAAAGAAGACATCCTGGCCTTAACCCTTTGATGCACAACATACTGTATGCACACCCCCTCTAATGCGCAACATGGGTCTAAAATGACCCGCATTCATTTTCCATGTGAATTCATGCTGGGTGAGTGTTTCTTTGTGGTATCTTTTAAAATCAATATATTTTATGATTGAATCCTCCAAGTATAATTTGAATATCTTGTTTTTAATTACTACAGGGTGTTATTTCCATTTTTACTTTCTTATTTTATGAACAAATAGACAAAAAGTCTCAGAGAGTGGACCAGTTAGCTAGCTAGCAGTTGACATTTCTACATTCTACTGTATTAGTTAAAGCAGAAGTGAGTGATATATTTGTGTTAATATAAGTCTTAAATAGTTATATCTTCCGACAGCAATCACTTACATAGAGTGTTTGGACTGAAACACGGGTCTCTCAGTCCCTCTGCTCTGCTCTGAGCCGAAGATAAAACATTTATCGTATCCTACAGTTTTTATCCAATGAGGAGAGAGAACGGCATGCAGGGCTGTGTGTGCAGCCAAGGGACACCGTGAATGTGGTGACGTAGCGACGAGGACTGTTATGGTGCGTTCAAGGAAACTCTATTTTTCCGACCGTGAAGTGGTACCAGTTCGATCTGGTACGAGTTCACCGGTCGGAAGTTACGAGTGGCCGTTATAGTGACTTTCACCGGTAAAACAGGTCGGAAAAACACGAGTGGGTTGCCTGGAACGCTACAAAGTCGTAAGTTGTGACTTGAAGCTGTAATTTACGATTTCAAAAGCCTGCCTGGAACGCAGCATTAGCGAAAACGACCGGATCACTCACTTCTGCTTTAACTACAGTAGAACATGTCACCAGCTAGCTAGCTAGGTAGCTGTTGACATGTTCTAGCTGGTGTCTACAATAGAATATTATTCTATTGTTGTCACCAGCTAGAACATGTCATCATGTTAACAGTTAGCTAACTTGCTAATATTAAGGTATTTCCCTTTATGACAAGTAATGTAGCTACCTGATCAATTATGCACAGTTATCTTTAATGAGTCATCAAATGTTTCTTTAGGTAAATTGGAATAATTGTAAAACAAGTAAATATGATTATATGTGCTTAAAAAAGAATATTTACTGAAGAAAATGATAAATACTGTGCAGTGATTTCAAGGATATAACATTGAAATAGCCTAGCCTACTCAGATAGAATAAACTATGGCTAGCTGTTGACCACAGTAGAATATGTTAACAGAGCTATTAATGGGGAAAAAGGACAAGTAATGACTAGTCATTAATGTAATCAAGGAAACAATGGTCTGTTGTTGGTATAGATAGTGAGGGAATGCTAAAATTAAAGTATTCTTGCTATACTTGTTTTTTCAACTGGTCCACTCACTGAGACATTTTTGTTCATTTTTGTTCACAAGTAAGAAATGAAAAATGGAAATAATGACCCCACTAATAAAAAACAAGATATTAAATAATACTTGGAACATTCAATCATAAAATAGATAGATTTCAAAAGTTACAGCAAAGAAACTATCACTCAGCATGAAATCACATTGGAAATGAATGTGGGTCATTTTAGACCCATGTTGCGCATTAGAGGGGTAGTGATACAAAATGTGTTTTTATTAAAAACGGTGAAAAAGTAAAAAATCAAATAAGGATGTGTTATGATCAAAAACAAGTTAATTGAGGAATACCTGGAATTCTATATGATGAAATAAATTTTTCGCAAAGATATAGCACAAAAAAACTCACTCGGGTCTATTTAGACCCATGTTGTGCATCAAAGGGTTAAGGGTGATCATTCAATTATCAATGGGCTTGAAACTATGTCTCTGTTCTACTGAGAAGGAAACTGTACAGAACAGGGAACAGTTTGCATTATAAATCAACAAACAGGACAAACAGGATAAAGACAACATGTAGCCACATCCTGATCGAAGCTGAACTACGTTGCTGAATTAAAAAAAACTTTGATCTTGACATACGGGGAGGTTATCTATCAATCTTCTGTTACGCAACACGATATTATCTTGTTTCCTCCTCACTGCCAGCACTGTAGTTCAGCACCGATCGCAGGCAGTTTAAGAGTAAAAATGTGAGGAATGTGGACAGCAGAGTGGAGGTGGCAATCTCTCCATTCCCACAGACTCACTGCGGTGGGATCATGACAGCGATAACGTACCTCGACAAATATCCAGAGTCTTTCCGGAGCGGGCACAGTCGCTGCAGCATTGTGGGAACAGAGGTTTGATCTGCAGTGAAGAATGAAAGTCACGTTAACTCTAAGATTGTGGAGGCAGAAATAAAAACCTTCTGCGATACACAGACATTAGTTGAGCGGGGAACAGATTCGAAAAAGATTTACCGAGGCGTGGAACTGGCAGCAGGAGCTCGGCCATTTGTCAAGGCTGAACGTTGCATTCAGTGTCGTGTGATTGCCCTGGAGAAGAGAGCGTTTTTATGTTAATCATTTCATCATTAAGGTACAGCATTGAAAAGTAGCCCATTGAACATTTATTAAGACAATCATTGGCTGAGTCTGGTTATAATCCTGGTAAGTTTCAACATACAGTATCATTTTGTTAAAGGGATAGTTCAACATTTTGGCAAATTGGTGTAAGCTAACAAATAAGACCTGCCGCTCTGCTCCGCCGTTCTAAAAATAGCTTGCACTGACAAATAAAGGTAATGAACCTACTGCTATGACTATAGCGATTATGGCAATGGGCCCATTTGCCAAAATGTTGAACTATCCCTTTACTGTGAACAGTGAAGCAAGTGGAAGATGAAATTATCTGCAAAATGTAAAAAGTTAAACATGAAACACTCTTTTGGAATATTTTAAGGAATATCAGTGTATTATTTTGTTTTCAACAATTTTAGAGTGAAAAGGAGAAACAAAGCAGCAGCCTGCAAACGAATAGGAAACCCAGGAGACTTGAGCTCTCAGATAACTTTGACCATCAGACAAGATATTTACTATTTACACACTGTGATAGTTTCCAAAGGGGGGGCTACTAGCTACTAACTATGCAGGGTGGCCAAACCTTTGCTGCAGGCCCTTTTCCTTTTCTGTCATTTTGAATGTAAAAAATGAAAATTAAAAAAAAAAATTGTTTAAAGGTCCCATATTATGCTGTTTTTCAACCATTTCACATGGGTCTAAGTTGTCCAACCATATAGTATTCCTAGTGTATTGTCCCCAAATCAATCTGCAGCTCTACATCTCAGCAATCTGAAAGTGTCTCTCCAGAGCTCTCCTGAGAACGAGCCATTTCTGTGTCTGCACCTTGAAATGCAAATAAGATGTGTAAACCACGTCCACTCCACACCTGTCACGGGGAGAGGGTGTGGTTTTCACTACAGGTACATGTGCCAATGTTGACATTGGGAATGGGGTCGGGCATTGATTTCCGAAAAAAAAAAAAAAGTTTCTGAGACTCGCATCTTGTCTGAAAAAATTTAAATGTTCCTTTTTTTTTTACTGTGGCAGAAGGAGATAGCCTACATGGACTCCTACAGCCATCAGAAAGTTCTGTGTGAAACTGTGCACTGTATGGACTGATGAGAATATTGACGTGGTTTTGTGCCGGGGGAGGAGACTTCCTCGTTCAGATGTCTCTCATTCCGTGATGAGGACCGCTGCGCTGATGAGAAGCGGTATCGTTTCAATATTCTCCAGTCCACGATTTCATTTTTAATGACGGACGGCTGTTTTTCAGTCAATGATTCAAACCGATCATCTGGCGGCTCCTCCCGCACCGCTTCATGTCAAATGACGGACGGGAGAGAGACAGAAAGAGAGCGTGTGTGTGTGGAGGGGGACTGTTCCGGAAAAGTGTCACCGGGCGGAGCTCACGTTTTTCCAGACTGGCACAGGGGGAGTATGAGGAAGTACCGGGAGGTGGAGTCACCTGAGTTCGGTGCTTCGTGACGTCAAGCAGTGCAGCATTTCCAATTGCATAATATGGGCCCTTTAAAATGTAATTTAATTTCATCTTTCACTTGCTTAACTGTTCACATTAAGAGAAATTATGAACAAGGGTGCCTAAACTTTTACATGCCACTGTAGAAATGCAAAAACAGACTGGGGTTTATGTCGTTACATGCTGAATATAACGCCACTGTCTCAAAATCTGAGACTGCAGAGTTTCATACAGTCAGGTAGCTTGTAAATATAATGAGTGGTTTTGTCCAAAATCAGCATAAAAGCACTGCAGGAAATGGAACAGTTTCCTGCAGTGAAAAGAAACAAAGTGGGGTAAAAAGTAGGCTAAGGTACAGACACACACACAGGATGTTGTAATGAGCTCTGACTGTAATTCTGGGTCAATCCACTGGAAAGGAAACTGCATTCATCTTCTGTGTGACACGGCCCACTGCACAAGAAGCGCTTCAACGGCCGGCACGACGCAGCGACCTCACCTTGTTTACGCGATGCACTTGAGGCTGAAAAGTGGAACACTTCACGATGACCATGTACTCGTCACACAGCGGATCGGGACTGAAGCTGACGGCCAGCGCCACGCTTCCCCTGACCTCGGCCATGCTGACGTTGGGCTGCCACAGACTTCCTACAGCGCAGAGACCAGACGTGCACGTTAACACACGGTTCACCTGAGTCACTCATTCTCACTGGACCTGGACCCTCAGAACATCAGTGACTCACCTCTCTCTATGCAGAACTGGGTCATCTTCATCCTGGAGTCTTGACAATCTGAGGAAACCAGATTCACAGAAATCCATCAAACAAAGTGAGGATGAAACTTGATGAACAAAACTTCACCGTTGTCGGGTCACACTGTATTTGTGGCATTTAAAAACAGGGATCCTACACATTTGAAATGTCAAAATTCCATACTTTTTCCAGACCCTAATTTCCAGACTTCTCAGTTAAAAAAATTCAAATAATTTGTGACATTTGAGTAATTAGATGTGTACCTTGCAAATAAAGTATGCAATTAATCATTTGTTTTCATTATTCTGAATTTGTCACCAAGGAGATTGTAGTTAATAGCGCATACAAAATAATTAACCCAAATAACTTCACATAAGACCAAACCCAGATAAGTATTAAGATAAATATATGTCCATACAATAGTTTCCATTTTCCATACTTTTCCAGACCTGGAAATGTATAAAATCAAATTGCATACTTTTCCATACTTGTGTAGGGACACTAAAAAGTTTGTTTCCAGATGTGAGACCTCATAATTGTGTAAGTTCTTCAACATACCCTGTTAAGTGCCTGAATCAAACTGAATGTAAATAATAAAAGATTAACTTATAAAGCTGCTATGATGTTTCAGATACTTCGTATGTCTATATATAAACACAAATCCTAGATATTCCAGGTATCCATATTATCGAAGCCCCACACACGGGAAACAGACTGCTCACAGCAGAAATGAATAAATAAGAACAGTAACTAACAGCTAACAGAGGTTCAAAAAAACAATTAGTCTAATTAGCTTCCTCACTGCATTAGGGGAACCTGTAGTTTAAGTGTTACGGTTCTGCTCTGAATTGTTTTGGAGTTATTGTGTTCACAAGAAAAATACCTGTTCTACAAATGAAGCTCACTAATTAGAATTCACACCATCTGTGCATTTGCATACCACATAAACCGATCTTATCTGAAAGTGTGAAACATACACAAGTATGCAGGAAATCATTGCTCCCACGTTAATATGCACTTTTATGCAGCAGTGTGCTGTGAAGTCTAGTCAGGTCATCTGCATATAGAGCAGCAGAGGTTTAAAGGGATAGTTCAATATTTTGGCAAATTGGCCCATTGCCATTATCCCTATAGTTTTAGGAGTAGGTTCGTTACCTTTAATTGTCGGTGCAAGCTATTTTTAGAACGGCAGAGCAGAGCCGTGAGCTGCTCAGAGCTACGCTACGGAGGCTCATGGGATTTCTTGGTTTCTCATCAAACTCATCAAATACACAATCCAACAACTCCAAAATGCTCTGGTGAACAAGTTGTGACCTGCACATTAACCACGCTATGAGATAATAACGGAACGTTACGAGACAGAGTTGTTTTCGAGGTAAATACAGAGACTGCTTGCCAAAAAACCGCCCCTGACAGGAACACGCATCAGCAGTTTTGCATGAATTTAGAGTTATAGAGTTACAGACGACTGGATGGTGATGTCAAATATTAAACTAAACTCACCAGGAACAGTGATTTCAGCGCTGACGTCATACACGCTGTGGTCCATGTCAGGTTTGGGGATGTTGAACACAGAGACCAGGTAGGTCTGACCAGGGTCCAACACCACCATGTTAGCTGAGAACGACCACTGAAAATACAAAACGGTGTTATGCTATGACACGGGTTCAGTGAGAAATCCAAACTGTATCCTGTCTGTGTGGCATTAACATATCAACATCATCTGAAAAACTGAACAAGTCATAGTTTTTATTTGCCCCTTGGGGACAAATAAGGTTTTATTGAATTGAATTGAACTGAGCCACCAACCTGTTCACGGTGTGAACCCTGTTTGAGTTTTCCTTTGATAGAGTATCGAACACACAGGTTCTGATTGGTGGACAGCACCAGAACTTGAAGCTCTGTGGCCGTCAGGTGACTGATACTACCTGATGGGACAAAAACACAAAAGAGGTCACTTCCTGTCTTCACCCAAAAAAACATAAAAACAATACACTTAGCTAAGGATGTTTAGTCAAGAAGTTCAGACAGATAAGATGATGTCCACCACCTCATTTGAGTTCAGGGTAAAATTTAAACCATTCACCTCCACTTCGTCTGTCAAATAATTAACCATCATTAAGCTGCTGATTTGTTACAAAGTGTATCAATGACGTCACATTGTTGTTATACACCTGCTGTTAGTTTATGTCGGGGCACTTTATAAGTTTTCTCGTCCGGAGCAGGTGGTGGTGGTGATTGTTCAGCCATTGTTATATTTACAAGACAAACTATAATTATGATCCTTAGTTATTTTATATATCTTTACAATTTTAAACTGACTGACTGACTGACCATCATCCCTTAGCTTCCAGGTAGCATTCAGCACAGGGTGCAGGTGTCCACTCTCGTCCCGCCTGGTGTCCACAGACACCTGCAGCGCCTCTGGACCGCTGGGAGTGTACTCATTAACCTTCAGCCAACCCTTGTCCATACAGTTACCTACACACACACACACACACAAATTACATGTCAGAAACCTGAAATTACATCTGAAATTTAATCATCATGCATTTGTTTACAGCATTTATTTAAAAATGAAAAGGTTTTACATAGCGCTCTTAAAAGGTGGCTTCCAATTAAACTGTTGGTCTGTTATAAAAAGTAATAAAGACAATTCTGGGCACTGTGATGTGTTTTTCTCTTCTCCATGCAGCGTGGAGGCAGGAGGCGTTATACTCTGCTTCATTTTAATGCAGGAAACGGTTCCACAGCTTTACAGCGCTGGGGTAAATTTTAAGTTAGCTGATGATTAACTATTTAGTAACAGTATCGTAACGCTCCAAAACTCAAATCTGTGATGTGTGAAGTTGCGGTTAAAGAAAAGTGAATAACAATCTGCTTTATTCAACATGTTCTGAAAAGAATCAGAGCAACAGGGTAATCACAATAACTAGAAATAAGAAGAGAAGCATTTACTCACTTTCTTTGACCGTGCAATTCAAATCCTGAGGCAGAGAAAGAGACAAAGAAGACTTATTAATTTTCTTACTTCACCAATTACACATGATGGTTTGGAGAAGGCCAAATTTAAAAAAAACAAAACAAACAGCAATATGTTTTCCATTACTTTGTCACATAGAACTTTATGTTGACAATAAACTTATTAGAGAAAAGGCCAAATCAACAAGATTAAGACAAATAATAATTATTCATTAACAAAATGTATTTGTATAATTTGGATGTCTCAAACAGGGTAGTATCATTATCATAAAAAAGATTAATGTTGTGTTTGCTCAAATACATTTGCCCAGTGTCATTTTTTTAAAATTCAGTGTAGCCTATAACTAAAGCACAGATGTTAAGCTACTTTATAATAAATACATCACACAGTCTAATAAAACCTACAAATAATTGTGCAAGAAACAGTAGTAAAAATATCAAAAAAGATAGTAACGTAGGCTTTAAGAGCAGTTAAAACACACACACACACACACACACACACACACACACACACACACACACACACACACACACACACACACACACACACACACACACACACAAAGGAACAATAAAGTGAATCACTGACCAAAATGACTGGACTTGAACTACACCTACATAAACACCACATAGACTTGCCAACATTACGACATAATAGAAATTATTTGTTCTGTTGAATAAAACTTTATGGGCACACACACACACAGACAGTATAGCCACTGTCAGTACTAACAGTAAGTACAATACTGTAACACTGTAACAACTCTCCTCCGTGTGTCCGTGTGGAGCGGCGCTCACCTGTCGAGGACAGCGGAGGGGCGGCCATGTTAACACCTTCACCGCGGGCGACAGTGACGCACACAGTAAAACCAAAAGCCCAGTGAGAAACATCCTCCGGAGTCAGTAGCCTAACTAAACGCTGTCAGTCCCGGTGTACAAAGCGTTTCAGTGCCGCCATTACAAAATATCACTTTAAAAACGTGTGAACTGAAGCGAAGACGGCAGCAGCTGCTGTGACTGACGCTGCCGATGATTAATGAAAACTTCCTCCTCGGAGCTTCAGGGAAATTACCTGCTGTGTTTACAAGAAACTCACCTGATGCGTTCAGGTCGCATGGGAATTCTAGTTACTTCTGTAAAGTTGTCTATCACCATTTTTTACCGGGCGACAGATAGCCTACAAACCAAAATTGAGCAAATATGTTTGTTTGGTTGTGTTAATGTTAGAGCTTTTACTATAAAACAATGACTGATATGAGTCCCTCATGTTCATGTGCAAGACACATAACCTGCTCAGTGGTGTAGCTAGTTGTAGTGGGTATGCTACTGCTTTTTGTGTGGGTTCATGGTTCATACAGTACCTGTATCACACTAGTTAAAACGTTTTGTTATAGTGGTAGTATATACTATATGAATGCATTTTCAGTGGGTAACTGCGTATCACTCAGGCTGCAGCTCCTTCCACAATAAGTAAAAAAACAACAACAACATTGACATAGTAGGCTACATAGGCTACTTGAACTAAAAAACTGTATCTTGTATGAAGTATGAAGACAGTCCATCCCTTTGTTCTCTGAAAACTGCAATGAATAGTGATTTCTAGCTTTTTTTTAAATATAGACATTGAATGCAACATTATTGGTAGCTATTCAAGTTTTTTCCTTGTTGCGTGGGCTCTATCACACAACTTCAAAGTGACACCTCTCTGCTTCATCTTTTATCTTAATCATGAAAATGGAAAACACACACACAAAAAACATAATGATGTGTATGTCCCAGTTACACTCTGTAGCTGGTGTGAAACCACAAACAGAGCTGAGCCAGGCGGACTGTCGCTGCCGTTCACTGCATCAGAACAGGAAGTATGAAGTGAGTGGGACTGGCTTAAGTTGCACTTTAGTTATTCTCAGTAATTTTCATTACTCAATACATACTGTATAGCATTGTGACATGTTCACCACTAGATGGCACAAACGTTTCAACTGCAGAAGGATCTCATTTACCTCAAATAGCATTAATACCAGCCTTGTGCTTCCATGTAAGCAAGAGTTGGTAACAGTAGAGCCCAGATCATCTTAAACACCTACTCCACAGTATCGGCCTAACAGACTAGAGCTTGGTGCTGTTGACCTTTGGGTGCTGCTGAGGTTTACTGTAATACCAACATGGGTTCCTGGTGCTTTATTGTACTTTAACTGCAGGATTTTGAATACTTTTCCTTTGGCAGGCTACTTTAGAATAATGCACAACGTCCAAATGCCACCTTCCTCATAGTTTTCCATAAAGTTTCATAAATCTTTACTCCTGTCAGATTAATATTTATCCCCATTAAAGAGTTCCTGCCCTGTAACAGCTCTGCACTCAAACTGCTCATCCAATCTATTACAATTACCAAACATACCTTCTTCATCTACCTGCTGTACTTTGTTCAATTGTGTGGATACAGACAGTAACGTGAGAAACATTTAAAGGAATAGTTCAACATTTTTGGCAAATTGCCATAATCCCTTTAGGAGTAGTTTGTTACCTTTAATTGTCAGTGCAAGCGTGGTAAATCCTTGCAAAACTGCTGATGCTCGTTCTCGTTGGGGTTTTTCGGCAAGCAGTCTCTGCATTTGCCTCGAAAACGAGACTCTGTCTCGTAATGTTCCGTTATTATCTCATAGCGTGGTGAATATGCAGGTCACAACTTGTGTGTTTTGGAGTTGTTGGATTGTGTATTTGATGAGTTTGATGAGGGAAACCAAGAAATTCCATGAGCCTCTGTAGCTCTGAGCAGCTCACGGCTCTGCTCCGCTGTTCTAAAAATAGCTTGCACCGACAATTAAAGCTAACAAACCTATTCCTAAAACTATAGGGATGATGGCAATGGGCCAATTTGCCAAAATGTTGAACTATCCCTTTGAGCTGCTCAATTGAACTTGTTCAGGTACAATGTTGGAATGATAAGACTACAATAAATCCCTCAGTATCCTCGTTGAAATATTTTGTCAGCCTCATTAATCAACCATCACTAAATCAAAGAAAAAGTAAGTCCCTCATGTAATATCCTGTCCTTTCCCGGCACCTGGACCTGGTGGTTTAATCTGCCACACCTAAACTAAAGCACCCCCAGCCTGCAGAGACAGAGTACAGTATCATGGCAGCTGTTCAGAAACAAAGCAGCCTGACCGTGAGTGAAAGCTGAGTAACGGTCATGGATCAGTGTGCTGCTGCTCTCCATGGAGGTCTGAGCTGCAGAAAGCTGTTGGCCGATATCAAACGAGGATACTGCGCCTGCAGTGTGCGATGAGGGCCGCCCCCAGTGAGTCCAGGTGTGTGTGTGTGTGTGTGTGTGTGTGTGCTATTTCAGCCCTTCAAACAGAGATTAGACGTACCAGAGATAAGACGGAGCTTCTTTTCAGGAGAGGCGGGAATGTGGCCGACATGTGGTGGTGCTGTAAGACACAGGAGCTGCTGATCTGTACTGAACCATCTGACAGGATCCCTTTGCACAGGTCACTGAGATAACTGTGAAGTGGAGGTGCAGGATGATGAACTGTCACATGCTACCACCATACAGCTGTGTCCAGATGGGATCAAAACATTTGTGTCTTAGCTGTGTTCCAATCCACTTACAGTCTGTGGAGTCAGGGTTACCACAGTGCAGGCAGGTGACACTATTTAAAAAGCTTAATAATAATAATAAAAACTGACATAATGAACAAAATAACAATGATCAAAGACTGTTAAAAACAAAATACAAAGCAAATATAGTCAAATACTCGTTAAAATAAATATTGTTGATTTTGCATTTGTTAATGCTGGAACTCATCTAATAATGTCTCTGAGCACAAACACCAAAATCGTCTTCAGATTCAGATTCCATTGAAACAACAAGACCTGACCTTTAATACAAAAACCACATTATCTAATCAAACCTTTAAAGGGATACTTCACCCAATATCGATAATTCACCAATTTTCTACTCACCGTCTTTCCAAGAAAGGGTTTGGAGAACTTTTGTTATCAGAGTTATCAAAACGCTTTTGGAGTTCCGGGGGGGGGGGGAACTACTACAACAAGTGCTACTACAACAAGGCTAAAACAGAGATCAAATTATTTTTTTCTGAACAACTTTTTCATTTCTCAGTTTCAGGACACTTGGGTCAGTACAGACAAGCAGTATGGAGGTACAGTATTTGGATGTTTCATAGTGTGTGTTTTGGAGTTCCCCCCCGGAACTCCAAAAGTGTTTTGATGACTGTGAAAGTTCTCCAAACCCTTCCTTGGCATGATGGTTAGTAGAAAGTTGGTGAATTATTGATTTTGGGTGAAGTATCCCTTTAACTAACCAGAGCAAAATGCATATATATACCTATGCTTTGTTGCATGACGTTCCCTGTGTTTCCAAAAAATAATTTTTGGCTTATTAGGGCCTTTAATTGACAGGACAGCTGTACAAAGACAAGAAATGGGAAGACAGAGAGGGGGGGAGTGCAGCAAAGGGCCACCAGTGGAATCAAACTTGGGCCACTGCGGGTCTCTGCATATTGCCCACTTTTTTACCCACCACGCTAACCCACAGAGCTCACAAGCAAGCCGAGGGAGGTGTAGCAATAGCCGAACTGACACGAGGTAAATGCCTGTAAAAGTTTTCTGGGTGAATACAAATGGCCGAAGGCTATTTATAGACGGCAAGGTCTTGGATTGCAAGGTTTTTTACAATGACACCCAAATGTCATGGGGACAAGTCTGGACTAAATCGCAGTTGCAGCTTTTGAATGTCATTTCACAGTGCTGTGAGCAATACAAACTAAACTATATTTGACCAATGCTGAGGCACAAACCTAAACTAAGAGGGTGAATAGAAGTAAACTAAGAGATAGAGTGATAAATCCATTAGTTTCAAAGGGAACTAATGGATTTATCACTCTACCTCTCAGCTCTGAGTTCCTCTTCTGCAGTTTTCTTGTGTTACAGCTGTTTTCATAACCTAACCCTTTATTCCTCGGAGGCCTGATGTCATCGCAGTAAATGTGCACGCTGATGTTTGTTATCTGAAGTTATTCTGGGCCCTGTTGCATAATTATGAGCTCTTCCAAGATTATTTATACTGACTCAAATCTCTGACCATTGTTTTATTTCAGTCTATCTGTTAGATATGTGCCGGGCATCCTTTTCCTTTAATAGCAGTGAACGAGTCCGTCTGCCATCCATCAGAGGTGACCCACTTCTGCAGCCCTCAGCCTTCGTCTGTCCTCCCCTCTGCACGGACGAATGTCAGCGAATAGGGAGGGAATGGTGATATTTAAAGTCGCTACTGCCTTCAGTCAGAATCGCATTTGTCTTCCATCTTAGTATCAGTCTATTTTAATAGAGCAGAACCACACTGCACACGAACACGGTGAGAAAAGAAGGGATCAAAGTTGTCTGATGAGATAAGGAGGAAAGTAACAGCCAAGAATGGGCAGGGTAAAGGCTATAAGACCATCTACATCCAGTTTAATCCTCTTGTTGCTTATGATCCATGGAAATATAGCTAATCTCAGTGGACAAGACCACAAGCAGAAAAATGACCCCAGATTGAGCAGAAACAAAGAAAAATCACATTAAACAGATCCAAGTTGACCCCATGTTAAAGGTACAACAGTGTCAATTTTAGGAAGAAGTCATGAAGGCCTCACTTTTGAACAAGACATAAACAAAGAGTCTCGAGTTTGATACAAATCTGTGATGACAGGCCAAAGTGTTTCTGGGTTAATGTCTTATGAACAAATCAAAAAACAGAAAAAAAGAGAAGAAAGAAAGCTTTTTAGTGATTCACGTCAGCTCTATATTCACACAAACAAAATTGTGATTTCGGAGAAACAAACACCACCACCCCCTGTTCACCGCTGCAGCCTTGTGCCAGCTTCTAATTGGCTAATTTAATTGACCTATCTGCCCATGATCAGGGCTCGTTTCAAGCTTCACAGGCTCCGTCCAGAGCTCTGGTTTGTCTCGTGCTCTTTGATCTATCAGCACATCCTCGTCCCGCTCTGCTTGTTGTCTTGATATATTACATGTAGGTTTGGTCGCCCTCACTTCTGCCTAAAGCTTGAGGGTCATCCTGCACCTCACCTCCATCATTATACAGTACCAGCCCCCTTCAGGGTGGAGGACACTGCATCTGCATCCAGGGGCATTTCTAGACACTCTGGGGGCCCAAGGTAAATGGCCCCCCCACCCTCCGGGGGGGCCCTTTCCAGCTTGGGACCCTTGGCAATTGCCTGTAGGTAGCCTTCCCTGTTGCAACACCTCTGTCTGCATGAGCTAACCGTTAGCTCCAGATAAACGTTTTTCTTTCCAACTAGTTGATGAAAAAAAACGTGTATATAACGTACACTTTAACGTGTTTATTTGTGATGGGATGTCTTGAGTCAAGTAACGGCAACCAACCGTGCATTTTATTGTCAGTAATGGTAACAGTGTTATAATGGGGGAAATAGTAACTTTTTTGATTATTTGTTAATGAAAAAAGTAGCACTGTTAGTAATGCTATTATTTTATAACGCTGTTATTCCCATCACTTACAACAATAGTGATGAACACTTCATTGGCCAACACCAATAAAAATGTGTCACTGAGCAATACATTTGACGGCAAGTCGAATACTTGAACTGTCCTTCTTCCAAATTATGTATAAAACTGTATTAAAACACATCATTCTACAATAATATACTAAATAACAGCAAATTATATTTTAAAGCGATAGGCAGTGTATTCAAATGCAAAAAAGACAAACGTGGGTTAAAAGGGCACAGCTGTCTATTGTATTAGCAACACAGTATTTTAAGGTATGGGCCAGGATGGAAGCTTCTTACCAATTCATGGGTAAAACAGCTGGACTGGGAGTAAAATGCCATTTTCCCAGAACACAACCTGCTCAAACTATACTCAGACACAAATACCTTCTTTTATTAGTGTTTTTTGTTCATAATTCTAGATTTAAAAAAAGCAAAAAGGAAACAGATCGATGAGTACAAGACTTAGGATGAGACATGCTCTGCCTCAGGTAATTGCTCTGCTTCCATCTATCATCTATCTCTTTGGACCCTTTTTTCCCTTTATCTATCAACTAAAGGAAGATAATTGTGTTCCAAATAACAGCCCTCCCTCCCCTAGCCGAATGAGTAAAGGGCTCTCAGATGGCAGACATAAAAGCGTGAAGCTCGAGTGTGCGGATGAAAATAGCGCTCTGATATTTCTCTTTAATGGACCTCTCTATTGTCAAGTGGCACTCGGTGCAGATGGGGGCTGCAGGGTGAGGACGCGTGTTTACAACTCTTGTCGTCAGCAAGGCTTGTTTGTTCTGTTGTCGCCGTGCGCCGCGTCCCATTGTCGCTCTACGGGTCAGGCTATTTCCTCCATCGGGCTCTGAAACAGAGTGAGACGATAAAGCAATTTCATACAGCAGAGGGAACAGATGCAATCATGCTACCAGTAACCTGTGTGAGGAAGAATCAAACGTCTTGTCTCCAATCTTGAAGAGGCTAATGGAGGTCAGTGGAGACCAAACAGACACCTGTTGAAAGCAGAGTTACACCCTCTTAGTTCTGCTCCTGCCACTTCAGAGTCATAATATGATCCATTTGTGTGATTTTTTTACATTTATTTTTTTATATTTGCTGTGTGAGGTCTTGAGTAATGGATAAAAAGTGTCTTGTGAGGTCACATTAACCATGATCTTTGACCTTTAAATCTGATCAGTTCTTTACTTAAGGCAATGTGAATGTTTGCATCAAACATGAGGAAATTGTTTTTATAGAGATATTTAAGTTGAAGAGATATTAGTAGATATTCGTGCTAAATTTGTGTAAGTTCCCTCACATAGTGTTACTGAGATTTTGTGTCCACATGAATAGGACAGATGGACGCACGACGTACATGTGGATGAGCACCACAAAAATAATATGTCTCCAACATTGACTGTAACGCTGCATAACTGGATGAGGTTGTTGAGGTTGAAAACAGGCTAATAGGAAAACACTGTCAATCTCATCTACATGGATACAAGTAGATGAGATTGACAGTGTTTTCCTATTAGCCTGTTTTGATTGAGAGACAATAATTATTTTCAAAGTGTAACGTTGGGGGAACTCTGCCATCAAGTCCTTGTCTAACTATAGTAAGAGTTGTATTTGTGTACTCAGACAGAAAGAAATGTCATTAAAGCAGAAGTAAGTGATATATTTGTGTTAATATAAGTCTTAAATAGTTATATCTTCCGACAGCAATCACTTACATAGAGTGTTTGGACTGAAACACGGGTCTCTCAGTCCCTCTGCTCTGCTCTGAGCCGAAGAGAAAACATTTATCGTATCCTACAGTTTTTATCCAATGAGGAGAGAGAACGGCATGCAGGGCTGTGTGTGCAGCCAAGGAACGCCGTGAATGTGGCGACGTAGCGACGAGGACTGTTATGGTGCGTTCAAGGAAACTCGTATTTTTCCGACCGTGAAGTCGTACCAGTTCGATCTGGTACGAGTTCACCGGTCGGAAGTTACGAGTGGCCGTTATAGTGACTTTGACCGGTAAAACAGGTCGGAAAAACACGAGTGGGTTGCCTGGAACGCTACAAAGTCGTAAGTTGTGACTTGAAGCTGTAATTTACGATTTCAAAAGCCTGCCTGGAACGCAGCATTAGCGAAAACGACCAGACCACTCACTTCTGCTTTAATGGTCTTTTTCATATTATGTCCAGCACTATGTCAGTTCCACACCCTGTTCTTATACTTAACCCTAAGCCCTTAAAGGGATAGTTCAACATTTTGGCAAATTGACCCATTGCCATAGTCCCTATAGTCTTAGCAGTAGGTTTGTTTCCTTTAATTGTTGGTGCAAGCTATTTTCAGAATGGCGGAGCAGAGCTGCTCAGAGCTACGCTGCGGAGGCAAATGGGATTTCTTCATTTCCTCATCAAACTCATCAAATACACAATCCAACAACTCCAAAACACTCTCATGGACAAGTTGTGACCTGCACATTCACCACGCTATGAGATAATAACAGAACCATATGAGACAGAGTTGTTTTCGAGGTAAATTCATACAAAACCGCTGATCGGCAAGCAGTCTCTGCATTTGCCTCGAAAAACAACTCTGTCTCGTAACGTTCTGTTATTATCTCATAGCTTGGTGAATGTGCAGGTCACAACTTGTCCACAAGAGCGTTTTGGAGTTGTTGGACTGAGTATTTGATGAGTTTGATGACGGCTCTGCTCCGCCGTTCTAAAAATAGCTTGCACCGACAATTAAAGGTAACAAACCTACTCCTAAAACTATAGGGATTATGGCAATGGGCCAATTTGCCAAAATGTTGAACTATCCCTTTACACCCACTGGCCCATCCACGGCCCACGACCCATAGGTCAATGGGTTTTAAGGGTTAAACATACATTAAGGATGAGAGGACCTACATATTGATTATATGATCGAAAGTCTGATGTTTTCTCTTTCTGACTGACAGGTGGTTGTTGCTTAAAGATGAAGGAAACTTGAAGGAAGGATCCAGGGATGCTGCACTCTGGTCTGATTATAGGGAGAGGAAACCATCCCTGCTCTATTATCAAAACTTCCAATCCTCGACCTTTTCTTCCCGAACAGCGGATTCATCCCGTCTGGTCGGCTCGGCTGCCTCCTGAAGGAGACTGCTACGCAATCAGTGATCTGTTACTTTCTAAAAGTCTGTCTCTTCCTGTTCACTCGTGGTGCTGCTGCTGCTGTCGCCAAAGGAGTCCAGACTGCAAACTCCCACTGTGCTGTCACTGCTTTATGTTGGCAGGACTCTCATCTGTTGTCCTTGGCTGCTGTTCTGGAAATAAAAACCACCCACCACCCATCAGAGAAATGTCTTAAGTCATCAAATCCAAAAAGCAGCATTAGACAAATCTAAGAGAGCAGAAACAGAAAAAAAAAAAGTGTGTGGTATGGAGGTTCCCTACCTCACCCTCTGCACATTCTGTACAACTAACACTTGCTCTCAGTACTCTGTGATCCACAGGCTGTGTGTTAGTGTGGTATTATGCCACATATTTCCAGCCTAACAAGTCTTAGCGTTGATTTTAGTGCTTATCTCCTCATTATGTAATCACAGTTTCTCTCTAAAACCCACTTCACGCCTTCTGATAACGCCTTGGCGCTTCCTTTAAATGCAAGACCACCGGAGCTCAGTAAAAACAACACCTTCAGCGCAGCGCACAGTGCAGTAGGAGGCTGGTGTTAGAATAATACATCATCCACCTCCACCTGAGAAAATCTTCGCTGTGATCATTTATAATCTTCACAGGAGATAGAATGTTCCTGTTCCTGCCACAGAAAGATATAAACTCCTATCTCCACACGCTCCTGTTCAATAAAAAAGACATAGAGGAATATTTCAGAGCCCGTGCCCCCTTACATGGTCCTTTAGGGCAGAGCCTATCTGTAACACTGAGCAGAGCACATTCCTTTAACGGAGCACGACCTGTCAGTGCAGCTCATATCTGGTTCAAACTGGGATTATTTATGTCAGGATGCTGCTGATTTACATTCTGTGATAAGTCAGTATAACATGCAGTGATAATGTAACCGTGATGAGTCATCGTCGCAAGTGGATGAAGGTCTTAGAGGCTGCTGCAGCCACTCAGAGCCAATCAGAACGAGCGTTTCTTTTTTTTTTTTCATTCAAACTGAGGGAGTTTTGAGACGTTCATCTTCTTTGATAGTTTCTGACACTTTGCCAAGATTGTCACTTTTTGTGACCGAGAGATCTAGCCGAGTGGGTGCAGGGAGAAGTCTTCTTCCATATTTTTGTGCCTCTTTGTCCATCTGTCCCATTCTTGTGACACGCATTGAGGAAACTTCTTCGAAAAAAAAACCCCACATCACTCCCATTCTTGCCTCCCTCCACTGGCTACCCATCAGCCACAGGATACATTTCAAAATTCTGCTAATTGTCTTCAAATCACTGCATGGCCCCTTGTGCCTAATAACACCCGGCAGGGGGACTGCCAATGTAAATCAGCCAAGGCTGCAGTTGGTTACAGCTGCACCCCTTTGAAGGAAGTGCTGAATGCTACACTGTCCTCAAAAAAACAAATTAAAGCAGAAGTAAGCAGAATATTTGTGTTAATATAAGTCTTACTTAGTTATATCTTCCGACAACAATCACTTACATAGAATATTTGGTCCGAAACACGGGTCTGTCAGTCACTCTGCTCTGCTGTAAGCCGAGGAGAAAACCTTCCTTGTATCCTACAACCTTTATCCAATGAGGAGAGAGAACGGCATAAAGGGGCGGTCCTCTCTGTGTGTGCAGCCAAGGGATGCGCGTGAATGTGGTGACGTAGGGACGAGGGCGGGGACTGCTAACTCCATCGGCTGACAGGAAGTTAGCCAAAACCACCGGATCACTTACTTCTGCTTTAATTAATTAAATTGAAATTGAAACTCCATCAGAGGACCTCCAACTTCTGTCCGTCCACAGAGCTAGGACCAAGCAGTATGAGGACAGGGCCTTCTCTATCATCGCCCCCAAACTCTGGAATCCCCCCCTACTTATTCTCCTTAGCTTTTAACTGTACCTGATTTTTTTCGTTTCCTATAATTCATTTTCTATTCCTTTAATTCCACAATCTCCCTGGTCTTGGCCTCATATTACTTCTGTCAAACTCATCACTGATAGCTTTTATGATCATTCAGTTTTCCTTTCTTTTCTGTTGTGTTTATTCTCCTTTTGTTGCTGTTTTTGTATGTCTTTTTTTTCTACTTCTTATGTGTTTTAATTTTTAATTTATTTGTTTTACTTGTTTGTTTTTACGTGGTATTATGCTGTTCTTTTTAAATGTGTTGTCTTTATGTAAAGCACATCGAGTTGCCTCTTGTGTTGTGTTTAAGGTGCTATATCAATAAAGCTGAGTTGAATTGAGTGAAGTTGAGTTGAGTTGCGTGGTATGACTGTGTGCTACCTTTGATGGCCTCCATTGTTCACACTGAATCTTAAAAGTCATGCTCATCCAGTGGAATAATATTAATCGAGACTCAGTTTCCCATGATGCCCTCCACTTGCAATAAGGCCCCGCTGTGATAAAGTGACTTTGTTTTTCAACCTGTCACTTTCCCAGTGGAAAACACAACAGAATTTGTTGTAATTGGTCAAAAGAGAAAACATTTTATGTGTCATAAATCAGTGGACAAAGGTTTGACTTTCTGTTTAACATCATTAACTTGCTCTAAAGTCACAGATGCCAAATATAATTTCCCTCCCTGTAGTTGATTCGGACAGTCTCTGTTTAGTCTTTTGCTTTTGTTCAAAGAAATTCTGGAAAATGCTCGAGACCAGGAGTTGAAATGAAGAAAACACAGAAGAAGCTTCACCAGATGTTCTTCAGACTCCCCGGAGGAGACTGTGTGTGATGCAGATGTTCCAGAGGAAACTAAATCCTTCAGGAAATCCTCTCCCCCCATCCAGCACTTTTGCAGGATGATGCTGATCCAGAGAAAAGTGGATCCTGGCAGCTCAGCCGTTCTGCTGGGCCGCTGTGTGTTTATAGCTAATAGAAACATGTAGCTTATCAGCCGGTTATGTATAAAGAGGAAAGCCAGAGGGGCTGTAGGCCTCAGAAGTATGCAGTTATGTAACGCATTTACCTGCACGTATTCCATCCAGACACTGATAGATAAAGTGTCCGACTTGAAGTAGCCTATGTTGAATTTAAAACGTGTTTTCCATTTTGACCTCGGACCAATGTGGCAGTGAACACAGAGGTGACAGAGGTGGTGTGCTCGCTGCCGGCACATGTCCTCTGATTGGATTAGCAGCCCCTTTTGTCTAATTTTGTATTTTAAATTTGGAATTTAGGCCCAATTATGGCATCAGCTCTCAGATAAAAGGCACGTTTTGATTCTCGACACTGCACCTGACTCATAATTATGTGCTATGACTCGACTTTATTGGTGACGACCAGGTCTAATAATAAACCTGTTTTGCACTATACCTGCTGCATTGTTAGTTACCGTCGTGGAATCAAAGGAAATCATAATGCAGGCAGTGGCAGCCTCACTGTCAACTGAGTTATCTTCATGTTGTCTTAATGTCAGTGACAAATCAATAAAATATTGACACTCAATGTATCACTTAAGTGTTCACTACTTTAGATATAGCATGTTATGTGCCGATTTTAGCAGGATTCTGAAGGGAGGACCATGCAGTCTCCAGTGGAAGAGGTTCATCTTCCTGGGATCATGAATTAGACACATTATACACTGTTGCCCATAAAGTTGGAATAAATTATTATTACCATTTTTTTTTAACCTCTTCTCATAAAATAATTGTGACAATGTGATTTATTCTTGATAGATAAAGTGTACTGTATATCTTCTCAAAACGTAATTGATCAATCTCTTCCAAGCATATCACTGTGAAAATTAAACCACAATCAACCTTAATAATAGGAATAAAAAAGAGGAATGTGTCTGAAAACAAAATTCTTCCAACTTTATGGGCAACTGTGTATATCCTGGTACATAACCATTTTACACTTAATTGGGACTGGGAATATGCAAAAAAAAAAAAACATCTCAGCTGCAGTTTCTGAACCAGTTCGCTGTGGAGCAAAGAGCTGCATGGACAGAACAATCAAACTGATGATAAACGATTAAGAGAAAGGAGTTACACAGTATTTTTCACCCCCCAGCAGGGCCGTTGTATATGGAGAAAGGTGATGATAATTCTAAGGGCCCAGCGCCCAGTGCCCACAAAAAACCCCAGTAGTCTAATCTTTGCATGACTGAATTATTCTGCATAAGACCCTGACTAATACTCGTAGTAATGCTGCATTAGCATCAAAACAAAGTAGGCTAAATGAAAAATGATAATACATACGTAGTTTATGAATTTTTTTTTGGAAAAGTCAGGGGGCAGGGGCCCACTTTAGTATTCTTTCAGGGGGGCCAGAATTCCTAGCAACGGCCCTGCCCCCCAGTGGCATTTAATTTCAAATTTAGAGAAAATACACCAGCGTGTAGGTTGGACTGGATTCTGTGCTGCAACAGTCCTGCTCTGGTTGATTAACGCTTAATAATCTGTTATTTACTGACCTGTTATTAGCCATCTTATTCTCAAGATGAAGACTTTTCACATAATAAAGCATTTGTCAGAACTTATGAGGCTCAGACGGGTAAAAACTAAACTTACATTGGAGTTCAGTGTGATCAGGTCCACCTCCTCACCTGATGTGCGTTTCATCTTCATCATTCTCCTCCTCATTTCCATACCTCCCCTCTCTCCTCCTGTCGCCGCCCACCGCGCAGCTTCCTGCACACTGAGCTACCCAGGCTCCCCCAGCAGCAGTCCGTCAGTCCGCCGCGCTAACGGACTCTGTCACGCTGCTTTCCTCCTCTCCTCCCCGGGGCGTGATATTTGAGAGACACCGCTGCAACAGAGACCAGTCTTGTTTCTACAGCGAACAAACATGAACGAGATCAAGATTGCAGTGCTGGGCAGTGAGGGTGTCGGGAAATCAGGTAGGTGCGACACATGTAGGTGAACATGGGAGATAAAACAAGACCAGCTGTGATCATGGAGCTCACCTCTCTCTCTCTCTCTCTTTCTCTGTGTAGCTCTCATCGTCCGATTCCTCACCAGGCGCTTTATCGGAGAGTACGCGTCCTCCACAGGTAAGTGATCCGCGCCTGCACCTCTACTTTCTCTCTACTGACTTCTATTTACACACTTTGACACGAGTGCAATGTTGTAATTAACATAAAACATATAATTAACATTATACTTTCAAATATTTAAACATGAAAAAACACATTTACACTTAGGGAATATTCAAAGTTTGGTCCAACATCATGACTTCCTCGAAATCCAGCAGATCAGCTGTGATGTTCCTCTTGAACCTGTACAGTATAGACAATGCAATAACTTTTGTATCCACTGTTACATAGGCTACAGCTTTCACTTTCACATATATCCAAGTCTGTTGAAGGGATAGTTCAACATTTTTGGCAAATTCGCCTATTGCCATAATCCTGTAGTCATAGGAGTAGGTTAATTACCTGCATGTTGTTTTGAGATCAGCGGGGCAGAGCCGTGACCTGCTCAGTGAACACAATGGAGGTGAATGGCAGGTCCCCTGTCCCTCATCAAACTCATCAAATACACAATCCAACAACTCCAAAACACTCTTGTGGACAAGTTGTGACCTGCACATTCACCACGCTATGAGATAATAATGTAACATATGAGTTGTTTTAGAGGCAAATGCATAGCCGGAACTACATTCAAGACATTGCTGCTCGGCGGAGTGATATCAAAAGTGCAAGTAGTTCAGAGTATTTGCTTCATGTGTCATAATGTTACATAATTACATGATCATTTCATAGCGTGGTGAATGTGCAGGTCACAACTTGTCCATGAGAGCGTTTTGGAGTTGTTGGATTGTGTATTTGATGAGTTTGATGAGGGACAGGGGACCTGTACCGTTCACCTCCATTGTGTTCACTGAGCAGCTCGCGTCTCTGCCCTGATCTCAAAACAACATGCACCGACAATTAAAGGTAATGAACCTACTCCTATGACTATAGGGATTATGGCAATAGGTGAATTTGCCAAAATGTTGAACTATCCCTTTAAGCACCACTGCTGTTTCATAACACTGTTTACTTGTACTTTTATTCCTGTTTGATCTCTGCTGAGTTGACCGCAACTTCATTTTAAATATTTGATCTCCTCCACTCACTGTTATTTATTTTATTTTCTGGGGAGATTACCAGCTTCTGTCCGGCCTGCAGGGCTGTAATGATTAGGCAACATTCTGCAGCCTCCTCCAGCAGATAGCCTGTACCTGAGCTGACAACGTGCACACGGAGAGTGACTCACATGAGTTTGAAAGATTGCGGCTCAATGTGCCATTGTTTTCCCCGAGAGTATAATCTACCGGTAGTTTCATCTGAGCTCGTTCACTTTCAGCATGCGACTGTTTGGGTCGCTGCCCAGGTCACAATCAACACCGGTGAGAGAGGAGCTGCTTCACACGCTACATCTCCTCTGGTTTGATGATAACACATGAAACTCTCAGTCACGTTTATATGATCTACACTAAATTTAGAGCACAGAGGCAGTAAAAGTGCTATTTTAAGGGTTCAAAACCCAGTTATTGGCTGGAGTGTGACAACAGGACCAGCTCTGCTCACGTGAATGTGTGTGACTGACTTTAATGACAGAGTTACACACCTGTTCACTATTTCACAGAGGAACATGTAGATGATTAGAGTTTATAGGATTTCACTCGATGAAACTACTTGACACAAGGCTGACTTCAAATAACCAATGACACAGTTCAGCCATATACTGTACTAGGGTTCAACCTAGATTTCATAAATATACATCACAGATTAGATAACAGTCATGTCTTTTAAAACATTATTTTGTAATTACTTTATCCCATTGACCTCTTACCAGAGATCAGCTGAGCCTCTTATAGTCGTATAGTAGTAGTAGTAGTAGGAGGATGATATGTTTTTATGATATCTGTGGACTTGAGATGTCAAATTTATTCAATTTGTGGTGTGTTAATATGTAAAATGGTTTATATTTGTTGGTCATTGGTTGGTATTTGTTCATGGATTGGAGATACTACTACTGTACAAATCCATGGTAACACTTTATTTGACGCCTATCTCTAACACATTATAACCATACTTATAATGAGTTATAATGCAGTTATAGCACTGTATAACTCTAGTTATAAACACTCATAAATGATCATAATGCTTTATAACAATAATCGTAACACACTATAAAGCATTTTATCATGACTTATAAGGTCAGTTATTATAATACGTTATAATTGTTTGTAACTCCGCTGACAATGCCCACATCGATTATGCATCATAAAGTAATAATGTGTTATAATTGTCTTATAAACACGTATAACTATCATTATAAACACTCATAAGTTATCATAAGGCTTTATAACAATAAACATAACACATCATAGGGCATTTTATAATCGCTTATAAGGTCAAGTATTATAATAGAGTTATAATACTCTATATTATGTTGTGCTTATTGTTATAAAGCCTTATGATAATTTAGGAGTGCTTATAATGGTAGTTATACATGTTTATAAGCCAAGTCATGATAAAATGCTTTATAGTGTGTTATGATTACTGTTATAAAGCATTATGATCATTTATGAGTGTTTATAACTATAGTTATACAGTGTTATAACTGCATTATAACTCATTATAAGTATGGTTATAATGTGTTATAGAGATAGGCATCAAATAAAGTGTTACCAAATCCACCACTAATCATCAATATCAACATTTTCTCTCTATAAATGCTGCTGCTGCTCACCAGTATCACAAGTAGCTGTCACTCACAGCTAATTAATGCCCTAAAAAGTGATCTCCGCAAATTTGTATTCAAATAATTAAAGCTATAGAACTATAAAGCATATGGTTTTTTAAATCCACAAATGATCAGAGCTGGCCAGTCAGCCAATCACGTAACCAGTCTCTACATCTGTGGTGAGCAGGACAACCTCTCATGATTTACAACACTGTCAGCCTTTTTGATGGTCTACTTAGAATTTATGCAAAGAACAGAAATGGAAGAATACAAAAATAAATAAAAAACTAACTGGAACATTACTTGCCTCCTCCCACTCAAGAAGAACATTTCATCTGTTCTTCTTCATACCACAAGTTTCTTTAGCCATCTGTTTTGCCCTGTTCCTTTTCGTTGAACTGAGAATTAAATACACTGATAGAGTCATGTGGGTCCTTTCCGTGTCATATCTGCGTAAATCTACTTTTCCCCTCTCTAACATCTCATATTGGATTTTCTCTGTATATCGAGTAAGAGCCAGGTTTCAATAACAAAACAAGCTGTAAACACAGGACGCTCTGTTGTAGTGATTAGACTGGTTTGTTGTTGGGCAACAATTCCTGAGTGTGTTGAACTTTTAACTTCTCATTCACATGGTGTCAATTCAAAAACAGAGTACATGGGGTCTCAGTTGTGTGTGATTCTCCTCTCTTCCTCCCACAGAGTGCATATACAGGAAGTGTGTGTCTGTGGATGGGAGGCAGATCAACCTGGAGCTCTACGACCCGTGCTCTCAGGTGAGAAAGAAACAGAAGAAAGCGACACAAACGCACCAACACGGCCACCCGGCTGCAAAGCTCTGGTCTTAGTCTGAGCCCTCCTTCCTCTCAGGGGAAGCACAACTCCCTGATAACATCATAATCATAATGTTGTGCTTATTATCTCACATAATGAGGATAAAACTTGAGCCACATCCAGAAATAAAGAGCTTCTGTCCAGAGAACATCGTGTTATAAAACCAGGATTTGACCACAGGGAGCGTATAGTTGGTTTTAACGTCTCGGTGGATGTTTCTGTGATAAGACACTGTTGATTTCACACACTCTGAATACTTAGATTAGCATATTTGAATTTCTCTGAAGAAAAAAAACAGAGCTGAACAACATTATCCTGCAGAATAAACTTAAACAGACAGTCGATGAAGGATGTTATGAGTCCACTGCTGCCTCAAGACGCCGACTCACAGTCTGTAATTATGAGGATGGAGCCCAGAACCTAGTTACGGCTAGGCTGCTCCTTTAGACTGACCACACAACAACAACAGCCACATCTCTCTCTCTCTCTGGCTTTTTCTCACTCTCTCTATTTCTAACCCTCTTGTTCGTCTGATGTTTTATTCTTCTCACATCCAGCCACCGGCCCAATTTGGGGAGAAGTCCTGGTTCTCCTCAGGGCCGCTGTGACACTGCGTGTTGGTCATTAAATCCCCGCAGCAGCAGCAGCACACACACACACGCGCTGTTAAATCCGTAGCCTGTGATTGGACGAGTGCTGCGCCACAGAGGACTGAACCTGATGAAATCATGATCAAATATCATCAGATTGTTACAGAAGGGCCACATTACCACATTATTTTTCACCACATGAGTTTTTAATGGCTTGATATTCCACCTGGAGATGTCAGATTACTGGAGCTCATTATTCCTCTGCATCGCAACCTACTTTACAACTTTATTTTATTCAAACAGGCTCACTTGAAGCTGCACACGGCGTCTGTGTGTCCATAACCTGCTGCTTCACACTCGTTGCGCTTGAATGTGAAGCAAAAAAAACAAAAAACAGTCACTGTCATCCATCATAGTTTGCAGAGCCAGTCAAGCTTGCAGCTGAAGCACTGCCTCCAACCTGACTCCAGACTTAGGTCCATTAATCCGAGTTAGAGCAGGAGGATATGGAGGCCGTCTGCACAGTCCCAGGCTACACCTCCTAAACCTTCCTTTGTGTATTCAATCCTCACAACCAACTCAAAGTAACTGTAGATAAGACCTGACACACAAAAAACAACCAGTAGACAACAAACAGGTCCAGCTGAGCCTAATTAAACTGGTTTAAGATTTAAAGGGATAGTTCAACATTTTGGCAAATTGGACCATTGTCATAATCCCCATAGTTTTAGCAGTAGGTTTGTTACCTTTAATTGTCGGTGCAAGCTATTTTTAGAACAGCAGAGCAGAGCCGTGAGCTGCTCAGCTACGCTACGGAGGCTAATGGGATTTCTTGGTTTCCCTCATCAAACTCATCAAATACACAATCCAACAACTCCAAAACGCTCTGGTGGACAAGTTGTGACCTGAACATTCACCACGCTATGAAATAAAAACGGAACGTTACGAGACAGAGTTGTTTTGGAGGCAAATGCAGAGACTGCTTGCTGAAAAACTGCCTCCGATGGGAACACGCACCAGTGGTTTTGCATATACCTTGAAAACAACTCCGTCTCCGTCCACAAGAGCGTTTTGGAGTTGTTGGATTGTGTATTTGATGAGTTTGATGAGAGAAACCAAGAAATCCCATAAGCCTCGCGGCTCTGCTCTGCTGTTCTAAAAATAGCTTGCACCGACAATTAAAGATAACAAACCTACTGCTAAGACTATAGGGATTGAGGTGTGAGGCTGTTCCTCCAGCCTGACGACGTCTGTGTGAATTTGCACAAAGCGTAACTACAAAAAACACTTTTGTTTTTATTTGATATCAATTAAACTAAGTGTTTCTGTGTTTAGGTGTGCGAGGGGAAATCTGCGTTACACGACCAGATCCACTGGGCCGATGGTTTCATTTTGGTGTACGACATCAGCGACCGCTCCTCCTTCTTCACGGCCAAAGCCATCGTCCACCTGATCAGAGAGCTCCAGCTGGGATCTGGGAAGAGGTATGGAGTAATATCACTGTGACATAACACTGGCCTACTGGTTCTGTTCTACACCCAAAGCAGAACCAGAGAGAACCAGTGGATTTTCATCTCACAACATGCTCTGTCTATTTATTTATTTATAGGATCCCCATTAGCCGATGTCATGACATTAGCTATTCTTCCTGGGGTCCCCAATGCAATTTTTAAAAGAACATAGTGCATACTCACATTCATCGCTGTTACAGATCACTGTCACCTCGTCATCATATACACAGACAGCAAACAGTCTAGTCTAAAATACTGTATATTATTAGGTACAAAGAATACATCATACGTCACATTACAGTACCACAACAGTTCAACCCACAAATAAATTCCTATAATAAATTATAATACGTTATTTCTTACTCATTGAATTTTCAATGTATTTAAATAGTCTTTTACTACCTTTTTAAAAATGTGTTTTGAGTTAATTTTCTTAATGTTATTAGGTAATGTGTTCCATCCATGGCTCTGTATATTACAGTATGTTTTAAAAAGTTTGTTCTTGGTTTAGGTGCCAGTAAATTATTATATCTTGATTGTCTGGTTGTATATTTATTGACATTTCTGGTGAACGCTATCTGATCTGAGAAATATTGTGTTTTTTTTACTGTTAATCAAATTCCTCATGAAAGTCAGGAGACTTAATTTTAGTCTGTTTTCAACCAGAAGCCATGATAAATTCTGATGCATTTTAAAGGGATAGTTCACCCAAAATTCAAATTTCACTCATTATCTACTCACCCTCATGTCAACTAAGAGCTGTGAGAATTATCAGAGTCCTCCGTTCCTTCTCTGAGTTACGGGGGGGTCCGTGCAGCAGTATTTGTCCATATAATGGTTGTCAATGGATACCAACTTTCTTCGTCCAAAAAGACACACCAAAAAACATCCAAATACCTCCACACTGCTCGTCTGTAATGTCCCTCTTGTATTGAAGCCCCGACATGAGAAATTGTTCCGAAAAAAAAAAAAAGTCTATATTTTAAGCTTGTTTGTAGTTCACTGCTCTTCCTGTGTCAGTGCAAATCTCGCGTGATTTGCACTGACCGGCGGAACAATTTCTCATGTCGGGGCTTCAATACAAGAGGGACATTACAGACGAGCAGTATGGAGGTATTTGGATGTTTTTTGGTGTGTCTTTTTGGACGAAGAAAGTTGGTATCCATTGACAACCATTATATGGACAAATACTGCTGCGCGGACCCCCCGTAACTCAGAGAAGAGACGGAGGACTCTAAAAATTCTCACAGCTCTTCGTCAACATGAGGGTGAGTAGATAATGAGTGAAATTTGAATTTTGGGTGAACTATCCCTTTAAGATATTTGCATGCAGTGAACAATCGAGAGCAATCCTAGCTGCTTTGTCTTTGCCCCACAGGGACGCGGACTCTCTCATCTTCTTGGTGGGCAACAAGCAGGACCTGTGCCACATGAGGGAGGTCCAGCGCGAGGAGGGCCAGCGCCTGGCCGCCGAGTACCGCTGCCAGTTCTACGAGCTGTCGGTGGCCGAGCACTACCAGGAGGTGGCGTTTATCTTCTCCAAGGTGGTGCAGAACGCCAGCCTGGGCAGCAAAGCCAAGGAGCGCAGGAGACGCCCCAGCGGCTCCAAGTCCATGGCCAAGCTCATCAACAACGTGTTCGGCAAGAGGAGGAAATCAGTGTGAAAAGGCTTGGACAACCAATGACACTTTGCTTGGCTTTGTATCTATACGATTGTGTTTTGTGTTGCTGTTGATTAGCATGGAACTGACATACGGTATATATGTGTAGATATATAGATAGTGCTAATACAGTAGTAGGCTACACAGCACATACCTGAGCCCACTCACTCCCTGCTTTTACTCTTTAAGATCGTGACAATGACAAAAGACAAAATGTCCCGAAGCTTCTCGGTCCAAGCAACTCAACTCAATTCATGGAAAAGATTTGTTGAAGAACTAATCAAATCTGAGCTTCAAGTATTTAATCTGATTTATATGACTCAGCCTTTAAATCTGTGCTGTATCACTGTGATTAGTCTCACATATTGTATCTTTTCAGCTTTACGATACATGTCCAGACTAAAAGAGGTGAAATTATGTCATGGTATGTAATATAATATTATGTAATATGGAAATGACTTGTTTTCTAGATCAGACAGAGGTTAAAGGTTCTGTAAATGAGATTTAGAGGGATAATAAAAGCATTTGTTATTCAGGTCTGAGGTGTTGGTGCTCCGGTGTAACATCCAATGGCAGAGATGATCGTTTACAGAGGCTTTAAGTAGGAATTAAAGGACCTAGATATTTCCACAACAAGCTGAAATGTAGCGAGACGCCGTTGGATCAGATGAATGGGCTTCACACTTCCTGCGCTCAGATTGATGCTTCACACAGATGTCACGATGAGTGGTTGGTTTCACTGAAACAACATTCAGTGGACAAAATAAGAAGATGTATCCAGACTGTTAGGTCACATCAGTATCAGCACCAGTGTCCAGTCCACCGAGCTGAAAATCCCTGAGAACATCACTATGACATGATCAGGGCTCTTTTCCTACCAGACATTTGTCGCCACGGTAACGCTAATAAGCGCTTAAGATTGGTTCATGGTGAAGGTTGAGGAACAGCCACGGTTTACTTATCATCATGTGACCAAAGAGTTGTCGTACACAAGTGGGGCGGATGGGAAACGGTGTCATACGTGAGCGACCTCCATCAGTTTTCCTTTATTTCTGCAAGTGATTTTTTTTATCTGTTACCATGGTAACAATTTTCTTGAATTAAAAGTCCTTTCACCTGTGTGTTGTCTGCTTATTTATACTTTGGTAAATATCACAATTATGAAACTTATATCAACTTTGGACATCATTGATTTGATAATAATAATAATAATAGTATTTATATAGCACCTTTAAAGCAGAAGTAAGCGGAATGTTTGTGTTAATATAAGTCTTAAATAGTTATATCTCCCGACAGCAATCACTTACATAGAGTGTTTGGTCTGAAACACGGGTCTGTCACTCACTCTGCTCTGCTCTGAGCCGAGGAGAAAACTTTCCTTGTATCCTACAACCTTTATCCAATGAGGAGAGAGAACGGCATAAAGGGGCGGTCCTCTCTGTGTGTGCAGCCAAGGGATGCGCATGAATGTGGTGACGTAGGGACGAGGCCGGGGAATGCTAACTCCATCGGCTGACAGAAAGTTAGCCAAAACCACCGGATCGCTTACTTCTGCTTTGAAAACACAAGTTTACAAAATGCTTCACAGAACAATCTAGAAGAGACAAGTCACAAATGCCATAAGAGGTGGACCGCCCAAGCAATACAGCAACACAGGCAATACAAGAACCCAACAACAAATTGAGACCAGGAAGACTCAAATTAAAGTGCAGGATGCAGTTAAAAATAAATAAAAGGGGGGTATACATGATAAAAACAAATAAAATTAGATGAAATAAGATAAGAAAAGATGAGATAAAATAGTTAAATATAGAGTCACATAATGAGACAAATGTCCGTACTCGCTGCAGCTCATGCAGAAGCGGAACCAAGTTCAGCTGAGGAACGATTCGAATGCATCACTGTAAGTTTGTAAAGATGCAAAGAGAGCATGACATGACTGAAGATAATCAGGTCATATCCACACACACATTCATCCACTAGAGTACAAAAATATCTAGAATTACTAACGTGTGGCTGTCTGCCTCTGCCAAGACTTTTTTTTTTCTCCTGTTCTCAACATATCGTGTTCTCATGGCCTACATGCGTTTTATTAGATCACAGTGACCTTTGACCAACATCCAGTCAGTTTGTCCTTGAATCTGTCAAGGTGCTGTACTGAGATGTCTATGAGAATAAGACAGACCCACAGACAACACAACACAGTACAATACATGCACTTGTAGCATAGAGTGTTTACACAGAAAGACTGTTAAACCTGCTGCAGTGCTTGGACTCAGCAGGTTATATAGTTGCTGGTGTGTGAGTGAGTGTTTATCTAGCATGAGCCGAAATCAGTCTCCATCTCCAGTTTCACATTCCAATCCTGAAATGTCACCGGTTGGCTTTGTGTCTTGAAATCTAATAATTAAACAAGCTTGAGTAAAGTAAGGTCTGACGTGATTGGCTGTCAGGAATGTGCCACAGATATCAGAGTGACATTCAGTATCGGAGACGTGGAAGGCGCTGTGAATCAGTTCAAGGAGACGGAGATCGGGCTTTTATTCTGCTGATTGGTGACGGTGTGAATAGGGAGCCATGCTGTGAGTGTCATCACCTCATCGGAGCTGGTTGGGACGGATGAACCTGACTTTAGATGTGAGTGGAGTTCACAGAGGGTTGCTGAGTTACCATGTGGAGGTTGGGATGGTGCAGGTCGGATCAGGTCGTGCTCCAGTTTTGAGGACTCTCTCCAGGCTTTACTCACCAACGTTAACCGGATCATTCGGTGGAAATGAATGCGTCCCGGAACAGGCCCCAGGGCGGTGAAGGGCCCTCAGTGATGTTGTTTATCTCAGGGCGGCTGAAACACAGAGGGACAAGACAAAACTGTTGAGCTGCAGCAGCTTCATACGGTGTGATTCCTTCAAATCTGAAGCATTGGTTTCTTTTTTCTTTTTTTATCAGAGAGCAGCATGCAAGATCCTTTCAGCACAATTACACACAAAAAACACATTGCACACACACCATTTGTACTTTTATTCTCCCATCTATTGCTCTCCCTTTTTATTTTACAATGTGCAAAATAAGATCCTCATTAACGAAGAGCTACCCATAGCAATTTTCACTAATCCCAATAGTTAATAGTCTGATTGGTAGTTCAAACCACGTAACAAACGTACTCAAAGCTGGTCTTCTTGATCTTATATAGTGTATATCTGATCCATTTCGACCAATTTTCTTAAAGGGATAGTACAACATTTTGGCAAATTCGCCCATTGCCATAATCCCTATAGTTTTAGGAGTAGGTTTGCTAAATTTAACTGTCAGTGCAAGCTATTTTTAGAATGGCGGAGCAGAGCCACGAGCTGCTCAGAGCTACACTATGGAGGCTAATGGGATTTCTTGGTTTCCCTCATCAAACTCATCAAATACACAATCCAACAACTCCAAAACGCTCTGGTGGACTTGTTGTGACCTGCACATTCACCACGCTATGAGATAATAACGGAACGTTACGAGACAGAGAGGGAATTTACCTCGAAAACAACTCTGTCTCATAACGTTTCGTTATTATTTCATAGCGTAGTGAATGTCCAGGTCACAACTTGTCCACCAGGGAGTGTTGGAGTTGTTGGATTGTGTATTTGATGAGTTTGATGAGGGAAACCAAGAAATCCCATTAGCCTCCGTAGCGTAGCTCTGAGCAGCTTGCGGCTCTGCTCCGCCGTTCTAAAAATAGCTTGCACCGACAATTAAAGGTAACAAACCTACTCCTAAAACTATAGGGATTATGGCAATGGGCGAATTTGCCACTATCCCTTTAAATTTCTCCGATTGTATTTTTAAAGCGAATGTCAGTCTCCATAATGAACAGTTCCTTGCCAGTCTTCCAGTGTTGGTGCGTTGGGTTGTATCCTCTTCCTTGCTACAGCTTTCTTCCCTCCAATCAAGAAGCATCAGTTTCTATAGCGATGGTGCAGATCGTCTCAAACGTTACTCCAATACAAGTAGGAAAAAGTACACTTTTTACTCCACTATATTGTCATTACGTACTCACTCATGCAGGAGTGCAGTATTTCTCTTGGTGCAGAGCGTATCCAAACCCAGGCTGGGTCCAGGACTGCGTCTGCTTCACAGACCTGGAATCTGTTTGATGTCTTGGGCGGGGCCGTGGTGAACACATGGCTCTGGTTAGGGCTTGTTGAGGACTCCACCAGGGTCCAGCAGCCGGCGGCCTCCGAGCCTGATCCCTCTGTGTTATGACAGCGGATTTGAACGTGGGCACGGTGCATGGTGGCGTCTAATCCGCTCCAACCATTAGAAATCCTTCTCACTTTCTCTCTCACATTACTCCACAGATCAGCCTGACGGACAGCTCCATGGTAAACACCTTTAGCTCTGGGCTTATACCACACACTGATATTGTTCTCTGTCGCTGGGCCCAGGAACTCTGCATTGTGATTCAACTGGCATGAAAACATGAGCGTATCTGTAAATCCATGAAATGTAATATCACAATGTGTGAGGTTGAATTGAATGAATGAATGATGTCACATCAGATAATCTACTGTATTATACATATTTGAGAACTTTTAAAAACAGAATCTCAGCCATGCTTAGAGAGTTAATCAAAACCTACATGCAAATCAACACAATAACTATAATATTAAAACTATATAGTTGACTAAGGGTCATTATAATAGTATTTGTATGGTTTTAACCCTGCAAACAAATGTGATACATGTACATATAGTACATTTCTATATACAATATATATTTATAAGAAGCACCATGTAAAAAAAAAAAAAAAGTATGACAAAATTGGAAAAATCATGTCATCTATTAACACCCATGCCGGGTCCAATTATGTATGGCCATGTATACTGTATGTATATATTGTAGGGTACAATACCAGTCAAAAGTTTGGACACACCTTCTCATTCAATGGTCTTTCTTTACTTTTATTACTTTCTACATTGTAGATTCATACTGAATACATCAAAACTATGAAGGAACACATATGGAATTATATAAACACAAAAATGTTAATTAATAAATAAAGAAAAATAAAGAAAAACATTGAATGAGAGGGTATGTCCAAACTTTTGACTGGTAGTGTAGTTCACAACAGTATATTCACCAGTACATGTTGATATCATATATGTGTTCCAAAATGTATCCAGAATGAAAAGAGAAATAAAATGAATGAGAGATGACAAAGAAAAACAAATGTAAATAAGACTGGATGAAATGGATAACTAGATTTTGTGTGTGTGTGTTTTAATAGAATTAAATGAAAACTTAATTCAATTTAAACATGAAAAGTCATATTATTGATATTTTGAAAATAAATATACAAATGTTACTATGGGTATTTCAAATACTCTGTGTATGAGAGGTGCTGTATGAACAAGTTAACTCATAAAAAACCTCCCATACTTGTAAATATCCAGCTTATTAACAGGTGGGTCTATATATGGCTGTCACGTGCATTAATACTGAGAGACTGAGCGCACAACACAACACAATGCAACAGGTAGGCCTACAGGGGCTCAAAGTAAAACATGTGTAAGAGGAGATGTTCAGTGAATTAGAGGAACAAATGTCTTCCAGCCGCAGCAATAAGAGCTTCTCTTCAGTCATGATGCTGCCTGGGAGAACATCCATAATGACACATAAGTGTTTCCATTACTGTTTTAGATCACATCTATTTCTCTGGCAAGAGAGCAACACGGTGACGCTCAGCCCTGAACAGCCTGCGTTCGTTTCATAGGCAGAGAAATGAAGGCACGTCTGAGCTCTCACAGACGTCACAGAAAGACGCATGTGGTAGAAACTGAGGGGGGGAGGAGAGGGTGTGTGTGTTATGGGGGTGTGTGGGAATGACGGAGGAATGTTTGTCTTCAATCAATGACATAACAAAAGAACAGTATTGTAATTTATCATCATTATTAATCAGAAGTAATGGACCCAAATCAGGATGGACAGATTCATGCATGAGTCTCTCTTCCTTCCTGTTTTCTCTCAGTTTAAAGGAAGAGAGTGAAACAGTGAAGAGGTTTCATGCTCACACATTCTGTATACAGTCTCAATATCATCACACACAGTTCTTGCACTTGAACCTTTTCACTACGATGCCCCTGCAGTTGCCCCGTGGGGCTGTTGTGATCACACCTCTGCACTTCCATCATAAAACTCAACATCCAGCTCTCTTCTGCCACCTGCTGGTCTGGACACGGTGAGTCCGCCTTCCCCCCAAATGTTGCAATTTAACCCAGTAAAATTACATTTTATCATCATATCAATAACTAAATAAATATGCAGGCTGCCCCGGTTCGAGTCCCGCATTGAGCGGCCCTTTCCTGCATGCCAACCCCCCCAAACTCCCCATTTCCTGTCTCTCTCTCATTAGGTGAAAAAGCCCAAAAAATATATACTTGAAAAAACAACTAACTAAATAAATAAAATAAAAAGAAAAGGGAAAAAAAATCACCATTCTTTATTCAAATTGTTTGACCTCTCTGACCTCTCAGCAAGAAGGTTCTAGGTTCGATTCCCGGGTCTGGCGCCTTTCTGGGTGGAGCAGTGTTAATTTTGTCAGCTATTTTTCAATTTAGTTTTAGTCTTAGTCTTGTGTCAAATGCCCTTATAAGTTTTAGTCATATTTAGTTAGCTTGTATTCTTTTTTGTTTAGTCACATTTAGTCGACGAAAAGTCTTGGCATTTTAGTCTAGTTTTAGTCAAAGAAAATCCAAAGTATTTTAGTCTAGTTTTAGTCAATAGTCTTTTTTTAGTCTTTGAAAGCAGATTGACAGTAATGTTAATCACAACTAATCTACTCAAACCAATATTGACAGGCAGCTGTCAGATGAGCCAACTTTCCAGCTTGTGTGTGCGTTTATGTAGGCTATTTGTCAGTATCTAAACAGAGATGCACACACACACACACACACACACACACACACACACACACACACACACACACACACACAGCGCAGAAGCGACCGACCAGCGCGGAGACGCGTCTATACGCCAGGGACACACCGGCCGCAGAAGCGCCGGTGTGTCGCCCTTTGATGGGGGACAGCCTTCCATTTCGAAACACCCCCATTTCGAAACACCTCCATTTCGAAACACCCCCACTACGAAACACCGCTGTTCCGACCCTTCTCCAGAAACACCGCTGCTCCGAAATTGATTTTCAAGTTCAAATTACTTCAAACACTGCAGTCCGCTCACCGGCCGCACTCATGCAACTCATTGGTTTTTTTTTTTTATTGCTAATAGGCTTATGTCACTATCTTCATTTAGCCTATTAGCTATGTATATTTTCGCTTGTATCAAACACATTTAAACGTTTGTCAAATCTTTTTACAGACGCTATCAGTGGTGCTGAAATCCCTGTGCTGAAATAAACTGTCGATCTGCCGACACACACACACACACGCACACACACACGCACACGCACACACACACACACACACAATCTCGACTGTAACACAACACCTAAGAAAGACTAATAGCCTAATTGATTCGTATTTCTTCCACTTACAGAACTGTTTACGACTTGAAACAATGTGACGTTTCTGACCAAATGTTGCGGCTTCAAATGCATCACATTCCCACATCCAGTTACGCAGGCAGCTGTCCAGGGTGCTGAGGTGACAGATAAAGTAGACTGCACTCTGCACTCTGGTGTTTGCTGGGCAGATCTGTCCCACTTGCTTTCTCATCCACTCTGTTGTGGGACATCTCCCACAGAGCAAAACATTTTTTTCTCTCTGCTCGGCTCGAGCGCGACTGAACTCTGGCTTGAACCCACTTCACCCAGGCGCGAGCCTGCAGCCCCCGCTCCTGCTGACAACAGACCGGGGGAGAAAAGAGACACATTTGCTCAGATCAGGCTGTGTGATTATGCACGAAGATCGGTATAACGCATTGGAGCAATTTTCATACAATTTCGGATATTTAGCATGATAAAGTAATTTAATTTCAACATAACCAGCCATTGGATCAGCTGAAGCATAATGAGCGTTATATGAAGTAGACTATTTGCTTGTTTTGCGGTTAAGATTATAGATGATCTATTTGAACCCACAAAGGAAAAAAGGATAAATGCGCAGCCTCCGTTTCCTTTCTGATTGTGTCCGTTCGGAGTGGGGGGGGGTCGAAATGGAGGGGTTTCCCCAATAGCCTTTTCGGAATAGCGGGGTCTTTAGAAAAAATAGAAAACCCCGCTATTGCGATGAATGGAGGTCTATTGTCGGAAAGGCGGGGCTTCGGAAAGGCGGGGTGTAACCCCTTTGATGTTAACGATTGTGTCGTTCACACCGGAGCCATATCGCTCTGGTTCACAGCAGCAGCAGCGCCGCGGCCGCGAGCCGCCAGCGATGCTGTCAAACCAGGCAGGAAGTCGCACAAAGAAACAACGAGAGAATCCGGTTAATTTTCAAAATAAAACACGGCGATTGACAAATGTAATGATGTGAACAGGAGGGCTCCGGCTCCACATGATCTCCGTTGCTCGGAGCTTCGCAGCGATTCCGCTGCCGGTTTACAGCGCCCGCAGCCCCCCTGCAATGGCCATGCGCCCCCCGCCCCCCATAACCAGTTTGTAGCCTACTCGCCGCACATAGCACTGTGTGTGTGTTCCTCACTCAGGCACACACACACACACTCCTGGCAGCAGCGCAAGAGGATAAAAACATGACATGCATCCAGTGAAGGCACTTTTTGGATTTTAGCCTATGATTTTAGCTAATTTAAAAGTCTGTGACGAAAAAAGAAAGAGACATTTTATTAAGTTTTTATTTGATTAAGTAGATTTCGTCTCGTCTTTTTTCGTCAACAAAAAATGGAGTAAATTTCGTCACAGTCAGTGTTTAAGGGCATTGATTTCGTCTCGTCTTCGTCTCGTTTTCGTCATGAAAAAAACCATCGTTGACGAATATTTTTCGTCTCGTCTCGTCTGACGAAATTAACACTGGGGTGGAGCTTATATGCGTTTACCTCTCACAGTCCAAACACATGCACACACACACTGGGTTTATTGGCGTTAAATTGCTGTAGGTGTGAATTTGAGTGTGTGAGGTGGCCTCACCCTGTGTCAGCTGGGATTGGCTCCACTGCACATTCAAGCAGTCTGGACGATGGATGGATGGATGGATGAATGGATTCTTGTTGCTTTGGCTCAATGCTGGAGGAACACTCTTCTTATCTTAAAGAGGCTGTGGTTAATAAATGGTAGTAGTGTTACACATGATGAACACAGGTGGTTAACACATTGCTTCAGAGGTGCAGACCTGAATCACATGACTCAATTTAAAGGGATAGTTCAACATTTTGGCAAATTGATCCAAATCCCTATAGATTTAGGAGTAGGTTTGTTATCTTTAACAATCACAATCCAACAACTCCAAAACGCTCTTGTGGACAAGTTGTGACCTGCCCATTCACCACACTATGAGATAATAACAGAATGTTACAGAGTTGTTTTAGCTCTTTCTCGTAACGTTCCGTTATTATCTCATAGCGTGGTGAATGTGCAGGTCACACCTTGTCCATGAGAGCATTTTGGAGTTGTTGGATTGTGTACTTGATGAGTTTGATGAGGGAAACCCATAAATCCCATTAGCCTCCGTAGCGTAGCTCTGAGCAGCTTGCAGCTCTGCTCCACCGTTCTAAAAACAGCTTGCACCGACAATTAAAGGTAACGAACCTGCTCCTAAAACTATAGGGATTATGGCAATGGGCCAATTTGCCAAAATGCTGAACTATCCCTTTAAGTCAGACAGGAATAAATTTGAGAACTTGAGACTTATACCACTAAATAAAAAAAATCTCTTTGCTTGGGTGCAGTATTCATAACGTCAGACTTCATCTACACTTGAGACAGGTGATTAGATGGACTTGACTTTTTTATACTTCTGTGCTGCATCAGTTTTCATTATTGTCAAAAATAAGATCCAACCTCTCATGACTTCAGCTTCCCACCAGTAGCCTACCACTGCTGTGACCGGTGCAGGTGGTTCCAGACCCTAACTGTGGCTCTCTGGCTCCATCTTGTTTCCATGTAGCAGTACTGCAGTCTGGCGTGAGGCCGCTCGTCCGTCTGCTGCCGGACAGAAACTGATCAGCGTGATGAGTTTCACCCAGCGTGGACGGAAGTGAAGTGACCACCTCTCATCTGTCTTCTAAAATAGAAACCTAATCACTTTCTCTGCTCTGTGGTGTCCACATATAGAAGAAGTGTTGAATATTTAAAATATCTTCATCAACATGACACTGTCCTGCTGCTGGAGGAGGAGAACTAATGATAATCCAATCAGAGTCAAGATCCCGTTTAAGATACGGTTTAATATCAAACGCAGTCAGATTTGCAAATGTGCTGCGGCTCATAGATTTTTCTTATGCTGACGTTAAACCTGAACTAATGACTCTTTTGTCTTCATCTTTTAACATCACTCAGGTGTTATGTTGTTAGGATTTGGTTTGGATCCATCACTTTTACAGCAAATAGAAACAATTTAAGTTCAAATGTCTATGCATGAACCATCCTGCTGCACCACTGCTGTGTGTCCATCTATTGGATGTTTGGTCATTTGAAAAGCACAAGATACACATTGACTTATTTTAGTGTTTTATTGGGAAATTGCTGTTATTTCCATCCCCATTTGTAATTAGTAATCAGTTTCAGAAAAAAAAGGTGTAGAAATATAAGATTAAAATAATCCATAAAAAAACAGTGTTAGTAAAATATATATAGTCTGATACAGAACTGAATCAAATTTGTGGATAAAGGATTTGATTAAAGGATAAAATCAATAATAATTGTAATAATCAGAATAGTGAACTTCTGTTGACCAGGTTTTCTTGCCTGGCTGTTAAAACAGAAATCCACATCAACACAATCTGTCAATCTCTTAAATAAAGTGCACCTGATTAAATGCACTCATTCACTTACAACATAAAACAGACACATGTAACCACAGTGTGTCTCACACATCCCACCTGACACTGGACCGACACAATCGCCCAATTGTGATATATTTTTTCAGCTTTACCCTGTAAATACAGTCAAACAGTGTATCAATAGACTAGTAGTGGAGTGGAGCGTTCAGGTGCACCGGGAAAATGGAAACCCAGGGCTTGAACTTATGAATACATGGTTGTACGGCACTGATTGGCTTTTTTATATATAGTATATTATACGCAGCAGCAGCAAACGGCTCACAGTTGAACATTCACCACTTATTTGGTCTTGAAGCAGCTCACATTAAGATCATATATAGTTTATATTGCACAGGATGAGCAGAAGCTGAAGCTGCTGTTAGTAACAAACTCCACCTCCTCAGACTTCAAGCTGATATGTCTTAAAAAAAACAAAACAAAAAAAGCTCAAAAGGAAATAAATGTGTGTGTTTGGAAAAAAAAAAACGAGTTGAGTCGGTTTGAGGTGAAACTCTCAGACTGAACATTCAGGATCAAACTGATCTCCCATCAGAGGCCGGAGGAGGACGAGTCCGTCAGAGGATCACGCAGCCGGAAGACGACGCCTCGGCTCTGCACGACACAAACACAACAGGGTTCAGACCAGTTCAGTCAGAAACGTGAATGTGGTGCAGTCAGCATCATCACTCGCGCTTCTATTAACTTGTCATAATATGTTTTTTCTGCTTCAAATAATCATGTTTGATTGTATGGCTTTTTCACACAAAGTTCACTTACTTTAAATTATATTTCTTTCTCCACAACCTCTATGATTGTTGAGGTAGAATCATTAGTAACATGCCTGGACAAAATACTCTAATTAAATTTGACTAAACACTTACAGAAGGTGACAAAAACAGCTTTTTATCATTTAAAAATATGCTATAAATATGCTATAACTGTTTTATACCATTGTTGTAATAAGCCAGTGCATATTCTCATTTGCCCAGATCATAGTATTTTGATTCGAGCTTTCAATTTAACCTCCTTTGAAACATTGTTGTAATGGTCTACCAAAGTGGTTGGTTGAATAATTTCAGTTTATTATATCCACAACTAGCCAGCCTAGACTCCCTTTATCTTGAAAATAGATTTAAAGTTATTTTTTGCTTGTTTCCAAAGCTCTCAACGGTTTGTGTAAACCGACATGAGCTCATCGATCCTCTGCTGCCAGAAACACACACAATGTTACACATAAGAAAAGCACCAGCACAGACTCGTTTTTACTCTATATGATGCTGTGGAGAACTCTGTCTACAGCTTTTAGAGACACAGACATGTGAGAATTTAAATGGTTTTACTCAATTCTCTCATATTTTATCATATATTTTCAGCTGCATACTTTATTGTCCACTGTATTTAACTGTCCCTCTATCCGTCCTTTCTTTATTGTACTAATCAAAAAAAATTGTTATCATTATTTTTATCACTGAAAAACACAAACATGCAACTGTTGTTTGATCTAAATGTTGAACTACTCAGTGATGGGGTCAAAGTTCATGTCCTAGTTAATATGCTGAACTGAGAGGGACTTTCCTCCGTCAGCAGATCAAAGTTTAAACTGTTTCTAGAGTTCATCTGCACACAGGAAGCACTTCACCACAACTGAATACTTTTTGTAAATAAAACACGTCACAGTCTTTTTCATCTGGATCTGTCTGAACACTTAGTGAAGTCACAGTGAAGCTCTAACCAGATAGCTACAACATAAATGGTACATTCTGGAGTGGGAGTGGGCTGAAGGATCTGACCTGGGCTCTGGAGTGTCAGACTGCTTCATCCTCTTGGGGGCGCTGCCCTCCCACTCAACTGGAGGCCTCTCCACCGGCTCCACGGCGTCACCGCTCACCTGAGGAACACAGAGGCACAGACGCAGAAATCAGACATCGCTCTGCAGTGGGAAATATTAATTACTAAATATAACCATCAAAATGAAACATTCAGTTTAGTTCACCAGGACTGTGGAGCTGTGGTTGAGTCTGATTTGTCTGACAGTGACGAGGAAACATCCTCACAGCCACATTCAAGAATAGAAGGATTTAATGTAAAGGTTTTAGGCAGGTGTGAAAAAAAAGATGAATGCTTTCAAAGATGGAAGTGTTTTTTTTTTTTTTCATCAATTAACAAAATGCAGTGAATAAAGAGACGAAAATCCTAAATCACACCACACCATCACTTCCAGGACTGCCAGGACTTCTTGTTCTTCTTTATGCTGATGATAGTTCTAAATGACACTGGCTGAATGTTTGGGGTTGTTGTGAATAAATTTGGGTCCAATCAGACGCCTCACTGATGGTATTGCATGATGGATATTAAGCATTCTGACTTAACAGCATTTTTTCATGGCTGCCTAAAACTTTTGCACAGTAACACCTTTTTCCAGCTGAGACCTACCCATAATCCTCAGAGGGTTCATTAAGCACCTTGTAAACCTCACACACTCATTTCATTCATAGTTTATATTATAAAAACAGTCTAATCCAGCTGTACCTGTTATATTTTATAGATTTTTAAAAAGTCTTTTCAGGTATGTTCGTTTTTTTTGGAGGTTTTACGATTAGCCAGAGACAGAAAAGTGTGTGTCACCATGTTCCTCTTCCTGCCGGGGTAGTTGCTGCTGGAGATCAGGACGTTGTGTCCGTCAGCAGCTGAGTGGCTGTCTGTCTGGTCGGGCTCCTCTCTGCGATGGACCACCGTCTGTTTAGTCTGCAGCTTCCTGGAAACGCAACAACAGGCTCAATTAGGTTCATAAAACTCGCCGACATCCAATAAAACAGGCCTGCACCGAATCATCGCTTTATAAAACATCTGTTCCTCATGACACTCATTTCATTTCCTGGGCTATATTTCATCCCCTTGTCAGACTGAATTAGAAAAATCCCTCAAAGGAAAGATCCTTTGAGGGATTTTTCTAATGTTCTGTCTCTAGTTTGCAAGTTAAATTACACTAAGCACTAAACTAAAGATGAACAACGTGTTTCAAACACATCTTCAGGGAAAATTGAGCACAGTTTACAAAATAAAGAAATTCCTGTCAATTCTCTTAACCTTCTCTAAATATTCATTTCAGAGACAAAGAGACAAATAAATACAAGAAGAAAGACACAACACAGTGTCATGTCCAACTTGCAGCAGCAGCACAACCTCCCTGTAGTCAGTACATGTGTACGACCACACACTGCTGTTTGTTGGACAGCATGTTGGCTGAGGTGCAAACTCAACACAATGTAAAACAGCTTTTTTTGTGCTCATAGCTCTATTTAAGAACTTTAAACATTATCTATTTTCTTTTTTTATTCTTCTTTACTCTTGCTTTATCTCTATGTTTAATGTTTAACATTTTTTTTAATTTTTATGCTTGTTTTTAAATGTTTTGTCTTTATGTAAAGCACATTGAGTTGCCTTGGTATGAAATGTGCTGTATAAATAAAGATGTCTTGCCTTAAGATGGGTTTTAATGTTTTCACTTTGACAGACAGAACTTGGTTTAAATATGGAGATTTAAATGGACGGGTGTGTATAGTTAGACTTCTGGCTGATCTGGACCCTGTTCCCTCATTTTACATCAGCACTGAATCATACTGTATGCGAGAAAAAATACATGATTTTTGTCAGATGCTGTGATGGTGAAATGTCACTGTTTCAGCTGGAATTTGGGAGTTTGGTTTTGTACCAAACAAGAAAATATGATGACATCATCACTAATGCTTCATTTTCATTTCTGGTTTGTGCACACACCCACTTTTTATTTTATTTTGTCCTTTACATATATTTGTGTTTTTGGTTTTTATTGTGTTTATTGTATTATCTTGTGATCCTGTGTTGCTTTTTTGATGAGCTTGTCTTGTCACAAAATGAAAAAGTAAGTAAAAAAAAAAAGCAACTCCTGTGGTTTGGATATTACACTTGGCCATATTTTGATATAGAAAAATATTTTCAATAATTGTTGAGCTCTGACTTTCATTATTTATAGCATCCTAGTCTGACTGGGTTTTTTGTCAATATTAATCATCATATCAAACGTAACATTTTCCAGCATCTATATAGTAACACATTCAATGATATTTAATAAAAAGTATGTTTAGTATGATTCAGTGTGTTCAGCAGGAGTGTGTATCCTGACTTTAGTGTGTACATTAACAGGATGTCACTCCGCCACACTGCTCCATTAATAAATGAATAAATGATAAGAAGGAATTGATGTCCGGCTCCATCATTATGAGTTTGTCCTCGGAGCTGGACCTGCAGACCCTCACCTCCTCCATCTGCACATGAAAAGTGAAGAAGAGTCAAACTGTCTTTAGCCTTCACCTCCTCCCTGGTGGTCCGGCCTCAGCCTGCCTCACCATTCACTTAGTGTCACCAAGCATTGATCTACACACTAATTAAGTCCCCTGGCTAAGAGTTGTGTGTGTCTCTCTCTCTGTGTGTGTGTGAGTGTGTAGGTATTAATACGATATTTGTTTAACAAAGGGGAACTGCACAAAAAAGAAAGTGGAATAAAGAGTTAAAGCCCCAGTATGTAACTTATTTGGCTTTTTATTAGCAAAAATCAAATATGTCTTTCATAAATACGTACAGTATTTCACTGAAGTGGAATCACACCCGCATACAAATGAAAGCTTTCTGATACCTTAGAATGAGTTGTTACAAGTCGTTACAAATACATAAGTGGGCGACGCACCGAACCGAGGCGGCCATGTTGCATCGCCATTTTTTACGTTGAGTGGCAGCGTGACCGTAGGTAACCATAGAAACTCAGCGGAGCTGTGGGCTCGGCCTGTTAAAACTGTCACCACTGTGTAGTGTGAGGAAGGACGGAGGCACTGGTGTTGCATTCAGGTGCAGTCAGGCAGACGGCCGTCGGCAAACCAACCGGATGTCATTTTACTCGACGAGAGAAAGACAGTAAAACATGGGTCAGGTAAACAATACCACATCACCATGACAACATATTGTCACACCTGTATTGTTTTGCCTCGTGCTGGCGGACCACTTGTTTACGTAGATGCTTGTTTACCCTGTTACATGCAGCGTCTGTTGTCTGTCTGACGTCTGCCCGATTTCAGGTGAATGCAACATCAAGAATACGTTCCGATATGCAACCGCACCGCTAGATGGGGGCAATTCCTACACATTATACCTTTAAAGAGCGAGGACTTCTTTGAAGAAAGATGTAAAAGTATAGAAACATGGAGACGATGCTCATCACCAGTAGTGATATGACTTCACCCCCAGAAAACAATAAATGTTTGATAATCACTGGGAGCAGCATCCATGAGACTCAGAGATGTCAGTCCAGATCCTGTGTAGTCTTTGTTAAATCAATAATTCACACACACACACACACACACACACACACACACACACACACACACACACACACACACACACACACACACACACACACACACACCCTTCAGCCCTGTACTTCTCCCCGGTGGTGTGAGTGCTGCTGACCCCTGCTCCTCTCAGCCCTGTCCCCTCCTCGCTCTCCCACCGCTGCTAATTACCCTCCCTCCAGTTTAGAGCCGTCAGCCTGCAGCCTCGGCCCCGGCCCCCGTCTGCCGCCTCGTCTCAGCTCTTTGACAGCCTCCCCTCTCCTCTCTCTCTCTCTCTCTGACAGAGTGATAAACTAATAAGCCTGGCCGGGGCACGCCGGGGTCACGGCCCCCTCAGCGTGGCCGGGGCCCACTCGGACCCTCCTCTGGGGGAGCGGGGGCCCAGCCGGGGCTTTGGGAGCGGAGTAGCTGAGGTCTGGCTGATCAATGCCGAGAGGCAGACAGGCCCCGCGTACAGTACAGAGTGTGTGTGTGTGTGAAAGTTTTATTAAGAGTCATTCTGTACTGAGAGGGAGCAGAGGCAGACATCACACTCACACACACACAGACACACACACACACACACACACACACACAGACACACACAGGTGGAGTTCTGAGCTGCCGTTCATCAGATGATGAAACGCAGGGAGACAACAGCAAATGTTTACAAAGCACACACACAATTACACCACATACTGTGTGTGTGTGTGTGTGATACATGTTAGAGCTCCTCTCTTGCACCAGCAGACATGTTCTGTCATTAAACTGATCACACACACTTGTCTGTTTTGACTCAACACACCACAGCAACAAACGCACATGAATAGAAATATTCTCAGAAAGAACTCAGGGTCGACTCATCGTCGGACGTATTTCAGCATTTTTTTTTTTTTTTTTTTTGCGATAATGGGCCTCGGTTGTTTTTTTGTTTTTTTCCACCAATAAAATAAATTCACTTTAAATAAGGTGCTGCTGTGGCTCTGAGGTACCGTCTCTCTGTCCTCTCCACTGTGTGACAGTGTCCCGCCCACTGAAACAAGATTTGTGTTGGAGTTTGTGTTATTCTACAAAAACATTAAGGTCTTTTCTATCACAGATTTTAACAAAAAACTATCAAACAGCTACATTTTGACACCATTTTTTTTTTCCTTTTTCATATATCAATTCTAAATATCAGTTATTGGTTTCCTTGATTACTAATAATCAGTATCGGTATCTGCCTTGAAAAAAACATATAGGTTGATCCCTAATAAAAACAATGTGACATGTTAAACTATCACAAAAAGACAATTATTTAGAAAGTATCTGGACATTTTAAATAGCTACTCCAGATTCTACAGTAACACCTTACCACTGGCCTGTGGATCATGTTGCTTCTAATTAATGGTGGACCTGCCGGGCCCAGTGGGTGTTAAGAGGTTAGGAAATTACTGAAGCTTTTTTTTTCGTCTTTTTTTTTTAAAGTGGAACTCTACATGAGAGAAATCAAACACTATATCAGGCTGAATTCAGAGGACACGTATATAAAGTCATCTACAACATCTGATGGACTGGAGCAGACATGTATGCGTTGCGTTTTAGGCTCCAATATGAAAAGAATCGTCTTTATTCTCTGCAAAAATACAACAATACGGCATACAAAGTGTTGCATCATGCAGCTGTCGAGAAAGACTAGAGACTATTCATATTCTTAACAGTTAAAGAACCCGCGGGGTGGTGGTGGGGGGGTGGAGAGACAGAGAGAGAGAGAGAGGGGGCAACTGAAGGAGAAGATCAAGAGTTTATATTTAGAAATGCATCAGCTGTTCTCAGGTGGGGCTGCCTGAGCTGAAGACCTGCCTTATGTGTTATGACACCTGAAAGCAGTCAAAACACTCGTGTCTATTAAAGCAGAGCCAAGTGAGGAGTGAGCACCTCGCGCAGTGTATTAATGCGTATGTGTGTGTGAGTGTGTGTGAACGTACCTGATAGCTGAGCTCAGACTCTGGTACCAGTCGTTCAGATCCTCCTGGTTGCTGGACATGAGCAGGAGTTTGGCTCTGGGGAAGGTTAACTGGAGGAGGAGGAGGAGGAGGAGGAGGAGAGGAGTTAAGGTGAGTGTGTGTGTGTGTGTGATGGCTGAGCACTGCTATAATAAAGTCTCCTTCATTCTTTCACTCAGTCAGGACACTTCCATGGGTAACACTTTATAATAAGTACACATTATTAAGCATTAGTTAAGCATGAATAAATACTAAATTCTTTTTTATAACACATGAATACTCATTAGTATATGGTTTATAAACACAGTTAGTGCTTATCAATGATGAGTAAAACATTTTTAACTGTGTTTATAACCTACATACTCTTTAAAAAGCAGCTAAAAATACATCTTAACTTTTCTTGAATTTCCCGCTCTCTCCATATCCCACATCCTTACTCTTTATCTTTTTTTTTTAATTTCAATCTATGAATTTTTTGTACCATATTTCCATTGTCTCTATTTGTTACTGATCACTTTGTTCTTTATCTCCTTTTTTTTTTGCTCATTTTGCTTATATAACATTGATTATGTATGCACTTTATCTCCTTTTTTTCTTTATGTTTATTTGTTAGCCATTAGTTGTAATTAGAGACAGGGGTGGAACTTATGTACAAGCCAATCGGCTTCGTTCCCTCCTTGCACCATCGAATATAAATGTGTGCTAAAAAAATAAACCTAAACCTAAAACCTGAGTTATAAATGTTGAATTCAGTATTTCATGCTTAACTAATGCTTAATAGTGTGGATAAAGTGTTACCCTTCCATGGTTTGTCATATTTAATTCGAAAACTTCATGATTCACTGTAACATCAGACTGGTTGTCTTCATAACTGTGTTTTCTGCACTGATAAAAAGACCCTGGAGCTCAAAGTAAACACACAACCCTCCTACAATGGTGACTGCATTGTTTCCAAGTGGACAACATCATTTGGACAGTCTGCCTTCTCAATAAGGGGTTAACCTATAGAACACTTTACCCACTCATCTGAAACTGGAGACTGATACACTGATCTTTCTCAGTGTTACTAATATTTCTGTTGTGATCATGAACTTTGCTTTATCTCATACTGTTGATAATATGCTCTGTGTTTTTAGAATAGCCGCCTATGGACTAATGTTGCTACACACACAACCAAGCGAAGCATGTGGTCCGTCCACTGGAACAGTCTGGATGTATTTGTGATGTCCATATCAAATAGAATAAACATAAAAAGAGACACAGGGAACAAACAGTGTGTGCTGTGTCTGAGCTGTGTGTGGTGCAGTAACACCGACACGACAGTAGAGGGTAGGCCAAATTAAGCAAAAAAAAAAAAAAACCTCCTCGTCTCTCTGTCGACTCATCACACAGCAAAAACCCACTGCCTTCCTCCTCCATTCATCATCACCCTCCAAACTTTGACACGTGAAGGTAAAAGACGGCCGCAGCGTTCAGGGTCACATCCAAAAAGAAAAAACTACAGGCGTCTGGACACGGCGAGGTGCGTTGTGGGATCTCCGGTGGTGACGGGGTCCACTGCCTTTGAGTCAACAGTAATTATCAACTCTCCTCCGTTTGGCATTGCTAGAAAAGCAGACTCAGATTGAACTTGTCAAACAAAGCGGTGGGAGAGACGTCTGAGCCCAAACAAAGGAGGAGCTTTTAGAGGAGCATAATTACACTGGGAGAAGCTATTACAGGGGATCAGAATTAGCCCTTCACCATATTAAATGGCCTTTCACATTTACCTGCGGCTGCGGCATCTACACGGAAAACCGGCTTGTCGAGCGCCGACATATTGATCATCTCCGAGTCCTCGCATGTGTGTGGACAGAACTTATCATATAGCATACATACAGCTCATCAAACACAATTGTTTTTTTTTTACACACAGGGAGGGGAGTGTCTCTCATTATACATTAAATAGATTAAGATTTCAAATGTATCATCATCAAAAGTATTATCTAATTACAGAGTTCAGTGAGTGGGGCCGAATTGAGTGGCGCATGATATTAGGCGCTCGCTACTTGGGGGACGGCGGCTGATTTATTCACAAATACGTTCCACTTCTATTGGAATGTGGTAATTAGGGATTTGTCAGGAAATCTGACCCTCTTAGGTAGAAATTACTTTGTATAATAAGAACGGCAGAGCATGGAGCCTCATCGCTGCACATAATTTAGCTTGATTATTTATACATCAAAGAGAATCTGTCAGGGATGTGGGAAAATATTCAAGTAGCGAGGGAATATTAGCAGGAGGAAGAGTGCAGACGGAGAGAGAGGGAGGGAGGGAGGGAGGGAGAGAATAAGGGAAGGTCGAGACAGACAAAAGGAGAGCAGGGAGGGAAGGAAGAGGAGAACGGGCCGAGCCACCGGTAAACGCCGTCGCCGGCGCTCCACAAACATATGGGCAGAGAGAGAGAGAAGGGGGGAGAAAAAAAGGGAGAATTTTAATAAATCTGTTTTTTTTTTGTTTTTTTTATCCCTTTCCCCCCCAAACTTTGCATATAGATTGCCATGGCATTTACAGCTGTCAAATTTAATTTGCCTTTAATTCTTCATGGCCCTGGATGACGAGGGCCCTGGAGTGCTGACAGCCCTTTTTCTTTGAGCTTAGGTAGGGGCCCAGGATCAATAATGTGTCCTTATGAGAAATTACATGTAATGCTATTGAGTATGCATCTGGGCCTCGGCGGGATAAGGGGCTAATGAAATGCCATTTCTGCCATTAGATAATGCGCAGCGCGGCCGGTGGAGAGCGGGCGACAGCGCTTGAGGAAGATGTATTTACTGGAGGGGCCGGAAGAGATGGATCTGCAGCCTAATCTGATCCAGCAACTGAGAGATTCTGTTGCAGCTGGCAGCCGTCACTACACTGCTCCGCTCTACACACACACACACACACACACACACACTCCGGATAATACAGCTCTGACTAATCTCCCCATCAGCAGCCTTTTCATTAGTCACTTAGGTCTGGTCATGACGATACGTCACCGGGCCTTGTTAGGAGACTCCTATAGAGACACATGCTGGACACCGTAGTCGTAAACAAACTGGATTCACTGGGTTTATTTAAAACTTTACAAAATACAATGACCGTCCACTCTCTCACACACACGCACTCTAATATTTCGTTGGACCGCCTTTAGCTTTGATTATGGAATGCATTTGCTGTGGCATCGTTTCAATAAGCTTCTGCACTGTCACACCATCTAGAGTTGCATTCATTTTTCAAAGATTCTCAATGGGGTTCAGGTCTGGACTGTCTGGTCACATTGGACCACATTTCTTCCTTGAAGATGATGGTTCCTCACTCTCCTTCCAGTTTTTAATAAAGTGTTGGACAGTTCTGAACCCAGTTTTAGTTATTATTATTTAGCATTTAGTCTCAGAAATCTCCTTACATGTTTAATTTGCTTGATGCCAATAATTTGACCCTTCTGAAACAGTCTTCTGACATGGTTGTTTAAGAAATGAGACAGCATCAGTTAGGGCCAGCTGAAACATAATCATCCATGCAGTAATTATCCAATGGGAGGCTCTTACTGTACCTATTAGCTTAGTTAACTTAAAGGGACAACGAGGAGTTTTGGAAAAGTGAAGCGTTTTCACACTACATTTATGAGCCTCCGCGCGCACCGTAGAATTCTTCGACCGGCGCAAGACGGACTCATGTTTTCATTCATCAAGAATTAAAGTCAGAGGTTCAAAGAGGTCCAGTTACCGTCGTAGTCCCGACCATAAACGGCAATACGGCGGCGTTATTCTCATAACTCGCCATGAAACCGAAAGTAAAGAAACACTGGTCTGTGTTTCACTCACATTCTATTCAGACCCGTGCTGGACGATGAACCAACACTATAAAGGTGTTAGAGTTACCTGCACCCGTTTTATTAATGCTGGTGCTTTAAGGATGACAGTGTTGTGCGACGGCGGGGCAGTGTGTGTGTGTGTGTGTGTGTGTGTGTGCTGCGCTCTGCCTCCACTCGGCATGAAAGTGACAAAACAAAAGGCAAAAAGATTCTGTGTCATCTATCGTTTCGTTTCTTCTCTTACTCTCTCTTACTTAGCCAGGTAGGTTGTGCGTTGGAGACGGTTGTCTGAGTGGGGGAGGGAAATAAATTCACAACAAGATCTAAATATGTTTTTTGCTGCAGAATAAACTATTAATTATGAATTGTAGAATTAATTATCAAAACAACCGATTCATAATTTTTAAATGGGTTGATTGTGTGTCCAGATTTATTAGGGTCTCTCAGCTGTGCTGGATGTGTGATGAGACAGTCCTTGGACAGTGTGAGCGGCTGAGCTGTGTGCCACAGAGAAGAAACGTTGGAAACATAAACATAAAGAGCTCTTTGAAGCGAGAGGGTATCGGCTGAAATGAATATTGATACTACGCAGCACGGGCACTAAACACTTGCTGAATAAACGCTTTGGTTACTTGCTCAATGACGCGCGACTCGTTCCTTTGAATGTTTCATGACGGCAACTGCATCATTTAGACACAATTTGTCAGCCGGCAGCTGCACTGAGACCTGGAAGACGGAGCAGACCGAGGAGGAGAGACACATTAAAAAGTTCAACTTTTTTGGGCTACTTCAACGATTGGGGAGAAGAAGGGGAGGGGTGGGGGGTTGGGGTCTCCTCTGACAAGCGGAACTGAGTGACATTTCACTTGGCGAAGCTGGAAAAACAATCGGGGGGGAAACCTTTTGTTTGGCGGATCATGCGACGGGAAGCATCAAGGCCATAAGTAAGACAAATCAAAGCGGCGCGCATCAAAAGTGGAAATTAAATAATGCCTCTGCTAAAGACTCACTCATGTGTGGACTCAAATCAATGAACAGATGTCTCCCCCACCTGCTGCCCAACAAACACCGAGCATTTTCTAACTGTCCACATTTCTCTACAGTCAGTTACACAGGAAATCACAAATCCTCTGTCAGCTACTGTAGATGGCCCTTGTCGTGTAAACATACGGGAATAACTGCGGTAAACACAGTGTGGAGGCTGAAATCAGCACCGATTCTACAAACTAAACCTAAATTCTTTTGAATCTGATATTGAATCTATGAAAAATGTTTATTAGGTGGGAAATGAAGATGTTAGATCAGGGGTGTCAAACTCATTTTAGTTCAGGGGTCACATACAGCGCATTGTGATCTCAGTTGGGCGGGACCAGTAAAATAATAGCATAATAACCTATAGATAATGAGAACTAGTTTGATGCCTTCAGTTTGACAATCAGTGATAAAAAGGGGAAACAAAACAAAACAAAAAACACTGATAATGAGAACTCTAAATTCTTCGTTTTGTTTTAGTGCAAAGAAGTACAAGAAAACTATTAAAGGGATAGTTCATTTTGGCAAATTGGCCCATTGCCTTAATCCCTATAGTCATAGCAGTAGGTTCATTACCTTTAATTGTCGGTGCAAGCTGTTTTTAGAATGGTGGAGCAGAGTCGCGAGCTGCTCAGAGCTACGCTACGGAGGCTTATGGGATTTCTTGGTTTCCCTCAGCAAACCCATCAAATACACAATCCAACAACTCCAAAACGCTCTGGTTGTGACCTGCACATTCACCACGCTATGAGATAATAACGGAACATTAGGAGTTGTTTTCGATGCATGCCGAAAAACTGCCACCGATGGAAACGCGCATCAGCGGTTTTGCATGAATTCTCCGTCTCGTAACGTTCCGTTATTATCTCATAGCGTGGTGAATGTGCAGGTCACAACTTGTCCACCAGAGCGTTTTGGAGTTGTTGGATTGTGTATTTGATGAGTTTGATGAGGGAAACCAAGAAATCCCATTAGCCTCCGTAGCGTAGCTCTGAGCAGCTCGCGTCTCTGCTCCGCCGTTCTAAAAATAGCTTGCACTGACAATTAAAAGGTAACAAACCTACTCCAAAGACTATAGGGATTATGGCAATGGGCCAATTTGCCAAAATGTTGAACTATCCCTTTAAGATGTCTACAGTTAAAGCAGAAGTGAGTGATATATTTGTGTTAATATAAGTCTTAAATAGTTATATCTTCCGACAGCAATCACTTACATAGAGTGTTTGGACTGAAACACGGGTCTCTCAGTCCCTCTGCTCTGCTCTGAGCCGAAGAGAAAACATTTATCGTATCCTACAGTTTTTATCCAATGAGGAGAGAGAACGGCATGCAGGGCTGTGTGTGCAGCCAAGGAACGCCGTGAATGTGGTGACGTAGCGACGAGGACTGTTATGGTGCGTTCAAGGAAACTCGTATTTTTCCGACCGTGAAGTGGTACCAGTTCGATCTGGTACGAGTTCACCGGTCGGAAGTTACGAGTGGCCGTTATAGTGACTTTCACCGGTAAAACAGGTCGGAAAAACACGAGTGGGTTGCCTGGAACGCTACAAAGTCGTAAGTTGTGACTTGAAGCTGTAATTTACGATTTCAAAAGCCTGCCTGGAACGCAGCATTAGCGAAAACGACCGGATCACTCACTTCTGCTTTAATAAACTATCCTTTTACAAAATATTTTATGAACAACCTGAAATTTCATGAGAAGAATGCATGCAATTTCAACAATATTATGCCTCTATTGTCTTCTATGTAATTTTCACACATTCACACTGGTGGGCTGGGTTTTGGCCTGCGGGCCGCACATTTGACACCCCTGAGTTAGATGCTTTTATTTCACACAGCAAAGTAACAAAAACAAACAGATTAAAAACTAAAAATTGAGATTGTGGCGTTATCTTTTCAAAGTAATAACACTGTTTCAAATTGTAATTGTTACTCGGGGACCAATTATCAATCAAACATGACACCCTGATGTAAATTACAGGAGTCAAACACTTGACACCTGAACCACACACGCGCTCTGCGGTGCTGAAGAGTTGTGCGACTTTCACCGCATATTTTGTCACCGCTGTGTGACACCCATCAGCGCTGTTCTGGCTCGTTTTTTTTGCTGTGAGGGGAAAACGCTGCGTGCTCCTCAGAGGGAGGCTGTGCTGCAGCTGCAGAGGCCACAGAAGCTCAACTCAAACAAAACAGTGGAAACGATACAAATTTTTTACTTTTGGCTTTCAGAAAAGCAACTGAATAGAACGCTGGTGTTTTGTTTCAGAAATGGACGTTTTTCCTGAAGGCCGACTTGTTGCCACATTGCTGCAGGTCACAGGATGTGATGGGTCACCACACACATCAGCTGGCTGCACAAATGATCAGAAATGCCTCCAGTTCTTACTCAAATATGTTGGACAGTAGATAAATACTTGCTTTTGGGGGGAAATACTGTACATTGGTATGCAAAGGTTTGGGCACCCCTGGTCAGAATTTCTGTTTCTGTTAATGTACTTAACTTTTCACAACAGAAATTTTGCCCAGGGGAGCCTAGGCATTTGCATGCTACTGTATTCTAGTTCTTAAAGGGATACTAGCATTTTTTTTAAAGTGGGGTTGTATGATCTACAAATAGCCCCTAAGTACTTTAATTGCAGTAGAAGATTCTCTGCACTCCTCCCGTTAGCAACGCCAGCCCATAATAGCCCTGCCCAGAGATTTACAACATACAGTGTTGTGAACAGACCCAAAGAAACGGCCTATTTCCGCGGCCTAAAAGAGGTTTTACCTGAAAAAAAATACACAGTTCCATTGTTCGCTATAATATAATTTTTTCCATCCCTTCAAAGTGCAGGAAAAACTCAGTTTTTATTTGGACCTAACCAACTGCTGATCGGCGGGCGCTAACCCTGGGGGGAGGGATACGTGAGTTGGAAAATAGGCCGTTTCTTTGGGTCTGTTCACAACACTGTATGTTGTAAATCTCTGGGCAGGGCTATGGGCTGGCGTTGCTAACAGGAGGAGTGCAGAGAGTCTTCTACTGCAATTAAAGTACTTAGGGGCTATTTGTAGATCATACAACCCCACTTTTAAAAAAAATGCTACTATCCCTTTAAGGGTGATAATAACTACATGTCAGAGATCCTTGGTAAAAATATTTTGTTTATGTCATCTATTTCTGTTTAAGGATATTAAAAATCTAAATTGTCATTGGCCTTGAACTCCCATACTGCTCAGACTCTACTGAGAACATTAGGGAAGTTACCAAAATAAAATGAGTTTACATATATAACAGTAAGGTGTGAGGGATTCTTCACACCAGATGTGATTCTTATGTCCTGTTCTATTTTTTCTCTTTGTGGTTGATTAATGTTGTTCAGCCCACTCCCCACTTAGATTTGAGATAAACATGCACTAGTGCAGTATTTCATGTTTTTCCTTCATGTGAATGTGTGCATTACTCACACTGAGAAGGCCTCCTTTGCTCCTGGTGTGCCCAAACACCTTCTCCAACGTGCACTCCTGCAGGGGGTACATGTGCTGGCCGGTGAACTTGTCTCCGTTGGTGAGTTGCAGGGGGCTGCAGCGCTTGGCCTGCAGCAGCGTGTCGGAGAACAGGAAGAACATCTTGGGCTTAGCCTCTGCTCCTTTAGCGGGAACCACGTTCAGCCATCCCTCACGGATGTACCACCTCCCTGTGAGAAGAGGGAGGAAGACACAGAAGCATGAACGGAGTTGGAAGTTTTTTTTAGCGGGGCCATCTTCAGTCTGGGTTACAGGGAAGATGATGAATTTCCCAGCATACACCGGGACAGCAGGCGTTATTGTTGTAGGGATGTCATGATACCAACATTCTGAAAATGTGACTATACTGGTTATTTCTACAGTGACATTAAGTACTGAAGATGTCGTAGGTACTGGACAGGTGGTTCTTGTGGGACTGAAGAGGGCAGTAGGGAGGAGGAAGAAGAAGACGAAGGAGGAGGAGGAGGAGGAGTTTTTACAGTTTTTTTGGTTGTTGTAGTTCTGACGGCATCCCCTGAATTTGTCTTCACAAAGCTATGAGCTGTAGGTAATATCTTTACGCTGACTCACACCCCATCCTGACATACAGCGATACGACAGCGATGCGAGCGAGTGAGAAAAAGTGATTAGAATACATACTTTTCAATCAGCCTGTCCTGACGTGCCGCGAGCGACATCGCTCTGTCCAGCGATGTCGCTCAACCCTGAAAAAATCGCCAGGAAAAATTGCCAGGAAATGCCAGGAATCTCAAAATAGCGCCACAAGTTTGTGTACGTCCCTCGATAATTTGATTGGTTTGGATTCTGAAAAACTGTAAAAAAAACAAAAAAAACACGTACATCAGATAGACCCAGTTGGGATGGGTGCTGGATAAAGGAGGGAATACTGGAACAATGAAGAAAATCCGCACACCATAGAAGCTCCCTTTCAAGGATTTAATAGCATTGTGACGTTTCGAGCACAACGCTCTTCTTCAAACTGCTGTGTAAAATGGTTTGGATTCTGAACCAATAGAATATACTTGCGACAAAATCGTCACGCTGCTTATCAGGACACCTTAGCGCGAGTTTTCGTCGCCACTTCGCTTGCTCGCTGCATGTCAGGAGGGGGCATAAAGGGCTCACTCACTGACTCACACACTTCACGTGAACCCACCTCTAAGTCAGTGAGTCTGTAAAGGGTTGAATAGCAGCAGCAGGTGCAGGTGCAGCAACAGGCCTGCTGTCACCGCTGGTAAAAACAGACAAGTCATCTCAACAGATCAAACAGGAATTCAGATTTGTACCTGGGGTTAAAGGATGAAGCCATTACAGATGCACTAAAACCTGTAGTTCTTTGAGTGACCACTAGAGGTTGGCTCCAAAAATGAGTCGAGCAGAGCAAACGGTCTGAACTTTAAAACTGTGTTGTCGACGAGTTCATGTCCTGAAATGCAACAGCTGACATCTGATGTGGCAAAGCTTGTGGCAGGTGCTCTACAGAGAGAATATCCATGGCCCATGTGTCTCGCTTTGTTAAAAACATGGTCTTATGATGCACAGCTCATGTTCAGGTTTTAGCTAGCTAGGCTGACACGGACACTGAAGAGCTATACGGAAGACATGCTTGGGGTTTGTTATCTCTCACTTTGGTTCCAACCGAATGGCAAACCAACGTAAGTTTGACTGATATCACTATGTTGTAGTGGAAAGGTGGTAAAAATAATCGTCTTTAACTTCAAACTGCAAAAATAATGAGACTACGCCACGGTGAATTGAAACAATAAAGCAAGAGATGGAACATTTGGGAAGGAACAAAGAAGACAAGAGAAAATGTAAGACAGACTCAGTGGGAGGTTAGGGATCTGGGTGTGGCTGCAGAAGAAAGCTCTCATCTCTCCGGCCGTGATTGGCAGCAGCCTGATGATAGCTAATAAGCAAGAGGCTGACATTTGGATAGATAAAATGAAAATTCAGCCTGGGTCCAGGGTGTTTTTGTAATTGCCCCAGCCAGTAGCCTGTGATTGCAGCGAGCCTGAGTGGCCGGAGCTGTGCCTCTGGGGCTTAGCGAGGACATTTTCAGCTACAGACAAGCCTACTGAGATTAAGTGGCACGGCCAGGCGGGGGTCAAATTGCTTTTAAAATGCCACGGGTCTCAAACGGAAAAACAGTTAAGAGACATGCCATGACTCTCTCAGGTGTTGTGCGGAGATTGGAGCGGGCGGTTGTAATCATTCTATTAAATATGATATAAATAACACCCTGCTTGAGTCTTATACGACCCTTTGAAGACACATTTACTCAAGGGTAAGTGGTCAATAACCGCTCAGTTACACACATTTGGAAGTTTTGAGCTCAAAGACAAACGAAGGATGGGAAACGTCCTCATGACACAGAACTCCCATGCTCTCTCATAATTAACTCACGGACCTTCAGACTTTTATTCATCATGACAGGACATGTTAGTTGACAGGACCATCCACTATTTGCAAAGCCGTTTTCCGACCTCATAACCGTACAGGGAGAGTGTTTCATAAAACAATGTCAAGGTTTCAGGTTTTTTGTAATTCACAAGGAAGCTGAAGGAAGAGGACACCAGTGGGGAATGGATCTGTCTTCGTTTTGGTGTCATACTCCTGCAGCTTTAAAACATGTTGAGATGTGAAGATGTGTAGGTCCAACATAAAGTTGGTAAAATTTACAGAGGCAGATTACAGGATAAATTATGACAATTAGTTGAATCAAAAATAATTAGAAAATAACTTTGAGAGTCGATGAATCATTCACAAAAAAAAAAATACTGGTTCAGTTGCTTAGTTCAGTGGTTCTCAAACTTTTTTACATCAAGGACCCCTAAACCGACACAAATTAGACCACGGACCCCCCCATTGGACAACATTTTGAAACAAACACCAGAAATACACAAATATTTGTTCAGAGATTTGTTCTGAATAACGTTCAATGTACGTTCAAATTAGGGCTAATGGCGTGAATCTTTTGGAAACATTTTGAGAGATTTCTGGAGAAAAAAATGTAATATTTCTGGAAAAAAGTGGTAAAATTTCGAGAAAAAGTTGGGGATCCCCTCGAACCCTCTCAAGGACCCCTGGGGGTCCCCGGACCCTACTTTGAAAACCACTGGCTTAGCTGATGAAATGTCAGAAAATAGTGAAAAATGACTGCTTTAATTTCCTACAGCCCAAGGAGATGTATCAAAGCTGCTCTTTTTAATTCAACCAGCATAGTCCAGGATTGAATTAGATCGTTTCATAACCTTTGGGGATCCTGTGTTTCTGTCTGAGGCAAGACTGAAGAGATTGTTGGAAGAAGGACAAGACCCCCTGCAGTCTACTTCTTTGACACATCGTGAATATTGGGGGAAAATCTCTTCCAGAAACATTTCACTGGACCTTTCTTGCCTGTGAACCTTTGACCATGCAGATCAAAATGACTTGCATGTGTAAAATCAGTGGAACACTTCTTATATCAATATGAGAGCTGCCAAATTACTATGAATGGGTTATTTGATCCAACATAAAAGAAAATCTAAATTGATTATTGATAATATTCATGTTCGACTAATGTTTTGACACTAAAATGACATTTACTGTGGCAACAGGAGTTATGTTGAGCGTGTTTAGAGTGTCTTGATAAATACATAACATCGCAGCACTCTGTAACAGAGTATTTTATCTTTTAATTCATGCATGGGCAGTTATGTGTTTCATGTCTGCTCAAGCATCAGAATGCTGCCAGTGTCCAGTGTGGTGAAACTGATGTATTTCAGTAGACATCAAGTGTGCTGGTTATCCAGATGTGCTGTTTCCCCCCCTTTGCTACTGTTTACTATTGAGACTACACGTATGAACATTATATAATGTATAAACATTTAATACATGTTTATTGCATAGAAATAACTACAGTTGTACATGAGGATATTTTGTGTTTATCTGTACAGAAGTATAATTTTTCCAGTCCATGCACCTTTGTGTTAATTAAAACTAAATTTGGTGCTACTTTAAGAGACTTAACTATGATTTTGCTAACCTTTAAGGGACGTCCTCTATTACACTCCCTGACTGATGAAGTTGACAGAGTCACAGAGGTTGGATATGGTCTGTATGAGAGTCTCTTTGTGGACCGGGTTCTCTTCAGACCCCCTGCCTACATCTGACCGTCCACGGTGCTTTGAGGCAGCAGCAGGTTCAAAGAGCAGGAGGTGCCAAGCACTCCTCTCCATGTCCAGGCCTTTCAGCTCCCCTTGTCAAAGAGCACCTCTGCTCCACTACAAAGTCTTTTGGGCTGGGCCGAGTGGGGGGGCTGAGGAAGGTGGGGCAGGAAATAAAGGTTGATCTACAAAGGGTCCTGTTCCTCCTGATGTGTCTGAAGCCAGAGAGATAACACAAGCTGAGTGCAGAATGAGGACAAGTCGGGTTTGCCATTGTTGAGTTTGGAGAGTCAAAAAGTGTCTCTCACTTTTTTATGTGAAGACATTTTACAGAAGGGACATGACCCAATGGAAAGTTGAATACTTAAGCTCTTAATGACACTAAGGTAAGAGATTAATTCAGGAATGTTGAAGAATAAATCTGACTGTGACTAATTATTTTCACTATCTATTAAAGGGACAATGAGGAGTTTGTATTTGGTTATAAAAGAGTTTCATATCAGTGTGGATGAATCTACGTTACCACTTGTTAATGGGTCAATTTTCAATAAATATATCGTTTTGTCTTTATCGTTATTTTGTTATTATCATTTAGTGGTCGACTCGCCCAGCGTTTCCTACTTTCGGTGCCCGACGGGTCATGGGAATAACGCCGCCAGATCGCTGTTTATGGTCAGAACTACAACGGTATCTGATCGTCTTCGAACCTCCGACTTTCATTCTTGATTTGAAAACATTCTTGGCAAATGTTTTCGCTTTTATCAGTCTTGCGCCGGTCCAAGAATTTCACCGTGCGCGCAGAGGCTCATGGGAAATGTAGTGTGAAAACACTTTGCTTTCCAAAACACCTTGTTGTCCCTTTAATATGTTGGTTGTAGGAGTGCAAAAGATTTACCGAAGTGTATCAAATAACCAACAGGCTGACTGAGGGATGGTTGTATCATAACACAACCACAGATTCAACAAAAAAAACTGTCAAAACACATTTCAGGTAACACTATAACTCATTTCAAGGTGTAACAGTCAGAGGACAAGTATGGGGAAAACTCTTTGGTCCTCCAGATACTCTAAGTTTACCAACTGCTTTGTTTACTACAGGCATCAGTTGGATTTGTGGAGATCATGGCAGGACATACAGCTTCCAAAGCAATAGAGGTTATAATTGAGGCCTCTAAGTTGGTTATAGGTGGAGATGGGGCTGTATTTATCACCCATCAGAGTGTATAGGCGTGGAGACAAGTCCTGGCTGCTGTTTTCCATATTGAGAAGTCAGATACCGAAGTTACCAAAGTTATTGGCCATTACCGACATTACCGTTACCCATGTTCAGATGTTGTACATTCCATGCTATTGGCTACTATAGATGTCAATCAATATCTACGACAAGTCCCTCCATACCAGCGTGTTTCCACCAGAAATACGTTGTCATACAGAACTGAACTGCGCTCCAAGAATTGTTTCATGTTTGCAAGAACATCACTGTTCTTGCAAAATATGTTTTGATGATGGTGGTGGAGAGCACCATCTAACACACTGCGCCAAAGTCTCCAAGAGATGTTCAACTGAGCGACAAGGGCCACAGCATATAATTCATAATATTTTCATACTCATCTAACCATCAGTAGTTATTTCCAGGGAACCGTCCCTCTGAGGGGACAAGTAGACCCAGACCATGCCAGCCCACTGGTCCCCACAGCAGACCAGAGCCCCCCTTCTCTTGGTCCTACGCCACACATGCACTGGATGACTCATCTGACCATTTTCCACATTTCCCCTCAACCAGCGCCTATGGCTTTTGCACCAAACGATCTCTCAGATGTGCAATCATGTTTGTAATGACGGGTTTATGCGCTGCAACCCTACTAGAATATTCCTCTCTGTGTAATTGTGGACGGACACAGTCCGATCACGTCCTGCGCTGACATTCTCAGTCACCTGAGGAAGAGGCGTGCTTCTGTTTTTTCCTTAAATATTACACTAATGCACATGCATCATGTTCATCCGATGTGCTGTCGACCACAATTTCTGACCCTATTTGCTGATGTGTTCCTGGCAACACAGAACCTAGCAGACAGCCGGCATTAATATGCAGTCATTTAGCATCAAATTACAGGCTGGGTCAATCTGCTGAGTATCTGCTATTTGCCTGGGTTGAGAGTTAAAAGCGGCTTAAAGGTACTTTACGTCAATCTAAAAAAGGTACTTGAGGTTAGGGCGGGAGAACGGTGTCGTCTGTCACGAGGCCCGGTAGATTTACGACCTCACAGTCATATGCACTTGATGGCATAATGATAGAGACCCAGCTTATAACTGTGTAATGACTACTGTCAGTTATTTTAACTATGAAATGATAGAACATTTCCAAAAATACCTATTACAATTGCCTCTAACCCCCAAAGATATTAATTTTACTATAGCATTAAATAGAAAAAAAGCAGTGAATCCTGATAGAAGCAGAGAATGGCTGCTGTTTTTACTCGCTGAGTGACTTCAATCATTACTCACTAGTCAAAATTGCTGTCAATTGATTTTCCGTGGACTGACTAATAAATCATTTAAATGTTTCAGCGTTAAAAAGGGAAGGATCAGTGTAGGAGAAGTTTCAAAGGAAATGGAGGAAACATTTCATCATTTGTTTCTCTCTAAGTTTTTTCCTCTACTTAACTTAAAATCCTGCTTAATTTAATGAGCTAGTCTGATTGAGCTGTAGACACCTGAGACAAAAAATAAAAATTACAGAAAACACCAAAACACAATTATGCGCGACAGTCGGGGGTATAAAGACACCTAAATTGGAAAAAAAAAAAGTCAATGTAAGACATGATAGAAAATGTGAAACGTCTTTGTTTTAAATTGAAGGAACAGACTGGCAGACACAAATATGCGGCCTCCCAGGGAAACGGGCCGACTGTCTGCTGTATCAATGTCCCATTGATTCGGGCTTTGTGTCTCACAATCGCCTCCCCTCATCTCCTACAGAGCTACTTAATATGTCTGAGGGGCTCCGAGCCTCTCATCTGTAAAAGGCAGAGCTTTTCTTTTACCCACATTAGAGGTGGTGTTTGGTGGGAAGGAAGTAGAATGGGTCGGCATGGGGTTGCAGGGTTGGGGTGGTGCTGCCGCTGCTCTGAAGTCTTGTCTGGTGGGACCCGAGCTTTATTGGCTGGAAAGGAAGCCGGCGGAGTTTGCGAGGAGGAGGAGGAGGAGAAGGGGGGCTGAGAGCTCGGATGAGAGGAAGCTTTTGAAACTTCCCACATCGGCATTAGAGAGATGAGCTGCTATTCAGCGCTCGCTCCCAGCCTACACCAACACATCCATAAATACACTCGCAAAAAGCCAGCCTGCATATCCAAGCAAACACACACACACACACACACACACACACACGTGTTCGCAAACACACTTTGGCTTCCTTTTTATCTGCTGGTCCGTGAGATGAGACTGGGCTCTAATTGGTCCTGGGGGAGATTGGCAGGACGAGCGGATCAACGAGGAGGCCAGGATCTCTGGAGATAAACAACAGGAGAGGGAGTGGCAGGAAGAAAAGGGCCACAGCTCCACAAGTAGAGAGGGAACCACAGCGGAAGAGGGGGGAATAAATGAGCGGGGAGGGAAGGTGAGATGAAGGGGGAACGGCGGCGCATCCACTCAGAAGAGGGACGGCCAACAACGCTCTGTTAACGTAGCCAGTCTTTAGTTTCCTGCAGAGGTCCCGCGAATTCCATCGATGGAGACTTCAAAAATGTCTCCATCCTTTGCTAATTTCTCTTCACAGTTTATCTACACTTCCCTCACCCCCCCCCCCCTCCTTCCACCCATCCATGCGTCCCAGAGGACACGTAGCAATAGATGCAGAGGAGGCAGGCGGGGAGGAGATCGAGGTTGGTGGAGGTTCTCGGTGGGAGATGAAAGGAATATGTGATCAGAAGCTCTAACCTGCAGCCAGCACCTTTGTCTTTCGCCCCTTCAGCAGTTTCTGCACCCGGCAGAGCTGCAGGTGGTTCTCGTGGCGCCGGGTATTGTTCTCGATGCGCTGGGACACGTCGCACACCGCAGTCACCGCGCCTGCAGACAAACAAGACACAAACATTTGCGTTAACCATACGGGCGAGGACACTCATCGAATGAATCTTGTGGCAACAGTTTTTAATCTACATAATGCCGTTACACCTTTATGTGCAAAGTCGCAAATCACCATGAAAGAAGCTGTGTGAAACTGTAAATAAATCATTTGGGTCAGTATTTAATCTGCTAAAAACATATATTCCTGTCACAATGTATGCTCTCATTTCATTTCTTTGTTTATTTAGATGGGACAGTGTGTATTAATGAACACTGCAAACATGAGATATGAATACATCCCCATTTCATCCCCAAACAAGAAACATAAAATGATTAACAATACAAGTTCATAAAAAACATCATAAAATCACAATAGACCAATAAATAGAAAAGCCAAAACCATATAAATGTGTACAATGTACAATCATGTATACACACGTGTATATATGATTGTACATGTATCGGTTGTATAAACATAGAGTTACACACACAAGGGAGATCCTAGACTGAACATTACAGATGCTCACAGGTTTGTTTGTCTCCAGTCTCTGGTGTACCAGTCCATTAATTAATTACAGGGCTGGCCTAATGGTGTTATAGTTATATCAAGTTAATAGTTATATCAGTCTCACACACGTTGGAGAAGTTCCACATGCCCCCCAGAAACAAAAATCAACCTAAAAGCAATGTAAACTCTGAATGCTAAATAAAATAAATCACTGAGTTTCCTCTCTTTACTGGTGATGTGGATTCCCCTTCTGAGTATGTTTAATTGTGAAACACGTTCTTCGATGAATTCTTCTAAATCCTACATTTTTATGAGCTTTTTACTCTAGTTTTTAAGTATTTTATGATTCCTTTTGGAAGTGTAGAAATTACGACCAAAGTACCATATCAATTAAACTACTTATCCACTGGGATGACTTTACAGAGTATTATACTAAAGACAAAGTTCCTTTTGATGGTTTAATAAGAAGAGAGTCTCAAATATGAGAGAGACAGAACTAGTGTTGCCGCTACAAACTAACTGTGGCACAAACATCAACTCCACCAAAAACACAAAACACACCAACTAAAAGAACATGAAACAAGATCCAGCAAAAATCTGAATGAAGAACCAACTGGATACTGAAGCTACACTCACACCACCATGTTTTAGTTTATAACTCTATGCCTTTGTGTCAACACAACTCTGGAGCTTTGGAAACAGCTCTGTGCCTGTTTCAGTTTGAAAACTCCTGGTTGAATTGCAGCCTGGATGGGCAATCGAGGCCTTTGAGAACAATCACATAGACGCCCACTGTTGCCCTCTGATTGGCTCTCATCAGTGCTACTAGTGCTGAAAGAAAGACACATGGATAATGAACGTGTTACTGACCTTGGTTTCTTTGCTAGCAGCTGTTTTTTTTTGCATTTTTAACACTATGCGGCAAATAACAGTATTGTTCTGTTCAAACCAGCTTGATGCACAATGTGTGTGTGTGTGTGTGTGTGTGTAAATTATCATGTATGTATGAATCTCTAAGTGTCAGTTGATTTTATGATGATGGCTGTTTAAAGATGTAAACGGATCAGTGTGACACGGTTTGAACGCTGTGGAAATGGACGGGACAGAGAGCGAGCAAACAGAATCAACAAGCACGCTCTCATTCTCATTTCTCTTTGTTGGCAAGACATTTGACAAAAATGGGTTTATCACCCATTAATACTTAACATACCAGTCCAGTGATCAAATGCTTTCACAGACTCGCACATTCTTTCCTGTTGCTAAAAATGCAAATGATTTAATTACGCTGAGGACAGATATGCTATGTTGAAATTATAACGCTAACTATGACAGTAATTAGCTGACTTCAGCAGTTACTGATTCATTTCTTAATTGATTAACAGAAACATATACACCCAGAGACTTTTATTGCATGCTATTCTTCAACTCTCCATTTTTTAATTTAATTTCATTGTTTTTCATCCTTATCCTATTGAATATACTTTCTTTCTGTCTTGTCTGTGTGAAAAGGTGGTGTTGAGCTCTGTCAAAGATACATTCCTGTTACCCTTTGGCTTCAGACAAATAAAGTTTCTATTCTACTTACAGGTAAAGGTGTTAGCTACAAGTTTAATTCTTCCCGGCCAGTAGGTGAGCTCCGCCTCACGTGACATCAACGTACTAATGCTGTTGGCGCTGGGATCATTTCATGCCGACGTTGCCAACGTAACCAGATGTAAATATTTATATATTTTGGACCCGTCAAAATTTATACAACAATTATTTATATACTATAATTTAAAAAAAAATCTGTAAAATTAAAACTTTTATTCTGCACCCCTCTAGATGTTATTTGGATGTATTAAAGCAGAAGTAAGCGGTCCGGTCGTTTTGGCTAACTTTTTGTCAGCCGATGGAGTTAGCAGCCCCCGCCCTTGTCATGGATCTATTGGTCCTTGTCCCTACAGTACGTCACCACATTCACGCGCATCCCTTGGCTGCACACACAGCCCTTCATGCCGTTCTCTCTCCTCATTGGATAAAGGTTGTAGGATACAAGGAAAGTTTTCTCCTCGGTTGTGATTGCTGTCGGAAGATATAACTACAGTGTTTCCTCTACATTCATTTAGCAGTGGCGCACCGCCACAGCTAAATCCTAGCCGCCCCTGCTTCAAATTCTTTCTTTTTTTTTTTTTTAAATTGTCGCTAATCCACCACCGCCACATGCCTCCACCTTCACAGCAGAGTCCTGCACTGCACCTCGCGAGTAGCTACTAAGGTAAACTACAGATAACTATCTTGCTCAGTATCTACTCTTTGCACCCCCTCTGCACCTCGATGACAGACCACAGCCTGTTTTTCCGCAGAATCATTGAACTCAGGTGACAGAATGACAACAGACTCAGGACAGATCAGTGGTCGCTGTTGCCGGTGTTTTTTTTTTTTTTTAATTAGCGGGTTTGATTCTCGTGTCGGACGTCGCGCTCAGTGCTGGTGGAAAAGAAAAAAAAACTAAAAAGTGTGTGTCAGTCCGTCGGGCTTATGATGATGTTATTGTAGCGCATACAGTAAGTTTAACAGGACATATCCTCTACTGCGCTGTAACATAAACGTGCATAAACTCCCCCTCCTCTCCGCGGCCGTCCGCTGGTGCGAGTGGGAGGAGGGGTAACGGCGATGACGGCAGCGACACCGACAACGACGAGACGGCAGAACGATCCTGTGTAGGAGCTGTCCGTGCGGTTACTTAACCAAAAGTCTCCTGAAGAAGGCCCAGGTTATCAAACTAAGAGAAATATGACCTGTGGTAGTTTGTTTGAATAGCAAAAATACATCATGACATGAAGTTGTCATGAAAAAAAAAAAGAGATGTTGATTCGGTGGAAACCCGGCTTTACAGGTGCGCGGGGGGGGGTTTCCTAGAGGAAACACTGAACTATTTAAGACTTATATTAACACAAACATTCAGCTTACTTCTGCTTTAATTTTGAAAAATTAATGAATTAATTTGATGAAAAAGTTGTAGCTATAACCTTTAAAAAACAAAACAAAACTGTTAAACCATGACAACAAAACATATCCAAGAAGGCTGTTCTTCTTCTGGTAATACACTAAAGTGTGTGGCAGCCCACAGATGGCCCACAGGTAAACACAAACAGGCATGTGAAGAAGTGGAGACCTTTGTTTTGGAGGCTCACTCGGCATCGGGGCCTGATTGTGCTTGATTTCATCAGCGAGCGCTTGCAGAGAGTTTAACCGAGTTGTGCAAATTGAAATATCCAGGCAGTCCTGATTGGGCCTGATGGTCTGCTGAGTGGGTCCGGCTGTGGCTGTGTGCTGTGTTTCAAATGTTGTGTTGGGGCGCCTATAAGCATGGTAGTATTAATTAGAGGGACGCTCGTCTCCACCGCGGGGGCCCCTGTAGCTTAGAACGCGGGGCCCTGCTGCAAATCAGCTGAGCTGTCTGTCTGTAATTGCATTCAGACAACAAGCAGCCCCCAATAAGCACAGCTCATTTGGTTAAACAAACCTATTTCCTCCATAGTGTTGACCACAACATCACACCATTCCCACCTCAGCTCCTATACAACACCCTGCTGGTTTACAAATAGTGAATTGATCATAAAAATACTTATTTGTTTTTTCTTTTCTTTTAATTGGTTTTTATTCTATCTTATTTGTGTATTTTAATTATTTTTTATTCCCTGCTTGTTGCTTATTGTGCTCCTCTGATTGCGATACATGCTCGTTCTTGTTAAAGAGGAACTATGCAAGATTTGCACCTTAATTAAACAGCTTTGGAGAAAATGTGATAATTAAATGACTTGTTCCAGGGAGAATGGAGGCTCTCTGCCTTCCACCTAGCGTCTCTTGGCCGAAAACCAACCTTGCAAGATCAACGCCTCTGATTCGGTGTCCCAGATCTCGTCTCACAAGAAACCTGGACTGCTTTACGGCACTACGATACAAACGCGCCCCATAATCTGTAATCTTTTGTTAACGTTACCCACCTCGGTAGACATCGCTCCATGGATTGCCTTCTCACCGGCTTCGTTGAAAACAAATGCACATGGCCGGGGGGAGGAGGGAGGAGGGTTAGCTGTGAGTTTTTACGACAGTCAAATATGACTTGCATAGTTCCCCTTTACGTCAGTGACTGTCTGGGATGAATGGTGCTTTCTGATTCTGATTCACTACCGAAACTGTAACTGTACAAAGGTCAGTTCTGGTTGATCTGTTGACACTGTGACTGGTGGCAACAGCATTTGACTGCAGGCCCAACATTTCTGTTCTGTAGAAACACAGATGCAAACAATCTGTGGCCTCACAGGATTCATCAGACCAAAATGCTGCAAACTTCATTGGGGTTGGGTGATTTGTATCTATTTTTATCAGTTTATTGTTGAAATAACAATAGGGTCATGGTTTGTGTCCCTTTCCTGTTTTATTTTGAACTTACGGGGAAAAAACTCAGCATGGACTCACGCAGGGCACGAACAACAGACAAACTGACAAAGGACGATGGGAAAACACTGAGGTGAAATACACACAGGAGAAACGAGACACAGGTGGTGCAATCACACAGGTGAGACACGAGGTAATCAGAGGAGGGAGCGCACAGGAAGACAAGACACTGAACTTCAAAATAAAACAGGAACCAAAGGGACGAGACACACAGACCATGACAGATAGGACTGTTAGCTATGTAGTTATGACACGGGCTAAGTTAAAAAACAGAACTCCGTTTAAATTATCTGGTGAATCAAAAGATCAGTGTTTTGATATAACACCATGGATGTATGAAGCTTTAAAGGTCTAGTGTGTAAAATCTGTCAAGGTTTATTGGCAAAATCTGAATATACTACCAATGAATATATTTGTATAGGTGTGTATAGTCCTCCCATTAAGCTGGCCAGCCCCCCCCTTAACATTTCCATGTTTCCCACATTCTGTGTCATAAACTATAAACTGTTTCCCTGTCTGTAACAACATTGCACGTCTGCCCGTCCTGGGTGAGGGATCCCTCCTCTGTTGCTCACCCTGAGGTTTCTCTAATTTTTCCCTGTTAAAAGGGTTTTTCTTCAGTCGATGTGAGGGTCTAAGGGCAGAGGATGTTGTTGTGATGCCATGTAAAGCCCTTTGAGACAAACTGTTTGTAAAAACGGGCAATACTGTACAAATAAAATTGCTTTGCCTTGCCTATAATAAAATCTGTTTGGTTTTCGTAGCCTTATAATTCTTCTTTTATATATACATATATAGCAAGGGTCTTGCTTAGAGAGTGTTGCCATCTTGCGCCGCCATGTTTGTACGGAATGGAAAATCCAGCCAACCAGAGAGCGCGTTTCAAGAGTTTCACGGTCATAAATAAACAATAGAATTATTTATTAGATAAATAATAGAATCGCAATGCTAGACGTCACTGTTTTCCCCTCATTTTACACACTGGACCTTTAACATCATTAGTCTCGTGCAGCCAGCCCACCAACACAACAAAATCTGCTCATGGAAGATACAAAATACATGTCTGCTCCACCTACAGCCAGATGACTTGGTTGTATTTCAGATTTTAAAACTGTGAAGTCAGTGAGGAGCTGAGTAAAAACAGAGGTGAGATACCGTGGAAATCAAACAAACCTCCGGAGGCTTTCTCTCGGGTGAGGGACGATCAGCGCTGGCTAAAAATTAAAAAGCTGCTACCTGAATGTTTTGCACATTGATAATTAACATGGGAGTTTAGCAAAGACGGGCGCTGTGCCACTTACTGGTGCAGCCAAATAACTTTTTCAAATTCACACACAAATTTTCACTCTCGTATGCAGTGAAATATTCACTGTGGAGCTGTGATGGAAAAAACCCACTAGAGTTCAGTAAAGAAAGGAACTGTGTGACTTTAGCTGATACTGATCCATTAAACTATGTCTGGAAAGGCCCCAGTGATGATCTTATTATGGAAATATCACTTCCTGAAGGCTCTTTAACATATATTTGGGTGTTTGTCTTGCCTTCCGGCCCCCAAAATGTGAGAATTGACAAAAATCTGTAATGTGCAGACTCCCTAGGTTGAAATCCATGCAGTTTTAGGATTCAAATTTGCATAATACCACCCTGGTACCAGTAGAAGGGGTGGGGCGGGGCAAGCAGTGGTTCATTTGCATTTAAAGGGACAGGCACTGAAACCATCCGTTCTGAACAGGGCTGTTTTGAGAGGATGAAAAGAGCTGTGATGTTTGATCCTTGAGGTATTTTGACCAAAGCATGTCACAGACATGTCTTTAAGACACCTGGGAACTATTTTAATTTGTGGAAAGGGGGCAGAATATGTCTCCTTTAAGTGTTGCTCAGGACATCTCTTATAAAACCTCAAAACGTTGTAAGGAGGTAATGAGCCTGGTACAATCATTCAACTAAATACACAGAGAGTTAAACACTGATTTATTTAAACCCTGACGATGATAGTTCTCTAGTCTTTACCAAATAAGAAAACACTCACTTTGTTTTCCACAACTCTAACTCTAACCCTTTTGACATTTGACAAAAAACTCCAAATGTGTTAACGTTCAGTGTTTTTTAAAAACAAATCTGACTTGAAAAGCGAAATAACTACAGGAAAATGTATCAAACTGTGAAGAAAAGAAGTGAATAGCCAATGTAGCGTTCCCTTATAGAAATGTATACAATACACAACTTAATTTTACACATTTCTTACCAGCCAAGAGACAGACAGCCACACCTGTTTGACCTCTGTCTATTTTTTCTTTCAGTGATTCAGCGATTAAAACTAGCTGATTGTTGCTTTCCTTAATGACTGTTTTCCTTCTTCTGATCATATAATTAGATTTTCATTAAATTAATCCTCATTTGTTATCCTTATTTTCTTTGTTCAGCCATTGTAAGAGTTAGTTTTAGGTCTACATAGGTTGAACAAATGTGAACTGCTTCACACAGACAGGTTAGCTGGCCAGTGAATCTGTCACTTTAGCTGTATACTCTCTTTGACAGAACACTAACTTAACTTAACTTTATGTTAGTGACTGCTTGTGATTTCATGCAGTCATTACAGACACCCAGTTCATAAAAATGTCAAATTCAATTACTACTATTTAATTTCCTGGGTGGGTGATCACCATTATGTTTCCTTATTTGACAACAATACAGTGGCATGGATGGAAATCTTGACAGTTTTCTACACTTAAAACAACAAACAACTGTCAATGTAAATCCATCAAACTGATTAGTTTGCTGTCAGTGGACAAACTGCGTTATTTTAAAATGTATCTGTAAAAAAAAAAAAAAAGACTCTCTCAAACTGCATCCCTTACTTTTTTTGTACAAAGCTTTAAAATCTTTGCCCCAGAACAAATAGGCAAATCATCAAAATAGAAGCATCCAATTACTGTGTGTCAGCTATAATAATTGCTGTAAACATTTAGAACTGCATCATTAACGCGTCCAAAATAACAACAAACAGATGGATTCTAATTTCAAGCTCAACTTTCCTGCTTTTGTTCTGAGCGCTGAAACTCGGCAGATGAACTTGATCCTCAGGGTGACTTGTCTACACTAAAATAATCACGGCCTAATTGGCTCGCTTAACTTCACAACAATTACAATGTAAACCAAACAAGGCATCCGTGTAGACTTTTTCCCTTTGTTGTACGTGTTTGGAATATTTTCCATTGCCTGCTTAAGAAAAACAACAGCTCCTAATTACAGTATTCTTGGACTGAGCTCTGGCTGAGGCATTAATAATACATCTAGCCCATTACACATTCCGAAGTCAACTTCCTCTTCTTACAGCTCTTTATTCCTTTTATTCACTATTTAGAGTATTTGGCTGTGGTATGAGTGCTGTTAACTTTTAATGTTAAATCTCTGACAGAGCCTGATAGTTGCCTGTAGTGTGGTCAGGCTTGGTTTACTGTACGGTTGCTGCAGTCGGGACTGGAGCGCGATGTTAAAGCTTTCCCGATGAAAAAAAAAAATCCTAAAGTGATGTAATTACAACAATTAAATTCAACCTGAGAGCGCTGCCGGGGAAAAAGAGGGAAGCTTGGGGGAGAGGAGGGAGAAGAAAAGACAAAAAAGCAGAAAGGCAACAACAAGAAAACAATAACAACGGGAAAGCCTCTTGTGATTCTATTTGCTTAATCAGATACAACGTGATTTGTCTGGTATTTCCTTTTTAAAATTATTCCCTTTACAACACAACCGAGCTGACTATGTGAAGTTTTTTTTTTCTAAACATACAGAACCCCACTCCACCACTCCACCCCCACCCCTCCAATAAAAAGCATCGGAGTTTAAAAAAAGGATCTCTAATGAGAAGAGGAAGAGGCGATGGTGGAGCACATTTAGATATGTACCTTCATCTTAGAGTCAGGGGCTGTTTTAATTTGTAAGCAAAGGCAGCACACCAGCAATGAGATTTTAATTGATACACATAAATAATTCCTTGTGTACATCCGCACTTGAGTCAGATTTGCTGTTTATTTGACGATTGAAATTAGTCATTATCGGGATTCGTGTTGATGTTCGAGATTTTATTTATTAATATAGCTCCCGCTTAATATCCTCTGATCCGCTCCCAATTAATTATGTCAAAATCCACATCAAACTCCAACTTACACGCATACCGAGCTTTGCCTCGCTTTCATTTCTCTACTAGCCAAGCGCTGCTGTGACAATAATAACAAATGAGGAATGAGAGGCAAAAGGAGCACTTTCCTTTGTTCCTCAAATGAAGATAATGAGAGCTGTCTTTCACTATGAGTCTGACTGGTGCGATGAAAGTCTTCACAGGTTGTTGTTTTTTTCCTTTTCTTTTCTTTCTTCTTTTCTTTTTTTTTTGCTTGTTTGTTTTTCTGGCCTTTATTCTAAATTGTACAGCCTTGCCTAACTCTCCTGTGCTCCAAACCGCTTGTTACAAGTTGGAGGAATTCCTCTGTGAGCGAGCCAGAAATCTTTGCGACTGGTGATGCAACGCACATCATCACACACACACACACACTTGTTGTTAAGTTGCTACTGAAGGACCTCAATGATCCTGACTAGAGTGGAGGGGGGTGACAACATCGACCTCGGAGCTTGCACGTGCGCAAATGTGCACGTGCAAGCTCCAGACTCATCCCTCCACAATAAGAGCGCTCAGGAGGAATGTGAAAGTTGTGTGTGATTATCGGAGCTGCAGCATAATAATCAGAGAGGAAACTTACTTGAAAGCTGCTGGAACTCTGGGTTGTCTGGACTTGTGTTGGCAGCCATGTCTTGTAGGAAATGCTTATACCTGTGAGAAAAGAGAGAAATAAACACAGTCACTGTTTGCTAAAAGAATATCTGTGAGAAAGAAAGACGCAGGTTAAACTTTAAAAACTTGGTCAAAGTAAATAAAGCGACTTTTCATTTCTGTTAACAGTGTTTTCTTTGTCCTGTCACTGCAGACTGAACCTCGCAGGAAAACATCCAACAAAATGCAGCTCGGAGGAATCCAACAGGCCGGAAGGAAAATATATAAACACACAGTGTCTGATTGAAGCTCCTGAATGATACAGATGGAGAGAGCGGGTTTTGCTTTGAAGCGGAGTTGATGGTGACAACCTCTGACGGATACAGCTGTAAGATCATGAGATGAGGATCTGCACTGGTTTTTACTTGAATCCTCAGACACACTCGCTTGGCAGAAAACAAATGAAACATTGACTCGGACTCCATCCAGAGGTTAGAACTGGTGAACGAACCAAGATGAACCATTTTTAAAAAATGGACGTCAATGGACATCACTGTCTGAAAAAAAAGTCTTACTTATGATGTGACGAAACTAAATCAAACTATTTATTTATTACATGGATCCCCATTATCTAAAGATAGATAACCAGCTTAGATAACCAGCTAGTCTTTCTGGTCCATAAACTCAAAGGTAGAGTCTGTAGGTTTGTTCGCTGCAGTTTGTAAACACAACATTCATGGCTTAAAGAGATAGTTCAACATTTTGGCAAATTGGCCCATTGCCATAATCCCTATAGTCATAGCAGTAGGTTCGTTAGCTTTAATTGCCGGTGCAAGCTATTTTTAGAACGGCAGAGCAGAGCCGTGAGCTGCTCAGAGCTACGCTACGGAGGCTGATGGAATTTCTTGGTTTCACTCATCAAATGCACAATCCAACAACTCCAAAACACTCTGGTGGACAAGTTGTGACCTGCACATTCACCACGCTATGAGATAATAACGGAACGTTACGTCACACAGAGTTGTTTTAGAGGTAAATTCATGCAAAACCGCTGATGCGCGTTGCGTTCAGGGACAGTTTTTCAGCAAGCAGTCTCTGTATTTACCTCGAAAACGGCTCCGTTTCGTAACGTTCCATTATTATCTCATAGTGTGGTGAATGTGCAGGTCACAACTTGTCCACCAGAGCGTTGTGGAGTTGTTGGATTGTGTATTTGATGAGGGAAACCAAGAAATCCCATGAGCCTCCGTAGCGTAGCTCTGAGCAGCCTGCCGCTCCGCTGCGCCGTTCTAAAAATAGCTTGCACCGACAATTAAAGGTAACAAAGCTACTGCTATGACTGTAGCGATTATGGCGATGGGCCAATTTGCCAAAATGTTGAACTCTGCCTTTAACTGTGCATGCCCCCTGCCCCTGGCAGCAGTTGTCAGGACTGACCCATGTTCTACTGCTGTTCACATGGATGCCTTCTCCATTTCTGCGAACACAGTCACCACTACACGAGTAGAAGCCCTGGATTTCGTAGCAAATTAAGCACCAGCGGACCGTCACGTAGGCATACTGCACATACTGTATATTGGTATCGGTTATCGGAATCGGAAATTAAGTGGTGGACAGCACCAGCATATCGGATGCATATCGGATATCGGCAAATATTTCAATATCAGACATCCCTGGAAAAAAAACTAAAAACAACCATACAAAAATGTCATTTAAAATAACAGATGACTGCAACTATGTTCCAAGTTTCCTCTTAAAACAGTTCTTTTCTCTGGTGGTTTGAATATCCCTTGGAAGCTTTTTCCATGAACTTGCGGCCCCATACAAAACAGTTTTCTGTGAGAAGTTGGAGTTTGGATGGGGGTAAAGACAAGTGCCCATAGCTGCCTGCATGGCTCCTCTAGTTAAGTGGCATGTGAATGAATCTCTCTAAAAAAAAAAACTAAAATGCAATCTGCTTGAAGTGCAATGAAGGAACTTATTGTGCCAATTTTAGTCTCATCTAAAGTAACAGTTGTGAAGCATTAGCCTCCTCAGAAATCTTTATCCTTTTCACTGGGATAATGTGACCTTGAAGTGCATTGACAATTGACATTGATTTCCAGTGTCTGTCTCTGTCTTCGCAGCCCTGTGTTTGTGCAGTCTGGGCTTGTTTGAGAGACACAGCGGTGCCAGTGAGAGAGGCCATTAGTGACAAGCTAGCAGACTGTACACCGCCGCCACTCGTCCATTTGGTGGCACGAGTGGGACGAGATGTGTCGGGGTGACAACTGTGTGGTGTGATGGTGTCTGTATGTAGTGTACTGTGTGTAGAGAGTGTCAGAAAACACCATTGTGGTTCTTAAAGCTGCACTGACAAACTTGTTTGCTCAACAGGATTCTGACAACTTTATTATGTCACCTAAATGGGAATTGACAACCTTTTATCATTGTATTTAAGGGCTGCAACAGTAATGATTATTTTCTCAATTAATTGATTGATCACCTTCTAATATAAAATGTCAGAAAACAGTGAAATGTGACCACTTCGATATCCCAAAGTCCTAGATGATGGATTTAAAGGAGAACTAGTCGCTTTTCCTCTGTTTTGCTGTATTGTCAGAATAAAGCAGTATGCCACATGTGGCCGACAGTATGGCCTCCTTGCTATTGTTTTCTTTGTTGGTTGACTTTTATGAGGATCCAATCCATGGAGCGGTGGATAACGTTGTTTATTACGAAGTGTATATTTTTGTAGTCTTATCTGTCATTAACAAGAGATTATGGGTTACGGGGCACCGGGTCGGAGGCGCTGATCTTACAAGGTTGGTTTTCGGCCAAGAGACGCTAGGTGGAAGGCAGATAGCCTCCATTCTCCCTTTAACAAGTTACAAGTCATTTATTTAACCATCACAATTACTCAGAAGCTGTTTAATTAAGGTAAAATCCTGCATAGTTCCTCTATAAACTGCTTGGTTTATTTCACCCAAAAGCCAAAATGTTAATTTGAGTTTTTTGTATATCTTTTTTGTATATCTTTATTCTATTCTTTTATATAGTATATGTGTATGTATAGTATATGCATATCTTTTGCATATAGTATGCATATCTTTTGCACTAGAATATTTTAATTCATTCTATTTTATTTAAATTTTTAATTTTATTTTTATCCCCCCCTTTAAACCATTTTTGGTACCTTCATGTTTGCACCTGACACCAAGACAAGTTCCCCGTGCTGTAAACTGACCTTTACTGCTCTTGGCAATAAAAACAGTTCTGATTCTGATTAACCAGCAAATATTTGGAATGATTGCTTGAAAAATGGCAAAACTGATTAGCAGTTAATCAGTTTGGTGATAAAATAATCAATTACTCATGACAATTGCTGACTCAAAGCTCCAATTAGTGATACATAGCTATGCACTGTTCAAGTAGATGGAAGTTCATGCTTTTCTTAGCTACAAAATAGATATTTTCATGAGAATAAATACTAAGAATACTCGTTATTGCTAATTGTTTCCGCAATGTTTCTCTTTAATTATGATAATACATCATTCACAGCGTCGACTCGGCACAGCTCCAGTTCAGACCACCTGCAGAGAAGCCAGCCCACACTCAGCTCATGTGAACATCCATCACATGTGACATGATAATATCAGATTAACGCACAAGCAGAAGAATCAAAGTTGTGGATCTCATCGCGCTCGGCCTGTCAGCTGGATGACAACAGAGTGGGTTCTACTACCAGCGTCTGTTTAGTCAGTTGTGCAGCGTCAGTGTGGTAGAAAAGAAGTGTGGTGTAAAAGTTTGTGTTGTGAATAATCTGGTCAAGTGTGCGCTGCACTACCGTGAATTTGTTCGCACAGCAGTGGGTCTGTGGGTGGCAGAGGAGGAAGGCATTGTCGACTACTCATTAGAAATGAAACGGAAGCCAAAACAAGCTCCAATTATGCCGCCTTCAATTAAGAGACACTTAGAAAGAGAAATAATTTCCCTTCTTTCTCATCTTGTCTCATCTTGTAATAACAAATACATTACAGGTATTATTAGCAATGCCCCAATCCACCCCCCCCTTTTTTTTTCTTGTTAGGGAGCGGAGAGGGAAAAATCTAATTAAAGCAGCCGCGCAACAAAAAAGCAACACTCAACGATGATCATTATTACGGCACATTTCAAATAATGTAAACGGAACTCTCTCATTTAGCTGTCCTGTCCCGCTCATTAGCGGCAAAGCAAAGAACGGGTAATGAGACAATAACGTAATCTGAGCCATATTTATAACAGTTCAGATATTCTAATGAAGAATGCAGCTTTTAGAAAGCGTGTGGCTGTGCGCTGGCTGAGGGGATGCGCCCGCCACCGCCACCACCACCGCTCCGCGCTGCAGCTAATTCCTTTGTAATATGCAGATGATATGCGGGGCTTTTCTCTCTTTCTCTCTCTCCTGTCAGACACGTCGGGTCATTTGGGCATTTGCACACACGTCGGTAAAGAAAAAAGCGATGGAGGAAATATCTGTCTAATTATTTTGCTACCCATACATGCATTAAGGATTCAAATTTGTAATTAAGAGACAAGAGGCGCTGGCAGGCTTCTGCATGGGTTAGTGAACATGGCATGGGCTTGTGGGTAATTACTCAACTTAAAAGCTTAAAAGCAAAGGAATGCACACTTGTGGTAAATACAGAAGGACGAGAGATACTCCACTGTCCAAACTTAAGCAATTAATATGTAATATGGAGGGACTGTGAAGAGCGCCTTATCTCTCTTCCAAAAGGGTGATTAAAGGAACTCTGTAAACGTGGACGTTCGAAAAACACTTCAAACTCCAGAAGGACGGCGGCTTTTGTTTCTGTGTGCCGCTCCATTAGGCATCATGAGGCCAAATCATCTTCAAGGGGCCCGCACAGGACCATGTGACACAAGTTTCTATGCCTACCCTCGTATTCATGTATTTTTTTTTCATATTTATTTCTCAGTTTCTTAATTTTATTGTGTTGTTCAGCCAAATACAACAAACAAAGTTCTCCTTTCTTTCAAGTGTGGATGACTGGAATGACTCGTGTAACCTGTTTGGGTCCATCCACGGGCAAATGGACACCATGAAGTGGCCTGTAAATGTGTGGAAGTGCAATTAGGCAATTTTCAGAGAGTAATATTGTAGGGAAACAAGTATATGACTGCTGAAGGGAGGGGTTTATAACATAACTGCCTCATTTATATGATTATGTTTATCATATTTTATGTTTTATATAACATGTTGCTGCTGCTAAACAAAAAAACAAACTGAAACTACTCGAGATAAACTATTTTCTTTCTGAAAACTAAATTTCCTCAATGTTTTATGTCTTTTTTTATTCAATTTAAATTGTTTATGGTGTCACTGTACATGGAATAATGCAGGAAAACAGCTCAGCAGCTGATGCAGACTTGACTACGGAGCCTTGAGCTGTGGAAACATCTTCCCCTGTGGGTGTGGGAGATGCCCTCTCCATGGTTAAGAGTAAAGCTGGTGAAGCTCATTGTTAGGCCCGGCTTTGGTTCGTCTTGAACCACTCCTTACTGATGACACTGGAGGCCTAGACTGCCAAGAGGCTTTCCCATGATGCACTGAGCTCCTCTCTCCTCCACTCCCCTCTCCATCTGTACTGATTCATATCCCATTAATACATGTTCCTAACATTGCTTCTCTCTCTCATAGTTTGGTGCTTTCTTGTCTGTCTCTCTCTCCTGATGCTCTGCAGGTATTTCTACCTCAGGAGCTGTAGAGTCTGGATCTGTGACTGTGGACCACCTAGTGCCCCCGAAATCCTGCTCCACACCCACTGCTACAATCATTATTATTAGTCTCATTATTAGTCATACTACCTGCCTCATCAGTTTTTATTACTGCTATTGCTATCATCATTATTATGATGCATCTTCATGAGGTATCATTGAGTCTATCTCCTTCTTTCTGCTCCCCATCTGTCTCTCTGATTGTCCATGAAGTTTGGTTGCAGCTGACAGTTTTTCCTTGACATTGATGCTCATGTAGGAATGTTGGGTCTCTATAAATAATATTATGGGACATGGTTATGAAAAATTATATATATATATATATATATATATATATATAAGTAAACTTGAATTGAATAGAACTGAACCAAACCGAAGTGTCCCCCCACCCTTACTCAATAGCAGCCCATAGTTTGACCTTCTGGAATACAAACATAATAATAAAAAGTTTGAATAATGCTGTGGTCTCTACAAGTGGACGTTATTCTGCAAGGACAGATATTCTTGCGGAAAACAAACATGTCGCCTGAAACATTTAACTGCCACGTTCAGCATGAATGTATGTGTGACTTGGCAAATACTTCAATTAAAACTAAATCCACGTCGCATGAAAACATAATCCAGTTGAAATTAATTGAAGGGGCCTAAATGCAGTTAATTAATATTGGACACGTTGGTTTGATTACATATATAAAATACAATAATAGACAATAAGAGGTTTAAGAAACTGAATGAGCATTTACACTATTTACATTTGAGTATTTACAGTTCATATTCAAAGTAATGTTACATCATATATAGAATGAGGTGTGTATTGCTCTGATGTCCTTGTGTGGGGCATATACAGTATCAGGTCAGTCAGGTAAACTGGAAGCGTAACAAAAAAATGTAAAAGACTCAGATGTAGAGACCTGTAGCATCAAGCGAAGGCGTCAGTCATCTATATTCAATTTCCTACAGAATACATCTGCTTTTACAGTTCCGCTGAAATTTCAAGGAGACAGGCTTGGGCACGATGCACCAAGTACATCTGGGAAGTCTGAAAGAGCCATTTGATTAAATTGTTTGACTCATTATTGTGCCAACAAGTGGTCTCAGGCCCGTCTGTACTGGAGAGGGTCTCTAGTGCACTTTACGAGAGCTGAATGGAGCCTAATCTTTTAAAGTGTCTAAATTAAAAAATATATTGTTTTCATGATGAGTGAATCCACCTCTTACCAAAAACATTTAATGCATTAATTCATCCACACAGGTACCTCGGACAATTACTGATTCAATAATGTTCACATTCAATAATCACAGTCTTGAACTCGTCCTCTCAGCTTTAAAAATGTGGTTTCTTCAATGGAATTAACTAATGATTCACCACAAAAACAGTCGCACGCCATAATTGAGGCGCTTTGTCTCACTGTAAGGCTCACTTCAAACCTGGCAATGAACCGCCGGGTTGGCAGACAGACAATGCCACGCAAATTATTAACCTGAACTACAACTCAATACCTGTAGACCACAGAGAGGAGACATTTAAGAAAGAGTCCCCTTTTTTTCAAAGAAATTAATCAAAACTCCGACCTTGTGTTGGAGAACCGCGCTGTGTTCGGCTGACGGAGACAATGGAGCTACCATGAGCGCATAAAAAGCACTTAATTTGAAAATCCAACTATCACAAATTAAAGACAAAATCAATCACGGTCAGTGCAGCACGCGGCCGCATACTTGTAACTGTTTGAAAAGTATGACAATGACCCAGAGACCTCTGGAGATGTACGGCCTTTACATATAGCATGCTAACTCTCTACAGTATCCCCCCCCCCGCCGGGCCGTTCCCTTGTTATACTAAATGGTGCTCAGCTTAGAGCAGATATATCCCAAGGCCTCCAATTGCTGGCACCTCTATGAGAGCTTCATCTCTATTATTGACACAGACATGGCCAATACAGGCGGCGAAGGTTGCTATTCACTGCCACAATCAACTCAAGACCCCATCACTGTCATAATGGTGGGCTCAGTGGGGAGGACGCCAATCCAGCCGGCTCTAGTGAATGCCACTTAATAAAGGCAATGATTTTATTCCTCCCCCGGCAGCAACATAAGTATCCACACTCCAGGCCGCGCTCGCCATCCATCATCCTTGAATGGCGATAAGTGACAACAATTTCCCCGCTATTCCCAGCCACGGAGCCGGAGCAAGGTAAAGGCACCAGCCGCGGATGATTATCTATAGCCAACGCACTTTAAAATCATCATACAATTAGACACATCCCTCGAGTCTCCTGGTGAACAGATGAATCGATGATGATGATGGGTGTGACGCGGAGGGAGAGAGAAAAGGGAGGGGAGGGGGGGTCGAGTTGGAAAGAGCGAGGCCGACTGATTATGTGTCAGAGTCAAATACGACAGAGTACGAGATGGAAGTTGCGTTGATTTCCCCGCTGGTCGGTTATTAAGACGAAACCCCCGAGGTGGGGAAACGCCGGGTTTTTCTTCTAGATCAGCTGACCGGTGTTTGGTTCAGTCAACTCAGTGTGTTTGTTCTGAGTTTGTGCGTGATGAATGAAAATAAAAAAAATAAAAAACAGGCAACAACTATTGACTACCTATAAGTCACCATGGCAACAGGCGACTAAAGTGCAGAGCCACCATTTTAATCCGGTGGAGCTGGAAATATCAATGTGTGACAAAGCAAACGTTGGAGTCCTACTCCATGTTTCATTGTGCTTTTAAATGTGTTTATCAGCTGTAGCTCCATGAGGACAAAGTGCTGGTGGCAACAAAAGATGATATCGAACAGATACGATATAAGTGCAGCGATTTTGGTTATAATTCTGGGTCTATTTTACCTTAAATACCACGGTGTTCAAAAACCTTTGCTGCAAGATGTTGCACTACCACCACCAGCGTATCAGACCATCCCAGAGCCGGTTCAGACCTCCATGGGGCCCTAGGCAAAATTCTGCTAAGGGGCCATCCTAACTGAACCCCAAAAACTTTCAACAGTCGCACCTGACACCCAGTGTTTCCACTCATCCCCCCTTTAAACATATTGCACTGTTGGTCTAACTAAGAATAAATTCAGAACAAATCAAACTAAATGTGTAAACAAACAATCATACAGTCTTACATGTTGGGCATGCATGTTAATGTTTGAAATAACTCACCATTAAATAAAACTAAAATATAGATAAGCAGGGTTTCCCCCAGTGTATTATAAGCCTGGCGGGCCGCCAGGCCTTACTTGCCCCCCCGCCAGGCTAAACATCGTTTATTAATTTTTTTTAATCAGTTTTTATACTCAATAAACACGTGATCAGGTGTCTTTTTCATCACCTGACAACGTTACAACTTCGTCGCACATAACGGGACACGTCACGGACATCATGCTCATCAGACAATAGACAGCATCAGACCGCTGCTTCACCAGCTGAGCGAGAGGAACGCACCGAGTCCACATTAACGTGAGCCGAGCAGCGGCTCCAGAGGCTCAGTCAGCTGCTGTGTTAGCTGTTAGCTGTTAGCTGTTAGCTGGTAGCTAGTATCTGGTAGCTGTTAGCTGTTAGCACGTCGTCCCCTGCAGCGTCAGAGCTCCAGACTCCTGTGAGCCGCGGGGCTTTCACCTGATGTGAAAATGATCCATTGTTTCATTTTTCAGTTTGTAAAGTTCGCGATCACACACGTTTGTTCTAGTAGATCCGTGAGTGTCACGTTTCCATGACGACTGACCGGAAAAAGAGCGTGGTACGTCATGTGCACGTGACTCCAGATGTGTAAAAAAAAACAAAAAAAACAACCCATGGATGATGGATCTATAAATCCATGGAAATAAGGCTAGACTTTAACAATGGAGACACCAGGCAGTTGTTTTTTAGTTTTTAATGCAAACAGTTGATGTTATTTATTTAAATATTTTTTTATAATTATAATTATTAGGCCTACTTTTTTTGTGGTTGATTGAACAGCATTTCAAGAGTGCCTTTCTGTAAGACTCTGCTATAGCTGGTGTTTAAATATGTTACATAAAGTCTTATAATAACAGATGTTTCTGATAATATTTTAAAATTTCTAGTCAACTTTTAACATTGATCTTAAGGCCTTATGGAATCACACCTGCTAAATGCTACTGCTCCATTAATGAATCTGTTCCCTACAGGGCCCTGCCATCGGTCAGGGTCAGGCCCCTGTCACAAAAAAACACGCTTGGGCACCGGTGGCCCGCCGATGGGCCGCCAGTGCCACCCTACCACCGGGCTTAACCAGTTTTCTGGGGGAAACCCTGGATAAGGCTACTATTAATTCAGCTCCATCAAATTGGCTGCACTTGACACTTTGACATACTTCAAATGTAGGTAATTATGTATATTATTATTTATTATATTATTATTTTTTTTAGCACCATTGTCACAATATTTCACAAGTTTTATTTAAGTCACTAAGATATCTGCATCTATATTTGCCTGTATCCAAGCAACCAAATTCAATCTTCAGTCAATATTTATCCATTACTTTCCATTTTGTATAAGTGCAGTTGTAACTACACTACAACAAAAATTATAGAAGCCAGCAATACGCACAGAGAGACTGGGGTTCACCCATGGGCCCATCGCTCTGTTGATGCAGGTCAAACACGGACTATTCCCTCCCTCCCACTCTCCCACCCGGAGAGGAGAGTTACCTGACTGCTGTTCCTGCAGGTCATTGTCTTTAAAAATAAGCGGAGTTATTCCCCGAGGGATAACTCCGCTTCATCGTGGCGTGCTAAATGCTGTCTGAATCCGGTAGGCCAACACGTGCCTGACGGACGGTCACGTCGTCAGGTTTTTGTTTAGTTTTTTTCACGGGGCCTCTATTATTTTTGCGGGGCCCTACGCAACTTGCATAGTGTGCGTATTGGGTGAACCGGTACTGGACCATCCCCACCCCATCCTCCCATGTTCTCAATAAGCAAGGTAGCCTGGTGAAAGAGACCAATCAACACACAGGAAGTACAGCTGAAGCTCCATGTACACAAGAGAGCATAAGAAAATAAAACAAATCAAAAAAAAAAAAAAAAGAAAGCCACAATCGACTACTATGCTAATGCTAATGTTAGCAATATTTGCCCTTGCGATTCATAATAACGCCAACAACAAGTTAGCTACCTTTTTTGATTGCAACATTATTGCGTACCGACAAAAGGGGTAGGCTACGTGGTGTTAAACTTATACAATCTATTTCTTTATTATACAATAACATGGGGGTTTATTCTTTATGGCCTTTTTTGACTTTTTTTTTTTTTTTTTTGGCTTTTCCACTTGCACTCGAGCGTGACGTCCGACATGAGAATCAAACCCGCTAATTTGAAAAACACACCAGCAACAGCGACCACGGCTCTGTAGCCTACTGAGACATTTGTTATTCTTTTACACAAGTTAAATGTCTGCTGTGTGGAAAACAACACTGTGGTCCATAATGGAGGTGCAGACGAGTGAGTTTGAGATACTATGAAGAACTCAGCTGTGATGGACCTAAACCGAGTCGAGTCGAGCCGAGTAGAGCTGTGTAGTGGAAAAGGGTGCAAAGTAACTGGTAGACTATTATTGTGCGTCCGCCCCAATACTGAAGCAGTGGCGGAAATAATTTAGTCGTGGCGGGCCGCCTTGAAAAAAATGCATGTAGCGGAAACCCTGTACTGTACAGTACCTACTGAAAACAGACGTGTAACATTATGTTGCCTTCAAGTTACTAACAATAGTGAGAAAAAGAAAAGCCTATTATGAGTCCAGCTGAACCTTAGGTCTCCATGTCAATAAAGCCAGACCAGTAGGCTACTGACTCTGGGTTGGACTGAGACTTCTGCATGTGTTTTCAGTTCAGCACACTGGGCGCCCGTAAATGTATTGCTATCTTTAACACCCTTAAACCAACTGAAATACTGTGACATTGATTTCAGGCCAGATTTCTTGCTAGTCAACCCCTTTTCTGTTGCCTCAAGATAGCGATGCACCTCACCACATTTAATTTGGAGACCAACGCACCCCTTCGGCATTTGCTGTTTAAGAAACATGGGTGCCTGGCTGGAAAATGACATCTGTCTGAACCTAGCAAAGACACCTAGTGCTGGGCGCCAAAAGGGCTGGTTCATTTTCTCCCTTTGGATAAATAAAAGCTGACATTTTGCGAGTGCACTTGTTAATGTTTATTGTGCTTATTATAAATGAGCGTTTTCATATGAGGGAGAAGAACTGCTGTTTAAATTAAATTGTCTGTGACCTAATTGTTTGCACAACTATAACCAGCCCTGCTGATATTCCAGCTGCTGCTGCACCAACATGTATCAGCTGCCTGTTAATTCTACCATTGACAGCATATGTTCCTTCTCTCTGTTTCTGCTTTTAAAAAGGAGGATGAGAGGAGCTTGTGTAATTACAGAAGCTCAATACAACCCGACTCCACCTGCTGATTCTGTATTCAGCTCTCCGACGGTATATTCGGCCTCTCTCTTCCATGTTGCACCCAGCTGAGCCTGGTTGCGCCTGTGGTCATTAAAAGGAAAATAAGAAAAAAGCTCATCATCATTTGTCTTTGAGTCTTGCCATTTTGCTCGTATTTGGAAGATTTATCCCTGTATGTTATGCCGACATACATGCAAGCTTAACCAATCCCTGCCCTTCCCTTGAGATTCCCACAATAAGCTATACAAAGTTTACATTTTTGAAAAAGACAGCGCTGATATCAGACTGGTGTTCTGTCTTGGAGATTTGTGGAGGTATCCCATCAGAAGCAGAAAAAGGTGAATTAGTGCATCACAATCATTTTTCCATGGCTTGGAAAAGCTGCGCTGAGGAGATCTGCCTTATCCCAGAAGCGTGGGAACATGGAGAGAAAAAAATCAAGGGGGGAAACTGCTCCTTTTGTTGTACGGGGAGAAAGCGAACATAAATGAGATATACGGTAAAGCGCCTCCGATGTGAAGGCGAAAGAGTCATCTCGTCTCACAGGCAACTTCTCCCTCGCAATGATGGATGGATGGAAACATTTGGAGTGCTCCGCCGGAAGATGCGGAGAGATGAGAAGACGAGCGGGGCCCTAATTAAGATACAAGCAAGCAGCTTGATAAACCAGTGTCATGATATCTGCTGCATTGGAAGAGTACGTTTCAGCCCATTTCTCCTCCTTGTTCCACTAATTAACAAGCGAGATCAAGACCGCATGAAATTACAGCTAACAAAAACTAGTGTCTCATCAAAGGGATTATGACAGTTTCTGGACAGTCTGAGCAACGGCATAGGCGCTACATCAAATAATAATAATTACATCTGTCAGGGAGACTATATACATTGTAGCGGGCGACTGATGAAAAGAAAACAACTTAACAGCGGAAACAGAACTCGAGCATGAAATCCGTGACCCGTCGGCTGGCGGTGCTCTCGACGGTGGAACGGCAACACGTCCGTAAACACAACGCTGAGGTGTGCACGAGGATCCCATACAACGTGAAGCATCAGTTACAGTACGTACAGACGGCTGAAGATGTACTGGAAATATTTTCTGGTTGTCAAATGAAGACTCGCACACATCATGTTCTCTTCCTCTTCCTTGTGTTTTTTTTTTTTTTTTTTTGGGGGGGGGGGGGGGGGGGGGGGATGCCTGCGAGGCTCTGAGCGGTGTTGGAAGGAAAAATGACAAGGACTGGAAGGTGACGGAGAGAACAAGGGAGAAGGGGGTGTGGAATTTCACAGATAGCTTCACAAACAGAAGCCTTTAATTAGTAAATGCGCTTTATTAGGTAGTAAACAATAAGTAAACAAAATTAAGCGCTTAATATCACACAACCCTATAATTATGCAGCGGAAAATTTATCATCCATTTCCACTGGATTTATCCAGTAATTGTACCGTTGTGAGCAGGATGTGAAGGAACGTCCATTTGAAGACAAGTCAACTGGGTTCAACTCAACTCCTTGTCAGTGGTTTGCGCACATTTTTAATGAAGTCTGTAACACGGTATAGCTCATATTCTCCTAGTTAGGGCCTGATGACTGCGGCACTGTCACTTTGAGAAAATTCAACTAATTCACCTGCTTCCTGTGGTGTCGGTGTGAAAACTGACCACACGGTCCGAGTCACTGCTCGTCTATCCACTCCGGTATCTGATGAATGTGTAATCTTTTGGGAAAATTAAAATGACGGGTAATGATAGATCATGACAGAGCTTATTCATCATAATGATGGACAACAAGAGAATCTACAGTAATGCCGTGTTTTTCAACCTTGGGGTCGGGACCCCACGTGGGGTCACCTGGAATTCAAATGGGGTCGCCTGAATGTCTCGTAATTGATAAAAAAAAGAAAGAAATACTGATAAAAATATTCTTTTAACTAATTATTATTCTTTTTAAGATTATGATTAAAAAGACCACACACAATCTTAAAGCAGAAGTAAGCGATCCGGTCGTTTTGGCTAACTTCCTGTCAGCCGATGGAGTTAGCAGTCCCCACCCTCGTCCCTACGTCACCACATGCACGCGCATCCCTTGGCTGCACACACAGAGGACTGCCCCTTTATGCCGTTCTCTCTCCTCATTGGATAAAGGTTGTAGGATACAAGGAAAGTTTTCTCCTCGGCTTACAGCAGAGCAGAGTGACTGACAGACCCGTGTTTCGGACCAAACACTCTATAGAAGTGATTGTTGTTGGAAGATATAACTATTTTAGACTTATATTAACACAAACATTCTGCTTACTTCTGCTTTAAACAACACTTTCTTAAATATAAATTGAGTTCAAATAAAATGCAGCATATAAAAATATCTGAGCTGAAGCACGACTGTCGGCCGCGATCACGACTGCATGTGATCGGGGGGTCACCAGAAATTTGTGATGTGAAAATGTGGTCACGAGCCAAAAAAGGTTGGGAACCACTGCTCTAATGTAACATCTGGCTGAATATAATACAGACTTTGATATTGTGAAGGAAAAAAAAGGATTGGATATTGTTATTTAAAATGAACTTCTTTCATGATAAACTTTTAAGGCAGATGGAATTTCAGCCCTGTGTCACTGTTAATCGACTCAACTCCACAGTGCACTTGAGAAAAAATTACATTTCATAATGTAGCCTTTCTTCATCTACACACAGTAGGCAGCAGACAGGCTTACTGATCAATCCGCAGGATGGGAAGCTGCAGTAAGTCCTCCAGCCTTTGGTCGTTGAACTCCGGGCGTGTTTCCTGTAGCTTCTTAAAGCGTCTGAAGGCCTTGTTTTTCTTCAGCTGGATCTAAGAACATAACACAAGACATTGTGACATTATTCTTAGGCACATTAAACAAGACACAGCTTTGGGCTTTTGCAAGGCAACGTTTTGTGAGACGTAACAAGTCTTCCTGCAGTGTTGAGCACTTGGGGAGTTATGTTGTAAGAAGAAATCTCTCATTAGCACATACTAAATTAAGTCAGACTGGTTTCTACAGCGGGACAAGGAGCCAAAGAATAACTCAAGAATGTTTCAAGAAAGACAAGGTGAAGCTGTGGGAACGGCCCTCAGTCCTCTGAACATCACTAAGTCTGTGGGAAGATCTTAAACCTGCTAGTCTGCACACGAGACAACCGAAAAATATGTCAGAAACTCAATCTCAGAAGATCAGTGGAAATTCCTAAATTAAGGACAGAAAACCATTTACAGTCTGTGATATCTGCCAAACACATATATAAGGAACTCCTGTAAGACTTAGTAATTTTAGCTTTTTATTCTATTAATTCATGAGACAAAAAACCAGTGCATTAATTTTTGAAGCAAGGTTCACCTTTAACTCTTTCGCGACCACACTAATTCCTCAGCACATCCGCTCAGGACCACATGTTTTTGGCTATTTGTTTACCTTTTATCTCACGTCGAACCGAACTCTGTACATCACCTAGAAACAAACGGTTTTCACGTGGTTGAAGAGTGACTTTACAACGTGCTCCTCGAAAAAACGGCGAGTTTTTCCGCCGTTTCGTTCGTGAGTACGAAGTAGAAGAAGAGAGCTGGGTTTCTCCAAAAACGGAGCTCCCGCTATAGTTTCAGAGAAAAACGCACTTTTGTGTCAAGTGGCAATCTGCTCATTTTACCGGTACTCTGCAGTGTGGCATGTCTCCCAAATCATTTCTACGGCTAAATAAATATATTTGTAGGCAAATCTGGGGGGTGTGGCAGCGTGGAGAGCAGCGGTGCAGCGGTGCGGGTCTCTGGCTGCAGTGCAGCAGCTCCGTGACACTCCTGTGTGACTGGCCGCTGGTGGGTGCTCTGGGGCGGGGGCGGCTGGTCACAGCCCCCGCTGCAGAGCGCCCGCTCTGCTGCACCGTGAAAACAGCAGAGATAACCGGCTTTCAGATCCGAGTCTCCAAACCAGAAACGTTTGTAACAGCACCGGAAAAACTCGCCAGATTTGTCGTCAGTCGCTTTTGTCAAAAGTCACCAAGAGGGTTTGGAAAGTCGCCAGATTCAGCGAGAAAGTGGCAACACTGTAGCCGACAGCCGCACAGCGCTGCACGCTGTCCACAGAGCAGCATTCAAGGAGAACGATTACTCAAACAAAACCTAGATCACACAGTTTATAAAAAACATTATGTTTTGATTTTAGTTTAAAACAGTTTTACATATCAGAGGACTACCATATTCACACACAGGGTACCTGAGAGTGTCTATTATCGTAATCTGTAAAAAAAAAAAACGGTTTTGACGAGTTAACTCGTCAATGGTCGTGAACGTTCGGCAGGCTGTGACGAGTTTACTCGTCAATGGTCGCGAAAGAGTTAATGTCCATTTACTTTTTAAAAAATATCTTAAAAGACAATGCCTCGACAGGCAGACGGTATAGATTATTTTAAGTCTGCTTTGTTTTCCGGTCTGTCCAGGGTTACTTTAAAGGGATAGTTCACCCAAAATTGAAATTGAATTGGTTCGTCCAAATTTTCATTTCGGGGCTTCAATACAAGACGGACATTACATACGAGCAGCATGGAGGTATTTGGATGTTTTTTGGTGTGTCTTTTTGTTACGAAGACAGTTGGTATCCATTTGCAACCGTTATATGGACATGCACTGCTACGCCGAGACCCCCTGTAACTCAGAGAAGCCACGGAGGACTCTGAAACTTCTCCCAGCCCTTAGTCGACATGAGAGTGAGTAGATAATGAGTGAAATTTCAATTTTGGGTGAACTATCCCTTTAAAGTTTATGTCTTGTTATAACTGATTTTGTCATTGTTGACATTGTTATTGGTATGTTATTGTTGTATTTATTTGATATTGTTTTGTTGTTTGATTTTTTTTTAATTATTATTATTATAATTATTGTTGTTATGGGTACCATGCAGCTTTTCATATTATTTGGAAGTTTAGTTTAGTTTCATGTGTGTTTGATTACTTTATGTGGCTTTTTAATGGACCCCGGGAAGAGTAGCGGCTAGCAGGTGTAGCAGCTAATGGGGATCTTAATAAAATCAAATTTTCAAGTGCATAGTGTGTCTATATTTCATAGATATCTTCTCACACATGCACATACATATACATCTCATGTCACTTCTAGCTGCAGACTCCACCTGACAATCCCAGAAACCCTGTAGTTGTCACTCCGCTGCATTGCCAGCTGAGGCGCGGGGAGGAGGAGGCAGGGCTGGCAGCCTGTGGATGTCATTAAACGTGAATTTCCACATCGTGTCGGCTCGAGTGTGTGTCAACATTTGGATGACAAAACGCCTCGTCTTGTCATTCACGTCAATCATCAAAATAAACATCGCTGCTGTATTTAAATAGACCTGAGGAGAGCTCTGCGCTATTTCACAGCTTTGAAAAACATCAGTGTATGCCACTTGACTTTAGATGCCAGCTGTGGTGTGTGTGTGTATGTGTCCACTGTATGTGTGTGTGCTGCTCACATACAGCTGTTTAGCTGGTCATTATGCCTGTGGCAGGTAGAGTTTGGACATAGTAAACAGACAGGTGGTGAGTCAGTTGATGATGGGCACAATGTGAGAGGAATCAGTGATTAGGTGGAGGCAGAGTGTGGACAGAGTGAGGGTGTAAACTGGAGGCCGTAGAGACCGGACCGTGTGGATTTAGTGTTGTAGAACTTCACATTTTACAGCTCTGCATGTTGATTTGCCTTCGCAGCCTCAAATATCAGCAAGAGGTACAATAACCATGATAACTGGACAGGAACACGCAGCTCGCGGCTCTGCTCCGCCGTTCAAAAAATAGCTTGCACTAACAATTACTGTAAAGGTAATGAACCTACTCCTAAAACCATAGGGATTATGACAATGGGCCAATTTGCCAAAATATTGGACTATCCATTTAATGAAAACACAAAATTCTATATCTAAAAAAAAAAAAAAAACACCTGCAAAGGTTACCTGAGACTTTACGCTGTAGCCTGAAGCGCACCTCCAAAAAACTGTAACTACGCATTGAGGCGACACAGACCACGAGAGCAGTGATTGGTCCGCTACCCTCTACCGTTGTGGCGGTGAATTACATAGCAACCTGCTCCCTCGACGCAGAACTTCGAAAGATGCAACGGCGGCATGTTGCGGCGTGGAGCTGACGCAGAAGCATAAACTAGGCTTTAGTCTGGTCCAGTAGGCTCCACTGTCATAGGGAAGACTGCTGACCTCTGTGATATTCTCACTTATTGAGATGCACCTGTTTATATAAAGATTCACTCTCCTTCTTTTCTATAATAATAAGCAATAAGCATTAAATTAATCCGGTAATATTCTATATTTCTTATTGTCCACAGACCCCGTGTGCAGACCAAAAACAACAGTGACTGTGTCTTTCTAACAGGAGCTGTGTGTCCAAAGCCTGTTCCATCTCATTTCTCTGGACCGCGGGGCTCCCCTGATGTCCAAAAACTATTAAAAAACACATCAATGAGCCACATTGTTGCACTGGGCGACATGTTCCTTCATTACCACACACTGTAGTTCACTTTGACTTAATCCCTCATGTCGCACCGTCCTGCTGCTCCAAATGATTCACTGCAGCGCCAAATTCTGAATAACATTCGCTATAAACTACAGTGACCTGCTGTTTCAGGAAATTACTCTGATTAAAAAAGATTATTATTTTTTTTTACATACATACAATATACAAACTAATGGGCTTTGGGGCTGAGACCTACAGACAGGACGTGTCCAGACATGGATCATCACATTGTTGGTCCTGGATCTTTTGCAGTTGGTGATTAGTTATCATCATGATACTGTTTTCCAAAGTATATCATAAATGTAAACATATGTATGAAAAAATCATATATAAAACCAATAAACTGATGTACATCATATGAAACAAAGTCATAGATGTCTCACAGAAGCTTTTGTCTGTAATAAAAACACATTATCTCAATATGATTGCGCTGAAAGTTGATTAAAAATACTGAATTATTAGTCCTCGCTACATTTTGCTGACTCATGTTTAAGATTTCATTTGATTTGTGAACTGAGAGCAGAGACACACAGGTTTCCATCGTTTGGATGAAGTAAACATGTTTCTCTCTTGTCACTCCGAAAGTAGATCAGTGCAATTATACAAAACTTTAGTCCACCACTAATGTAATTAGTGGTCCTTATTCTTAATTAAGGCTACATTTACAACATTGTCTTTGCAACTCTGATTTTAAGTCAACAAGAGGACATCTCTGCTGCTCCCAGCATGTCAGTCCACAAACCAAGGACGTGACATTTTAAGAAATCAAACTCATTAACTGGGAAATATGGTCATTTTTCCATCTGACCATAAAGACTGGAAGCGAGGGGGAACAGAGCTCTACAACTGCTGTGTGAAGCTCGTAAAGACTTACTCAAGAAGAAGTGAAGCTGTACAGTAATTGTTGCCAAAGGCGCTTCCACAAAGTATTCAATTAAGAGTCTGAATACTTTTGTGAATGAGAGATTTCAGTTTTGAGTTTTAATAAATCTGCAAAACATCCAAAACGTAGGTTCCCTTTGTGATTATATATCATTAAGTGTAGAAGATTTGGCAACAATTGAATTTTACCAATTTACAGTGCAATTACTTGTGCAAAAAAAGTGAATGGGATTGAATACTTCCTGAAGCCACTCTATATGAATGCGTTGCCATGGCATTAGCAGCATCACTGACAGCGAGGGAATTGATTGTGTCTGCAAAGAATCCAATAACCACATATACATTTGCATGTGTATTAACTCCAGTACCTGAGGAATACATGGGCCAATTTCCCCACAGGGGCGGCGGGGGGAGGGAGGGGTTATTAAAATCTACTCAAATTTAATGTTACACACGTCTTTTGAAATGCTCATGAGTGCAGCGGGAACGTGCGACGTGGACGAGCGGCGGGCGGCGTGTTCTTACCCGCAGCACTTTGGTGGAATTGTAGATGTTGTCGGCGTACGTGTTGTAGAGATGCAGGTGCGGGCAGAACTGGTCGAACCCTCGGCCGAAGTAGCCATTCTCCAAATGGACCAGCAGAGATCTGACAGAAGAAATAACATTCATTAAAAAAAAAAAAAAGATATAATAAAACATTAAAAATGGCACACATTTTAAATCCACAATCATGATTTGACATTCTGCAGTTTCAAACCTAAAGAGCTGAGATTTTAATTATAAATTTCCATAATAAGCTGCGTCTCAACAAGTCGCAGGAGATGAAACATTCAGGCCGACTGTAATGGCAGCTGGCAACTCAGCTGTAGTTAATTAACATTAATTCTGCGAGTTGGCCAAACAACAAAAAATAAACTCTTGGCTGTTTGGTTAATATTCTTTTTGCATGCCTCTATTTTGCCTCGGTCAAAGACAGTTTCCATCAAAGGAACGCATCACTCTGAAGCGGTCGTGTCTGAAAATAGCGTCAATGTGCTTTGAATTTTTTCGCTGCTCAAAAAGAACAAAAAAAAAAAAAAACACCTCCAGTCTTGGAGCTCGGTAAATGACAGATGTGATTGCCTCGTGTCAATTTTAGATAGGTCAGAGAGAGGTGCAGAACGACGCGCGCCGATCACAAGAGGCTGTTGGTTGGATATTAAAGTGCTGTGACTTTAGTTTAATTCTTTTTTTTTTTAGTTTAATTCTAAAAAGAAAATGGTGCCGAGGCCAGGGCCGCACACCGGACGAGCGCCGCCAGAAGCTGCTGCTGCTCTGCATCAAGCGAAGAGGAAAGGGGAAGGAGTCGGATCACATCTTTAGAAAAAAGAAGAAAAAACATCACTTTCGGCAAAGGCACACATGTTTAGAGAAAGTGTGAGGGGGTTGAGCAAAGTTCAGAGGATTGCTTCCCTGTTAATGGGAGGTTTAGCGAGCGGGGCTCTGTAGTGTCATTTGAAGGGGCCTCTCTCCCCCGTGGGTGACGTATTTACCGGGGACCCAGATGGTGGGGTCTGTCTTCGGGGCACCCAGGGCCACTTTGTAGTGAGAGCACTGCCTGCTGAACTCAGGAACAAAACAACTAGATCAAGGCGAGAGGCAAAGCAATCGTTCAGCCTGTCAGGCACATTACAGTAACACGGACGCAATTGGTTGGGGGTGTTGACACTTGTGAAGGAGCTTGTTATCCAAACTTAGAGGAAGTACCACACATATACACACATGCGCGCGCACACACACACACACACAGTCCTACTCTCTAATGATGCTCCCAGAGACTTCTGTTCGTACATGCTGTAAAAAAGGAGTACTTTGCCGCTGAAGTTGATTTAAATAGATTTTAATGAAGTTGCGTGCCAAGGTAGCCTCTGTTCATAATCAGGAGATGCAGGAGCAGCCGGGAGAGTTCTAACGAGGGCAAAGGGCGGGAAAAACTGTGTTTCCGTTTTTTTTTTTTTTCCTCCCCTCACACTGCCAGAGGCTATTATGATAAATATGAAATTATGGATTACATTTTTATACTTCGTTTTTTTTTTTTCCACAGCAATTAAATTGTCTGGCCATCAGCGGGGCAGGATGGAGATAACATTAGCATTCCGCGCGTGTCGCGTTAATCCACATTAATTCCGAGCAGTTGCGACATCTGGGGTGGATGCAACCTTGACCGAACAATTCAGGGCGAGACGCCTTCATTTGGGGAAGGCTCGAACAGAGGAATACTAATTGTTATGACACAGCGTGAGCATCCGCTAAACATAAATTACTAATTAATGAAAAATAAACAACGAGCACAAATCGCTGATAGGGAGGCAAAGTAATAAAGCGGCGTTTTGTCGCCTCTCGGTGAACTGTGTGATGTGCTCCGTGCTGCGTCGACACACTGATTCCCGTCTGATCTACCTATCAGGATCAGACCACACCTACACTTATCGTGACCTCCTCGAATCCGTGGCTTGTTATTTTTTTTTATTTTTTATTTTATGCTCCGTACCGGATTCACTGACAGCTCTTTCAAGTAGCTGATTCCTGTCTGTCATGTTAGCAGCAGGCAATAATTGGGCTGCTCCTTCTGCTGCCTGTGCTGTGTGTATGTGCTCCACACACACAGTCAGGAGTAGAATAAATATGCGTATGTGTAGATTATGCACAGACACACACACACACACACAGTCAAAAGGTCTGTTACACCTATAGGATTTTCTTTATTCTGATCCTATAGAACAACACTGAAGGCATCAAACTATTACATATGGAACACACAGAATTATGTAGTAAAAGAGAAAAAGAGTGTTAAAAAAACAAATGCTATTATTTCTTACATTCTTCAAAGAAGCCACATTTACCTTACTGACAGCTTTACACAATATTGGTTTCACCTTAACCTGCTTCACAAAGTTGTCAGTCACCTGGAATGCTTTTCAATTACCAGCTGTGCACTGGCATAAGATAATTAGTGGAATTTCTTGTGTTTAAGACATAGACTGTGTATAAAGAGGCACGTAGTCTCCATGCAAAGCTGTAACTATCAGGCTAATCCAAGCATGAGCAGAGATGTGGACGCCTTAAAGGGATAGTTCAACATTTTGGCAAATTGACCAATTGCCATAATCCCTATAGTTTTAGCAGTAGGTTTTTTACCTTTAATTGTCGGTGCAAGCTATTTTTAGAACGGCGGAGCAGAGCCGTGAACTGCTCAGAGCTATGCTACGGAGGCTAATGGGATTTCTTGGTTTCCTTCAGCAAACTCATCAAATACACAATCCAAAAACTCCAAAACGCTCTAGTGGACAAGTTGTGACCTGCACATTCACCACGCTATGAGATAATAACAGAACGTTACGAGACAGAGTTGTTTTCGAGGTGAATTCATGCAAAATGCTGATGCGCATTCCCGTCGGGGGCAGTTTTTCAGCAAGCAGTCTCTGCATTTGCCTCGAAAACAACTCTGTCTCATAATGTTCCGTTATTATCTCATAGCGTGGTGAATGGAGAAGAAATCCCATTAGCCTCCATAGTGTAGCTCTGAGCAGCTTGCGGCTCTGCTCCGCTGTTCTAAAAACAGCTTGCACTGACAATTAAAAGTAACGAACCTACTCCTAAAACTATTGGGATTATGGCAAAGGGCCAATTTGCCAAAATGTTGAACTATCCTTTTTTTTTTTTTTTAAGTATATTTTTTGGCTTTTCCGCCTTTTATTTGATAGCACATAGTGAGATAGACAGGAAAGGGGGAGGCAGAGAGAGGGGTAATGACATGCAGGAAAGGTCCGCCCGGCGCGGGATTCGAACCGGGGACGCCTGTTAATATAACACAAAATTGCACTGATCCACATTATGTTAAGAGATTCAGCTAAGTGAAGAAATGCAAAAGTCCGTCATCAGAGGATACATTGATTAGAAAAGCCAGCCTCAGACATTGCTAATTAACAGCACCTCAGATTAGAGCCGACATAACAGAAATCTCAACATCAACTGTCTGGAGGTGACTGTGTCAGTCTGTGCTTCACGGCTGAAATTGCTGCACCCAAAACTAAGAAAAGCCATTAAGATGAGAGTCGCTTAGGGCAGGAAACACAACAAATGGAAATAAATACTTTTAATCTGTGGGATGCAGAAAAGGGCACCTGAGGGTGATCTGTGTATGTATGGTTCCCACTGTGAAGCATGGAGAAGCATGGTGATGGTATCGGGGTGCTTTATTCAACATTAACCACAGCATTACTACCACAACATCCTGCAGCATCATGTTATCCCATCTGATTTTCACTTAGTGGGATCATCAACAGGACAAATGCCCAAAACAAACCTCCAGACAAACCAAAGGCTGTATAACCAAGAAGGAATGTGTTGGATTGCAGCATCAGATGATCCGACCTCCACAATGACCTGACCTCAACCTAACTGATGTGGTTTGGGAAGTGTTGGACTACACTGTTAGAAAAACATTCCAACTGAAGCTGATGAATGCATGGAGCTGGTTGTTAGTGTGCAAATCTGTTAAATAACAGCTACCTTGATGAATATAAAAATCGAAGACATTTTGCTTTGCTTACACTTTTTTGTTTGCTCCACAATTCCTATGAGTGATTTCATATCCGCACTCACAACAGCCACAACACTGAAACCACCTGTCTAATATTGTGTAGGTCCAACTCATGCTGTCTATAGCAACTAGGGATGCACATGATTAACCATTTAACCGGTAACAAGAACTTTGACCGATTAATACTATCGGTTATTTTTTTGAATTAGCTATGTCATTGACTCAAGGGGGCGTGTCTACACGTGCAGACTTCCACTCGTACACATCTGCACCTATAAGGACTGCGTTGCTAAGAAAAAGCAAAAAGATGATTATTAATCGGTAAACAAGCATCAGTTATCGCTCTGAAAGAAAAAAATTAAATGTGCATCCCTTCAAGCAACACATGAACTTGACAGGACCTCTGAGGTGTCCTGTGTGGTAGCATCAGATCCTCAGGGCCTCAGGGCTCAGACCTTATCAGCAGCTCATCCTACAGATGCTCAATCGTATTAAGATCCTGGGCCCAGTTGTTCAAAGGTAATCCGATCGGATTTTGGATAATGGATTGGATCAAATCTTGAAAATGGGTTGTTCAAAACCCAAAACGGATTCTGAGATCGGATTAGATCACGTAATCCAATCTTGGTTTTGATCTGGATAAAACCCTCAGTTTGTGTTGTTCAAAACTTTTCAGTAGGATCGGGATAACTTTGATCCAAAAAATCAGGATTATTCTGATCCCAGCAGTTGGGTGGATTCAGGGAGGATTTCAAGAACAAAATGTGATTTAAATTAAATTCAAACTGGTCAAATAAACAATATTCATAATATAGTATATATACATTTATTGATTTACATTTTGCACCTAATTTTAAACCACAACAGTGATTAGTAAATAATGTTAACTTTTGAATATTCTACAACTGAAAAACTTTTCCCCAACTACTTTTCCCCAAACTGAATTTAATGAAATTTGAAGTTTGAATTTTAAAATTTGAAGTTTGAATTTTGAAATTTGAAGTTTGAATGTTGAAACACATGGGGAAATATATGTATATTTGTATATATTTGTGTATATTTGCTTTTTTCAATTTATTTTAACAGCCCAACCAGATGGAGTCTGGCTGTTTAAAAGACATTGAAGAAACAACAAAGAGCACAGAAAACACATACACTCCGTTTTCAAATAAACACACTTGAGTGACCCATGCTGCTGTTCTTCCTGTTATTTACAGACCAATCAGCCTTCAGTCTGATACACAGTCCCATCTAGAGCACTCATTATCCGGATTTGGTAATCTTGAAAATTTGGATTTGGATCAGACTGATCCAATCCAACTTTGCTTTGAACAACTGGGATAAAAGTAAAACAGATTACGTGATCCTGGATAGCAAAAAAGGGGATTTCAAAATCCGGATCATTTATATCCAGATTACACCTTTTGAACAACTGGGCCCTGGGAATTCAGAAGCCCGGTCAACATCTTCAGCACTTCATGTAATATTCCTCCTGAACATTTTATGCAGTACACTGAACCACACACTTGAACATTTTTTCCTGTTTCCAACTTCTCAACTTCGAGAACCGACTGTGCACTTCCTGTTGAATGCCTCCACGCCTTGACTGGTGCTGTTGGAATGAGATGATCGATATCATTCACTTCACCTGTGAGTGGTTTTAACATTGTGACTTCTGTCTATATCAGTTATCCTTTTCTTATGTAACTACCAAAAGCCTAATGAAAGCAGAATTCATCGCCACTTTCCACACTGCACTCTGAAGTTGTACGCTTGTATTATGATCAGAGAACCGTTCGGCCGGGTGGAGCTGACACGCACAGTTCTCGCAGAATGTTTCTGACATTGTAAAGTGGTTTCTTGCTGCTTGGTGAAGATCAACAACTCATCCTAAGTATCGGTGCCCTGCTGTGAAAAATGTCACTCAGTTGTTCTGCGATAATCCTGGGCAGATTCCTTATCAGGTGTGGAACTCTTCACAGCCACACAGGATTCAACACCGAGGTGGAGTTTAACTGAGCTCCGTCAAATCATAACCTCCTTGTACAGCTTCTCGTAAGTGTGATACATAGTGCCGCTTGCTTGATATTCCTTACTGTTTGGGTTTTTTTCATTAATCAGTTTAATTCTTAAAGCAGAAGTAAGCGATCCTGTCAGCTGATGGAGTTAGCAGTCCCCGCCCTCGTCCCTACGTCACCACATTCACGCGCATCCCTTGGCTGCACACACAGAGAGGACTGCCCCTTTATGCCGTTCTCTCTCCTCATTGGATAAAGGTTGTAGGATACAAGGAAAGTTTTCTCCTCGGCTCAGAGCAGAGTGACTGACAGACCCGTGTTTCAGACCAAACACTCTATAGAAGTGATTGCTGTCGGAAGATAGAACTATTTAAGACTTATATAACACAAACATTCCGCTTACTTCTGCTTTAACAGTTTTAAGAGTTGGAACACTAACAGAACTAGTTATTCCACCATTTTCAACACGTCATACACGTTAGAGAAGTTCCAATACCATTTTTTCCCTCCTGACACCGATTCTGATCTTTGTGCTGTGGGTATCAGCCGATATCGAGTACAGTATCAGTCTTTATTTCTCCATAACAACAGACTAACTCTACATTATCCCACTTATTACACGGCTTATGAGTGAAATAATTAATTTCAGATGTAATCTTGATCAAAATACGACTTTTATCGATTTATAAATTGCATCATTTAGCCAATCTGCAAGTCCTGTAACTTCTCCGCTGTTTTGCTAACCCTCCTCCTGGTCGTGTGCATTTGTTTTCAGTGAAGCCTTTGATAATTACGGAAGCCGAGAACGGCCAGGTCCGTATACATTTTTTTTTATTACCGTTTTCTCGTGATAACGACTTATTATTTCGTTATCTCGAGATAACAAAGTCCGTTTTCTCGTGATAACGAATTAATTTATTTCGTTATCTCGAGATAACAAAGACCGTTTTCTCGTGATAACGAAATAATCATAGAATGTGTCGTTGACATGGTTGCCTAGCAACAGGAGGCTACTGTTCAGCTCGGGGCAGTTAACTTCAGTCCAGAGCGATAGATATTCATCTATCTATCGCTCTGCTTCAGTCTACTCTACTCACTGGTGTGGTTATTGTCCACACCAGCTGTCAACAACAACTTACCAGTAAGTTACACTTAACGTTAGTTTGTATAACGTCACTGTGCTGGGTTTATTTAAGGGGCTACCGGCCGGTGGTCCCATCTATCCTGTTTCAGCTAAGCTAACGTTAGCTACTGTCTGCTGCTGTCAGAAATCACAACCTTATCTCGAACCATCAGACACCTGTTGCCTGCGACCACCGACATGTAGGCTAATGTTAATTTGGCAAGACAGCAGTGTTCATGAGCTTTATCTGAGCAGCAACTAGCTAACATTACCTTAGCTGAAGCTGCCATAACGTAAGTTAGTCAACTCTCATGTGTTTATGCTAAACTGTAGCCCCTTAAATAAACCCAGCTCAGTAAACAAACTAACGTTAAAGTGTAACTTACCGGTACTTCATTGTTGACAGCTCCTCAGAGCAGACTAACGTTAGTGGCAGCTCTTGAAGGCTGAAATCAGGATGATGTGATCACATTAATCAGCTCACTGATTTGAGTTCTACACATGGTTCTGAGCAATTATCCCACGAAAACATCTCTTCTGTTACGTTAGATCTGTAGATGTGTAGTGTTTCCAACAGACTCGCTTTAGTAGCCTCCTGCTACGAACATACAGCGGCTAACCAGCTGCTACTTCCCCGTAAGCAGAAGCGATTGCACCGGGGAAACATGTTGCTAGGCAACCATGTCAACGACACATTCTATGATTATTTCGTTATCACGAGAAAACGGTCTTTGTTATCTCGAGATAACGAAATAAATTAATTCGTTATCACGAGAAAACGGACTTTGTTATCTCGAGATAACGAAATAATAAGTCGTTATCACGAGAAAACGGACTTTGTTATCTCGAGAAAACGAAATAATAAGTCGTTATCACGAGAAAACGATAATAAAAAAAATATTATGGACGTGGCCGTTCTCGGCTTCCGTAGATAATCAATCAGTGGATCTTTGGATTATCATTTACATGTTACTTTGTGTATTTGAGTAGTCATGTCATAAACAAGACATTACAGTTTACTATGGAAGAATGATCCTATCTTTAATCGAGTGCATAGATTTTCAGTTTGAGGGCATGATTTCATTCCTTTTCAGTGACACAGCTCCTTCGCGTGCTCAGATTTTTTCTCCTCATGCTCACATTTTGTGCTCGCACTTAAACGTCTGCTGCTTTCTTTCAAAATGTGTGCTCGAACTCAAAAATCACATGCCTGTTCCATATTTACAGGACACGTTTGTGTCGTGGACTCGCGGAGCCACAGAGACGAGAGCTGTGACACTGGGTCCGAGGCTCTGATCGCAGGTTTGGTTTCCAGCAGTGATGTGGAAGGCAGAGAGGCTCCACTCTCTAACAAGTCATTTATCTAACATCACAATTAGTCCCAATCTGTTTAACGACGGTAAAAATGAAACATAAGGTACTATAAATATCCTGCATAGCTCTTCTGCTCTAATAAAAGACCATAAAATGTAGAATCAGAGAGTAATTCATTAGAGTGTGATCAAAATGCAGAATTGAAAAAAGCCGTGTCATAAAAAAAATGTTAATACACTCTTTTTGTGAGACTTGTGTCACAGTCCACAAGGCGACAGATAGACGGCCTGTTGTAAGTCGGCGCTGCGACTGCTGTGTGACGTCACATGATATGTATGAATAAGTGGCACAGATAATTTCATCAGGACTTTGTCTCTGAATGCCTGGAATCCTGTTGTATAAAGCAAAACCGATAAAATAAAATGAAGAACACGAGGCGGAAGAATAAAAATCACTCTGGTTCACCCACACTTTAGTGTGGAAAAAGTTGTATGAGATGTCTTCAACTTGATGACTGAATAACAAAACATGGCCTGGTGTTGTCAAAGTGTTAGACTGCATGGTCATTTCAAAACATCACCATTGTCTTTGTATGAGCTGTTAAACTACTCATTATATATAACTCATTCAAAACTATGTCATATATTAAGACTGTGTACCGGCAGGAGCAGTAGTAATAAGTCCTTTTAATACGTGGTGTTTAATGTGTGACAGATTGATGACACAGTCAAACTCATAATTGTCTGAGAGCTAATTATCACCACTATTGTTGTCAATTACTCTTGACACTGTCACACATATAATCAATGTATAGCAAATGTCAGACTGAAAAAAAAAGTGAAAAGAGTGTGTGGGAAAAATCTATAATCAATCACTTAACATTGGTAAATAAGACTGGCTCTATCACACTGTCTCTCTATGGAGCTTCTTTTTTTTTTTTTTTAATAGAGTACTTGCCATTATGTTTCAACCATTGATTCAATGAGGGGCTCATAATGAAGATGTATGAGATCTGCCTAACCATTTATCCAATACATAAGACTGTGTAATTCATACTTCAATCTTCATTGTAGCACCCTCAACAAGAAAGCCTGCCAGTGTGTGGAGGATGAGGACCTGTGGGAAACCGTGCCGCTCGTTTTTCTAGTCTGGAAAATGGATTCCCCAGTCACACACAGTCTGTTGTGCAGTCTGATACTGAACTGTGTCTGTGTGTGTACAGTATTTGTCCATTAGACTGTGTTTACACTGAAGACAGCTAAACTGATAGGCTGCTCAAATCTAGAAGCTGACCGTTGACACTGTTATTCATAAATGATTGTGTCTGAATGGATTACAATGTCAGGAAGTATTCAGACCCACTCACACGGCCGTTTTACAACTTCATTGTCTGTGAATTTATTGAATGTGATCATTTGAGAATCATTAAATTTCATTGATACTAGGGATGCACATTGCACAATAAAAATAACTTTATTTCCCACCGATACCGATAACTTCCTGCTTCTCATAACTGATGCCAATACCAATAACTGATAACATTTTTTAATAGTTTATATTCACACCTGAGGTTAAGACAGGCTAAGATGTAGTGAGTAACGATGAATTTAATAATATAGCTCTAAATAACAGCCAAGAACAAACAAGGACAGATATAACTACAGTATGACTATGATTTTTTATTATTGTTTCAAATCAAACGGACTGAAAATTTGCAAAATTAAGGAAATGTTGGGCAATTATAATTGCCAAAACAAATATATTATCGGATTTATCTGTGTATTTTCCAATATCGGGTTGATAATTATAAGCACCAATCGTTATCATGCACCCCTAATTGATACCGACTATATCATGACTTTTCCACCACTGACAGTAGATGCGTGTACAATCCAAGACCCTACATATACATGTGTATCTGCTCCTACACCTGATTCCCCACAGGAGTTTACAGCAATTTATCCTTTTACCAAAAAAAGAAAAGAAAAAAAAAAGGTGAAAGGGTATGCTCATTTTCTAAAGTCACAGTAAACATATTGGTTATCTGATTGCCGGTAGATATTGGAAAAAGGCCAAAGGGGGAGTGATAGGGTGGGGGTTACAACAGACTAACAAACCAATTATCCACAATAAGCCATACAGTCTGATTGATGTTCTCTCTACCTTCTATACATGGTTACATTCCAGCCTTTTTAATAGCATTGGTTTGGGAATGGGGGGGGGAACACCTTGTGCCACCAAGTCAGGTTTACATATTTATAATTGCATTAATGGTAAAGAACTGCTGTTGCAAACATTAGCACCAGGAAAGCATTGTACCTTCAACTTACTAAGACAAAGAGCAGATTTAGTGATAAATTCATCTTGGCTCGACACTGATAAAATGCTTCTCAGGTTTCTTCTGAACAAACAAGCCTGAACTCCGGCGAGAATATCAAACATCCTTTAACATAGAAAATGATCAAAGTTTAACTCTTACCACTTTGAAACAAAAATATCAGTTTTGGCATCAGCTCTCAACAACCCCGGCCTCACTACGCGCTCTATTTTTCTTTATTGATTTATGGATACCGTAGCTGAATCTAGTGCCCTGGCATGTACACGTGTGCTAACTTCAAACATCAACCTTTTTATTTATGTAGCCAAACTTTCTCAAGTCTTTGGAGGATTTACTTCTACAGCTCGAGATCAATTTGACATCTAGACATGCGGCGAGATCGGCTTCTCTCGGCTTGGGCCACCCTGCCCCCACCGCCCAAGATCTTGAGCTGCTGTGGGTCAGGGTAGGTAGGTAGGTATAGCAACGATTCATTAAGTCTCTACGGTAACAATAATGCTTTTCATTTGCGATATCAGCAGGAGTTATTCCGCCTGATATGCAGTAATGCATCCACCAGGGAAGAGACAACACCTCCATGCTGGTCCACAGCTATCATTGACTGGTGCTAATGGTGAAGATAAGGCCTACAGTTCGCCAACCTTAGGGTGTATCATGAGCGTATTTCAACACAAGAGACAACCCACTAATCTCATCCCTTTACTGTCTCTCAACACCAATCTCTACAGCATAGATATTCCTTAAATTATTCAGTAGGATACTTACTGGTTTACTGAATGGATGTCTTTAATTGAACTGAAGATGCTTTCTCTAATGTCCTGCCTCAGGGTTCCTTTGGCCTTCAAGATCTCCACAAAGTACTGAGAGAAACAAGAGACAAGAGGGAGACAAAATGTCATTATTTCTCTGCATTTGTATTAATAAGATGGAATTGGGCTGTCTCTGATTGGATATGCCACTGATGAATGGAAATATTTTTTTTTTTCCTCGATAAGGACGTGCTTTCGCTGCTGACATCTTAATTACTCCCCAAGAACAGAGAGCAAATGTAATACCAAGACCAAGACTGCTGCAAAAACAGTAGAAGACACTTAACTTCTAATAAGAAGGCCTTGCAGTTTTGATAGCTTTTTGGTCTAAAGCCAACGTCCTATAACTGCGTGGCACCTACTGTACGAAGACCGAGCACAGAGGGGTTGTTATTGTGCGGCGACACTCGCAATAAACCGACAGCTGTGCCGGTCTCAAGTCAACTGAAATGAAAATGGGATTAGCAAATTGAATGTGCATTAGGCCTAAAATGGCTCCTAACTGGAGTGAACGGGTGAGGGGTGAGTAATTGTGTCGAAATGAGGCTACAGCGACGGGCGGGAAAAAAGTGTGTTCTCTACCGCGGGGAGGGAAATTACCATGAACTCTACCTTTAGTCTGTTAATGTATTGAACAGCAAGAGTGCACTTTATAACAAGCAGGGGGAACATGTTGTACAGTGGTGCGTTGATCTTTTTCCTTTGGCATGGAGATTTTTGTGTTCATACTGTCAATATCTTTATAAAAAAAAACAGTATTAATCAAATATACTTTCATATGGTTCAATAAAAAAAGAACATATTTCCAAATTCCTTTACTCAGGTGCTGTCTAGGTGGTTAAAGGGATCAATACGATACTGAACAATGGCATTTTTAATATGAAAATGTAACAGTGTCCCTGTTGTTAGTCTGGGTAATCCACTGACAGACCGTAGTGTAAGCAGTTTTTCCAACCAGGCAGAAAGCCAGCCAGTCAAACCTGCCAACAAGTCTGTGCTCCTCCTTTGAATAACTCTGATTGCAAAGCTTGATGCAAACTAAATGGGGCCCAGTCAAGATGGTCAATAATATGAATAATAATGATAATGTGCGTTATCAGTTTGGTGGTGGGCCAGAGTCCATCTGCGAGTTTAATTCACCCACATGACGGCAAAGTAAACATACCACACTCTAGATCAATCATGTTCTGTCAAATTCTGAGCTGAATCAGTCTGATCCAGACGCTCCTCTATCAGTTTAATAACATGATAGTTTAAGCATTAAGATCACTTATTAGAAAGTAAATATGTTGACTTTTTGCATGAGTTTGATATTATGGTTAATGTTGTATTTCTATGTTATAATTTCTATGGTGCAAAACCTGTGCTAGTTTAACATTCAGATGATAACTTGGTATGTTAAACTAGTTGACTGTATGAAGCATTGACTGTCTGACATAACCTGTACTATGAAGCTGGAAATCACCTGGCCCAGTTAATTTTGAGGTTTTCCTTTCTGGCTACAAAGGCAAATATGAAAATGATGAGGAGCATTGAACTGAATTACAAGTATTTTGTCTGCTGATGAATAAACTGTTATGAACATGTGTTAACTAAGATAAAGCTGAAGTTAAGGTCTGAACATTTCAGCTGCAGTGAGAAAACTGTTTCCTGTTTGAGATCTTTAAATTGTTTTAATTAGATGTAGCCTATAATCACATAAATATTGATCAGTCTGAGGATCATCAGTCTTGACAATGGAGATTTAGCTTTGTTTTCCAGTTGTCGCCACAGTACTCTTGTGTTATTCTGAGTCGCAACAATGAAGAGGAGTTAAATCTTCCTCACTTTCAGGTTAAAGAATCTTTGTTCAGTTGAAATTAAGATAACAAAAGTTAATTTATTTTATGTGATTAATAAATGATTTGGTTTCCAGAAGCTGAGAGAAAAATCCTCATAGAAATTGAAAAGAAGTCTAAATTAAAATTATTTTATTAAAACTTTTAAAATCTTTGAGAATTCACCATTCCACTTGCTGTTGTGACTTCTATTGCTAGTATTAAAGTATCCAAATAAAAACAGACCCAACATTGGAAAGTAAAGACAATCTCTCAGTGTTTGTTTCCTGGGACTGATACCTTTGAGGTCAGTAGTTCAGTCATTGTGTAACCTGTGACTGAATCAATGCTCATGACTGCTACAGTACTTACGGTGGTGACCAGCTTCAGCTGTTGGCAGTACTGTTGTTCTGTCTTCACCAACTCTTTGGCTGTCCGGCTGCGTTTCCTGTCCCAGCGGTCCCTCTGCTCCTGGATGCTGTTCCTTGGACCAGGGAAGTAACTCATGGTTACGGTGATGAGGAGACACTGCAGAGACGGAGCAGCTCAGGGTTACAGACATGCACTGATTGCACTGATAACAAACTGAACATCATGCCTAATATGAATAGGTGTGTACCTCCTGCAAGTATAATGTCTCAAAATAATGTATGCAGACTGAGCAATTGATCACTGTTACTGTTCTTCATCTCTATAATGGTGCAAAAAAAAGAGATCCCATCCTAAAGTGATGCCACTGGCAACAGGGGACAAAATCAACACTCTGTTTGGTGCAGATGCAATCTAGACTTGAGATGAAGTTAATATACAGTTTTATCAGCCTAACTTTTTTTTTTTTTCTTTTTTTACATCAATCAAAAGATCTAGTCTTAGTTTTAAATAATAATACAAATCCCTAGGCCTACTTGTGCTTTGCAAAAGCAGAACATTTAATGCATCCTGTAAACATAAATGACTTTAATATGTTCAAAGTTACATAGCTTTAACATCACTTAGCCTAGGGTATTTTTGTTGCTTTGTGTTTACACTACAATATTGTATATTTTCAAGACATAACCTGCAAAATACAAACACAACGCAAGAACTCGCGAGACAGACGACGACATGTGAAAGTTATTTGGGAGTGTCCTTAAATATTTAGTAAGATGAGTCAGACTCTGGTAACGTTAATGTAGCCAGCGGCTGCATATTCCAGCTGTGACATTACGTTTCTACGTAGCAGTAGGCTAATGTTAATGTTAGCCCTACATAAAAGCGATAAGTAGCCTTTTTGTATGTGCCAAAATGTTAGTTTGACTCGAGTCTGGTGCAGGTGGAAGTGATATAAAAAAGCGTTAAAAAAAATGTTCAAGTTACGTTACGTAAAGTTCAAGTTGTTACACAGCTGTTCCGCGTGACGAACAAGACGTTTCCGCGATATGAAATAACTTCATACGGCTATGTACAGTTTGCTGAAGAAATACGTGGCTTACCTTCAGGTAACGTCTCCAGTTTTGATCAAGGCGCTCTTTTCAGTGTGGGCTTCCTTCTTCCGGGCTGAGCTGTTGACGGCCGCGCTGATTGGCTGCTCCGCTCTGAGACAGTGACAGGAAGGACCGCCCCCTCCCTCAGCGGCTGCAGCCCTGCTTTTGAAATTCTCAGCTGTAACAACTGTAGCCTACCTCCTCCTGCTACACTCTCAACTGCAGTCAGCATCAACTCTCACTGAACTTGTTGAAGTTAAATCAACTCTGTTATTTTTCCTTACTTTATTGTAACTATCTCCTATCTATGTTGTATCTTATTATGATGTTTGAAATAGCTACACTTATACTTTTTTTATATTTCAATTAGGCTATGTTCTATGAGTGGATTATGGTAATTAATAATTTTAAAAAAAACAGCTGGATCCCAACTTAGCCTTTTCCATATACCTTCACATTTTTTAAAAGGTAGACACGGTCCAGGTTTGCTGTGCAGTAAATTTACTTTAACACATTAATGAAGGAATCTGGCAACAAGTATGAAGCCCAGGTTGAAGGATGTCATCTTATCAGCTGATATTTGTACATATTACTAAATAAATATTCAATTAAATTGGAGGAGGCAGGCAGAGACCTCCTAGAGGTTGGAGCCCCCTCGGGTCCTAGTGATCCAGATCTACACTTCACTGAGGCTCCTTAGCCTGCAGGAATATGTGATATACATGGCCTGCTTGGAATTCAGTCATTGAGTGAGTTTTGTCAGTCTTGTGTCTCTTGTTTTCTTTTCATAACTTTCTCTGACTCATTCCCAGACCTTCCTCAGATTCTACCGTGAAAGTGTACAGTAGAGTTGAATCGTTTTACTTACTTAGGGAAACCTTAAGGAAAAGATACAATATCACTGGCAGCGAGTGGTGAGAGAGACGATTCACTGGTTGATGCGAGAATGGCTCCAGAAGAAACTGCAGCTCAGCAGTTTGTTGCTCATTAAAGATAAAAGTGATGCCCTCAGTAATCAGGCTGTGACGCAGGAGGCTATAGAATGAAATCCATGAGGACTGAGGACTTTCAAGTGGAAAAAATAGGATGCATTTTTTTCTGGAGCATATCCCAGGCTGCAGTTCATGTTGCCTGCAGCTCCGCAGAGCAGCGAGAACACTGACATCTAGTGCTGATAGAGGCCAAGTCCTGCTGCAAGACAGGACACAAGTCAGGAGGGGGAATGCTAGATATCCTATGATGTGGCTGTGGTTCCCAGTTGTTCCAATAATTGTCATTTAATAACCACCTTCACTTTGTTAGCAATTAAATTGCATTTTGCAGTTGCTCATAAATGTATCTAAATCACACCAGGGCAGTGGTTTCTGGTTTGAGTGGATGAGGAGTCATTCAATTTACTGTAGACAACTGTGACACCATTGATGTGTTTTACACAGTAAGTCACAGTAAATAGCTATAGGTAGTCAAAAACATAATCCTTTGTTGAGGACATGGGAACACTGGAGCACTGACTGTTAAAAATAATACATTAATAAATATATAAAATTTAAAAAAGAAAAAAAAATTCATCACACGTGCCACATATCACTTGGAAAAATATTCAACCTAGAGATTTTTGAAAAACATAGACTGTAACACAGAACTTTTTTTCTTTTTTTTTTCAATTATATCATTTAATGTATTTCCAACCATTTCATACAGCCTCCTTCTTATTTTTACTCTTCAGATATTGTTCCATAATGGTTCTACAATGCTTTCAAGCTGTCAGTAAATATATTTGAGTAGACTTTAGCCTTTTAATTTCTTCATATTAATCTACAACAATTCAAGTAATTTCCAACAATTTCATACAGCCTCCCTTACATGTTTTACTTTAACTTTTCAGATATTGTTTCATCTCTTCAGGGTGGCTTCAGCCGTTTCCTCACTTAATTCAGCATTGTTTTAACAATTTATTCAGCTCATTCAGCTCCCAGCTTTCAGCATTCACCCGTATTTCTTTCAGGAAATGCATTCTCTAGTTTAATTTAGTCTTTGAAATGCCACAAAACTGTGAAAATACAGACGGTGATATCTTCCAAATTGTTGAATGAATTGTATAGAAAAGTATTTGCCTGAGCCAGTTGAAGGTGTGGTACGCATGAGTGTGCACATGATCAGGATGTTACCACCTCCGCCCTGTTCTGCACCAGGAAGAACCCTGCTGAGGTCTTCTGGTGGAGACAGCGAGGACTCGGCCCTCCTTTGTGTCTCTGTTCCGTCTGGTCCATAGGAGCCGTCGCTCAAGGATATCGGAGGCTAATTTTACTTGTTTTTGTTCCTGTACTTACTGACTGTAACAACACATCATCTTATCAGCCCTGTAGCTCCATGATTTGGAACCCAAATGTAAAAATAACAGTAGCAAACATACAAATAGCCTACACATTATCTAACTCACATGTATTCATATATTGCTGTCCTATTCCTTTAACAAAATACATTTTTCCATAAATTGACATTTTTATCATTTATTTTTTGTGGTAACAAGGCCGGTTTTTGAAGTTGGACAATAAAAAAAAAACTAAACTTATATTGCTCTTTAAATCTAAAATCCCTCAACAACCAGTATATAAAAGGACCTTATTGTCCCCTGCTGACTGCCATGTCTTATCAAAGCTTCCCTATGAAGGTCAGGTAAGCGAGGGGGTGGTGTTGCTACTATTTTGTCAACTCATTTCCTCTGTGCCAACGTTGACCTCGGCCTTTTTTCCCCTCCTTTGAATAGCAGCTGTATCACTCTCAGGGCCAGATAAAACAACAGCACTTCCTGTAACAATCTATCACCCTCGCAAACACACAGTGCAACTCCCCGTCTGAATTTTCAGAACTTTTATCCCCATGTTTTGACGATTCCGATGAACTGATGATCGACTTAATGACTCGGTTGTAGTTTTCCCCATCGGATGTTTGCTTTTCAAAATAAATTGTTGCAAACTGTGAGGCGTTTACAGCCGGTGGTGTTGCCAACTTTGTGCATTTGTTGCCAGATTTAGAGACTTTCAGAGGCTAATGATGGACAAACCATGGCGACTTAGAAGAGCAGCCAGAAATACCCCCCCTGTGCACTGTGGGAGACTCCAGCTAGTCTGCTGTTTCTCTTTGAATAATCATCCTACAAGTAAATATACACAACGATATTTGTCTTTACCTTGTACGTTTGATGATTTGGTCTGATGATGTCACAGCTGTACAGTCCAAACTTGTTCCGTTGTCTGACAACAGAAACAGAAAAACATGTAAATGAGAGCAGCTATTCACAGGTTGCCGCAGAAACCCTCAGGGATGCTGCTTTAATATGCACCAAAGACCTCAAACATCCTGCGTGTGAGTATTAAACTTCTTGAATCAATGGACAAGTTTAAAAAATATCTTTATAATAAAGCCCATAACAGCTGTTTTAATCTTCTTTGATAAATGGCATTTAATAAATAGTACCCTGCATACACATTTCTCCTTGTGCATTCTGTGTATGGAAGGTACCATATAAATAAAAAGTTAATTAATTCAGTCATTCTTTCATAAAGACTTGCGATGAGAAATTATTGCCCGTGGCAACAATTTCACATGTGATAATGTAATATGATCTTCCATACATCAGCTAGAGGAAGAACGCAGTGAGGATTAAATAACTTAAATTTCACATTTGTTATTCCATATGTCAAGGTTCATATAATATGAAGAACAAAACCTTTCAGTGTGCTATGTTTCACAGGTGATAGCATGTGATTTTATATGTGAATTTTCTGTAAGGGGAGTCGTACTGAGGTGGAGCTGATAACCCAGCATGTCCACGTTCTGCAGGTAATGTGAAAGAGTCTAAAGAGAGTGAAGCAAAACTCTGCAAATTGCTGAACAGATGAAATGCATCTTTAATGAGAAGATTATTAAAATGCACAATATCTGTAGCCCCACTCTTTATTGTTTTCAATTTTATTGTGTTTCCAGTACATTTGGTATTATAATAATTGGCCCCAAAACAGATCGGTGCAAATTAGGCCTCTTTTGCCTCCAGGCAATGGAGGCATGAACGGTGCAGGAGACCACAGACAAAGGGTCCATTTTTTTTTTACCTGAGGATAGGAAGAAAAAAAGTAAAAGCGTCAATAATCTACACAAGTGGAGGAACTCTCCCAAGGTTCTGGAGCCCTCCGGTGTATTATTCATACCAGCTATTGCCAGAGGACTCATAATTGACCTCTGCACTTTGTAAGGAAAAAAAAAAAAAAAAAAAAAACTTCATGAGATGAAAGAATGTGATGTTTTGTAATTCAACTTTTGAATTCAACTCTCCCCAATCCAATAGTATTGGATTGTAAGACATGAATTATTCAACACTAAGGAGGCAAGGCTATCTTAGCTGGAAGATGTTATATGAAACAAGGTTTCAGGACCAAGAGATATCAAATGAGTTGGCTCTGAAAGAAAGAAAAAAAACAACAACAAATAAAAGTCACATCAAAATAAATAGGAGCTCTGTTGGACAGAAATCTCCTAAGTGACTACAGGGGGAAATATTGCTGTCAAATAGCACTTTTTTTCCTGCTGGATGCCAGCACGTGATGTGAACAAAATCTCTTAAGTGTTTATTGATGTGGAATCTCATTATCTACCTTTGCTGAAGGGGGGCAAAGGATTCATTTATGTATTAATGCTTCACCGCCGGCTCTTCACTTTGCTTCTGAGTTGTAATTAACAATGTTTTTGTCAAATGGTAATCATGGCGTCAAGTGTTGACACTTGAGTCTGGGCTGTTCACAAGTACGTCAGCGTTCGACTTAAGTAGCAGAAACTGTAATGTGTTTGGCGTTTTCATGCGATTGTTTGAGAACTCTTTAGTTTAAGTCTCTGTAGTCATGAGAAAGGTGAACTGTGGAAATGAGTATAATTGTTTAAAGTGAGGCGATGCATTATCTTAGCCAAAGCTCTCCCAATTTTTTACAGAATTTTAATGATTTGTACATCTGGGAGGGCGGGGGTGTGGAAGTGTTAATAAAGCATTAGCTTGGATGTTAAATCCCCAATACTTCGAATAAACAAGAAAATCCAAAAATATGTAAAGAGCGCAAACACAAAAGAAAAAGTGCCTTTTAGAGATGTTCAAACGCAATTAGCTGTAATTGCTCATTGTCTACCTTTAGTAGCCTTGGTGAAAAACTCTCAATCAGCGTTTGGAACCTTGCACTTCACACCCCCATTGCTGCTTTGTGTTTTGCAGAACGGTGAGCTCATTAAAGCAAAATGACCATTTGGCCTTGGGAAAAGAGAGAGAGAAAAAAAAATAATCACATGGTAACAAACAGCTGCACAAAATTGAGTGACACTCAAGTGGTGGAGGACCATCAAAACAGCCATGTGTTTGCAAAACCCAGCGGTTTTCATGGATAATGATAAACTGCCATGCCCGCAATTACTGAAAAGCACTGGATGGCAGGGTTCTTTATGTGTGACAATGAGGTCTGCTCCTAATTGACGGTCAGGGACACTAACTCACTCAAAAGCTGTCGCTCAGGCATCAGACAGACAAGGCCCGGGGGCTGGTTGGGCTGGGGGGAGGAAAAGCTCCCGGATATTATAACACGGTATTGAAGACCTTAGTGCTTGGATTCTTTTAAATCAGCACCACAGAACCACACAAAGGTGCCTGATACCGTGTCTAAGACAAATGTGGTGGGTGGGGACGGGGACAACGAAATACAGGGACCATTTCCCCCTCAGCGTCATCACAACATAGATAGACCACTAGTACAGCACAGTGAGGGTGTGTGCATTAAACTGTGTCTTATTATATCAAGTCACGAAACCGGGAGAGTATAATTTGCACTTCTGCCGTGTTTCTCTCATCTCTCACTAAGTTACATTAATAATTCACAGCTCCTTAATTGAACTTTGACTCGTCTATGAGCAGGTTGCCTTGCAGCAAGTTTCACTGAGGTTTAGAGCAGTTTATAACCTGTAATACTTGTGACACTCTTAAAATAAGTATCGTAAATTCTCAAATAGACGCCGGTCTCTTGTACTGGGCCGGGTCTGGCTCCAGGTTTGAGCAGATAAAAGTCGGTCTCAATTAGAAGCCGGGTCTATTTCTATTTTCTGAAGGTTTTTGTAAATGTAAAACCTCTCAAAGCCCACGATCGCCTGTCCGAGCAGTTTCTAAGCCTTACAATTAAAACGTGACCCAGCCTGACCCATTGGTGTTGAAGCTCGGACTCGATCCAGACGGTCTCACAAGCGTTAATTCTAACGCGGCCACAAAATGGAAGCACATGGTCCGACCCGACCAAGATATTTGTATATGTTTTCGACCTGAAACCAACACATTCAGTCGTGTTGTTGGGCCCAGTCTGGCCCGTTGAGAACTTGGACTGACCCAAGGAAAGAGACTATATACAGTCTATGGCAGGAAGACGCATTTATTTACAAGAAGTTTAATTGGTGCCGATTAAACTTCTAAATGAATGTGTGCTCTGGATCCAAATCTTTGCTTCTTACTCTTTTAAACAGTAAGTACAGAAAGATTTGACAGGATTTTCCATCTTTGCTGAGCATAATAGTTGTTCAAAATTAAATAAAAGCCTGTCACATATAGACGTCTGTCTCTAGTTGAAGCGAATAAAAGCCTGGGCCTCTATTTGAGAATTTATGGTATTTGAGATCAGCAATATACTGTCAGTGGAGTTAGAATGCTCATGTGCTAGAAAGGCTGAGGCGGTGAAGAAGCCACACCTCCCTCCTCCCAGCATGCACAGGTCAATTAACAACATAGAGACCTTTCACCCAGAGGCAGCTTTGATTCCAATTGAGGATTCAGCTAAGTGTCTCTGAGGAAAGGATTACCAAAATATCTCCAATACATCAATGTAAATCCACCTTGATATTTACTAGACTGTTCAACCCCCTCCCCTGCCTGCTGTTCAGCAAATCTGATCACTTCTACATTCTGCTGCCTCCTGTAAAGGCCGATGCTAAAGCAAGCAGTGCGGCAATTCACTGAGTAGACTGAGAGATGTTCTGTGATGTATTGAATGGTGACATCAGCTGGTGCACAGAAGAAGATGATTGATCTGAAGTCTAGAGGGAATATTGAGGATTTGTCCCTCTGATCTTCAACACAGGAGCTCCTCAGGGCTGTATCCTGGGCCCCCTCCTCTACCTTCTCATACATGGACATATACAGGTCCAATCTGGTGATGAAGTTCACTAATGACATGACTGCAATTGGCCTTATTTCTGAGAACCACAGGATGGCCTACAGTAGAGAGGTCAACCAGAAAGATGCTCTCTGACTGATTGCTGCTAAAGCTGATTGTGAACTACTGTTAAAATAACCTTCATCTTGTGTTAGCTTTCTGCTACCATCTATGGTGTTAGGGCCAGTTTTGACCCGTGATTTAAATCAGCTGTAAAATACACCAAAAACCCCCATCAAATTAGTTTTTCTTCTCTTGGTTACATTGTCAGGCTTCCTTATCCATGAAAATATTGGTTTTAATATTTTTTGATATGGGTCCCTGGGCCTTTTTTGTCAGTATACCCCTTGGCTTCAATTGAACCTTCCTCTTGTCAACTTTCTGCTGCCATTTATGGTGTTAGGGTCAGTTTTGACCCGAGTCTTAAATCAGCTGTAAAACACACTAAAACAATTATTTATTATAATATATGGGCTATATTATTTTATTTTGTTTAGGTAGACGTTCCTGACAAAGTCAAAATGCCTTGATGCTATAAACAAATGTATGTGGTACTTTTATGCATTTAAAACCTGAAAACGGGTCACTGGTGACCCAAACACAAGAGAAAGGATAAAATAGAGAGGCTGGAATGGAACGAGTTTCTAAGCGTCCATATCACAGAGGACCTCACAGGGACATGCACACTGACCATCTTTGACCTCAGACAGTGTTTGGGCTTCACCAGAAGCACTAGAGGCATCACAGGACTGTATGGAAACTGCTCTGCCCTCAACTAGAACATGCTGCAGATGATTGTGCAAATGGCTAACTGCATCAGTGGAAGTGAGCTTACCTCCATCCAGGATTCATAGAGCAGACAGTTTGTCAGTGAAGCCCACAGGAGCCCAGTCACAGACTGATTCAGCTGCTGCTGTCTGGCAGGCTGTCCAGCAGCCTCAAGGCCTGGACATGCAACCAGGACAATGGACACTGATGACCTGTCTGTGAAACACACACGCACACACACACGCACAAACAATCAGACGTAGCTGTGCAAACAGACACAAATATGCCAACAATGTGCATTTGCACTTACTACACACTATACATTATATTATCTAAATTATAATTATATCTTTTTTGTTATCTTATTGTTACTTCAATGTCAAGGAGCTGAAACCCAATTATTTCACTCTCTTATATTTGTATAATGAGATATAACTATCTTGACATCTTTTAACAGTTATACTCAACAGAGAATCTCTTGTTTAACTTCTTTCACGGTTTCCTTAAAGGTGCAGTTCGCCCCACAGAGGTCAAATTTTTGAATAAGGTAGAAAGAAAATCTAAAAAAAAATGTTAAAATGTCTGAAAAACAAATCAAACTTTGTGTAGCGTTACTTTATTCTTTCCTCTCCCATTAATCATGTCTCAGGCACTTGAGACTTGCCCCATTGCTTCGTAAGCACCACATTAAATCTCATGTTTACAAAACATAACTGCCCATTTGACTGTAGCTATAGCTACAACAGTAAAGTGTTGAAAAAGATAGTTTTTTTAATTCTAATAATGATACTGTCACTTTAATAACTATAAACTTCTTACTTACTTAATTACTCCTTCCACCAGTAGTGGTAATCAGGGAGGTGGGTGTTTGGAAAGGTAGCAGAGAAAACAAGGCTTGGTGCTGGGGAGGACTAAGGTGGTGGTAGTGACAGGATTCAAACTAAAAGGAGTGGTAATGGCCTTTTAAGGGTTGTGAAAAATAGACATAAGTGATGAAACACAGCAATCACAGTTTACTTAAGGGGTTTCTCCAAAGATTTGGCACATAACTGCTGCTTTTCCAGCCATTAGGAGAGCCTGTAGGCCTACTCCATCCTCAGTGGCTCTGCTGGAGCTCTGCATGTCCCCATGATAAGGTCATCTACAGGCCTGGTCAGACTAACGTGTAGTGTACTAAAAAGAGCTATCTTCTCATTTAAAATTAAAGGGGTAGTTCAACATTTTGGCAGATTGGCCCATTGCCATAATCCCTATAGTTTTAGGAGTAGGTTTGTTACCTTTAATATTTGGTGCAAGCTATTTTTAGAACGGCGCAACAGAGTCGCATTGTGACCTGCACATTCACCACGCTAATACCGGAGCGTTACGAGACAGAGTATTTTTCGAGGCAAATGCAGAGACTGCTTGCCGAAAAACTGCCCCCAACGGGAATGTGCATCAGCGGTTTTGCATGAATTTACCTTGGAAACAACTCTGTCTCATAACGTTCCGTTATTATCGCATAGCGTGGTGAATGTGCAGGTCACAACTTGTCCACCAGAGCGTTTTGGAGTTGTTGGATTGTGTATTTCATGAGTTTAATGAAGGAAACCAAGAAATCCCATTAGCCTCCGTAGCGTAGCTCTGAGCAGCTCACAGCTCTGCTCCGCTGTTCAAAAAAAGCTTGCAATGACTAAAGGTAACAAACCTACTCCTAAAACTATAGGGGTTATGGCAATGGGCCATTTGCCAAAATGTTGAACTATCCCTTTAAATTAAATACTGTACCTGCAGACTTATGTAAGAATCAGCATTTCAATATCAACAGAAAAAAATGAAAAACTTAAGAAAGCAGTCATCTTAATGCTCTATAATAATCAATTACTCAAGTTACATTTGATTAATTAGAGGTGGAGGTTTTATGAGGCCTGTGGGTGGGAACTATTAAATGTGATTGTATCAGGTAACTTGGTTACACTAGGTGCCACACATATGATCCCTGTTTGTTCTGTTTGAAGACACATCCTGAAAGTGACTCTCCTCTGCATGAGGCATTTTTAGGAGTGTGTGGAATGTGAATCTTAAAACCTGAAGCTTTTAAATCTAAGGAAAAGGCTCTGCTGACACCTCTCTTAACTGTGGGGGCAGAGAGGAGCCCTGTGTTTTGTAGAGTGAAGAGCAGTGGATAGAAAAAGCAGGTATGACTGGGCCTGCCAATTTAGGATTTTGTGTGTTATTTAAAGTCTGATCTGAGAAGTAAGAGGCGACAGTCATGGCAAACTATAACGTAATGAGTTCATTTCTCTAAGCAGCATTTGGGCCTGTTCCAAAAGTCCAACCTCCTTCAACTCTAACACTTACCTCACCACCAGCGTCCACTCTGGCAGGTTCCCAGGTTGCCGCGGCGACATGCACTGATGACCTCCTGACCACAGCTGCTGACAGCTGCGTCCGTAGTGGAGGATTTGAACACGGCCTTCTCTGAGTCCATGTCCCCAACCTCCCCGAGGGTATGTGTAAAAAAAAGGGTAAAAAAAGTTATGTGAAGAATAAAACAATGTCAAATGAATTCAAATCCTGTCTCACCGTCTTCATGCTACACACCTGACCAATGGCTGTGTAACAGGAGCATGAATGTGGGATTGGTGATTTCGGACAGTTACACAACCGTTGGACAGAGCTGGTGTCAGAGAAATGTTTGAAATGTCTGTTACAACTTGGCAAGCACATCAGCTGATGCACACAAATCAAGTGGAAAACTCCCAGAAAAAAAAAAAAACTGTAGTTCCTTAAAGGGATAGTTCAACATTTTGGCAAATTGGCCCATTGCCATAATCCCTGTGGTTTTAAGAGTAGGTTTGTTATCTCATGGGATTTCTTGGTTTCCCTCATCAAATACACAATCCATCAACTTGAAAATGCTCTTGTGGACAAGTTGTGACCTGCACATTCACCACACTATGAGATAATAATTGAACATTACAAGACAGAGTAGTTTTCGAGGCAAATGCAGAGACTGCTTGCCCAAATACTGCCGCCGACGGGAACGCGCTTCAGCACTTTTGCATGAATTCCTCGAAAACAATTCTGTCTCGTAACGTTCCGTTATTATCTCATAGCACGGTGAATGTGCAGGTCACAATTTGTCCACCGGAGTGTTTTGGAGTTGTTGGATTGTTTATTTGATAAGTTTGATGACTGAAACCAAGACATCCCATGAGCCTCCGTAGCGTAGCTCTGAACAGCTCACGGCTCTGCTCCGCCGTTCTAAGAATAGCTTGCACCGACAATTAAAGGTAACGAACCTACTCCCAAAACTATAGGGATTATGGCAATGGGCCAATTTGCCAAAATGTTGAACTATCCCTTTAAATGAGGCTCACTCTAATGGTTAGCCAATTCCCATAGATCCCTATGTTAAAATGTCAACACACACACACACACACACACACACACACACCACCGTCTTGTTTGCTTAGACAAGTGCTAGGGGAGGAGTCTTATTCTGCCAAGTTTGTGACTGTGGATCAGCCAAATCTAATCCTCAAAACATCTTTTTAGATATGTCAATCTTTAAATTACAGTTAATGATACTGATTCCTAGAGGAGCTGCAACAGTAAAATGCCAACAAAATAAATATAGTATAGTACAGAATATATTGAGGAGATGAACATACAGTATATGAAAACCCTCCATGTGTGAAGTCTTGTTTATGCTTGACACAACATGAAGTGTTAAATATAAAATCCCTCCAGCAAATGGTTTCGGTCATATTTTTATATTTTCTCTGAAATAATTGTACTCCGGGGAATTTAGTGGAGTAAAATTAATCACTTCGGAAAAAAAAAAAATCAACAGCAATGTGTCCTTGTGGATAAACCACTCAACTCACTCACTCACTCAAGATGCTCCATACTGAAACAATGTGTAGGAACAGTTCCTATGACGACAATCTCATCTGTACATCTAAAAACATGGAAAAATAAAACCAAACATTGATTTAAAAAATGTGTTTTTGTAATTTAGCTGAGCAATCCCTTTAAAACTTTATATCATGACTGTCTAATGATGCATTAACATCAGCTTTAGCCTGTGTTTGGGGTATTTGTGTTGGGTTTCCAGTGATAAGCATCTTGTATAGTTCCAACAAAACACTTGTGTCCATATGTTGTAAATGTGACCTTTATCTGCCCTGTGCAGCCACTGGAAAGTGAAAACAAATCCAATGTGTGAGTTGTTGTCAGGCGAGCTCGTCAGGTCAGTGCTGACTGCTTGTTTGCATCATGAAGCGCAACCAACCCCTCCACCCCCCTCCCAACCCCTTCGCCTAATGATTTCTCTCAGGCTCAGAGTATCTCCCCAAAGCTGGATCCCCCAATGGGCGCAGCAGTGCCTTTAAACTCAGCAGAAAACCTATTTACACGCAAATGAAAGCACTGCACTGGCGTGGCGCAGGAATCCGTATACTTGCTGGAAAAACAGGGCAATTACTTGGAAAGAGTGAGGCGGGGGAATTACAGTATACTGTAGGCCTCATCCAGAGAGTAGGTGTGGCGCCTATCAAACTTTGTGTTTAAAGACAAACGGGGTGGAGGGATGGGGTGCTAGCCAGGTGGGAGGGGTGGGGCATGCTGTAAAAAACTTCCGCTCTGAAAGTGAGTCAAAAGTACAGATGTAAAAAAGAAAAAAGCGAGATCCTAGAGTGAGGGGAGAGAGAAAAAGGGGAAAACCAGTCCCAATAAGTACAATGCCTTCAACTTGTGTTATATCTTTTATTTTATGTATTTTTTTCATACATTTAAAGGGACAACGAGGAGTTTTGGAAAAGCGAAGCGTTTTCACACTACATTTATGAGCCTCTGCGCACACCGTGAAATTCTTTGACCGGCGCAAGACAGACTCATGTTTTCATTCATCAAGAATTGAAGTCAGAGGTTGGAAGACGATCACATACCGTCGTAGCTCCGACCATAAACGGCGATTCGGCGGCGTTATTCTCATGACTCGCCACAAAACCGAAAGTAAAGAAAGCTGGTCGGCTCGACCAGCATCTCCGCCACCACTAATAATAACAAAATAACCATAGAGACAGAACGATATATTTATCGAAAATGGGCCCATTACCAAGTGTGGGTAACGTAGATTCATCCACATCAACGTGAGACTTTTTTATAACCAAATAGAAACTCCTCGTTGTCCCTTTAAAATAGCTATTTACTTATTCAGTACTAAGCCTTGTAGATTTAATTTTCTATTTTTATTGTAAGAAAAGTAATGTCTTTGAAAAAAAAGAGAATGCAACAGCTTCCTGTTTGAGAATGTACCGTATGTACATTTTGAACACAATAAAGTTTGAAAAAAAAAGAAAAAAAGAAAAAGGGAAAAACCTTGCAGGTTCATTACATCATGGAGGATAGGAATGTGTGTTTGCATGAGTGAATGAGTGAGTGAGTGAGTGTGAGAAAGGAAAGCAAGGAGTGCTGTACATGCATGCAGGCAGTCTGCAATGGCCGCTTTCCTTTCCAGTGGGGATTGCTTTGTTGTCTTTGATTAATGTGTAGATCGACAGGCTCAGGGGAGGCAGACGCCCGTTTGATTGGGTGTTCTTGGCTTTTTTTCTTTTATTGTAATCCCCAAACCCCCCCCCCCACCACCACCACCACCCAACCACCTACCCTCCATTCCATGTTGCACCTTTTTTTTTCACGGAAGCTTCCTAGAACCTGGGTTTGAAAAAGAAACAGCTTCCTATGTGCCTTCCCACTTGGAAGTGTTTGCCCGTGGGGAACCCTCCAACGTGGAGGCGTCGACATGGGATACCAGTCGCTGAGGGAACGGCAGAACCCGCTGTACTGGCTGGCTAAAAAAGATGGAGAAGTGTTTGATAATGTTACTTTAGGTGTGTGTGTGTAAGTGTGCATCTCATTTAGACTCCCTCCATATAGCTTGAGGGCCGTATAAGCTACTGAGAAAGCCCGGTTATGATTAGCTGCAGCTATCTGCTAAATGTAGGAAACACATTTAATTTCATTTTCAATTTATTTCATTCATGGTATGTACATTCTCACATAGTTGCACATATACTACATAGTGTACACATTTTCACCATGAATGAAAAGGAGCAGGAATTTCATTGGCTTACTTCAACACCAGTATTATTCTCTGTTTCAAAATATTAAAGATGATGAAACATAGTAATGACAAAAAAAAAAAAAACACTTAAAAACTTATTTTTTGAACATTTTCTTAAACTGAGACTTGTACAACTTTTCAATTCCTTGCTTTGTGAATGCCATACTTTTACACCTGCAACAGAAATACACATTTGTTTTAAGCTTAAAGCAGATATCAGTGGAATGTTTTTGTTAAAGGGATAGTTCACCCTAGAATGATATTTCGCTCATTATCTACTCACCCTCATGTTGACTAAGGGCTGGAAGAAGTTTCGGAGCCCACCGTCCCTTCTCTGAGTTACAGGGGGTCTTAGCGTAGCAGTGCATTTCAATGCCATGGTAGCAAAGGGACACCAGAGCTCTTCGTAAAAAAAACACACACAAAAAAACATCCAAATACCTCCATGATGCTCGTATGTAATGTCCGTCTTGTGCTGAAGCCCCAAATTGCGGAATTGTCCCGAAAAAAATTAAATAAGTCCACATTCCAAGCATGTTTGTAGCATTAGCTCCTAGTGTTGTTGTCCGGTCTTCCGCTGCCAGCGCGCATGCGCAATGTTCGCACTGAGACTCGAGTCGGTCTCAGTCAGGTCTCAGTGCTCTCATGTGCTCTTGCGCATGCGCGCTGGCAGCGGAAGACCGGACAACAACACTGGGAGCTAATGCTACAAACATGCTTGGAATGTGGACTTATTTAATTTTTTTCGGGACAATTCCGCAATTTGGGGCTTCAGCACAAGACGGACATTACATACGAGCATCATGGAGGTATTTGGATGTTTTTTTGTGTGTGTTTTTTTTTACGAAGAGCTCTGGTGTCCCTTTGCTACCATGGCATTGAAATGCACTGCTATGCTAAGACCCCCTGTAACTCAGAGAAGGGACGGTGGGCTCCGAAACTTCTTCCAGCCCTTAGTCAACATGAGGGTGAGTAGATAATGAGCGAAATATCATTCTAGGGTGAACTATCCCTTTAATATAAGTCCTAAATAGTCCTATTTTCCGTCATCAATCACTTACATGAAGTATTTCAGCCTAAACACGAGTCTCTCCGTCACTCTGCTCTGCTGTAACCCGAGGAGAAAATTTTCCTTGTGGGATACAAGTGTTATCCAATGAGGAGAGAGAACGGCATGAAGGGCTGTGTGTGCAGCCAAGGGATGCGCGTGAATGTGGTGACGTAGCACGAGGACCAATTGATGCCTGACAAGGGCGGGGGCTGCTAACTCATGGTGCGTTCAAAGAAACTCGTACTTTGTGTTTTTCCTTCCTGTGAAGTCATACCAGTTCGATCTGGTACGAGTTCACGGGTCGGAAGTTACGAGTGGCCGTTATAGGGAACTTTCACAGACAACAGGATGGTAAAAACACGAGCTACGGGTTACCTGGAACGCTACCAAGTCGTAGTTGTGACTTGAAGCTGTAACTTACGGTTTCAAAAGCCTGCCTTGAACGCAGCATTAGCCGAAACGGCCGTGAAGCTGATATCTGCTTTAACCTTGCAAATGTATGTTTAAAAAAATCAAGCTTCAGTCTGTTGTCCCCTTCCTCCAATTTAAACAAGCTTTGTAAATGTTCTGGTAATGATCTGTTCTTTGCTTTAAACATTACTTTTTAGGGTCTGTAATTCTATTATATCAGCCATTTTCAACAAACCTGCAGAAATAAAAAAAATCTATTTGAGGGATCTCTATTACCTGCTCTTTTTTGTAGCAGAAGCAGATGAGCGATGTTACTTACATAAGTGTTGCCCCACACCTCCACGCAGTAATTAAGATATGGCAAAATAAATGTACAATTCAGAATTCTTAGTGTGTTAGTGTCCAAGACAAACTTAACCTTATTCAAAATATAGATACTCTTTGCCACCTTGGCTTTTACATATGTGCAGAGCCGGCCCAAGGCATAAGCGAACTAAGCACCTGCTTGGGGCCCCGTGACTATTGGGGGCCCCCAAAAGGCAAGTAACTTTTTAAAATTGTAGTGTGTAACTTTTGTCGATCCTTAGAGAAACTCTGCGTAATTACAAAAAACTTTAATTATTGTTGCATTTCAAATTGTTGTTGCACTTTTCTGTTGCAGTATAGCCTATTTAAAACCAACATTTTTAAAAAGCAGATGATGTGTTTACCGTACAGTAAATGCATTGTCTGTTGGTTTATTTTGTTACTTTTAGTTGACCTATAGGTGACATTCAGTATCCCAGTCCCAGTACTATATCAATTTAAATATTAAATGTAAATCAACCACAGGCTGCACTTTTAGCTGAATTTGGTGCCATTTCAGAATAAAAACCATAGAAAAAAACCTGCCAGGATATGATGATTCATAATGACAGATTAGAAAAATGAAATAGTATTATTGGCAGTAATAGAGGGCACCAAAATAAAGATTTTGCTTAGGGCCCCATGGAGGCTTGGGCTGGCCCTGGCTATGTGGTTTTTCCATGTCAACTTGTCCTCCAATTGTCCCCCTCCAGTACATTCAGTTGACCACGGCAGCGCTGGTTCTTCTGGTTTAAATTGACTTGGCAGATGAAGAAAAAGCAGTTTACACATTAACAGAGCACGCAATCATGTGTCGCTACTAAGGAACGAGTGATTAACGATGCGCTGAGAACCTGATGGTTGATGAGTTGTTAATAAGTAGTTCGCTAATGACTCCGTCGCCAGGACTATGAAGCAGATAACGATGAGTTACTGGAGAACAGACAGGGAGACACTGTATTAATGAATCATGAGGTAATGAGTGGTTCATAAATATCCGGGGAAATCGACACACTGACCACTTCCTTCATGAATCCTTCCTGATTAACTCCGAAGCCACAGGCTGAGCGACACAAAACAGTAAAACCGCTCGCATGTTATTATCGACCACTCCATCGGCCTCCCCCTGTGCTAATCCTAACCCTGACCCGGTCTAAAGTGAAGTCATACACCCATATTGAGTAGTTACCTCATTACAGCGCGGTTATTAAACACGCTGGCTGTCTAAGCCTGCAGCTACAAGTTTATAAGAATTAAGCTGGCAGTCTACATATAGGAAGCTTTCATTTCAGCTTGGACATAACAATCCACTGTAGGCTTAACATAGAGTGCAGCGTGGATGTATGGATCCCTATTAGTACTTGCCCAATGGTGTGGCTATTCTTCCTTCCTCACACATCATACAATCGTTCACCAACAAAGTTCTCAGACACATCACACAGGAAAATATAAAAGAAAATACAATTTTATTTCATAATAAAAAAGAAAAGTATTACAAGTAAGTATCATAAAGTATTACAAGATACTGTCTAACAGCTTTTAAAACTTTTTTTTTTTTACTGGCTTGTGTGATGATGACCTCCCTGCTCCCTCGCTTTCTTTCTCTCTCTCTCTCCTGACATCAGCAGTAAGGCAAGGCAAGGCATCTTTATTTATATAGCGCATTTCATACCAAGGCAACTCAATGTGCTTTACATAAAGACAAAACATTAAAAAAAAGAACAGCATAAAACAGTATAAAAACAAAAAACACAGAGTTAAAAGCAGGAGCAAAAAAGTAAAATAAAAGAAAATAGATACAATTTAAAGTTATTAAAACGAGCTCAGCTATAAGCTCTTCAGAGAGGCGAAGAGCCTGGTGTCTGTATGAATTTTGTCTGCATTCTGGTTCCCGTCTTTAGCGGAGACGGAAATCACCAAATTCACCAAAATAAAAGTGTTCACCAACATAAAAACTATAAAATAGACATTAACTTGTAATACAATGAAAGCAAAAGGTTAACTTAATGGCTCAGGGACTTTCTTGTAATTTATATTCCATAAATTAAAGAGTTTCACTGCATTTTATTAGCTTGGTGCTTTTATTTTGATGGAAAGGCCTGTGTCTCTCGCCCTGGATCTGGTTCCTTACCAAAACAGCGAGTCAACGGCCCCAGACTACATCAGCAGGGTTGTCAGCAGTATTGGCACCACCTGGGCTCTGGGAGGCTGTGGGCCTACAACACTCTCCTGGAGCTCAGTTGCTGGTTCTATCCCCTACCCGCGACATCTCTTGGTTTTTGTTTGGCATTTTGAGATTTGCTGCAAGATGTTCGTTAGTCGTTGTAAACCATTGGATGTTTGATGTAAACACAGAAGAACATCTCACAGCAAATCTCACACATGCGCACAAACATCAACAGAGCCAGTGGGAGCTACTACTACAACAAGGCTGAAAACAGAGATCAAATTTTTTTCCAAACAACTTTTTCATGAGGCGCCTTCAGGACACTTGGGTCAGTACAGATGTGCAGTATGGAGGTATTTGGATGTTTGTGTGTTTTGGACGATTCAAAAGTGAGCACTATCTGCCGCCATGAAAATCTGTTGCCAGCCGGACCCCCCCTGAAACTCCAAAAGCGTTTTGATGACTCTGAAAGTTCTCCACACCCTTCCTTGGCATGACGGTGAGTAGAAAATTGGTGAATTATCGATTTTGGGAGAAGTATCCCTTTAACTTTCTTTCAATAAATACTTTGTTAATTGGCTTTTGTGTGCAACTCCCTCCAGTTTTCTGTATAATAGAAGTTTTCCCTTTAGGTAGTGAAAACCTTCCTTCTATTGCATGACATGTGTGATACTCATGCTGAGCAACATAAGTAATCTTTTTTGTAATATCTTCGGAGCCTGTGTTGCCTTTACATTTCGAATACAATTTAACAAATAATAGGAATAATAAGAAAACCTCTGACTTATAGTTAACAATCTTAGTCTATCTTTTATATTTGCTGTTTGTATTGTATATATTTGTATGAGCATTGTAAAGCACAATGTGCTGCTTTATTTTGAACAACTTCTTTCAATGATGCACTGGACCAATTCACTTCAGTAAAATAAACTGAAGTGAATGGAAGGAGTTGAAAAGTGGCTGCTGCCTTGTTGTTATAAGGACAACAGAACACAATGGAGAACGTTAAAGTTTTTCCCCCAATTCATTTGGTACAGGTTCTGCGTCTTGAAACCATGCATGAATGCATTGCACAAATAAAGGATTTTCTTTTCTAAATTTTAGCTTTTTTTTTTGTTATACGGGCGCCTTCCCCAATGTCAGTTGGGACCGGCTCCAGCCTCACAACCCTGCACGTATGAGCAGTATAGACAATGGATGAACAAAACCTCCATGAATACAAATGCTGACAATAGTACAAGACTTGTACCATACTGTGGCCACACAAGAACCTACTATTACACTACAATGATGGTGATGAATGTACTCGTGCTACAGCTACGACCAATCAGCTACTTATGCTCCTCCAGCAACAATGAACCATTAGGAGCCCATGAGTAAATGGTGGTTTCACAATACACATGACATGACATGACTGCAGTACACAAAAGGACGCCCCAAATGCATGGTAGAGTAAGTTCTGCATATGTGCAAATTATTCTGAATTTTTGTGGAGATTATTCTCAACAATTGAAAAAATACATGTTTGTGGATCATGGTGCAATTCTTTGGATCGTCTTCTGTGCGTTACAATCTGTGAGTCCAATCTATATCTTTCTACATCTACATCTAGCAGGAGAAATGAGACTCCCATAATCCCCTACCATGGTTTCTTCATCATACATACAACACCCAGGGCCGTTGTATAGGGGAGAAAGGTGATGATAATTCTAGGGGCCCAGCGCCCAGTGGGGCCCATAAAAAACCCCAGTAGTCTAATCTTTGTATGACTGATACTGATACTGACTAATACTCATAGTACACTGTAAAAACTCAACATCTTTCCAAGAATATTTGTCTTATTTCTTGTCCAAATGTCTAATTTCTAGTCAAAACTAATCTCTTTCCACTTAAAATAAGACTCATTACCTAAAAATGAACTTGTTTTTAGATATTTTTCACTTCAATTCACAATAAAGTTTTTTGTGCTTGTAATAAGGAAGAAAAACTTGCTCCACTATCAGATTTTTTCTACTTATTCCAAGTGAAAATCTGCTTGAAAGAAGTAAAACGTGTCTAAGTGTCTTATTTTAAGTATAATGAGATTTGTTTTGACTAGAAATAAGATAAATATTCTTGCTAAGATACTTGAGTTTTTGCAGTGTAATGCTGCATTAGCATCAAAACAAAGAAGGCAAAATAAAAAACGATAATACATATGTAGTCTAAGAGAAAAAAAAGGAAAAGTTAGGGGGAGGGGCCCACTTTATATTCTTTAAGGGGGCCCAGAATTCCTAGCAACGGCCCTGACAACACCTAACGAATCAGTTATCAGCCTGAAAGACGAGTGTAAACATACCGATCGTTAGCGAAACAAGATCTACAGACCATAAAAAACCTTGACTGTCTGACACCTATAAGTGCACTAAATGTATACTCAGGTCTTTTGAGCTCCTGTCATCTAAATTGTCTCCATGTTCGCTCACCGTTGTATTCACCAGACACAAAGAGGGGCCGGTCATCAGAGATGCAGTAAATGCTTCAGCGCTCGCATCGCTGGTCTTTCCTCCCCAGTCGCTGCGTTTGCATTGACTAGAAATTACATATCTGCTAACCTAACTACCCCCCACCCCCCATTCAAATGGCTTTTGACTGTAATAAATTGCCTCCTGAATTGCGGCTTCATAAATGGCTCTTAAATGGAGAGCAGGCATTGGTCTGATGATGTTTTAATTGTAACTTGCAGAATGTATTAGCTGTGACCTACAGGCTTTTTGTGGCAGCTTCCATTCAATATGTATGTGCGTTCAGACACCTTGGGTTTAGAAAGGTTAATTAACCTCTGGTGGTAGACCTTTCCTTTGCACTTAACTTGGTCTATGTCCTGATAGTGCCATTAACCCACGCCCTAGCCTCTTAACCTCCCCTATCATTACCCACATAAAACCCATTAAAACTTCCTATTGATTTTTTTTAACATACAACTTATTCTTGTTCTGTTCGGCTTTGTAACATTTTTCATATTCCACATACATAAAATTAGCATTTCATGAGCACGTAGCAGTGTGGTTGGACCGAAAAACTAAAAGTTAATCACCTGGTTGTGAAATCATTATATTTCTTAGGTTACTTAGATAAAATATATTAATTGGGGTTTAAATAATTTTCTTTTAAACTGAGGTGTACATCTGAACACTGAGGTGCTGCCAATGAAACCTGGTTCCACAATGCACGTTTTAACTCAAGTAGGATTTGTGATCTTTATTATAAGGATTTCTGAGAAATGCATAATCAAGACTAAATGAGTGTATTTACTGCTGTCAAAATTCAACACTGATGGGGTGTCATTTAGCTCGGTGGGTAGAGCAGAACCAGGCGCTGCAGAGAGGACTATAGCCTCCGCATATATGGGGCATATGCGGAGGCTATAGTCCTCTCTGCAGCGCCTGGTTCGATTCCACCGGTGACCCTTTGCATGTTGTTCCCTCTCTCTCTCTCTCTCTGTCTCCCAATTTCCTGTCTCTCTACAGCTGTCCTGTTGATTAAAAGCCTAAAAGCCCCAAAGAATACTTAAAGGGAAAGTTCGACATTTTGGCAAATTGGCCCATTGCCATAATCCCTATAGTTTTAGGAGTAGGTTCGTTACAAGACAGAGTTGTTTTCGAGGTAAATTCATGCAAAACCATCGGGGGCAGTTTTTCAGCAAGCAGTCTCTGCATTTGCCTCGAAAACAAAACAAACTCTGTCTCGTAACGAACCTACTCCTAAAACTTGTAACGTTCTGTTATTATCCAACCCTATTATCTCATAGCGTGGTGAATGTGCAGGTCACAACTTGTCCACCAGAGCGTTTTGGAGTTGTTGGATTGTGTATTTGATGAGTTTGATGAGGGAAACCAAGAAATCCCATTAGCCTCCGTTGAGTAGCTCTGAGCAGCTCACGGCTCTGCTCCACCGTTCTAAAAACAGCTTGCACTGACAATTAAAGGTAACAAACCTACTCCTAAAACTATAGGGATTATGGCAATGGGCCAATTTGCCAAAATGTTGAACTATCCCTTTAAGAAGAAAACAAACAAAAAAAACCCCAACACTGATTAAAACTGTGTATTTGAATGAATAATAGATGTGCTTTAGAACATTGGTGTCTGAACCAAATATGCAAGGTAAATCATTGCAGAAATCTGCTGATTGCCCGCTGTGACACTGCACTAGTGTGTCTGTGATTGAAGGGCTATAAGACATAGAAGTGTGAAAGGTACAGACCTGCTTGAAGCGCGGCAACTTTGATCATTCACAGGAAATATTATCACCAGGTGAGAGTCCGAGAGTCTGTTGCTAATTCACAAACCACCTTTTCTTTCACTATTTCATTATTTAAAGCAGAAGTGAGTGATCCGGTCGTTTTCGCTAATGCTGCGTTCCAGGCAGGCTTTTGAAATCATAAATTACAGCTTCAAGTCACAACTTACGACTTTGTAGCGTTCCAGGCAACCCACTCGTGTTTTTCCGACCTGTTTTACCGGTGAAAGTCACTATAACGGCCACTCGTAACTTCCAACCCGTGAAATCGTACCAGTACGTCTTTTTGTACAGTCTATGTACCAGATCGAACTGGTACGACTTCACAGGTCGGAAAAAAACGAGTTTCCTTGAACGCACCATAACAGTCCTCGTCCCTACGTCGCCACATTCACGGCGTCCCTTGGCTGCACACACAGCCCTGCATGCCGTTCTCTCTCCTCATTGGATAAAAACTGTAGGATACGATAAATGTTTTCTCCTCGACTCAGAGCAGAGCAGAGGGACTGACAGATCCGTGATTAAGACCAAACACTCTATGTAAGTGATTGCTGTCGGAAGATATAACTATTTAAGACTTATATTAACACAAATATATCACTTACTTCTGCTTTAACTGTTGTATCCCCCCTGCTCCCCCACCCCCCTCAGTACAGCCTTCCACATGATTATTACATTTCAAGCTGCGTTCCAGAGAACTTAGGGTTTTGTTTTGTTTTGCTCTCCAGATGTTCAAAGACACACCTCAGACAGCCCAGCATGAGGTCTTAATTAACAGTGGTACGTTGTGATTAACTCAGCTGGGGCTGTAACCATTTGCAAAATCACTCTTTGTAAAAAAGTTATTAAACTACCTAAACTAAATTTAAAACAAACACTGTTACAGAGACCGAAACCGAAATCTGTACTCACACCCTGAACCAGTTATCTGTACCGTCGCCAGGGACACGGAGACAACATGTTGTCTGTCAGGAAATTGTTCCAGCACTTAACTCCCACTAAAAACACAGATTTTCATTTTTATAATTCTGTTTTTGTTCCAATTGAAAAAGTGAAATACAGCGTTAAATTACTGAGCTGCATTCTTATTTTTGAACAATGTTAAGGTAACCATGTCCTGACTAACACACACACACACACACACACATGGACAATATTTTCATTTCATATCATAAAGTTAAATAAGTGATTAGCCATTTATTATTTTCTTTTAATTATGATGTAGCAATACTGTTATTTCCCTGTTCATGTTGTGGTAATACATGTAATTGCTGCAGGATCATGTTCAGAGGAATTGTTTTTTTTTTAATGAATGAATGAATGAATGAATGAACTACTGTGGGATGTGAAAAGTTCATAGTGCAATGTGCTTGTAACATTCAAAGTCACTACAGACTTTACAGCACAGCCCAAAATGCCATTATATAAACCAGCTTTCAGAAGAATATATAGTAGACAGAAACCCCTGGAGAGAGAAAGGTAAACCCCATGAGACCGGTCTGGCCTTCAGCCTTCGGGAAAGCCTGGAGCAAAGATTTTTGATCCCACCCACTACAAATCAGAATGTGATTGGTTAGTTCACCTGCTACTTTCTAAACAGCTTTGGGCCTTCTTTCGCTGGTAGTCCTAACCAGTGAGTGAGAAAATTCACCCTCTATCTGGCTATAGGGGTAGAAAACATTATCTAACTCCATTTTCATGTTTTTTGTAACTCTTTCATGTCTTTCAAAGAAACTGGGGCTAAAATTAGAATTAGAAGAGAATGATAATCAAACGAAAGAGATTACATATATACCATTATAAAATTTAAAATGATATGTTTGGCCTTCTCTGAAGGCCTAGAGGGCCCTGAGGGTTACCCACTGGTAAAAACCTGTAAATGTTTTATAACTGCCTGATTCATATAGTCAAATGCTCTTAATTAGAAAGTGTAACAGAGTTTTTCTATATTAAACCTTTACTAAGTGCTGAGAGAGAATGTAATCTGTGGTGACTACACTGTAAAACAAGGTCTGGTATTCTGACAGAAAACTAATTCACAGTCATTGAATGTTTTTCTGAAATGTTCAATATCAATTTTTTTGCAAAATGCCAAATACAAGTAACAATATCTCCTCATTATGACACGGCCACAGTTACATTTCTATGTAAATGTACACTGTTGCCGATAAAGTTGGAATATATATATTTATATATATTTTTACCTCTTCTCATGAAATGATTGTAACAATGTGATTTATTCTTGATACATACTGTATATCTTCTCAAATCTTGATTGATCAATCTCTTCCAGACATATCACTGTGAAAATTAACGCACAATTAACCTTTATAATAGGAATAAAAAGAGGAATGTGTCATTGAAAAATGATTTCAACTTTGGGCAACAGTGTATTTGTCATTGCAAATTAGTAGTATATTAATCCAAACTTTTAGAGGGCAGGGATCTATTTAGAACCATATTCTAAACGTTTTTCACTTTTGGTTACATGTCCCGTATTCTATAAAGTGAAATTTGCATGTCTTTTTGATAAAAAAATGACTAGGTTACATATATTTTTTCTTTCTTTCTATATATATCTGGACCCACAAATCAGAAGAGAGGCTCAGAGCCTCCTCTTTTCTGATTGGATGATTGACATGTTGTCACCAGAGCTCCAGAGAGAAGCCAGACAAGAGATGTACAACAACTGAGATGGTTTTTGCTTCTTTAAAACACAAATATGTCTTTTTATTGGATCAATGCTGTGTAGAAGTGTAGAACATGGAACATCTGTATCTTACCAACTGAACTAGTAAAGGGAGAACCAGTTGTTTCTGAGGCTCCAGCAGGTGTGGGGGTGTCAGAGCTGCAGTAATTGTGTCTGAGGTAAGCAAAAGCAATGACCATCACCAACTAAAACCTTAATAAACGACTCGCTGTGCGACTGATGGCTTCGTTCAAGTTTCTTAATAATATAAGGGTGCTTTGTTGATTAGATTGGTCATCTGTGCATACTAATTTCTCATAGTTAATAAATGTAAAATTGTTTCTCGCTACTTCCAGCTCAGGCAGGTGAACAGAGACACACTGCGTCATCCCTCTCTCTCTCTCTCTCCTTCTAACTACTTTTTCTCCGTCTCTCTGTTTGCATGTGTCAGTGACAATGGAGCGCAATTAACTGGGACTCGACTTTGCTCAGTTGCCACAGCAACGGCATTGATTAACACTTCGGCAGACATCAAATTAACAAAGTAAAAGCTACCATAAACAGCTACTTAGAGCTGCAGTGCATCCCCTCTGATGTGCAGGTGTTACAGCAGCTCAGCCTCCATGTGGGTGGAGAAGCTTCTGGTCACACTCGCTGTCATCTGATATTAGACAAGGACATGCCGTACCTGACACTTTCTTAATTTGGCTGTTTTCTGCATATGGCAGCTGGGTTCTACTTGTCAAACAGGAATAGATTTGTCTTTGTTTCTATTATAGGCCAATCACGATTTCCATTGAAGTCTGTTTGAGCAGTTTAGGTTTGGGAAACTCATCAACTCATCCATATTCTACTGGTCAACAGAATACACTGCCTTCAAAAAATATTCACACCCCTTGAACTTTTCCACATTTCGTCACCTAACAACCACAAACTTAAATGTGTTTTATTGGGATTTTATGTGATAGACCAACACAACGTAGCGCATCATTGTGAAGTGGAAGGAAAATGAAAAATTCGATTTTTTACAAATAAGAATCTGAAATGTGGCTGCATATGTATCCAGCCCCCTGAGTCAATACTTTGTTGAACCACCTTTTGCTGTAATTACAGCTGCAAGTCTTTTGTCGTACGTCTCTACCAGCTTTGAACATCTACACACTGCAATTTTTGCCCATTCTTCTTTGCAAACTAGCTCCATTTCCATCAGATTGGATGGAGAGCGTCTGTGAACAGCAGTTTCCAAGTCCTGCCACAGATTCTCAACAGGATTTACATAGGTCTGGACTTTGACTGGGCCGTTCTAACACATGGATCTGCTTTGATATAAACCAGTCCATTGTAGCTCTGGCTGTGTGCTGTCTTTTCCTCCAGCATTGTCCTGTATTTATCTCCATCCATCTTCCCTTCAGCTCTGAGCAGCTTCCCCTTCCCTGCTGAAGAAGAGCCTCCCCACAGCATGATGCTGCCCCCACCATGTTTCACAGTGGGGATGGTGTGTTCAGGTTCATGTTAGGTTTCTGCCACACATAGCAGTGATTTACATGGAGGCCAAAAAGTTAAATTTTGGTGTTTGATTCGTAAAAAATCTTGAACAGCATGTTTAATTTTCCTTCTACTTAACAATTATGCACTACTTTGTGTTGGTCTATCACATAAAATCCCAATAAAATACATTTACGTTTATGTCTGCAACATGACGAAATGTGGAAATATTCAAGGGGTATGAATACTTTTGCAAGCTTGTTTGTAGTGGAAGCTCCTCTTCCCGGTTCGTCAAATTTGGACGAACCAGGGTCCGTCCTCTTCCCAGTTTGTCCAAATTTGACGAACCGAGAAGAGGAGCTTTGAGATGCTTCCGCTACAAAACAACCTTGAAATATAGACTTATTTAATTTTTTTCGGGACAATTTCGCATTTCGGGGCTTCAATACAAGACGGACATTACATACGAGCAGCATGGAGGTATTTGGATGTTTTTTGGTGTGTCTTTTTGTTACGAAGACAGTTGGTATCCATTTGCAACCGTTATATGGACATGCACTGCTATGCCGAGACCCCCTGTAACTCAGAGAAGCCACGGAGGACTCTGAAACTTCTCCCAGCCCTTAGTCGACATGAGGGTGAGTAGATAATGAGTGAAATTTCAATTTTGGGTGAACTATACCTTTAAGTCACCACACATGGAGCCTGTAACAACCAGACAGGTATAGGCTGCATTGCAAGAAAGCAAGCCACCACAGGTTGACTCTCATTAGGTGTGCAGAGTGTGACTGTCAGCCTCAACAACACTCATCTTCACCTGCAGCTGCTTCCTGTGACCGCACAGCAGCCTCAACTTAAATGTCCTACTCGGGCTTAAATAATTACACCTCGGTGACACTCTTAAAGATCACCATGGACTCACCCAACATAGTTTACTTTGCAATAAAATGCCATCATAATACACAATAATAAGGTCACATAAGCAATGCAAATGATTTCAAGATGGTGCACTAAATAAGTAAGTAAACACTCCAACAGTCTGACAATAGATTCTTAAGAGGAATTGTGAAGGCAGAGTGGTGGTGCCATTTGTGGTGAAGTCATGTAATTAGTTGTGTAATGATGACCTCATTAACTGTGTTTAACCTTCCTCTGGCAGTGACCCATTTTCAGGTTTTAGATGCATAAAAGTACAACATACATTTGTTTATTGCATCAAGGCTTTTTGACTTTGTCAGGAACCTCTATTTAAACAAAGAACAATAATTTGAGTTTAAACTGAAATCATGATTGCAAAACCAACCTTTTCATGGATAAAGAAGTGACCAAAAGATGAGAAACAAATGGAATGATAATAATAGTTTCAAGTGTATTTTCAAAACCGACCCCTACACAAGAGATGGTAGCAGAAAGCTGACAAGAGGAAGGTTAAATGGAAGTCAATGGGTATACTGACAAAAAAGGCCCAGGGCCCCACACCAAAAAATATTAAAACCAATATTTTCATGGATAAGGAAGCCTGACAATGTAACCAAGAGAAGAAAAACAAATTGGATGAAAAAAATGTTTTTAGTGTATGTTACAGCTGAACACGGGTCAAAACTGACCCCAACAGCATAGATGGTAGCAGAAAGCTAACACAAGACAAAGGTTAATAAAGTCTAAAAGAGCAGCTTCTCAATACAAAGTATGCTAAGTCTGGATCCCTGTACTTGGGAGTTAGAACTTCAACTCACGGGTGGCGCAATGGTTAACACCTTTGACTGCCAGCAAGAAAGTCCTGGGTTTGATTCCTGGTGTTTGCATGTTCTCCCCCTGTCTGCACAGGTTCTCTCGAGGTACCCTATCTTCCTCCCTCAGTCCAAAAACATGCACAATAGGGGCAAAATGTTTGTGAAAAGTGCTTAACAAGTGCATGTGCGTTGTTCGTCTCTATAGGTACAACCCTGAACAGATAAGTGGTGCAGACAATGCATGGATCTTCAACATCGAAAAGTGGAGTCCTGATACAAGCAGCTCAGCTTGGCCCAGGTTCCACTTCAACACAGTTACAACTGACCGTAGTGTGACAAATTCACCTCAACTCACTTCTCTACAGAGAGAAACAATTTGATATAAAGTAGAAAAATATAAAGTACACTTCATATCCAATAAGAAAAGTTAATGACATTTGATATGACTCTATTCATTTGCACACACACACGTATATAATTATAGTTACTGAAATGTCTTGGCGACCAAGGAGTCAGTGATGATTGATTTTCCATTGCCAACAAAAGCATGAAGTCAGAAGTAGAACTTTTGTGGAGTGTAAAGGAAAGTATACACTGTTCTTTCTTCACATTTTTATATTCAACGTGCTCAGCCGTTATAAAACAAATGTCATGTCTCTCTGAGTAATAAATCACTGCCCAACACTGTCGGACACTCGGGATCCCATCATCAAACCAGGATATACATGATTGATTCACTGGGATCAAAGCAAAACATCACAGATCCACCCACTGATTACTGACAATCTCTTAAATTTAATTAAAGGTACTTGCAGGCTAAATATTAAATTAAAGGTTAAAGAAGCTCATTTACAGTATAAAGTGACGGCGGTACAGTGACTAAAAATACCACCACCTACAGAATGTCATTATCGGATATTAATCACGCAACGCAAACCAGGCGGTAAGAAAATGTGTCGTTTAATGTCGAACCTTTAAGGGAATAAAGTGCACTAAACAAAAAGAGGGGGATTCTGAAGGGTATTAAGTCGTCAGATTTACTTTTATCTTGATTGCATTGTGGAAGTTGTGAATAATTAATGGAGGGAGCTTATTAGGAAAAGATGATTAGGCAAATTACACAGGTGTCGGATGCATTTTTCATGATGAATTTTGCCAGGACAATCCTGGATTTCCATCTGTTCTGCTCCTATCAGGATGTCACTTCAGGGCAAATTAATGTGACACATTAAAACGCAAATTGCAGGCTGGCACACACAAAAAAGAAAAAAAAAGAAGAAGGAGAAAAAAAAAGAAAAATATAAATAAGGCTTATGGGTTTGTGCTGGAATAAACATAAACAAGGAATTGCCATTTTTAGAGGCTTTCCAATCATCAGTGAGCTTTTGGCAATCGGGACGTAATAAGGTGATTCTTTTTAATGGATGCTGGGAATTTCATTTTATGATTACACTGTGCAAGAAAACGACTTTGTCCTTCAACATTATGCATCGTCTGAGCTCGTTCACTCTTCAGTATATGTAGGCCATTACCGAAGGTATAATTAAGACTCACCTTTCATTTGGTCCTATATAACGGAAGGTTGAAAAAGCACCGGTATTATTCTGTTTATCACCTCTCTGCTTTCTGCCTTTTTCCACTGGAAGCATTTCTATTAAAACGCTGATACTCAGACCTTACAATGAATGGCTCTGACCTAGGGTTTGGCTTTTACCTCCACTCACGCACTCTGTGAATGAATGGTTTTCTGTTTTTTTTCCCCGAGCATAATTTCTATGCAAAGAGGCAAATCAGACATTTAGCAAAGCACTTAAACTTGAAGCACTGGAACTAATTCAAACTGAAATCTGTGGTGATTATAGCGAAGTGAGAGAAGTGAGAGGAGACGCCATCAAACTTATATCACCGAGCGTGTTTCTCTGCAGGCTCAGCCCATTCTCGCCCTTGCTTCCCAGTGATCAAACCTCATCAGCTCCTGCATTATTGAAAGGAAAAACTCTTGGCTCAATATGACCACCATGTTTTTTCTTGGTGTGGTCCTCTACTGTTTGCCTTTATTGGGGCTCCCCAAGGAGTACTTCAAGGCCCCCTCAGATCAGGCTCAGGCAGGTGGGCTTTCACCTCTCGCACCTGTGAACCGTCTTCATAAATTCCATCCTGCCTCAAGCAAATCAGCAATGCTGTTTGTGCTGCTTTCATCTCGGCCCTTTTCTCTGGCTGTTGGTTGCCGAGCTGCTTATTTGTCAGTAGGAGGATATAGAGGCACCTATTCAACACGCGCCTTTGTCATGTGCACAGTGTTTGTTTTATCTGTTTCTATACATGTGTCACTGTGAGTTTTTGAATGTCTATATGGTCGCATGTGCGGTTTTGTTTGTTTGTGTATGTGTATATTAGATTCGTGGGTTCTGAAAACCAGCAGCCTGCTTGTCTTGTGTAGTCTTTGTCGGGTTGGAAATTCTGGACCCGGCAACTTTAAAGCAGAACTATGCAGGATTTGGGCTGTTATTATTGTGGCTCAGAGACACTGTGATGGTTGAGTGACCTGTTATGAGGTGAATGGGGTCTAGGCCAATGCGCTCCCCCCCCCCCACTGGCTGAAAACCGCACTTGTACGAGATAAGAATGTAGATGACGTCATGCATGTCATGAATCGTGATTGGTTTGAGTTGGGAAAGTCGGAGGAAACCATGGAAACAAGGAATGTTTGTAGCCTGTACTGAGTTTTTTTTTTTTTTTACGACAGTGACATGTGCCTCCCAGAACTGTGGGGGAGCTCCGGAGAGGGAAAAAAAGACAAACCAGTGAAGGAGCGAGCTATTTCCGGCCGACTTGCATAGTTCTGCTTTAAAAGGATAGTTCACCCAAAATTGAAATTTCACTCATTATCTACTCACCCTCATTTCGACTAAGGGCTGGGAGAAGTTTCAGAGTCCTCCGTGGCTTCTCTGAGTTACAGGGGGTCTCGGCGTAGCAGTGCATGTCCATATGCAACGGTTGCAAATGGATACCAACTGTCTTCGTAACAAAAAGACACACTAAAAAACATCTAAATACCTCCATGCTGCTCTTATGTAATGTCCGTCTTGTATTGAAGCCCCGAAATGCGAAATTGTCTAGAAAAAAATCAAATAAGTCTATATTTCAAGTTTGTTTTGTAGCGGAAGCATCTCGAAGCTCCTCTTCCCGGTTCGTCAAATTTGGACGAACTGGGAAGAGAAGCTCTAGATAATGAGTGAAATTTCAATTTTGGGTGAACTATCCCTTTAAATCTGTTTTAAAGTTTGTGTCTATGAGTATTTGTATTTGGCAAATAGGTTGTGTATCCACTGGAGGTTTCTAAAGTTTCCAAAGACTCCCACACTCCTCTCTACTGATATCTTGAAGGGCCATAATGTATTTGGGGTCGCTATTGTCTCTTTATATAAATATGTATTAGTATCTATCTATATATATATAAAGGAGGTGATCATTTCAAATTGTCAAACTTAAAAAAGAAAGGAAATATGTACTTAATATAAATAATAATACAATATAGGGTCCTTCTTACTACAGGCTACAAATTTTTTTTTTTAAATAAAATAAGTTATATAAAATATATTATGAAAGCATTTTCACTCCTTAGGCCTTTTTTCATCCAATAAAAAATTAAATAAGATTAAAAAAAAGTTAAAGAGGAAGAAGTTATAAAAAGCTATTAGATGTTAAATCTTCGTCTTCATATCTGATTCATCCTTAAATACTGTTAGTGGAGATAGATCGATACTTCAAAAAATCAATGTGTCATTATGGCATGATACAGAATTTTAATTTTCAATTCAATTTCATTCATATTTTTAATAATTTATAGTCATTTGGAGCCAAATCATAAAACAGAGACGCGTATAACAGACATTATGTCGGGATAATTTACAGTAAGGTGCACAGCTCAATATTATAAGGAGAAACCCACCAACTTCCCACTGTGAGGAGGCAGCCAGTGACAATGGAGAGGAAAACTCACTCTGACAGGACTGGACTCAGTGTGGGAGGCTGCGTCTCTGCTGGTCGGACTGAGAGGAGAGAGATGGCGGAGGAAGGAGAAAGGGGGTTGGGGGGGGGACCACACACAGTATAGTATATATTCAGGCATTATGAGACTGGTTGTTATGATAATAATAGTGATACTAAAAGGTGTCATTGTGGTAACAATAACAGCACCAATTAACAACAATATAATTACAAAATAATAAAATGATAATAAAAATAGTGATAAATGATGATTGTTGAGTATTAGCAGCAGATCTGAGGTCAGAGATACTGTACCTGCAGAATGAGGACGAAGAGAGGGAGAGACAAGGTAAGAACAAACTACAGGAGAGAGAGAGATGACACAAAGTTAATGACAGGTGGTAAAGTGGTATGAACACATGGAGACAGAGATTTAGTCCTTGGGCCAGACCAGACCAGTATCACTTGAGTGGGCAAAACCTTGCCTATACTAAATTGTTTTTAGGGTCAGTATAAGTAAATTCAAATATGATAGCCTTTTCATAGGAGCAGCTTTTTATATATATATTTTTTTTTTCGCATTTTTCCCTTATAGGCAGATTGTCATTAAAGTGGCTCAGATCGGATGAACGTGTAAACAGGACAAATACGCATGGAATCGGATATTGTCAGATCAGATTCAGGCCCCCGTTATATGTGGAAATAAATCAGATACAAATCGGATCTCTGCCAATACGTCTGCAGTCTAAACAGACAGATCGGATCTTTCCTGATAATATTAATTCCCGTGCCCACACGTTTCCCTGAACCTCTGTAGCCTGTGATTGACACGTGGGGCTGACAGGGGACTACTTTGGCTAGTTGTCACAGGAATTATAGTGTTTCATTTTCATGGTGTCCGCACGCTGTTTTTGTCCAGTCTATAAGCAGATCGATACCAGGGCAAGCAAGGGAGTGTGAAAAGAGAGAGCGCACGAGACAAACACCATTTCATTTTCTTGCCGGCAAAAACTGAATCGCGCCGATTAGAAATCAAGACAGGAAAAACAAACAATGTACACAAATGTGTCCAAGAGGCTTTGTCCCGTCCTCACTTGAATGACGGAGGATTGAACGGTGGCACAACTGTCACCGTCACTATCAGCTGCTCATCTCACAGCAGGTCCGCTCCACGCCGCCACTTTACTGACTTTATTTAGAAAGGACAGACTAGGTGTTCACTTTGTAAACAGTGACGTGCTGGATATAAACTCTGAGCACCAGACTCACCTTTGTTTAAAATTATTATGGAATCATAACGTGACAAACTGATAATGATAATATTAATTCCCATGCCCACACGTTTTCCTGAACCTCTGTAGCCTGTGATTGACACGTGGGGCTGACAGGGGGACTACCTTGGCCAGTTGTCACAGGAATTATAGTGTTTCATTTTCATGGTGTCCGCACGTCTGTTTTTGTCCAGTCTAAGCAGATCGATACGAGGGCAAGCAAGTGAGTGTGAAAAAAGAGAGCGCACAAGACAAACACCAGATTTCGTTTGAGAAAGGCCCAAAGTTGTTAAAGTGAGACTCTCTAACAAGGACAAAACCTTTGATACCTATGCCATCTTAGATGATGGATCAGAGTGCACAATGTTGTTACCTAGCAGAATATCTGGGCTGAGCAACTTGAGCTTCGTACAGTGAGGCAACAGACCAAGAAACTTGAAGGAAGAACCTTAGATTATCCGCTGCCTCAAGCCCTGAGAAAAAAATACTTAATTGACAGGGTTTCACATCCACCACCTTTTGTTCACATTTTGTTGATCTGTGTTCATCATTGTTCAGTTAACAAAATAAAGGACTGAACTGATATCTGGATCCAGTGTTTTAATGTGCACATCACATGGTTGTTCTGTGAGCCGGCACCACCACCACCACCACCCCACCCAGCGTAGTTTTTTCATTGTCAATAAAGGTATCTATCTATCTATCTATCTATCTATCTATCTATCTATCTATCTATCTATCTATCTATCTATCTATCTATCTATCTATCTATCTATCTATCTATCTATCTATCTATCTATCTATCTATCTATCTATCTATCTATCTATCCAATTTGCCTCAATTGAATAAGGTATTGGGAAGAAATATAATTTGTCAAAAAGTATCCTTAATTAGAAAATACATTGCAATGATTTATACCTGACCATGGGCTAATTGAAGCTTATTTACACCTGTATTAGATAAATTACTTGAAACACTACTCAAGGGTTTATTACAAGTCTCTGTGGCTGGCCAATAGTTCAAACACACCCAAAGGAGAGGATATGATGAAAGAAAGATGATTTCCAGGGAAGGCACTTTTTTCGTTTTTGAACAGCAACAGTCTATTACTTTAAGAGGTGATAAATACTATAAAGCTGCCAGTCAGCAAGGTCTATCATATCAAAACTTAATCTAGGGGTGTATAGGAATAAAAAAAATCACAACTAGAATTTGCCCTCCCAGGTGATACCGATATGTGAAATTTTGGGTCTTGGCCCAAGGACTAATTGAAAAGGAGAGGGACGTGCTCAGTGCATCATGGGAGTTTCCTCAGCAGCCTTGGCCTATAGCAGCTCAACTCAGGGACGGTTGAGAGTTCAGCTGACCCAGCCTTAAAGGGACAACGAGGAGTTTTGGAAAAGCAACGTGTTTTCACACTACATTTATGAGCCTCCGCGCACCGTGAAATTCTTTGACTGGCGCAAGACAGACTCATGTTTTCATAATTAAAGTCAGAGGTTCAAAGACGATCACATACCGTCGTAGTTCCGACCATAAACGGTGATTCGGCGGCGTTATTCTCATAACTCGCCACGAAACCGAAAGTAAAGAAACGCTGGTCGGTTTGACCAGCATTTGCGCCACCATTAATAATAACAAAATAACGATAGAGACAAAGCGATATATTTATCAAAAATGGGCCCATTAACAAGTGTGGGTAGCGGAGATTCATCCACATTAACGTGAGACTTTTAAATAACCAAATAGAAACTCCTCGTTGTCCCTTTAACTATTAGCTTAATCAGAGGGAAAGTGACATATGTGAGAAATGATGAAAAAAGAGGAGGATACAGAGGCAGAGAAAAAGAAACCAAAACAGGAGAGAAGGAGAGCAGAGGAAAGGAGGAGAAAAAGGAGAGGGGAAGGCGACAGGAGGAGGAGGAGGAGGAGGAGGCTGGTTGCTCCGCTCAGGCCAGTAGCGACGGTAACTCCTCCCCCATCCCCCCTAAAACTCTCCACCCCTCTGTCTATCTCCCTCACCCCATCCCTCCTTCAAGAACCTCACAACCTCCTCTTCATCTCCCTTCTCTCTGCACTCCTTTGCTCCCCATGTTCCCTCTCCCCCCTTCTGCACCTTCCCATCCTCTTACCTCCCTCCCCTTTCTCTGTCTCTCCAACCCATCTCTCGCTGCACCCCCCTCTCCTCTCAAATTCACACGCCTCTTTTTTTTCCACCTTGTTCACCCCTTCACCTTCCCTCTGTTTACATCATTAAGTCTTCAATAAAAAAAGAAAGAAAAAGAAATCATATTTCTACATGTATCAGCCTCTCTGCATAAGTGACATAACCTGGTCTTTAACAATAAAAATGGCCTGGTATTTTGTAAATATGTAAGTTTGGACTTAACTAAACTAAATGAGTGTTATAATAAAAGTCCTGACTACAAATGGAAGTTTAGTCTGTATGTATTTACTGTAAAACATAGTAATTTGATCATGTGGTTAATCTCACCTGGCTTAATAAATGGAAATATATAAGGTGCTTGCTGGTAATATTTTGAAAAGTGAACTTTGAGGAGTAATTTCTTCTAACATGAATTTATGAAGAGACTCGAACCAACCTGCACACGTTCCAGTCTGTGAAAAAAAAAACATTGTGATCGATCCATGGTCGGTCCACCGTCTGAAAATACGAGGAGATGATTGTTAACTTTAGCCAGTGAAGTCTCTGTTATGATGTGCTCTGAAGAAAAAGAAAAATTCAAACAAACAATTCCTTTGCAAATAACCACTTCATTGGTTTGCAACAAGTTTTTCAAGGATTTTAGAAATGAATGGGAGGTGGGTTGAAGGTCTGCAACCTGATTTTACTGAAACAGTCCATTTCCAAGGATTCAACACAAGCTTGGTACAATTATATTAAAAAAGAGACTAGTCAAGTCATTACTGTAAATAATTAAAATGACACATGGCTCAATGGAGCTATGACTCAGTCAACGCAACAAAAAGCCTGGTTTGTTATTTTCTCTTCAAGCAAGGTAAAATTCTTCAAATGCAACTTCCATTTCAGATGAAGTCACAGCCGGTAGCCTATATAGCATACATGTAGAGAATCAGTCATGAATTCTAACAGCGCCATAGCTACTAGGCTACTTTACAATAAGTATTTTTTTTAAATAAAGGATTAATAAATGTTTATAAATCGGTTATTAATGCAGATATAAGCACATTGTAAATCATAAATTAACAGTTATAGCCTAATACAGGTTTCATTATTGATGCAGGCTTAGACTACTATTTGGCAAGAGCAAGTAAATGCTTGTTAAATGAGTTATGCTACTATCATTTTCTCTGGTCACATGAAACTTGTTAGCTATTCAGATGGAGGTTAATGTAGCTATTAGGGCACAAACACTGATGATAGAGAAAACAAACAAAAAAATCTCCTAGTAGCCTAACCAATGAGATATGAGGCCTGGCAGGCCTACAGATGCATTTAGGCTCCCTATTTGGCAGGAAACAGGTCATTCTTGTCCTTTTAGATTCATATATTGAATTGAATCAAGGAACGGAAACCTGAGAGAAACAAGCTGTGCTAACATTAGCTGGCCACTTGGCTAGCTAACGTAGCCCTTCAGAGCCTGTCCTGTGCCCACAGGAGAACACAAACAAATGAAACAAACTGGTTCTGCTGTTTCTCACCAGAAGTAGATCACAAGTGTTGAAAGAGTGCAGTGTGTGAAGCTGTCACATGTTATGGATGCTAAAACTTGATAATGAAAATGCTTTTCTGTGAAGCTGCTCCGTTGTGATGAAATTTGTTACATTTTATAGTTTAGCTGTATTTCTTAATTAATTCACTAATACAAACACACACAACACTGTAGGTACACACAATTTGTTGGAAATTCCTACCGTGAGGAAGCTAGGTAGAACTGTATAAGGAGGTGAGGGCAACTATGGAAATGTTTCTTTGAATGTGTGCAATGTGCATTTTTATTTGCATGAGTTGTAATTGATGAAGATGTTTTCTGCCTCTCCGTGTATTTTCCTATGTTGCAGCCAGCCAGCGTATTGAGCTCTCTGGGCCACCGTAGGTTCACCTTTCAATATCAACTCTCATCTCGGGCTCTGTGAAGGGAGGGGTGATAAACTGTCAGGGCTCTGTGGCCTGCCAGGTGGCTTCCTGGCTGTCCCGCGTCCCCCCTCCGAGTCACATTGTATAATGTTCCAGTTAGGATGATGATGATGATGAGGAGGGTGACAGATAGCAAGAAGTTTGAAGGATGGCTGAGTGGACAGACGTTTGACCTGAGAGGAGAAATTGGATTTGGCTCCTGTCTCTTGGTGCTGGCAGCGGGTGGCGACAAGCTCGGTAAACTACCTTCACACACACACATGCGCGCACTTGGTGCACGCACACACACATTCCTGCACCTCCCCTCCACGCCATTTCCATTCATTTTCCGCAAAGCATGAAATTAAAGCTATTTATAACCTGGCTGATAATTACATTATACTTATTCCATCACGATTAGGTTTCTGGTTTTTATGATACAATGTCACAGTTTTAATTAAACCGTCTCTGGCAGCCTGCTCGGCCCGGCCCGCTCTGTTTATTCACTCCTCGCATGCTTCAGGAGCGACTCAGCACTGCGATGACCACCTGATGACACCCGTTACTACGGAGCGCTGATTGACAGCGCCGCTGCCACCGCACCACCTGTGATTACGCCGGTAATCTGTATAATTTGACTTAGACATATCCCCATTTGATTGTGAGCCTTAAGGGGTGGATGTGATGAAGTTTGACATAGACGGATCATGTCACCTTTAAAATGTCTCAGTGTCTGTTTAATGGCTAATTACATTACCAAAGCAAAACCCTGACTGGTGGAAGTCCTCTGTCACCTTGGACGAATTAATGATTGAATTATGAATCAAACGTCCCCCGAGGGGAGTAAAAGAAAGTTGAGATCTAATGTTAGCAGTGATACTTTGGAAAAAAAAATGAATGTGAAAATGTACCCTCTAGGTATTGTGCACCGAGACCTAACTTACGGGTAAGAAAGAAGAAGTTAGTGAATTATTTAGCAGTGATATATACTCAATAATAAATAGGTGATAAATAAAATATACAAGCTTGTCTTGATTAAGGTGTGTGTATTCCCCTCCCCTGACGCTGACAGGCCTTTGATTCATGTATCTGTGTTTGTGCAGTCCTCCTTCCTCCCTTATATTCAACATTTCCACTTTGTGAAACACACTTGAAAAGGCACTGGTTCTTGGCTGGAGGGATGTTGTATAGAAAGGAGCCAGAGGAACGCCTTGCCTATGGCATTGGCTCAGGGCATAGTTAGAAGCCAAGACCACCCTGGATGCTCATTCATGTTTCATTGTGAGAGGGAGAGACTGTGACTGTAAATGTGTCCCACTTGAGAGAATTGTGGATATGGCAACAGAAAATTGTGGAGACCAGTAATTAATACCTTGTGGATATTTCTTGTTTTTTTTTTTCTTTTTTTGCCTGTTGATTGATTAAATCATGCAAAACACTCCTAATTATAAGACTCCCCACAGGATGATATGTGTCTAAGAGATGACTGCAAAACATCATGGATGAGTGTTTGTGGCACCGGCATTGACTCTTAACTCTGCTGGAGACAAATGGGAATGAACTTTGTATGCAACTCCTCCTCCCAACGAGCCACCAGGCTGGCCATTTAAACTAGTGTTGGAGCCATTTATCACTCTGCTGATATTGGCCTTTCAATAAAAAACCTGTGTAAAGACCCGAATGGAACTGATGTTAGAGGATAGGACATGGCTACACTCAACAACTTCAGAGGTGTCAGTCTGTAAAAGATGGAATGAAACATGCTTCACTATTCATTAAAGATCAAACATCAACACTGTCTCTTGAAATCATGTTTATACAGCACAGATCTCCCACAGTCAAATGCACTTAAAGACACACAATGTAACCTGGATTACATTTTTATCAGGATTATAAGCAATGTATCAGCAAACAACTATGTTCTATGTAAAGATAGAGTGGAGTAATAACATAAAGCATTAAAAATAAAGAAATAAAACAAAAAAAACTGAAACCACACCCTCTTTGTAGGTGTTGCAAAAACATCCATCAAATTTTGTGAGTTCTTATACCAGTCCTCTCTGTGTGCTTTTCTTTTTGTGTAGTCTGGTCCCAGCAGATACATCCAAAGCTGAATTTCTTCCCAGTTTGACCGTGGAACCTGCAAGCTGCTAAAGGCTTCACTTTGACCTAGAACTTGCTTAGTTTTAGATATCTAGTGTCAAGACTACTGAATACCCAGGCTTAGATTCAAAAGCACCACTTGACATGGTTGGTACAAAACAACGTGAAGGACTATTTGACACAAGAAAAGTCCATGAGAATCAGAGAGAGGCAGCCACAGCAAAGAGGACTAGAATGAAATGAAGTCCAAAAAATGTAGAGAAAAACACTTCACCCAAAATCAATAATTCACCAATTTTCTACTCATTGTCATGCCAAGGAAGGGTTTTGAGAACTTTCTGAGTCATCAAAACGGGATTTACATGGCGGCGGATAGAGTTCACTTTTGAATCGTCCAAAACATACTCTATGAAATACTCCATACTGCTCGTCCCACTGGCTGTGCGAGATGCGTGACATTTGCTGCGTTCTTCCGTGTTTACATCCTACATCCAATGGTTTACAACAACGAAGCTCCTAAAAATGAGAAAATAACTAAAACCTGACCTTAGCCAAGACGAGGCATGACATCTAGAATTCGGGAACACGGTGTTGTATGTGTGTTTTCATAACAGATCACCAAGAGTAGACATGATAATGTTAACTTGCAGCTACAAATGTTATGACTGTCAAGAGCTAAAGTGTTATAAGAATTGGTTAAGGGCAGGGTAAGATTATCATGAAGGTTAAGTATTAAAAAAGTCAACAGTAACACAGGACAGTTGTGTTACAAATCTAGATCCAAACCAAGTCCAAACCAAGTGTCAAAATGTAGGCCTTTTTACGTCCAACCATCCAAGCTCCAGTACTCAGGGATAAAAGAGGGAGCAACAGCCCCAGAATAAAAAGAACACACAATAATTGTGTTTGACACAGATGCTCTAATACTTACAGGAGAATCAACCATGGGGATGAGATGTGATGAATATGTTTTACCTACATGCCAGCTCACTGTCTGTGTCTCTAGTAGTGTGTCTCCTCAGAAAGACATTCTGAGGCAAAGGAAAATCAACTTTTTTGTGGTTTTACACACATTTCGAGAAAGAAAAAACACTTAAAGTTGTTAATCTTGGTGTAAAAAGGTTTTAGGAATATTCATGCAATTATCCAATCAGGCAGTCATGTGAAGGAAACGCACATGTTAGGAGCTTCAATTAACAGTCCAGAGAGCGGATCAGTTTCTGAAACTGCTCTTCTCCTGGGATTTTCACACATTATAATGTCTGGAGATTTAACTGTGCTGAGAGTGGGCCGACTGGTTGAAGCGGACAGAAAGGCTACGGTTACTCAGATAACCACTCTTTACAAGTAGGGTGAGCAGAAAAGCTTCTGAGGAAGAGCAACGTGTCAGTCAACAGAAACCTGAGGCTGCAGTAGACATCTGGAGAGGCAAAGGCCGACAGTATTGAGAGTGTGTATTTCTGCTGAGGTAGCAGATGGGAGGGTCAGAATTTGGCATCAACGGCAGGAATCTATGCACCACCAAACCTGCTGCTGGTGGTGTAATGGTGTTGGAAATGTTTCCTCGGCACAACATGGGCCTTTTAAAACCAGTCAATTATTGGTTGAATTTCATTTCACAGTCAATCAGAGCTTGGAATCCATGAACCAAGGCTTCTGTGTAAGTGAGAAAGATGGAAATTTGTGTTCTCCCTTAGCAAAAAGTAGTTTATTCAAATGTACTAGTAGCCTATACTTATTTTATACTAAAACTGAGGCAGACTTGGAAGTGTACTTTTGTAAACTTAAAATGTTCCAATTTAAGAAGTATTAAAGTGATACGCCAACATTTTTTTTCGTGTCTTGCCTCACTCCCGAGTCCATGACAAGCAGATAGACACCATCCTTTCGACTGTGCGTGCAGTAACAAGGGAGATAGAGCCGTATCGCCCGTAATTAGCTTAGTTCAACCGCTGGAAGTGTATAGGTAGTGTTAGCCTGCCTCCTACCTGAGCCGAAATCAGCAGTCAGAAGCTGATTTCATTTTAGCTCTAAACTCTGTAAATATATCACTTTATCGACATTTCAAACATTTTTAGGTGAGAAAGTAGCCGTTTAGATCAGAAGTGTGTCGTTAATTTGTCTAAATACCAGCTGTTTACAATTTTGTTCGGACGAATTTGGCGCTACTCAAGCTAGCCGTTGTGACCAACGCACTTCTGGTTACTTTCACAAAATAAAACACCCGTTGCCCTGTATACAGAAAACCATGATGATAGAATTTGTGCTTTTACTTTGAAATAGGAAGCTAACCTACCCTCGATGTAGCTAGCTTGAACCTAAATAAACCGTCTTTGCTTGAACCCTCTGTTTTGACCGATCTCGTCCCGTTACCGGCGTTTGACCGCTCAAGATGCCTTACCGGAGAGTTTTGTCAGCTATGAGACGAAGATCGGTCCGTTTAGAGTTGCTGAAGAGTTTCTCTGATGACTTTAGGTGGAGGCAGGCTAACACTACCTATACACTTCCAGCGTTTGAGCTAAGCTAATTACGGGCGATACGGCTCTATCTCCATCGTTACTACACGCACAGTCGAAAGGATGGTGTCTATCTGCTTGTCATGGACTCGGGAGTGAGGCAAGACACGTAAAAAAATTAAATGTTGGCGTATCCCTTTAAATTGGTATACAGTGCTTTCTAGTAGGCTTCACTACAAGTACATGGCCTAATACTTATACTCAAGCATACTTAATAAAATGAACTTCAAGTACTGTATACTACTTTTTGCTAAGTGTATTAAAATGAAATAAAGTTTCTTCAAAACCTTTGTTTTTGTACGTCAGGATGCTTTCATGCTTTGATAACTGTATGTAGGCTACTCCCTTATATACGGCCCCTGAGTGCTCATAAATATGCTGGTCACACCTCCAGCTGAGGAGACAGCAAACTAAAGGGTAAATGTAAAGTGTAAATAGTACACATGGCCTTTAAAACAATGTTAAGGTGAGAGCGGTGGTGCTCCTCAATGCCAAGACACTAAAGGTTGCACACCTCTCTGTTGGCAGAGCCCTCATAGTTCTGACAGTCCCTCAACACGCCGCTTTCCCTGTGGCCAAGCCAACCACCACAAAAGGTTTGGGGAAGTGTATACGTCTGACCTTTTCCCCATCTGCCCTGATGTACTGTATGTGTGTGCCGGTGATGTTGATTGTTGGCTGTGGGTCATAAGTACAAGTTTAAGGGTGAATGGCCCTCCGAGGCGAGGCTTTGTTGCCGGTGTTTTCTTGTGTCGACACTCGGGGTTAATTACCAACAATAGCTGCTTGACCTTCTCACAAGTGTGAAATGCTGGAGATGGTTGCAAAGCACCCGGCAGGACTGTGGGTGTTCAGAGACCCGTTTCTCAACACCTACAGTATGACCGGTGAGCAACAGGGTGTGTGTTATATTCAAAAGATCTTAATGGTTTGTGTGTTTTTTGGACTTTTATATTATATTTAAGCTTTTTTTACTTTTGTTTTTTGCTGTTGACAGGAATTTGATGGAGATTGAGAGCAAGTAGGCTTTTCCACCAGGACACTTGACCCATGTCACATACAGTAAGGGTTCACACAACCACAATTTCCCAACTTAAAGGGTGACTTCACCCAAAATTGATAATTCACCAATTGTCTACTCGTCATGCCAAGGAAGGGTTTGGAGAACTTTTGGAGTTATCAAAACCAGGCGGGGTCCAGCTGGCAACAGATTTTCATATAATGGTGGTGGATTGTGCTCACTTTTGAATCGTCCAAAACACACACTACTGTATGAAACATCCAAATACTTTCATACTGCTTATCCATACTGACCCAAGTGTCCTGAAGCTGCCACATGAAAAAGTTGTTCAGAAAAAAAAAAAAAATTTCATGTCGCGGCTTCAGGAACTCCAAAAGCGTTTTCATAACTCTGAATGTTCTCCAAACCCTACCTTGGCATGACGGTGAGAAAATAGGTGAATTATCGATTTTGGGTGAAGTATCCCTTTAATAAACTGTTCAATACATTAAATACACTCATTTGTTGCAGTCAGACGGCTGCAGTCATTGAATTTGTTGCCTGAGACAAGGCACATTTTGTCAACTGGTACCAGACCTTTGAATCAGCGCCCACATCTACGAGTCGTAGACTAATTTGAATAGACTCTGTAATTAGTAAAAGCTGCTTCTCTCAGCTGGAGAAACAATCAGAGTTTTGAAGTGAGGATTAAACATGGGGAATGTCTTCCTCTGCCAAAACCAAGAAGAAAAGACGACAAGAACTACATCCATACAAATTATAGAAAACAAAGCAAGTGAGGCAACTTGGTATTCTAGGTGTAATAAGGGGATTGAACCAGTCAAAACAATGTGTATGTGCATATATGTGCACATACGTTAATGACAGCCTGGTTCTGACTTCTCAAGACAGATCAATTTACAGATTATGTTCGGGAGGGTGCTCATTGAGACATCATGAGAACTATAAAATTCTCAAAACATGATTGAAAAGTTTGTCTATGGTGCCCTTTAATTGGCTGTGATGTCATTATGCTTAATTCCTGATTGGAAGCCTTGCTCCAGATTACCACACAACACATTATACACACAAAACAGTATGTGGTAAAATTGTACTCTATACATTTGAGCTGAATATGGAAGTGTCATCCAGAGAGTCGGCCACTTCAGAGGGGTCACGCCGAGCCTTGGTGACACAGTCGGCCTGATCCCAAAGGTCAACAGTCCCTTTTAAGTGTATGCAGTGCTAGATCTAAGCTTTATACTGTATGGGGTCAACCCTCCCTCCCTGAACCTCCTACTGAACAGTTTAGACCTCCAACTTAAGCACAACCCAGAGCAGGTCTTCAATTTATCGTGGAATCGAGTATGAAAGTACGGACTTTGTGTTAATATAAGTCTTAAATAATTATATCTTCCGACAGCAATCACTTATATAGAGTGTTTGGTCTGAAACACGGGTCTGTCAGTCACTCTGCTCTGCTGTAAGCCGAGGAGAAAACTTTCCTTGTATCGCCTGTGCATATTCTCATTTGTCCAGGTCATAGTATCTCAAAGGAGGTTAAATCGAAAGCAACTGGACTTAGTTATTTTATTTATTACAAATAAAATACAAATTACAAATAACTAAGTCCAGTTGCTTTCGATTTAACCTCCTTTGAGTTTCCTTGTATCCTACAACCTTTATCCAATGAGGAGAGAGAACGGCATAAAGGGCCGGTCCTCTCTGTGTGTGCAGCCAAGGGATGCGCGTGAATGTGGTGACGTAGGGACGAGGGCGGGGACTGCTAACTCTGTTGGCTGACAGGAAGTTAGCCAAAACCACCGGATCGCTTACTTCTGCTTTAATAGGAAGTGTGCAAATTTAAACTCTTTCATTTAATTTCAATAGACATGGACAGTTTTCTGAGCTTAGAATCCTAAAAGTCAGTTTCAGTTTCCTTCTGGTCATTACTGATTGTAGGTGAAGTGTATTATTTCCATAATGAGGAACCAAACACACTACAGAAAAGCCATGTGCTGCGTACTACACACTTCCACCATGAGGCTCCAGCTCCCCCCCCCCCCCCCACCCCCCCCCCCCCCCCCCCACCACCAGCAGGACCACCACTGTAAATGCAAATCCATCAGGGCTTTTGATCAGCAAGGTCTCAACACACACACCAGGCTGTTTCTTATCAGGGCCGTATTTTATAATACATGACCCTGAAACCGTTTAGAGACAAGTAGGTGCGACCAAAGGGCGCTGATGTGAAGTAGATCCAGTAATGGACCAGAAACAGCGTGTGAGATGTGGACACACACACACACAAACCTACTCTCTGTATCCACCTCAGAACAATAAATCACCTGCTCTCCGTACTGTTAACTATTTTTTGTAACATATATAATAATATATAACAGCCAATAATCAACATATTAATGTGTATGCAACTATTTAGTCTAATTAGATTGCATGTCACATTTTATGAGTAGGCCTGTGTCATCGATGCATAAAGATGCATACTGCCTAATGTTCTTGTTTCTTGCCTTCATTCCTTGAACCACAGTGTTCTAATACATGATGGAAAGACGTCCCTATTAATGTCTCTCCATTTCCTTATGCGCTTTGCCTTAAAAAAAAAAAAAAAAACTTTCTTAACACAGTATTTCTGAGCATAAATAAATCTTGGCCACAATTACCTTGTTTAAAAAAAAAAGTGTATTGTGTTGTTCCTTTTGATCCATTTCTGTTCTTTATGTAGATACCTAACAAAGCCTTTGGTATTGAGACATGAAACAACTATTTCCAGTCTTCTACATCCTGCTCAAACAGGCTTTGGTCTGTGGTCACACATCCTCTGAAGTACTCAGTATTCTGTTACACATCCAGGACTGCTCATCTCCTACGGTTACAGTCCTTCTTAATGATGACAAAGAAAAGTTTGACAGAGTAGAGTGGAGATATCTGATGTCTGTCTTGGAATGTTTTAACTTTGATCTTAATTTCTTTCCTTTTCTTTCTTTTTTTTGATTATGGATTGAAATACTATATAAATCTCAGATGACCACAGACCGCAGAAATAATCAATATTTGGATGCTTTGGCTCTGACTAACTGCCGTACCTGCTCTGTTTAACCTTGCAGTTGAACCTCTTGTTGTTATGATTACAATCTTTTCTTCTTATCAAAGTGGCAAAAATGGGAATGACTATACATAATTAATTCCATTCCACTATTATTGTTACTTTACAAGGAGTTTGGACAATTTTATTCACTTCTGTATGTAATTATACTTATTCCCAATTGTTTGGGCACTAAAATACTACATGTTAAAACAGCTGATATAAGTCTGTACCTTTTGTTGTAACTTCATAGATTCTTCTCCTCCTTTGTTAAATAAGACACCATCAATCAAAATATAATCAATGCTCAATAGTCAATATGGCATATAAAGCACTTATCTGTTCTCTTTTTTGGGTTGTCCATGGCTAACCCTGTATCTCCACACCACTGCTACAGCTGTGCTTTATCTTACAGTCAATAGTTAACTGATGCTTTAGTACCCTCTTCCATCTTTATGTCTCAGCCTGATTTCTTACTTGTTCAGGTAAGTCCTCACCTTTTGAAACTACGTTGAAATATAAAACAACCCAGACCAGTGTATTGGAAGTTCTCCTCCTCTTCACTGTTTTTCCAGCGCAGTCGTGGAAACCAGAGCAACTCATTGGACTGTAGCTCGGCATTGAGAACTGGTAGAGGTACCATCAGTCAGTCAGTCATTCATTCAAAATTATAGGTCTGTTTTAAGACTTTTCTATATAGAAAACGAGGACAGGATTCCCTGGAAAGTAGAAAGGATGTGATGTTTCGCTGCCTCTGTCACTGTTTTGTTTTTTGGACGATGCCCAGGATACTGGACAACCTCAGTTCACATGATAACAGCCACTAGTGTCGTTAATCACAAGGCTTTTTGAAAGTTACATAGAGAACACTTGTGTCATTGCAAAGTATAATTATACTCAGTTTTGTTGTTTTCTGTACAATCTGTGCTGCCTCATTCACTGTTTATTGGGAGTCTAAACTCCAGAGCAGACATCAGAGCAATTCTGCAGCACTAGCAGCCAGGTAATCTTTATGGAAGTCCTGGAAACAATGGGAGCCAGGAGGAGTTCACATGGTAATAAGAGGACAAACCGGGGAGCGATTAAATGATGTAATCCTGTTGAGTTCCATCAAAGCAAGCAAGAAGTACTTCCAGAGTAAAAAGAGGAATAAGAACCCAAAGAGAATGAACAAGCATGGATGCAGGGGAAGGCCTCCGAACCATCACAGTCCCTCAGGAGGTGTTTGAACCTGGGTGAAAGGGAACAGTCTATGGTCATTAAGGTTTTTAGTCATAGAACAATTTCAATCTTCTCATATTTTGCATTGAGAAAATTTAAGCAGACAGGTTATGATTTTGATGAACCATTTCTGTCTGTTTTGATCTTCAAGTGATCTATGAAAGCATTTATACACGATATGAGGGCCGATAAATGTTTCACTTGCTGTCCAAACCAAAAATCTGCGGAAATGTTTAATCAATGAGGCTTTGATATTTCCAGAAAAATGGTCAGCACTGCTGTCATAGGATAACAGTGTTCACCAAGTCTTTCCTGAACTCGTCTTACTACTACAGCAGTACAGTGTCATATGAGACAGTCATATTCTGATGTTCTCAGTTTTCCCAGAGCTGTAGAAATCCAAATCCAGTTATGGATTTAGTGTTTACTGAAATGAGATGCTTACAGGATATTTGAATATGTGACCAGACCTCCTGTCATATAAAGCATTCCCAAAAGAGGAGGGGTCAATAGGTAATCATTGTCCAGGGCAATACATTCAGACCATGTGATATTGACGTCGGGGCAGTGTTTGTGGAAACGTGGAGACATGAATGTAATGAGAACTCAGTGTTCAACAGTGTTAGTGTTCTTTGACATGGAGGGCAGAGTGATCCCTAATCAATACAAATCCAAAGCACTGATCAGAAGGTCTTTGTTGATGGTAATGTGAAAAGTTATGATTATATTGGTCTAACAGTGTTTAAATCTGTCTTATAGTGTCAGGTAAATCTATAATATATTGATTAATGCAGTTAGTCATGTCTACTAATTCTGGTATGGGCTTTTATGGTTAATTCATAAAAGAGTAGGCCCTAGTTAACAAAACCATCACACTGTAAGGTTATTTTTCCTCCAAGCACATTGATGGCTGCAATCTTAAACCTCACTCTTTAAATATTCCTCATAAGCTCTTCTACAGTGACAATTCTTTCCACTAATGTTCTGTTTTCCCATGTGTCACAGCTCCGAAGCTCCACTGATTCAAATCACAGCAGCGCCGTCTCTAACCTTGTAAAGTAGCTCAACTGAAACTTTTTTTTTAACCTTAGACATCAAAGTAATTATTTGACTGATGAGTTTGTTGGAAGTTCACACAACTCTCAAACACACACACACAATACCAGACAGAGCTCATTCTGTGAAAAGATAGGCTACATGAATTTGTTATTTAGACTCGCTATTGAGTAGAGTTATTGATTTATTTATTTTCACACAATTACAATTTAATAATAAAAAAAAGATGTCATTTTTGTGGTGAAAATGATAAATGGAGGGGAAATAATGCTTAAACAAAAGTTGTCCCTAATCTTTTTCCGTCCATTTGGCAGTCAATTCACGCCCACCGCACCTCCAGTCTCAGCCAATGGCGTCCCCTCAGTAATGCGCACCTGTTTTTAAAACGGTGCCTTAAGAGCCAAGATGGCCGCTCATCATACTGGAGCAGTAGAGCTGTATCTTGTCAGCACGGAGCCTATCTCTGGCTTTAGAACAAAGTTTGCAGTCGAGTTGTGTTGACTGTTTCCCTCGTGCTGTGGATTATAAAACTGGACCCACGCAGGATTAATGGAGCCACGACAGGATCGTATAAAGCACCTGAGCAGCAGCTTCAAGGTAATTTGAAAGAGCATTGTTAGCAGAGAGATCCTCTATGCGTGTGTTTTGGGAAGAGGAGTTACTCTGGTGGGCAGTGGCGTGCACAGGGGGGGGGCAGGGGGGGCGGTCGCCCCCCCTCGTGGCCCAATTGTTGAAAAACGCGTGCTAAAGTGCCCCCTGGAAGCCAAAACGCGCGTTAAAGTGCCCTCTTGGAAGCCAAAACACGTGCTAAAGTGTCCTCATGGGGGCCAAAACGTGTGATAAAGTGCCCTCTAGGAGCCAAAACGTGTGCTAAAGTGCCCTCTAGGAGCCACAATGCGTGCTAAAGTGCCCTCTAGGAGCTGAAACGCGTGCTTAAGTGCCCTCTTGGGAGCCAAAACGCGTGCTTAAGTGCCCTCTAGGAGCCAAAACGTGTGCTAAAGTGCCCTCATGGTAGCCAAAACGTGTGCTAAAGTGCCCTCTTGGAGCCAAAACACATGTTAAAGTGCCCTCTTGGAAACCAAAACACATGTTAAAGTGCCCTTGGAAGCCAAAACGTGTGCTAAAGTGCCCTCTTGGGAGCCAAAACACGTGTTAAAACAGGCCACATCGATGTTTTTTAGTCTTAAGGTATTGATATTATAAAACAGGCCAAATCAACGTTTAAAAAGGCCAAATTTTTTTCGCCCAAACGCACCATGTCGCTACAGTCTCACTCTTGTCATTTTCTGAAACTTGGCAGCCCTGAAAGTGCCCTCTAGGAGCCACATCTAGGAACCAAAACGTGTGCTAAAGTGCTCTCTAGGAGCCAAAACGTGTGCTAAAGTGCCCTCTTGGGGGCCAAAACATGTGTTAAAACAGGCCAAATCGACGTTTTTTTAGTCTTAAGGTATCAATATTAAAACAGGCCACATCGATGTTTTTTAGTCTTAAGGTATTGATATTATAAAACAGGCCAAATCAACGTTTAAAAAGGCCACATTTTTTTCGCCGACGACCTGTGGTCGCCGGCCAAACGCACCATGTCGCTACAGTCTCACTCTTGTCATTTTCTGAAACTTGGCAGCCCTGAAAGTGCCCTCTACAGGGTTCCTACGCATTTGAAATTTCCAAATTCCATACTTTTTCCAGACCCTAATTTCCAGATTTCTCGGTAAAAAATTTAAATAATTTGTGATATTTGAGTACATAGTTGTGCATTATATAAAAAAAATCATGCAATTAATCATTTGTTTTCATTTGTATTCTGAATGTGTATGCCATTATGTAACCAAATAATTTCCAGGAGATTTTAGCTATTTCCATACAATAATTTCCATTTTCCATACTTTTCCAGACCTGGAAATGTATAAAATCAAATTCCATACTTTCCATACTTGCGTAGGAACCCTGCCTCTAGGAGCCACATCTAGGAACCAAAACGTGTGCTAAAGTGCCCCCTTGGAAGCCAAAACGCGTGCTACTGTAAAGTGCTCTCTAGGAGCCAAAACGTGTGCTAAAGTGCCCTCTTGGGGGCCAAAACATGTGTTAAAACAGGCCAAATCGACGTTTTTTTAGTCTTAAGGTATCGATATTAAAACAGGCCAAATCGATGTTAAAAAAGGCCAACATTTTTTCGCCGCCGACCTGTGGCCAAACGCACCATGTCACTACAGTCTCACTCTTGTCATTTTCTGAAACTTGGCAGCCCTGAAAGTGCCCTCTAGGAGCCACATCTAGGAGCCAAAACATGTGCTAAAGTGCCCCCTTGGAAGCTAAAACACGTGTTAAAGTGCCTTCAGGGAAGCCAAAACGCGTGCTAAAGTGCCCTCTTCAGTGGCGAGGACGCGCTATTAGGTGCCCCTTTTTTTCCTTTTCGCCCCTGCCCTTCAAAAAGTCTGTGCACGCCACTGCTGGTGGGAAAAGGAAGAAGTTACCTGACCCAAAGAGTTTTTGTTGAGGTAGAGGTCTCACTTGGATGGGTTTTTAGTTGAACTGAACTTTCCGCTGACTGAATTGAACTGCTTTTGTTACTGGTGTGGGACATTTTGAATATTTCTGCATTGTGGTAGCTATTGCATGAGAAAGACATTGTTGTTGGAGATTGTGAACATTTGTGGTTACGTCTGGAAAAAAAAAAAATCTCAAAAATGTTTGAGATTTGTGCTAGGACTTGGACTTTGAAGATGAACTATGCAAGATTTTAAAGAGACAAAGAGGAGTTTGCTTTTGGTTATAAAAGAGTCTCATATTAATGTAGAATCTACATTACCCACTTGTTAATGGGTCCATAAATGTATCGTTTTGTCTTATTTTGATTTAGTGGTCGGCTTGCCCAGCATTTCCTGGTTTCGGTTTCGCAGACGCTGCCCGGCGGTCATGGGAGAATAACGCCGCCGAATCGCCGTTTATGGTCGGAACTACGACGGTATCTGTTCGTCTTCAAACCTCTGACTTTAATTCTTGATCAATGAAAACATTCTTGGCAAATGTTTTCGCTTTTGTCCGTATTGTGCTGGTCCAAGAATTTCACCGTGCGCGCGGGGGCTCATGGGAAATTCCGAAAGTCCTCGTAGTCCCTTTAATTAAACAGCTTTGGAGTAATTGTGATGGTTAAATGACTTGTTGGTTGATTAAATGACTCAGGTCTGGTGTACTGCTACTGTTTGGTTGGAACAAAAACCTGCAGCCATGGCGGCCCTTTGTGGAACGAGCTACCCATCCCTGACCTGGCGTCTCTTGGCAGCGCCTCTGACCGGATCTCCAGCTGGCACCCCTAGAAATCAAAGGTAGCTTCTACACTTTGCGTACTGAAACTGCTTGTATCGAGCACTGAACTGCATTCCACTGTCAAATGAGTCAACTACTGGACAACTAAACATTATTTGTCAAACCCAGAATTTTCACACACGGTTTCACAGTTTGAGAACCAGTGAAATAATCCATGACAAAGTGTCCAGTTATCTTGTTTACACAGGTCATTGTGGATTATCCTGAACATTCAAAGAGCTAGTGCAGGTTTTATGATGTGTGGTAGTGTGAAGTCATCATGCACAGTCAGTGTATCATTAGGCTACAGTGGATGTGCATCAGCACACTGCCAGTGGGGAGAGTGGGCAGGTGACACAGCACACTGGCAGAGTGATGTGCCGCTGTGCACGGGGCGTTTGAGTTGTTTTAAAAGATGGCCGAGAAGAAAACTTAATATTCATTCTAATGTACGGCTCGTGTAGAATATTTTCAGCTATTTCTTTCCTTAAGCATTTTCCCTTTTCAACTACTGAACAACCATTTTCCTTTGCACTTGAAGCTCACCTACAGTGCTCACTGTGTTAGGCCACAGCTGCAGGGGAGCTGAGAGAATCAGGAGCCAAACTTCACCTTGACGGGGACAATAAAGTAGGACACGATCTAAACTAAACGTACATTTAAACAGATGTTAGATTGTTTTGGTGTGCAACCTTCTAAAAGTATCTTCTACACGTGTTTTTTTTCCTTTTCTTACTTTTTCTGCTGCCCTGTGCACAACAGCACATTGATCTACCTCTGTGCTCCTATAGCTCTCGCAAATGGCAGCCCACTGATCCAGATACTGCAGTTGACATGTTGACCACACACGACCACCTCACACGACTCCACATCAAATATCCAGAACTACAGTGACATATACTTTGAGTCATTATTAGGGAATCCTCTAAATTACAACAAAAACAATTAAAAGAGTAATGTAAATATAATGTAAATGTATTATCATCCAACAGCAGTGTTGGGCATGTTACTTTAAAAAAGTAATTGGGTATAGTTACGAGTTACTTTCCCCAAAAAGTAACTCATAATTGAATTACTACATTATAAAGGTAACCAATTACCAGGAAAAGTAACTATTGCGTTACGTTTTTATAAAATGCTCTATATGTCAAATTACTTGGACTCACTGGTCTTGGTCTCGAGACCGCACTTTCAAGGTTTTTTTTGTCAAGACCAGTCAAGACCACAGCTGCAGTGATTTTTTTTTTAAACCGCAAGAACTTCCCAAATTAACATGTAACCAACAAGGTATTTTATTTTGAAAATGTTGACGCTGCCACCTACGTTTCGTTCCAGGTGAGGGTAAAAATTTGACGTCGTCCCAGCCGTCTCAGCGAATGTCACTTTATGTTACACTGGGTGGAGTGTTTTTTCTTCCCAGTTAACTTATGTTCAATACTTACTGTATGATGGTCGGCCCCGACGATCCTGACCGTTTCTATCAAAAGTCGTGTGTGTGTGTGTGTGTGTGTGTGTATTGGGTGTGGATGTATTACTATATATTAATTTACCACTTTTAACTTGAATCATTTTGGAAAAATGACAAAAAAAAAAAAAAATGAATGTAGGCTACAGTAAATTTGTTTTGTTTTTTCATCAGAGAATCACCTTTCAAGTGTTGAATGTTCTTCATACATTGGTTGTGAGTGATTCACTGGTTGCTGCTTTTGAAAGCACCATGTAAAAAGGGGAAAGTACTTTCTACTGCAGGCTAACCTGCAGTTTACCAACAGTTTGAAATACATTTATTTTCCAATATGACAAATAGACTCTAGGCTAATGCTTCTGTTTATTCTGTTTGGTCTCGGTCTTGGTCTCGCCCCCCCTCGGTCTTGGTCTTGACTCGGTCTTGCCCCCTCAAAGTCTTGGTCTTGTCTTGGTCTTGGTATACTCTAGTCTTGGTCTAGACTCGGTCTCGGGTTAGGTGGTGTTGACTACAACACTAATATAATGTACACTTTAACAGGTGTATTATTTTGTGACATGACTTCTGGAGTCAAGTAACGGTGCATTTTATTGTCAGTAACGGTAATGGAATTATAACAGGGAAACAGAAACCTTTTTGATTATATGACTGAAAAGATTAGGGCCGTTAGTAACGCTGTTATTTTATTCCCATCACTGTCCAGCAGCCAATCAGAGAGGAGGATTCTCTGTGGCCTCAGACATTTTTTTTTTGCTCAAGATGAGGTGAAATTGTGCTGATTCATGAAAAGGTTACCGTGCAGCATGCAGTGTGCCACCAGTGTTTCTGGGAAGAGCAGAGAAGTAGAGCGGGGAAGGACAGAGACTGCAGAACAAGGTTACAAGAGCAGGGGCGACAGGATCGCGGCAGGGCGACAGAGCAGATAGTATTGATAATATGGGAAATGTGATCGCCTTTAGTCTGCGCTTTTTCATTTGGGGAGGAGAGGGCAAGGGTGATGGAGGAATCAGAAGGGGGGAAGGCAGAAGGGAGTGTGTAAGGGATCCTGCTGTAGCCTCTCAGCGTCTGGCTGCATCCATCCTGCAGTCTGCTGTTCTCTAATCAGCCAAGCAGCGACAGCCATCCTGTCTTACCGCCGCTTGGCTGCCACTCCGCAGCCCTATCGATGGGAGTTTGGGGCGGCCCCAGCCCAGCACTTTCTCATCTGCTGCTGCTGCTGGAGTCAGGTCGTCTGTCCGCCTCACATCCAAAAATGGAACACCACCTCCCCGACTCGAACCTGAGAAGGGGATCGTGGGACAGGAACTGGTTTGCATAAGATATCAACTCGCTGATAAAAGTCTGGATTGGAAAAGTGGAACCAGGTTCTTTAAGCAGACAGATCAGTGGTGCTTATGTATTGATCTGGGTGGTATTGGGGCTAATATATTGTTCCTCTTGTCTGCCTGCAAAGGATCTTATGTAGCACGAATAGCATTTTATCTAATTTACTATATAGCTACAAATAATCTATAAACAACTTAACATTTTTAACACTAACCACTCTCCATTATGTAAATTTTGCAATGAAGAAGTGGAGGATCAGCTACCTTTATTTTTTTATTGTACACATGTAGTCAGATTGTGGTTAAAAAGTGGCGAAGACCCAAAAAGATTAAAGCAGAAGTAAGTGATATATTTGTGTTAATATAAGTCTTAAATAGTTATATTTTCCGACAGCAATCACTTACATAGAGTGTTTGGTCTGAATCACGGGTCTGTCAGTCACTCTGCTCTGCTCTGAGCCGAGGAGAAAACATTTATCGTATCCTACAGTTTTTATCCAATGAGGAGAGAGAACGGCATGCAGGGCTGTGTGTGCAGCCAAGGGACGCCGTGAATGTGGCGACGTAGGGACGAGGACTGTTATGGTGCGTTCAAGGAAACTCGTATTTTTCCGACCGTGAAGTCGTACCAGTTCGATCTGGTACGAGTTCACCAGTCAGAAGTTACGAGTGGCCGTTATAGTGACTTTCACAGGTAAAACAGGTTGGAAAAACACGAGTGGGTTGCCTGGAACGCTACAAAGTGGTAAGTTGTGACTTGAAGCTGTAATTTACGATTTCAAAAGCCTGCCTGGAACGCAGCATTAGCGAAAACGACCGGACCACTTACTTCTGCTTTAATTTTGAATTTGCACCACTAAATATTTTGTTGGGAGTACTGGATGCAAAATGTCTACAGATTGTAAACACGATCATTCTTAAAGTTTTTTTCATGCCTTCATTTTTTGATAGGACAGTTGAGAGTGACAGGAAATGGGGAGGCAGAGAGAGGGGGAATGACACGCAGGATAGGGCCGCTCGACGTGGGATTCGAAAATATTTACATTGAAGACCCAAACTAAAAAAATCTTGAATTTTGATTTTTTTTTAGAAATCAAGTGCAAAAAAATTATTGCAACAAATCAAGATAAGGTATAAATGCATAACAAAAAATGGGAAAAACTTATGTTTGAGTAAATGTATATTAAGAAGTTACTGTTTATTTAATTTTAGTAGTTTCACATCCCTTTTTTCTTTCTTTTTTACTTTTCTGTCCTGTTTGGGTCCTGCTTTATTATGTCATCAGGTTTGTTCTGTCCTTTGTCTTCTGTTTGTCTTGTTTTGGTCAGTGTATTGTCAGTTTAGAAATTGTGTATTCTATTGGCTGTTTCCATTAAATAAATGATTTTAAAAATATATTATATAACAATTTAATATAGTCTGTTTTCACTGCAGATGCACTTTCCATGTAATGTGTAAAGCAGTCTGCACTGAATAAAGTAGGTGTGTTACACAATTACACAAATTACATATTGCAACAAACAGAGCAGGGACTGTGTTGGTGGGGCTGTTTATGGCACCAGTGGGATGATGAAATATGATCCAGGAAGTCCTGTTGGAGTAACAGATTAATGTGTTTGTTTGTTCAGTGCTTTACAGTGCTCAGAGAGACTGGATGTTCAAGTAACAACACAGAGGGAAACAATGAGTCACAGTTAATGAAAAGACTGATCTGATACAAGTGAGTTTAGGGGAAGATGCTACAGTTTTTAGCTCACCTGAGATGCTCAGACAGGAAACTCCAGAGCTGAGGGGCATGATGCAAAAATGTCCCGGTTGCCTTGATTGGTTGGAACAAATATAGGACACTCCTGCCTGCGGAGTGGCTCAAAAGAGATTAACATATCAACTATATAACTGGGGGGGCCTGACCATGCAAAGCCTTGAAAGATATCTTAAAAGCAATTCCAAAAAATCACAGAAAGTCAGTGCAAAGATACAAGAGCAGGAGTGATGTGATCTGATTTCCTAGAGTTTGTTCAAAGCCTAGAAGCAGCATTTTGGATATAGACTGAGGGTGAGCAAGTGACTTCAATACAGTCCAAGTGAGAGGAAGTAAAGGTGATAGGAATGTGTTGTTCATGATACACAGTGTGTGTTGCATTATAGGTCCCCAGTCTGAGCAAACCCCCTGAATGGATGGATCCAACCTTCGAGGCCCATGTGATAAACACTGACTGTGTGGTGTTGAAAAACTTTCCCAATGCATCATAAATGTTGTAATGTAAAAGTTGTTTTTTAATTGCTGTGTTTGGACTTTCTCTATTGATTCATATTGTTAGTGATAATCCCTGCCCAATATAAGTGATTTTGAAAGCACTCGTGATGGTTAGATTTTGGTTTAATTTGCAAGGTAGATCTGGATTAAATATGTTTGTTGTGGTGAAAAGGTTAAATAGAAAATATGAGTTTAATTCATGGCTATAATTCAGAAGTCCCTCTTTTGTTAGCGAGTTAATATTTGATGAATGTCAACTCTCTTAGTCTCTGAACCCAAGTTGAAAACACACGACTCAAAAGTAATGTGAAGCCTGAAACATTGCTCAGTATCTCACAATTCAGAACGGTGATGCATTCTGAATTTGCAGCGTGTTTGTCTGTTTGCAAATGTTTTTTTGTTTTATTTGCAATGAGTATCTGCATATTTTGATCCATGTATTTTAGTAGTAAAACCAGCTGCTTCAGGGTCCATATTCATCATTTTAAACTTTAGAATGGTTTAAACCAACTTCTTTGCAATGAGACACAGTTATTGAGGGATGCTCATACTCAAGTAAACTTTAAAAGCAGTTTACATCACACAGCCAATGAAAGCCATAGAGTGAGCCAATGGTGGTGGTATGCCATTCTGCAAGAACATATAGATTTTTTTCTTTTTCTTCTTTCCCCCCTTTTTCTAATTTATTATTCATTTTATTTGTGTGAAATCTCTGGGTATTAGTTAACATGGGAAATTAACAACAATGCAAAGTGCAGACAATGAAGAAGCTTAGACAGTAATTGCAAATAAAATCAATGCCAGATTTATTCTTGTTGTTTGTTTGCACCCCTGATGAATGCAAAGGAAAGGAAAGAACAAATGTTCAAATAATGGACTGAAACTACTCTATTCTTAATTATACTGATTCAGCTAAAGTATTATTAGTATTATTATCATCACACGGAAAGGCGGAGGGGTGCTCTGCTCTGTTTCTGTACTGCAGTCATCAAGGATCTATTCTTAACCCATTTATAAACCTCTGGAGCTCTCTTACAGTACATTTAAAGGCAGATTCTGATGCTGGTGAATTAATAAGGATTCCAACAACACAGCAAGAAGTTTAAACAATCCAAGAACTCCAAAGATGACGACTTTTCATAACTTGAATACAATAAATATGCAGTTTGTAAGGTATTTTTTGTGTCAAAACAAACTGCAGTATGTGTTGGTGTCATCCGGTGCAACTGTGCGGCTCAGTGACAACAAAGTCGAACAAATTAGTGGTTGAGTCAACAAAGTATAGCACTGATTTCTCCTGTTCGTGGCGGTAAAGTTGTTTTCTAGTTGAAGTGTGAAAGGAGTCACTGGCATTGATGAACCTGTGGAGAATAATCACCTGAACCCCAAGCTCCACTTCGCTTTGCAATGCCATACGCTGACTTTCAGCTCATTTAGCCGTCTGACGCGCTTGTAAACGCTCTCACTGACTCATTTCAGTTGCACAATGTGGCTGTTTTTTTAGAGAGAAAACTCTATGAACCCAGTGTTCAGCGCCAGATCGCATACAGACACACCTGGTCGATACATAGTGGAGCATTTAGCAGCTAAAGACAGGTTCAGGAGTTAGAAAACAGACCAACAGTGCAGATACTGTACACTTAGTATTATACTTCTACATGTACAAATATGGAACTTTTTAGTTTCTCATATCAACTTTAAAAGGTGAAGATATGTCAAAGTTGTGATCTCAGCTGGTTTCTGCTGCCTCTGAGTGGCCAAAAGTCAGTTATTGCAGGTTTAACCATAACCACACTCTCCCCCTGTCCTGAACCAAACACTTTGAGTTTCCTAAACTCGACCAAACATTAATTATAGAGGAAGCAGATCAATAAGATGGTCACATCGGAAGATAGTGACAAATGATCTAATTTGTCATACAGAGCATTAGAACTGATTTTCATGCTCAGTGAAGTGGATAAAAACCTGCGAAAATAGAAATGAATTGAAACTATACAGTAGCTGTCTTAAAGGTGCAGTAGATAAACCATGTGAAGTAAATAATGTAAAAAAAGATTTAGATATTAAAAATGTATTTTTTTAATTCACTGTTGCCACAGCTGCCGTGGAAACCGGACCGTGGTCCGTGGCATCCCGGTGTCCACGGACACACTTAGCTCCACTTTCAACATGGCTGCACTTAAGCTTAAGTAATGAGGCCCAATTTGACTCAATTAGGTGGTGTTTGTGTTGATGGTTATTGAGTGTGTGTGTCATTGGGCTTACCGGCCGCTCCCCCCACTCCCTCTCTCCCTCCCCCCTCCCCATTCCCCCCCTTGGGACTCCCCGAGGCCACAGTGTGGATAATTAGAGTTCGTGTGAGAGGGTTAACCCACCTCAGTGGGCACAGGAGAGCGAGGCGGCTCACTGCTGCACCTCGCTTTTGATGTCTGGCCAGCTCTCTCTCCCCACTATCTACCTGAATGTCAACCAATTGGGACAGTGCAAGGGCTTGACATTATGTCTGCCGGTTATCATTATATGTTTTTCCCCCCCCCCCCTCACCTGATCGATTGGCTCTGGTCTGCAGTGGTGCTTCTGGGGGCTAACTGTCACTGCTAGTTAGGGATTGACCAGTGGGTATCATTAAGAGCGAGAGCGCCTGCTTGGGGGAGGCTTTGTTGTGGGGAGGGGTTGTGAAGAAGCCAAGCCTTTCTCTTTTAGCCTCCTGGACTTAGTTGACCTTTCACTTAGGGAGCAGCTGGAGCTGAGAGATATTTAATTGAATGGAGTCTTCAGATGTATTTTGGAGAGAGCAAGAGGAGATACCGCCAGCTCAAGACCAGGCAAAGAGTGGGGAGACAGAGACGGAGCGAGAGCGCGGGGGGAGAGAGTTTGCTTGACCTTCAAAGCCTAATTGATAGGCTTTTCATAGACCTTGTTTGAGATGTGCGTAGTCCCTGTTGTTCAGCAGACCCTTACAACTCCTGCAGAAGTACAAAGTCAACCGCAGGTAGGGAGCCCCCAGTGGCCCGCCGCAATCAATAGCAGCCGGCTCGGCTAACGAGAGCTGCAGTCACTCTCCAGCTTTCACAGGCCCCATTAACAGGCAGCGCCCAGCCTAATTCCACAGCCCTGCACTCATTAATGTGGAGAAATACGGGGCAATAGCAACATTATGAAGCAGCCTGGAGAATAACTGATGCTCATATTTGGCGAGAGGAGTCAAAATAGAGCGGCAAAATGATGCGTCTGGCGCCCGATTGATTAGGAGAGAGCCGAGTTAACAAACGAGGGGATACATCAAAACAAAAGCAGCCTTGCAGTGCCGGCTTGATTCGCTCTCCATCCAGTATTTCTCCTCCCCTCCATCCCTTTTTTTCCCCTTCTTTCTCTATCTGCACTCTCCCTGTTTATTCTAGCTCGCTGAATTTTGATAAAAAAAACAGGGCGATGGGCAACACAGGAGGCTAAAACAGATTAATGACAATTCAATTTCCCTCGCACCGCGGAGCCGCGAGGTAAAACGCTGAGGCTTAGTGTCTGCCGGCGACGGGGAGGGGTGGGGGGGGGGGTTCCGGAAGAGGAGGAAGCTCTGGCCTTATTGTTTTTTGGAAAGTGATTTAATTAGACCTCCCTCTATCCCTCCTTCCCTCCCTCCTCTCTCCGGAGCCGGGCGGTAAGGATAGGATACGAGGCTCTGTTGGGGGGCCTCGGACGCGCGGAAAAGATTTCTGAAGGATCATGTATGGAGATCAACTGATAAGCAGCTAATTTTGTGTACTTATGGCAGCAAACGATCTGCGGGGGGGTAGCTGCCACCCTCACCCACCCCCACCACCACCACCACCATCCCCACCAACGTTCCTCTCCTCCTCTCAGAATTCCTCCAGCCGAGAGGATGAAAGCGGAGAGCTGAGCCCAGATCTGAGGCTGTTTCGGCCATTAATGCTGATCTCTAAAATTAAAGATTTATACCACTTGATAGAGCTCACTAGCAGCAGCACACATGCACCGGATAAAGAAGAGAGTGTGTGTGTGTGTGTGTGTGTGTGTGTGTGTATGGGGGGGGGGGGGGGCGTTCTCTTTTAAAGCTTTCTTTAAAGTATCTGAATGGGAATGGGGTAGAGGGGTGGTGGTGGTTAGGGGTAGGGGGGGTTTCGGGGAACACAATAATGAAGAACCACTCCTCGGCTAATTGGAATCTCTTGAATAAGTTAGCGGCGAATGATGTTTAATTTGGGAAATGAGTGATCTTACCGACACTTTGATGGGAAATTAAAGGAGAAAAGACTCATCAATGCAGCAAGGATCTAAAAACCGACTTTCATCGTCCATACACGCTGATTGATTCCTCTCATACCTCCAGGTCTGATGCCGGCAGATCAGCCGCTAAACAAAGTCCACGCTGTTTATTTAGATAATGTGTGTGAGCTTAGATCACAGCACAGAGGAGTCCTGTTCATGTTATCGCAATTTAAAGAGTTGAACGATCATACTAACTTCTTTCTTTCTTTCTTTCTTTCTTTCTTTCTTTCTTTCTTTCTTTCTTTCTTTCTTCTCACTCACAATCCAGCTCATTGGTAAAAAGAAAAAAACCCTTTCTGATACCTCACAGCTTTTTTTCAACAGGGTTTTTCTCTCTTTCACCGTTCAACTAATTTTCACTGTTCCTTCGAGTGGCACTACAAGATGACAAACTCACTGTATTGTGGAGTATTGAGAGCTGTGTGTCTTCTTCAACTTTTTCACATCAAGTCCTCAGACCTCCACCTGAGAAGAATCCAGCTTTAGATCTGTTTGAAACTGATGAACAAGATATATTCTTTCACTGAGTCAGTTATGGATTGGATTATAATCCAGGAAGCCGTAGCAGTGCATGTCCATATAACGGTTGCAAATGGATACCAACTGTCTTCGTAACAAAAAGACACACCAAAAAACATCCAAATACCTCCATGCTGCACGTATGTAATGTCCGTCTTGTATTGAAGCCCCGAAATGCGAAATTGTTCCGAAAAAAATTAAATAAGTCTATATTTCAAGCTTGTTTGTAGAGGAAGCTCCTCTTCCTGGTCCATCCAATTTGGACGAACAAGCTTGAAATATAGACTTATTTAATTTTTTCCGGGACAATTTCGTATTTCGGGGCTTCAATACAAGACGGGACATTACATACGAGCAGCATGTTTTTTGGTGTGTGTCTTTTTGTTACGAAGACAGTTGGTATCCATTTGCAACCGTTATATGGACATGCACTGCTACGCCGAGACCCCCTGGAACTCAGAAATTTCAATTTTGGGTGAACTATCCCTTTAAGACTGCTCAAGTTTGCAAGTAGCAGTGCTAACATTATCTACGAGGAAACTAGTATTAAATCACCCCCAGTCAATATATTTCTATTAATAGTGAATCAAGTAAATCAGTAAATCAAATTACCTCCAAACCCACAGAGAATAATCACCAACTCTACAGGGGGTCTAACACAAAGCTATTATCTGTATTTGGATTACACTCCAAGTGGCTGTGGTTTATAACTGAGTTAGAAATGATTCAATCTACTTCAGATTTTTAATCATAGAAGTTTGAACCGAGTCTAAGTAAAAGTTATCTTACTTAAAATGCACACTGAAGGGAACAGTTACAAGTTAGAAATACATTAGGTTGTTTATTTAGTGCAAAAATGCAAAATGCAGTCGTTTTTAATGTCTTTTTTATTAGTAAGATCAGAATTCATTGACAACAATCTGAACATCTCCATTGGTCCATTAGCATTAACTTATAGCACGGTCTCCAGCTATACAGCTTCTCAGGGGGGGGTCAGAAGCAGTGGAGAGTTCACTATCTGTGCAAATCTAAATAATATATTTGGATTCTGTAACAAAACCACTGTGCAGAGCTTTTTTATTTATTTATTTTTATTTCCAGCTGTCATCGGTCTTGTTTCTAGGAGCAGCAGGCAGCTGTTTTCACTGTAAAAAGCTTTGATAACAGATGGTGCTACACTATAGTCACATTACTGTAAAAAGCCGTGGGGCTACGGCCACACTACATAACCAGGATACCCCCCCCCCTCCATCATTTATAGTTGTGGACTGGACTGGACTCTGGACCTGCTGTATGCTAATGTTGAAGAGGCCTGGATATTTTAAATGGACTGGCACTTCCACAGTGTTTCTCTGCTCTGAGAGACCACTCGCAGTGTTTTACAATACTTGCCACATTCAGTCACACATTCATATATCACAGCTGATGGAACAGCCGTCGGGAGCCATTTTTGGGTTCAGTATCCTCCTCCACAGTGACTGAACCACCAACCTGCTGATTAGTGGACACCCCCCTCCACCTCCACCCTATTCTAGTTTACTGTGCTGCCACAACTTGAAAAAATACAAATAAAAACACATAGCTGTTACGTACTTTACTTAAACTAGTCCAGCATTGTGAAATATTTGATTTATCATGAATAATCTGCTTGAAGAGTTGAGTAAACAAGATTAAAAGTCTGATCAGCTGTTCGATTTGGTTTTTAAACTCATTTTGACACGTCTCAGTCTACTAAAGAAGTATTTTGTAAGCGAGTGTAAAACACAGTCTTATTTCTGCTTTGGTTTCTAAAAAATGTATATCTCCAGTAGGAGCCAGTGGGCTTTGGGGCTGAGCGCCACAGACAGTAGGAAAGTTAGGAATTATTGAGAAACAGACGAACACATTGCTGATTTTAGTTTCTTTTCATGGGGATTGTTCACTGTAAGGGAGAATGTAGAATAATGCTAGCCTTATTCTGACTGTCATAAACTTATATTGATCACTTTGTAGTGTTGGAATTTAGTTATAGCAATGCAGCTGTATGTTGCTGATGATGTCGAGGCAGACCGGTCCAAAAAAAATGAAACCAAAGGAGGCCAGAGCTGCAGGTATTAACAGGTGTTAGAGGGTGATTACTGAAGTGTTGTTCTAAAGCTCTGTGAGATGTTGTGTTATGTATTTTGGATGTCTCTAGAGCTCCAGACTCCATTGTTGATCCAGAGGATAAAAGCAATTCCCCCAATGAGACCAGTCATTTGATAGGATGGCCAATGGGGAACTGCTACAAATGTTGGGGGGGGTTCTTTATAAGGCTAGGATAGGAATCAAGACAAACTTAAGTCACACCCCTATGCAGGATAGACATTTTTAACATGGAGATCTAAGAGTAAATGGACCATTGGTCTACATACATACAAATTCGCCTATTGCCATTATCCCTATAGTCATAGAAGTAGTGTAATTACCTTGTGGGTGCATGTTGCTTTGAGATCCGTGGAGCAGAGACACGAGCTTCTCAGTTAACGGTAGAAACAGTAGTCCCTCTGTCCCTCATCAAATGCACAATCCAACAACTCTAAAACGCTCTGGTGGACAAGTTGTAATCTGCACATTCACCACGCTTTGAGATAATCATGTAACGCGTGTCGTAATGTTACATAACATGATTATTTCATAGCGTGGTGAATGTGCAGGTCACAACTTGTCCACCAGAGCGTTTTGGAGTTGTTGGATTGTGTATTTGATGAGTTTGATGAGGGACAGGGGACCTGTACCATTCACCTCCATTGTGTTCCCTGAGCAGCTCACGTCTCTGCCCTGCTGATCTCAAAACAACATGCACCGACGATTAAAGGTAATTAACCTACCACTACAACTATAGGGATTATGGCAATGGGCAAATTTGCCAAAATGTTGAACTATCCATTTAAAGATGGATTGTCAAGTATGCCAAAGCTCTAGTCCAGCTAAATACCCCCCAAAAGTCAAAGATTTGGTCATTGATCCTCGAAAGAATCCATCCCACCACCTCAGCCCTACATCATAGAAACTGGCATTGGAACTGTTGAATGACATGAGAATCCTGGTACAGTTGTTGCTGAGGTGATCTGCAACATGTTTGTCCTGTCTGAGGAGATAAGTTGTATGTTTTTTATTAGACAGAAAGTTTATGTCTTTGTTCTGCAAGTCTTTTATTCATCCATTATCTTTTACCTCCAGGGCCACAGTGGGGCCAGGTTGATACTAGATGCGTGAGCGTGCATGGATGTGAATTGATTAATTTCTGGGACAGTGAATTTAGCTCAGATTAAAATTTGTGAGATATGAAATTGAACTAGTTAATTTTAATATTTGCAAACTGAACTTTAAGCTAGCTTTAGTGATGTATGAACTTGCACAACACTGATACACTCACAGAACATTGCCTTATTCGGAGTTTGAATCTCGGCCCTCAGGCTGAAACTACGCAGGTTCAAGCGTATAGAACTGAATACTCTTGTGCAATACATTTTATTAATTTGCAAATATAATTTAAGCATAATTTCTCACTTTAGCGCTCTAGTAGATTGTTTTGTTGTATTTCATAGCTAACAAAAGACATTTGAGGAAACATTTATATACCTGTACTTCCTGTACTTGTGCTCTGTGTTGTCTTTCTTTTCTTTTTCTCCTTATCGTGTTCTCCTGACTTCAAACCCAGTTTCCCATCTGGGATACCAGCACTGAACTGAAACTATGTTATGCTTTGTAGTCCATGTTTCCTCCTTCCTGGCCCTGTATTTTGAACACAGCGCTGCAGCTCCTACTGTACTGTATCTCTGACAAATTCACTCTTATATTCGCAGGCTAACTTTCAATCTTTTCATTACCCGTTTTTCAAGTCTGTCAATCTTTCTTTAGTTGTCATTATTATGCATATCAAACAAATGGGAAAAAAAACATCCAAATGAAGCAATACTTGGTGCCTGATACGCTCATTATTTTATTCTCACCCTTTTTTTTATTCGGTTTTCTTCAAAATATAAGCATTCCCCCATTATCATGGGACATCATCTGTGTGCACCCAGTGGATCCATGACAAACATGAATCAACAGCATCTTATTAGGGATGACCTTGATATTCCATATTTAGTGTGGCCTGTCAATCAAAAGCCAGTCCCCACCCATGTTTGCTCATTAGTCATTATAAACTGAAGAGAGGCTGAAGTGATGATTCCACGTTCAAACCTGCGCTGTTTCCCAGGAAACCATTAAGGGTTGATGATGTGGCCAATGAGGTGAGGTTAGGACAGGCTGGACAATGATGCAGGGCAGGGGACTCATGGGAGTTCATGGAAAAGGAGCAGGGAAACCCAGAGCAGAACAGGATGATAACATCTGCTACCATGTTTGGATGTTTTCAGCCATTTACTTGCAGTGATCTTTGATTTGTTTACATGAGGTGAAGATTTTCCTGGTGATGCATCAATGTTTCTAAAAGTATCTTGGTGGTAACAATAAGAAGAAGCAGCGCTGAGGGTGGTTTGCGGTGATTTCACAGATGACACGTTCTGCTCCAAACATGTGCACTCATCAGGCTGGAGAAGCAGCTTCCACATGTCTCAGTCCCCCTTGTTCACACATTTAGTGCAGGATTGGGCACATGATAGGAAGCAGCATGTCAGCAGAGGATGATGATGATGCATTCCACTGGATGTACTCAAGTTGGTAATCAGAAGGAAAGGAGATGCAAACACAGTGCACATGCATAACATTCAGTACGAACATGACACTTGAGAAAACCGAATGATTGCCTTAATCTGACTATAACTGGACAACTGAGGCTACGTTTACACGGAAACGATCTGAACAGAAAACGCAAAAGTGGCGTTGTGTTCTCACTTTTTATTTCGTGTTTAGACAAGCGTTTTTGGGGAGGAAATCCGCATTCATACGGTGACGCAAAAGTCTGTGGAATTCAATGTTGTATGCACACCAGGCGCCTAGGTGGCGGTGTGCCACACAACACCACCAAATCCGCACACCTGTGTAGGCAGAATTTTCCCCTCTTCTTCTTCTTCTTCTTCTTCTTCTTGATTTCCAGCAGGCTGTACGCCGGCCATCGTAATGCTGCCCTCCTGTCCTCCACAGGTCATTGCAATTGGAGCGGACTTTTTGCGTTTTCACCCTTTACATGGGGACGCAACGGCAGAGCATTTTTAAGATTTCCACTCTAGAGGGTGGTTTCACTTTTTTGCATTTTCAAGCCCCGAAAACGCAGTCGCCGCCTAAACGGAAGGCACATCCAATTAAATATTTTGCCGTTTTCATCCGCGAGCGTTGTCATGTAAACAGGGCCTGAAGTGCATGTAAACGCTGTAGTTCAACTAATATCGGAGTTCTCCAACTCTGATTAATTCACCCAGATAATGCGATTGGAAATCGATTTTCTTCAGCATGTATACGCCTTAGTCGGACTGAAGCTGGACAATGCATGTGTGCCTGCTCCACAACAGTAGAGACGGCACAAAGTGGAGCAGAGAAGCCGCCTGAACCCGGCCAAGTAAAGAAAAAATGAAACAGCGTCAGCGACAATTCAGTGCATTTCACACAGTGCGACCAGCGAGAGGTTGTGTTTTGAGAGAAAAGGGAAGCCCATGGACCATCATTTGTATCCTATTCTCAGACCGGCGGGTCTGGTCGGGGACTCATTTATTAAGCTTATTAAGTTGATTATATTCAGTTTTTTACGATGTGACAGAAAAGTCAACTGGACGGGGCCGTATTAACCTGCTGAAACGACGCATATCGCCGCCTGAGTAGTTGGACACAGTCAGTTATTCGATTTTCTCTGTTGCATGTAAAAAGGGACTAGACGCCAAAAATCTAATTTTAAGCATAGCTCGATTAAGCTGTGCATGTAAATGTACTGACTGAGACCACGCTGTCTGCATCGTGTGTGTGTGGCAGCTGCGTCTCTGACCTGCTGTGGCTCCAGTGTGTGTGTATGTGTGTGTGTGTGCGTTCACATTGCTCTGTCCATCTACATAGAGTTTGCAGGCAACTCAAATGTTGGATTCCTTATCGTTATTAATTTCCGATTCACTTCTGACAGAAAATGTCAGTAAAATGCCACTGACTCCACATGCAGCTGCTAAAATCCTTAAAAATATATTTATTTTTCATGGATTTATTGTGTTCAGATTCAACCTAGACATTGAAATAATAGAGAAAAGGTGTCAGTTCTATGTTGCTAGTGTGTCAACGTGACATAATCTATTTTTGGTGAGAACTGCATGCATGAAAAATTGTTTAGAAGCTGAATCTCTGCATTGAACGACATCGGCAGCGTCTCTTGTCAAGGAAACACGTGCAAATGCAAATTCAGAAAACGTCCTCATCATCTGACAGCACACACTGCAAATTCAGCAGAAGTAGGCTATTTAAATGGGACACTAAAGGTGATTAAACTGGGTGTGACTTGTTTAGGTAATTGTGACTTTTAATGTAAAAAGCACTGAATAATAACTGAATCCAAGCAAGTTTGTCCCCTTTTTCTGTTAGTTAATTCTTATAGTGCTTTTGACGTATTAGAGACATGCTAAATTGTCATGAGTTTTTAGTTCAGTAACAGTTTCTCTCTGGTGGAACTGAAAGTATTTTCTTATCAACATCATTGGGTATCAGGGTTTTACTGACACAAGTGTTTTTGCACAGTCCTTAATCATCTGGACAGAAACTATTCTTGGAACTCATCACTATTCTGGAGAGAAAAGTGCTTATCAGCCTTCACCTTTAAAGGAAATAACCGGCTTGCTCCAAGCATCAGTGGATTTGGAGGTGGGTATTTGCAAATACCCTGCATCACAACACCGGAGGAACGCGCAATCACCTACGGTAACTCAGTTGCCTGGCTACTGCCAACACCCACAGAGAAAATGATGTACCTACAAAGGTCTGACTGAAAAAGTTACAAAGTGCTGCTCCACTGTCAAATGGCCACAGGATGATGGGAGAGTCGCGGTTCAAATCCACACACTCTAAACCATGTATTACCAATGTGCACCAGAGACCTGGGATCATGGTTTCTTCTCAGGGCAAATCATATAGACATCCCACCTCTGATGTGTATGAGCTCTCTCTCTCCCAGAGTTCTGGGTTCAGTCCCTGGACCCAGGGGCTTTCTTGGTGGAGCATGTTCTCCCTCTGTTCTGGGTTCCCTCCCGGTTCTCCAGCCTCCCAATGAATAACCAGTTGATATCTATCAACCTACATAGGGAATGATGTTTAAAGGGGATCTATTATGCTTTTCCAGCTTTTCGGACTCGTATGTTTAAAATCAGAATCAGAATCAGATTTATTTGCCAAGTATGTACAGACATACAAGGCATTTGACTCTGGTTTATGCACTCACATGTACACACATAAGAAAGACAGCAACAAGAACTCAGCAATGACATAATACAACAGAGAACAATGACATAATGCAACAGAGAACACGTACAAGTACAAACATAGATAAGTAAAGTGGCAGGTGGATTAAGGTGGTCAGTCGGTAGTGCAAATAAACAATGAGGTAATAAATACTGGATAAGTATATATATACTATATGTAAATATGTTATTTACAGCAGGGTTGTATTGCAATATCTATGACAGTGACAGTGGGGCATGAAAAATTAAATGTTAGAGACTTGCTTTAGAGGACGTGTAAGTGCCAATCATCAGTTAAGTATGGAGTTTTTTATTGATCCAAACTTTCAATAGTGCCCCATTGGGATCCAATATCATATTAAAAGCCCCAGAAATGAGCATAATAGGCCCTCTTTAACACAGATATGTGTTGGTGCACCTGATTCCTGATGCCAGTGAGGCCCTTTGAATTCTAATTTAGAATTTTGGCGAAAACTTGCACCAATTTGTGGTGAATGGACATACATTTACCGCTCCCATAGACTGAAAGTCTTTCTGGAGAAAGCGAAAACCTGAGGAGTGAATGTGCCGGCTGGAGTTTATTGTGTGGGTTTGTGCGTGGTGGTAATATCCTGATGTGTGGGAACTGTAGCAGGTAAACGGAGGGAATTGTTATGGCCGTCCTAATTGCCGGAGTGATCTGAGAGATGTGTAATTTATTTCAATTGCTTTTTGACATTTGGAGAACGGCTTCTGCGGCGACGGTGCCCGAGTTCTCTGGCCAGTAATTATTCAATTACACAAGCTAATTGACACCCTGTATTGTCTTTTATAGGTTGATTTATTGGGTAATTGTGCCGCCTCTAAAAAGCCACTTCACCCCTGCTATTGAAAGTCTGTGCTTGTTCTATTCACGGGGTACTTGTCAGGCCCACAACAATGGAGAGAACAAAGATTTCATCATGTTTTTGATTGTAGCTGTTGATTGTTCAAAGTGTTTTTTACATGGACAATGAGTACTTTGGTATGCTCCCCCTGCTCTCCAGCTGTTGTTCGGTAATTCCTGAAATCCGTGAAGTACCATCGAAAACACAATGTCACTGGAGACTGCAGCACACGGGGTGTCTCATCAAACTTTGCCAAATGGGTGGCAAACTCTTAAATGTTGATTATGTGGTGGAAACGTGACTGAAACATGAAAACAACATTATGCTGCCACATGTCTGTGTGAGTGCAGAAGTTAGTTTCTAAAGTTTAGATGAAGAACAAATGTATTTGTGTGATAAACTTGAAGTAAGATGATGATGATGTTGGATAAGAGCCAGACTTGAAGAAAAGTATAGTATGGAATTACTTAAAGGGATAGTTCAACATTTTTGAAAATTGGCCCATCGCCATGATCCCCCTAGTAATAGCAGTAGGTTCGTTACCTTTAATTGTTGGTCCAAGCTGCTTTTAGATCGGGGGAGAAGAATACCGAGCGGCGCAGCTACACTACGGAGGCTAATGGAATTTCTTGGTTTTGCTCATCAAACTCAGCAAATACACAACCAAAAAACTCAAAAACGCTGTGGTGGACAAGTTGTGACCTGCACATTCACCACGCTATGAGATAATAGCGGAAAGTGATGTATGTGAATATGTTTTACAGCCCAAAAACATTTATTTTAGGTCAGAAACTAATATTTTGGACCAAGCCTAAATTTTGGCTAGTATTCATACCATTGGAGTCTGAATTGGGTAACTTGGATAAGATGAAAGAGCAGCTTCTTAGGTAAAATATAAGTCATTTCATCCATGTTTATTTCAATCCACCATGCTGGTACAGCTATAGTCAAACAATGGCTGACAGGGGTGGGGATGATTGTAACACCTTTTCCATTTGTTGTTTTATTAAGTGTCAGTAAGTGTCACCATTTTTCCTGGAATTTTACATGGACTATGACCTCCTGCTGAAGGTTTACATTCATACATGTACACCATTCAGTATTATCAGAAGATGTTCTTAAAACAGCTTTCTAATGTTAGGATCCGCACCACTGACACTGTTCTTCATTTAGCCGTCAGTGATGAGGCTTTTTTTTGTTCATACTGAACCATAGGAAGATGTTTTAGTTGGAACATGCACAATAAACTTACATAGATGCATGTTTTTTTTTGTTTGGTCTCAGTTTTTAATCTCACTGTTACAATTTACCCCAGGTTGTGTTACAACATACCCTGGTAGTGGGGTAGGTTTTAACAGTATCCTTGCATTTGACATGAAATAGTGAATTGTGTGATATAGTTTGAAAAGTTAAAGGCACTACAACAAATGAGGGTAATCTGGGAGCCCTATACCATGAACACTCTGTAGGTTATGGGAGCTGAGACAAAAAGTGTTACAACCATCCCCGCTCTCCCCTTACCATTCACTCTACTGATGCTGATACCAGCTCTTACACATGCCCTTGTTACATCAAGTACATAAGGAAACATTATTTTACTTTACTTTACTGAAGTTGACTTAACCATAGAGCGCTGAATTGAGATCCAACTACAAGTGGTCACTGAAGATGCTGGTGTGAAAGACATACTGTGAGCTGTCCACTTATGACAGGCTTACCCTTCACCTTAAGGTCTTAACAGCCCTTTACTTTCTCCACCTCTATACTCACCAAGAACCTTTTTCAGTTGCAAGCTAAGTACTTCCTGATCCCTGATGTGGTTGCAAACACCACTTTAACAGCTTTTAGAACACGGCTCTCTTGAATACTCGATTCTGATTGGTCAATCACCAATATTCTGCAGTGTTTATTTCTCGATAGACCACCGCTGAGCGGACCGTTGCTAGGGACTCCATAGCAACGGCCGACTCTGCATGTCCGGTCACGGCCGCTGTTTTGCTGAGCCTCCTCCCGTTCGTGCATTTGAAGCCTTTGATAATCAATCAGTGGATCGATAGATTACCATACACGTTACGATGTATTTTGTGTAGTCGTATCTGTCATAAACAAGAGATTATGGGATGCGTTTGTGTCGCGGAGCTACAGAGAGGAGAGGAGCTGTGACACGGTCAGAGTTTGATGCAAGTTTACTTTTCAGCCACGATGTGGAAATAAGGAGCCTCCACTCTCCCTGTAACAGGTTACAAGTCGTTTATCTAACATCACAATTAGTCCGAAGCTATTTAATGACGGTAAAAGTGAAACATAAAGTAAATATCCTGCATACTTTCTCTTTTCTGTGCTGCGCTGGTCAGAGCGGCGTCCCGAGCAACGGTCTAATTTTACATGAATAAAATCTCTTTTTATCATTATTTTGTGTTACATTATTGAATGAAAGTTGTAGGCCGTGTTCTAAGCGGGATAATGTATAGTTGGTCGGTTGTTATGGAGAAATAAACCCCTTCATGTTGTATGAAACCCCTCCGCTTCGCGTCGGGGTTCCATACAACCTGTCGGGGTTTATTTCTCCATAACAACCTCCGAACTATACATTATCCCTTACATATCATATGATCATCTACCCACATGGGATAGTAAATTTGACAAAAAGAAGGCAGTTGTGTAAACATGCTGAATTTAACACCAGAACAGCTGCTAGAAAAGACAATAAGGTCACTAGCTCGTGATTATCCATGTTACCAGGCGTACCATGTGTCTATGTAATTTTTCCGTTTGTCTCTTTTCTCAAGTGATAATGGAAAGAGCAAGTCAAAAGTCTCTTTAAAGGTATAATATGTAGGAATTCCCCCCATCTAGCGGTTTGGTTGCATATCTGAACGTATTCTTGATGTTGCATTCACGTGAAATCGGGCAGACGTCAGACAGACAACAGACGCTGCATGTAACAGGATAAACAAGTAGTCCGCCAGCATAAGGCAAAACAATACAGGAGTCACAATATGTTGTCATGGTGATGTCGTATTGTTTACCTGACCCACGTTTTACCGTCTTTCTCTCGTGGAGTAAAATGACATCCGGTTGGTTTGCCGACGGCCGTCTGCCTGACTGCACCTGAATGCAACATCATCTTTCATTTGAATGCGGGTATGATTAGACTTCAGTGAAATACATATTTATGAAAGCAATATTTGATTTTTGCTAATAAAAAGCCAAATAAGTTACACACTGGGGCTTTAAGGGTTTGAAAAACAAGTTGCATTTTTTAGAATAAAAAATAACATAAACATAAACACAGCAAACATATAGTCCTTCCCCATTTCCATGCTGACTTTCCATCATCATCACATAAGGACTGCCTGTATATTCCAGTCTCTCCTGTCCAATGACGTCGACTCTGAGCATCTTTCTCCCTGCACATAAATGCAAGTTAACTGCTCCTCCGTTTCCTCCCTGCCACCTTTGTCTCCCACACAGTTTTAATGACTTGGAGAAGAAAGTTTCCTCCTGCACACAACTCCTCAAAATAATAAATCACAGGATTTCTGCTCACGTTAATTGACATTTGACAACATCATTTGCATAATGATTCAAAACAGCCTCAAGGGAGATGCTTAAGAGGAGGGAAACATTATGGATTTGCTAATTAGTCATCGTCAATTCTTCTGTGTTGTTGCAGTCGTTAGTCTTGGTGAACTAACTTGATCAGACAACCATAGCTTTATGACAGTCGTCATCACTATTCAATCATGATTATTGCTGCTTTTCCTGAGCGGCTGAAATTACCATGTTATAATATGCCTGATGAAACTTCCTGGTGAAGTTTTAAATCAGAATATATAACCTAATCAAATGAAATCTCGTCAGGTTTATTTATATAGCCACTCATAACGAAAGAATGACTTAGAACTGGGGGTTCTTGCAGTCCTATTCATTTGTATCACATCATTTAGAGCTCGACACAGACTATATTACCTTTGCCTTCATTTGGAACTTTGAGAATAAGATCTAACCCTAGAGTTTGCATTGAACCTGTGACATAGGGAGTTGACTTTTTCACCTACATTATGACTTTTGTGTAATCTGTCTCAGAGGAACACAATGAGAAGGTAATAGGAAACTGGAGATTAATAGTTATTGTGTGTTTTAGCTGTTTATCACAGCCACTAGCTCCAATTAATAATTTTATAGTCACTTGTAGTTTTACAGACTGGGTTTAAATAAGTGGACCCATCAACACTTGGGTCAGTGTGGCTGATTTATGGGAAGGAAGAAAAAGAACATCTGCACAGCTAAACAGAGGTTGAGAAACTTATCTGGGAGCTGCAAATAAAGAGAGGATCTAAAGACCTGCAGAAGCTGTGGAAATCTTGTTTTTAATGACCCCCAGTGGTTTTAGGTCTGACCTTGCTGTAGTGATGAACAGCTTTACTCCAGGACCCCAGTGATATCAGTGTTGAGTGTGATTATGTGTGCCTTATCCAGGAGACTCCCCATGTTACTGTAGGTGCCCCTGAGATGATCGTAAATCATAAAATTGATGGGCGACTTCTGGCACATCCTCAGCTCAAGTGATGGGGGGGTTGATGTTAACAATAATAACACTTTTCTATAGAGGAGGATTTAAACTTACCTGAAAATTGGCATTTTACATTCTACTATTGTTTTACAGCACCACAAAAGATGGGCATACAAGTACAGTAGGTGTCATTATCTCATTGATAATGTCATTTAACCAACCAATCTTAGCCAATTCCCTCAAATTAGTTCAACCAAACTTTTGCCATATCAGCGACTGGAATGCAATAATGCCGTGCAGCCAGGTGATATAATAAGGTGTGAATTATGTTCGTATTGAATGAATGTGAGTTATTTCCAACATTAAGTGCCAGAACAGGAGGTCATTATTTAGTATAGTCACTGCCCAGTGATGGGGTCAGAAACTCTCATATGGGTCATTTTGGAAGCTATTAAAAACTTTTTTTTGTTGAGGATAAAAGTGCTCGACCTTGAAAAATAAAATCCTTAAAAGTGAACTCCACCACTTCTGCCTTGAACTTAGCTCAGGATGGGCAAAAAAGGATCAAAATATGAGCACATTCTTCTTCTTCAAACAACTTGGTCACCACAAACCTTTACTGTCAATTTGTCCCAGTGGTCCTTATTGGCACTGCAATGTTGGCCAAGTAACATCTTACCAGCAAACCTCTGCAAATTGTTGGCCGGACACCTCAAACCACAAGGTTAATTTTAATCTTTTGCTATCTGTGGAGACTCGAGAAGACTTTGTAACTTCTAGGCACAATAAGTACCTTGGTTTAGGAGAAGATGGTGATTTGGGTTAAGAGTAAGAACTTCCTAACAATCGATGCTGTCATGGTCATGAAATAAGTTTATAAAATTGTGTTTGTACAGTACATGCTCTGCATCTCTAGCCTCAGGTAGAGATGAGATCTGGCAAACTCATTTCTTTGATATTTTTTGTTTTTCATTTTCTATCTTGTAGTCTTCAGCCTCAACCGATGCCGATTCAAGTGACATCACCTGAGGCACTTTATCAGACTTCTCACAGCTCCCTCTGGACCCACAAAAGGCTTTAGACAACTTTCTTTCCCCACACACAACAGCAGCACTCCTCAACACCTGTAAACACACTTTAATGTGTAGTTTCCATCAACAGAACATACTGTATTTTCACTTTTAAGAAGTCTTCCACAACAGCACTGGCTTAGTGGTGGTGAACCAATGTGTTCACCATGGTTAAAGTGGCTGAGGATAGTCTCTTGATACCAAGGCCCTTTAGTGTAGGGTTAGACTGTACATTCCCATCTAGCCAATGAGATGTCCTCTCATTGGTTGGTTACACCATTGTTCTAAGTATAGATAGGCCTCTATCCACAGTTGTGTATCTTTGTTAGGCATTTAGCCACAGAAGTGATGGTGACAACATTCAATTGTCCATAACATCTCCATGTCACCATCATGTTTGTGTTCATATTCATATTTCGCCAGGCTGATAAAGGATTGGAGTCTCAAGGTGCTGTGCTGCCATAATTTGTGTGACAAAAGAGTCCAAGTTCACTGTTAAAACCACCATGAAAGCAAAAGGACTTTTTATTTTTTGCATGCAGGACATTTACCAAAAAAACACCAAATGCACGCCAAGGTAAAATGTTGTGCTCCCTTTTTGCGTGTCAACCATCCATTTCTTCCATTTATTTATCAGAAAATGTCTCATTACATGAGCCCAACCTCATTTCATCCACTTAACATAAAGTGCACGACTGCACTGACACATGTTTTTGTGCATCTCTGGTAGGAAACAGTGGGTTTTCTTAGTTTGAAGTCATTCTTTTGTAGTTCTTTTTAATGTTTGGGGTCACTGTCCTGCTGCATCACCCAGCCTCTAGTAGGTGGGCAGCCAGACTGACACTGATAAACAATCTAACCTCAGTTTCATCAGTATAACATTTTTCCCAAGTTGCTGTTCAATCTCAAACTCCACACCATGTTCCATCCAACTGTGCACCATGATTTGTGTGTAGTAGTTTCATAAACAGAGATGTTAACCAGCCTCTTACTCTGAAGTTCTCTATGTGTTAAGCTTTATGTTGGGCCGTTGGAGTCTTCTCCGCTTGGTGTCCACAAAACTAAATCTTCCCCATTTATATAATTTGTCTGGACTGATGAAGATCTAAACTCTCCAGGATGATTTTGCAAACCTTTCAGCTTCATGCAAATCAAATATTCAGAGATTAATGTATTATTCGTGAGGCATGGTTCATGTCAGGAGATGTTTCTTGCGAATAGCAACCTCAAAATGTTTCAGTATTTTTTTCTTTTAATAAATCAAAGCAGCTCAATAATACACCTTTATATCATGTGTCATTGATTGGACTGCATGTTTGATAAGTCCTGACTCTAATCAGCTTTTGTTCTTGTCATTAGATAAGGAGTTCAAGATTTGAAATCATGTTTGTTCGTATAGGTAAAGATGTCAAAGATGTTTTTTAAGACTTTTTCATAAATAAATGTATAGATCATTCCAAAGTGTACAGTTTACCGATTCTCAGAACTTGTTCTGTCTTTCATCTACCTTTTTAAAAGGCTGTAGTCTGACCACAACTAATTCAAAATGCTTCAGAGAGACAAGAAAGAGAAAATCTGATCAAATCGCACAAGTCCTCAGATCCTTGCACTTCCTGTTTTGGGTGTTTTGTCTAGATGGTAAATTGTAGATTGTTCATCTGACTGGCTTCGTGCAGGAGACCAGTGTAGTGCAGGCGACCTGCAATTAACTTTACTTTTTGATAAACCTAATAACAGATTCTCTAAACTTGGCTATGCTATAGCTACCATAGATTAGAAGACTTTCTTAAAGTGGTGTGTAATCTGTCACCCAATATCAATATTAGACAGTACTGATGAGCAGATGTATTGTGATGCACATGAGGTCTGTCTTTACAGGAAACAGTATTTGTTCTGATCGACAGCTCAGCTGTGAGAAACTGGAGACACACCTTTGTTATTCCCAGTGTTTATGCTCACACTTGTTCCTGGCAGATATTGGCCAATGCATAGATTGACTAGAACTGGTTATATTGAATGCATTTGAGTTTCAGTTTATTAACAGAATGTTTACAAAACAGATAGAAGATACATTTTTGTAAAATGGGACTCCATAGCTTGCATACAGTGGCCCAAACATCAAATAACAATAACAGTCTATTTCTAACCTAAAATACTAAGTCCAATACATCAGATATTACATGAAAATAAAGTACAGGGACTCAAACATATATAACAGAGAAGTTTTCATAATTAGGGTTAGGTTAGGTTAATTTGAACCCTCAGCCATATGGGGTTTAGAATTAGGCATATTTTAATAAATTTTTTTGTTTTTTCTGGTCTTTTTTTTTTTTTTTACAAAAGAAAATACTACTGTATCATCCCCTTTACAAATTGATTAACTGTCTTGAAGACAAGCAGGTCAAACATAAGTTGTGCCTTTCCAAACCACCCTAGCAATGATTTATATAACCATCTATCATCTCAGAATTGTTTTGCACAGTCCAAGCTGGCTGTCATTTGCTGTTTACTCAAAGTGGCCTCTGGCATCATTGCTACAGGGATGGTTGTGTTCTGACAGGTTCTGAAGTAGGTGGAGTGATCGCTGGCTGCTTGGTCACCTGAATTACCAAAGCTATTCTGGCCTGGTGACTTAGTTTGGACTGATAGTCAAATGTAGGAAGAGTCTTGGTGGTTCCAAACGTCTTCCATTTCACAGTTATTGGGGCCACTGTGCTCTGGGGAAACACTCAGAGCTTTAGATATGGTTTTATACCCTTATGTCTTGCCACATTTCCGCTTGCAGCCATCTAGAATTCCTTAGATTTCATGGCTTGGTTTTATCCTGACATGCAGTGTGAACTGTTTGGCCTCATATAAAAAGGTGTGTGCCCCTCTAAACTCTAACCACTATCCACAGGTGGACTCCTAAAGTTCTGGACACCATTGCAAGGGAAATTACACCCTGAGGACAGTGTCTAGTAACACTGGGATGTATTTGTCCCTCCAATGCCAGATTATTCTCATAAAACCACGACTGAAACAATAATCTAATAATTAAAATTTGAAAGGGTATGGTTTGCCATGTTAGATGATGATCCAATTCATTTTTGTGTCCCTCTTTATATACAGTGTTTATAGAAAGATACAAGAAACAGTCTGGAGGGCAACATTTTTGGTTTTTCCATTTGCTGCTTCACTGATGTTGTCTCTCCACCACTTGCTGTGTTGTTCCATATCTGATCTTCTCATTGTTTTCATACAAATTCACTCCAGTGCCAGTTAGATACTGGAGCTTATCCTGGAGCTACTGGAACACCAATGTACCATTTCGCTCCTATTCTGTTCTTCCAGCCGCTACCACAGAAGGAGAGAAATTAGTCGAGGAATATATTGAGAAAGGGCCCTAAACATGGGCAAAGTAGGCGATACTGTAGCTGAACGTGAAGGCCAAGTTATTTGGTGGGGTTAAGGAAACATAACCACTGGAAAGAGCAACTGCTAGAGAAGCTGTGAAATAATTTCCTGTCAAGGGCATAAAACGGTTCTCAATTGAGGTAAACATTTCTACTTTCAAAAGCAATTTATTTTCTAACAACCGCTGAAAGCAGACAACATATCTTATGTTCCCTTTCCTTGAATTCTCATTTTATGCCCCCACTACCCACCCCCACACACCTCCAACCCCCCCTCCTTCACATGTGAGTGTTTACCACCCCTTGCAGCCATGACGAGAGCTTGGGGTCTGGAGACTGGCAGTAGAAAAAGTTGCCAGGTTTCTGAGTGGATTTGGATTAGGGTCAATGCAGTGACTGTGGTAATTTTTTTTTTTTTGGGGGGGGGTAGAAATGCCTTCATGGTTTTCCATTGATTCTCATATTTTCTTTCCCGCTTTCCTCCATGACAATTAAAAATGCAGAGCTGGAGTGGAGTTTTTGATAGACGTACGGGCCCGTGTTGTGCCATTGTGGTACATTCTGGCCACATATGCGGCTTTAAAGCACTGGCATCCTTTCTCTTAAATGAAACAATGCTCAGCTCTTCCCAATAATTGTATTTAAAGACGAACAACATCACAGTCCCCAGAAGCGAAGCCAAACTATCTTGGTTGCCCCTGGTGACACTTTCAGCTGTGACACAGTGGTGTAGGTGTGTACGATACCCCAGCCAATCACATTGATGGATATGAAAATAAGCAAACAAAAAAATGTATTCTAATGAATAATGGCAGTATATTTTTGGTCTGGATTAGTTATTTAATGATATGATATAGGAGTGAAACAACATGATTGACAGCAACATTTACCTGCGAATGCAACTCAGTTACAAGTGTGATTATTAATCAGTACTAGGCTACTGTACTTTAGTTACCATACTGTATACACGGTTACCCATAAAGTTGGATTTTTTCTTCTCATGACATGATTGCCACAATGTGATTTATTCTTGATTAATAAATACAGTTTTGAGAAGATATACACTTTATCTCTTCCAAACATATCACTGTCAAAAAAAAACCCAACCACATTTAACCTTCATAATAGGAATAAAAAGAGGAATGTGTCTGCAAACAAAATTATTCCAACTTCATGGGCAACTGTGTATGTTCAAGTCATAGTATAGTAGTCAGTTTTCTATTGTGTATTATCTCTATTATCTGTTCTGGTAAACATGCACTAAGGAAGATTTACTGATATAGATTACTTGTTAATAAATTCTCATTAATAAATAATGTCTTTCTTCAAGGCTTTATGGTGAACATGTGGCACATTGAAAGTTCTAATTAATTGACATTAATGTGATTATTTGTTTGTGAAAGACTGTACGAGGTACAAGGGCGGATGCTGTCATACCTGAACCTCGTCGTGTTCTAACCCTCCTTGTCAACCATTACTGTAATTAGGTGAAAAGCTTTTTTTTTAATCAGTGCACTTCAGAGACAACACAGAACTCAGAAAAGGCCTTATTCAAGTATCCAAGTTTAAATTTGAACTTTTCAGTTTTATTTGATTCTGTCTCCATCAATAACTGCTCCGACAGACGGTGATGAACGGCTCCGTGCGCGGGCTGGCCTTGGGAGGAGGCAGGTAGCCTTGCTAAAGAACAGTGCCTATAAAGAGGTAAAAGATAGTTTTTAACAAACGGTTGCACTTCAAACCATCTGCTGCATTTGTAATCCATACCTGCAAACTACAGTTTTCAGTATCAGACACCGCTGGTGAATCCGTTTGTGTACAATTTTGTCCATGACCCCATTAGTTACAGAGATTAGTCTGCTTTCCTTTATGCCATTACATTCAGCTTCATGTAACCTCTTCTGTAGACTGCTCATCAACAATGGATGGTTATTATTATCACTGAGGGCCACTATTCAAGGTAGAGCAGCATTCCCGACTTTCTTGCACATGGGTGAGCCGTGCAGCTCAGGTTGTAGCTGCTTAAATTGCTGGCTTTTTGAAATTGGACATTTTCAGCAGTGTGATGAGGTTGAAGTGTCTGATTAAGGCCTTTTGGATCAGCTGATCAGTGAATCACTACTTCCAATAATGGATTGGACCAATGGATCACCCCTTAAAAACAGAGGGAAACGCAAGCTGGAGTTAACTAGATAAGTCAGTGGATACCTCAGTAACACTTGACACATGACATCAAAAGCTCAAATGCCATCATGTCAGCACACCAGGGGCCACCTTAGGGTTACCAAACAAAAAGTCTTAAAGGGATACTTCACCCAAAATTGATAATTCACCAATCATCTACTCACCATCATGCCAAGGAAGGGTTTGGAGCAGGGCCGGCTCTTGGCATAGGCGACATAGGCGGTCGCCTAGGGCGCCAACTGCTGGAGGGGCGCTGTCAGTCACCCTTGGCCTCGAGGGAAAATAATAATTATAGCCTAATAATAATAATTTATGTCCGGTGGCGCCCCCATAGTGTTTTCTGTGTAGAAAATAAATAAACAATGACAAACATGTTCCTAAATTGTGTGTGGTCACGACGACACGTGTGATACAGTCACACACAGCAGAGGTACCTGTCTGCAGTGGGAATGCTTTCAAGCTGTTTTCTTGTTAGAAACACCACATTTTTAATTAGATGTGTGGATACTTGGTTGCATTAATCCTCAAAGTCGGCGCAAATGCCGGAGCGTTTGCGTGACCGTCTCAATATGGTTTTTTGTTGTTGTTTTTTTGTTTCATATTTCGGTCATTTTACGCCGTAGAAAAGCGGTTCACTACTGTGATCGGGAGACTCTCCTCTTTCAAATACGCACACCCTTGACGACCTGTCAATCAAAACAACTGTGAAGCGCTTCAAATCCGCAGAATCGTTAGGAGGGAGAGAGAGAAGCAGTGAGGAGGATGACGGTGCTTCAGAGGTTTAAAGTTCTGACTCATTTGATGAGGAAGAAGATGGAAAAAATGAAGAGAGAGTTGAGACTTCAGCCTGCTCAGACAGCAGGGCCACAGCTCCAGCTCTGTATAGGTACAGACCTGCTGAACTCTTCAAACTATTTTTTTTACCTCTCAAACAGTTCCACAGTGACAACATATGTAGGGTACATTATATAGGCTAAATAATGTAAATTGTGTGGTTTTTTTTTTGTCTGTTTAGTTCAGGGGCGGAGTGGGGCACCAAAATCTACCGGGAAAATTCTGACCGCACCGGCCCACCATCGGCCCAACCCCCCCCCCCCCCCCCCCCCCCCCCCCCCGAGCTATACCATTCCATATGGCAAAATATATGAGTGCCAGAAGCAAAAAAAAAAAAAAAATGTGGGTGAAACAACTTAATTGGGGGTCTGGGGGTCCTCTCCCAGAATTTTTTTAATAAAGGCTACACCATTTCCCATATTCTGGTGCATTTTAACACATTGTTACTTTTATCTAGCTAAAAAAAAAAAAAAGAAAGAAATTACAGAAATACAGAATGTGAAAGAGCTACAATTAGTGCCTCCCAAGCAGATTTAGCCTACTTAACACTGCTGACCATAACATTACATCCAGTCATGTTTACTCCTTTATTTCCCCCTTCTCAACTACTCTACTCTGCAAATTGATTTTACTGACAGCGCGCTGCAAACGCCACGGTTTCGTTTCGGGTCTTGTCCTACTCACCAACATGCTTCGTGCTCATGGAGAAGACAGAGTGGGCTGCTGCTGTGATGTGAGAGGTTCCGGCTCGTAACGGTACCGCGGTCCGCGTACCGACGCCCCCTGGCCCACTTACAGTAAAGCAGTAAAGCGCACGGACTGTGTTGTCTTGTTAAATTAATATAACTTGTAGATAACGTAACACACGGGCAGGACTGATAAGGTTTGCTGGGTAGCTTCCGTGAGTCGATCTGTTTTTAGCCGTAGCCGCTAGTTTAATGATTAAAGCCTGCCACACACATAAAGATTTTATAAATCTCAACCGATTTATTATCTGTGAGAGACCCCACACATGAAGATAAAAAATCTGTGATTGAACAGTTTTGATCGTATTGTGTGTGGTGTGTATTCCAAACACAGCACACCACACACAGATTTTCAGAATCTTGACCCTCTGGTCAGAAAACAATCCGGCATCAGCAGCGATACCAGGGGTGTCGTTGTAGCTACTCTTTCGGGTCTATTTCCGGAATGGACAATGAGAGCGACATAATTTTTTTTTCAATGAAAGCGGGACACTTCAGCCTTTACAACGATCCCATCTGTGTGTGTCTGTGTGTTTGTGGCTCCGGACGCCGAGCAGTCAAGCGGCTGTCCAATAGGGACCCGTGCGCTGTCACATGACGGGCTGTGAACGGCGGTCACATGATCGTTTAAACATGACTGCTCTGCTGGCTGTTGCCGGCTACGAGCGCTACTGTCTTTGCTATCGGCTATCAGGAAATCTCCTGTGTATGCGTGAATGTCTGTGTGAACCTCATGTAATGCCAGGGCTGCACCGTGGCTCTCTGTGGGGTTGCCGGTGTTGTGTCGAGAAGTGGCTTGTTGCCGCGAGCAGCATGCAGAGCTCGGCAAGCAGGCGCTTCTCCGCACAACACCGGCTCTCCACACACAAGATGACTTTTGATTGAAACGGCCACCGAAGTCGGCCCCGATAATCGTAAATATTGAACATGTTTAATACTTACGATTATCGGCGCCGAACGTTTTCCGAGCCGATTGTCGGGGGAATTTTGACTCTTAACACACCACACACTACAAGAGAATCTTATAAGATAATCTTAAGACCTTAAGATAATCGGGCGGTGTCTGTCCGTGGTCGGAAGCTTTGTAAAGCACTTTGTGACTGTCGTCTGTGAAAGGTGCTATATAAATAAACTTCTATTCTAAAATTGGGGCAAAATCAGCCCGATTATCTTTATGTGTGTGGCAGGCTTAACTTTCACAGTGATAGGCTGACGCATTTCCCATTTCCCATGAGGCTTTGCACCATTCTACATTACTTTAAGAACAAACAAACAAATTAAATTGCTGGTTATTTTATATTTTGTGGTCATGAAAGTTCTGTAACATTGAACAAAAATAATTAGATAAAGATAGGAGGCTAAACAAAAATCATTTAGTAGGCTGGATTGATGAGAGTCTGATTCACTATCGCAACCATGAGTGAGATGTATAGAGACATGAAGGGGTACAAATAATGGGTGAACTTTTAAATGAGGTGTAGAGGTAGAGCTTGGAGCTTATCATAGGAGCATGCAGTAGATGTTACATCTAACTCGTGAGCACCACATGGCCGCGCAGGGCATCTTGCGGGCCGGCTCACTTGACCTTATTGGCCGCCGGCCGACCGGGAAATCTCCCGGTCCTCCCGATGGCCACTCCGCCCCTGGTTTAGTTGATATTTTGTTTGGAGAGAAAAAAAAGGGCTAATTTCTCATTTAGGGCTACACACATCTCATGAAGTTTGAAATCTAATGTGAAGTCAATATTCAGCTTCTTTTATTTTACATTTGAGACATTTGGTGAAAATAGAATGACATAACATTTATGCTCAAAAAGGGATTTCACAAAATTTCATTTTAACTTGTTTTCCACACTTATCTATTAGCCTTTATTTATAGAGTATATTCCACTGCTTTTGTGAAGTCAAGACTTTTGTATACCCATTTCAAGCACCACGACAGGTTGTTAGAGAGACACATTTTTTTAACGTCTTCACCCAGGATTTACTCAATGAAATTTTACTGATTGTTGTGCAAGTTGTGTAGAGATTCACTGCTGTGTTATCGTTATATGACCATTATTGATCATTGTTGGGGGGGGGGGCGCATGAGAGTAATCTCGCCTAGGGCACAAAAATGGCTAGAGCCGGCCCTGGTTTGGAGAACTTTCGGAGTTATCAAAACGCTTTTGGAGTTCCAGGGGGGGTCCGGCTGGCAACGGATTTTCATATACAGTAATGGCGATGGACAGAGTTCACCTTTGAATCGTCCAAAACACACACTATGAAACATCCAAATACCTCCATACTGCTCGTCCGTACGTAGCAAATCTTGCACATCTCGCACAGCCACTGGGAGCTACTACTACAACAAGGCTAAAAACAGAGATCAAATAATTTTTTTCTTAACACCTTTTTCACTACGGACGAGCAGTATGGAGGTATTTGGATGTTTCATAGTGTGTGTTTTGGACGATTCAAAAGTGAACTCTATATGAAAATGTGTTGCCAGCCGGACCCCCCCAGGAACTCCAAAAGCATTCTGATAACTCCGAACGTTCTCCGAACCCTTCCTTGTCATGAAGGTGAGTAGAAAATTGGTGAATTATTGATTTTGGGTGAAGTATTCCTTCAATGGTTAGGGGTGGGCAGTCTAGTAAGCTGGATGACTTATCTTTAGTGTTGTACAGAATCATGTAAACCATTATTAACCAGCCCGACAGTTCACATGCTAGCAGCAGAAGGCTTCCAGCTTGTTGTGAACTGCAGCCTTGGTGACCTTAGTGTAGCACCACTGTCCTTCACCTGAACAGAACCAGTGGTTAAGATACAGTTTATAAACAGACGACAAGATGGAAGGCAGAAAGATGCAAATTAACTTCCTGTCAGGCCTTTGACAGTAAAATCTAGCAGAAACAGGATGCTAATTAAGATGCTAATATAGAGATTCTACCCTAAAAGAATGTTAGATGATGTTTGGCTGCGCCGGCAGTGCTGGCCTGGTCAGCACCTACCAACTGACTGAAGTGGAAAAAGTTCAAAAACTACCTCAACACAGCAGCACATAGATCTGACTAATCTCAAGAGAAAGGATTAGATTTAAATCCTGGATGAACCCCAATTATTATGGTACGGCTGGCTCAATCACTGAACATGATAATGGTTTACTGCGTGAGAGCTTATTGAAATAGATGAATAAATGAATGAAAAGCATGCAGCCATCTCCACACACGATGCTGCTGCTGCTGCTGCAGGGTGACGAGGGAAGGAGCTGAACAAAGAACCTGCCTCTACTGCACAGTGTCGGCCATCGAGCCAGCGCAGCTAGGTGCCAGTCGATCACTTGATCAGACACAGGAAACGCATCAACAAAACAGGATGTAACGCACCTTGTCGATTTTTATTTATACATTCCAGTAGCGGGAGGCGTGGCGGCTTCACTCGCGGCGCGATCCTGCCCTGCCGTCTCCACTTTCCACCACCTTACGGCGGCTTAAAAAAAAATCCCACTTTAACACATTAGACTTCCCATTTCACCCAGATAATTACACAATTATCCTGCTTCATTCAAAAAAAAAAAAAAAAATCCATCCAGGGGTAATTGGTATGTTGGGTGAGGGGAGTTACCCAGAATCCACCGCAGCAGCAGCAGCAGCAGCGGTGAGGGTCTGGGGGAACAAATCCAGATAAGTCAGGCAGAAAAAGGGAGGGGAAAAGCTGCACTTATTCGATTTTAATCTCACCACTTTGCAAGCATTTAAATAGCCTTCATCAGACTCCTGGCTTGCAGCCCTGCCACTAACCTGTTATCAATGCAGAAAATGTCCATTTTAAATGTCAATGTGAGCCCAGAATGTAGACACAGTAACAGGTGCTCGGCCCGAGGCGAACTGCAGTATTGCCCCCCATTATTGGTTTCTCATAGAGCTGTTACATGTTGCATTGTTGCTGCTTGGGACACAGCTTTTTGTGGGTAAAAAAAAAAGAAAAAGCAAGAGTTCAATTATTGGCACGGAAACACATGCAAAGGCGCACAATGGCCGGAAAAATAGGGTCTACCCAGGCTACATCTGTAGCCTATGAAAGAACCTTGATAAAAGTAATTGAATTTTTGCTGTGATAAGATTAACTTGTGGTAATTGTGAGCAGTAGGAGCCTTGAGTCCGTACAAAAGATACATGCACATAACAGTATGACAGTTAGGAATAATCACACCCTCGCTGCCCCCCCCTTCCTCCCTCCCTCCCTCCCCAAGAATATATGCAGGGAAAAATAAAAGCAACTGTGAAGGAATCAAGTCTGAAATCGTGCACTCAGTGGCCGACACTCACTACCCAAATGGCTATGGATGTCCTGATTACCATGCAACACTCTCATAGTCCTTTTAAATGTGCTGAGATGGGCTTTAAACAAGATTCAACACTTTAAACCCCAGCAGACTTAATTAAGGGTGGGACCTAGCACATGCAGAGACGAGTGAGGAGAAGGAGAGAGGATTGGATCTGGAGGAGGAAGGAGGAGGTATGGAAATGGTAGCGGGGGAGGAGGAGGAGGAGGAAGAGGAGGAGGGGGGTGAGGCTGCACTGATACACTGAGAAAAAAAAAGAAAAAAAAAAGGTGGTGTTTGTGCTTCATTGCTGCCCACCAGCTAATGTCCACGCCGAGCAACCTGACCGTCTCCGTGGCTGCACAAAGGCACACACACATATACATGCACACACACACACACACACACCTAACAAAACAGCAATGTGTCTTCAACTCCACGTTTCTTTGCCAAAACTCCCTGAAATATCAAACAATGCACAGCCGTATGGGGGCACGGCGCGTGCTGTTTAAGCAGCCCAGTCTCGTTTCCATGCAGCTTTTACATGTTTCCAAAAGATATGCATAATTACAGGGTTTGTACATAATTGCTCCAACACATTGCAGGGAAAAAGCCAGGTTTGTTCTTTTTTTAACGCTGGCTCTGAGGAAAAACAGCCGCGATTTTTTTTTTCTTTCTTTCTCCCCTCCGTTCTCCCGGCCTGAACAATTAAAACAATGTGGCTGTCTTGGAAAGGAGTTCTGCTCTCATTATCACCTTCCCCCCCCCCCCCCCCTCCCCTACCCGCCTCCCTCCGTCAGAACATTTACCGTTTAAAAAAGAGGCCCAGGCACCTTGGCATTGAAGCGCACCCTTTTTCTTTTTCTTCGTCTGTTTTTTTTTCTTTTTCTTCTTCCTCTCGCTTGCCTTCTCGGGCGCTCTTTGCTGGAACAGAATGGGTTATGGAAAAGGGGAAATGTAAATAAGATGGAGTCTGCTGCTCATTCTGTTCCGCTGCAAAACAGAGCATGCAAAGGCGTCTTAAGCGATCAAAGGAACTTTACATAAAGCGAAAGTTCTACTGGTCTGGAAACAGATGCACTCATTGTTCAACCTGATACCGGTGGAAAATGTGCAATTTCAGATTGTAAAGTGAAAATATTAGAAACTGTCAGAAAGTTCTTCTTTGTGAGCTGTTTGTGAGTTTATGGCGGTGATGATGTAGAGTCTGGACCACCTTCCAACTTCTGGTGCAGCACGTGATGCAGGATGCGTGTTTGTGTCTCGTCTCGCCTATATTGGACATCTCAGTCCAATATAGGCCTCTAATAGGCTTTATGCACAGCTCTACTACTTCCTGATTGAAGCCCTGACATGAGAAATTGTTCCGAAAAAAATTAAATAAGTCTATATTTTAAGCTTGTTTGTAGCGGAAGCTCCCAGTGTCTCAGTTCACTGCTCTTCCTGAGATTTGCACTGACCGACGGAACAATTTCTCATGTTGGGGCTTCAATACAAGAGGGACATTACAGACGAGCACTATGGAGGTATTTGGATGTTTTTTGGTGTGTCTTTTTGGACGAAGAAAAGTGAGCACCATTCACAGCCATTATATAAACAAATACTGCTGCGCGGACCCCCCCGTAACTCCGAGAAGGCACGGAGGACTCTGAAAATTCTCACAGCTCTTAGTCGACATGAGGGTGAGTAGATAATGAGTGAAATTTGAATTTTGGGTGAACTATCCCTTTAAGCAAGCTCCTTTATTTCCTGTCTTACATTACTGACTGATTAATCCAGGTGTGTCTGACCTCACAACAATGGTCAGTCGGTCAGTGCAAATCTCAGGAAGAGCAGTGAACTGAGACACTGGGAGCTTCCGCTACAAACAAGCTTAAAATATAGACTTATTTAATTTTTTTCGGAACAATTTCTCATGTCAGGGCTTCAATACAAGAGGGACATTACAAACGAGCAGTATGGAGGTATTTGGATGTTTTTTGGTGTGTCTTTTTGGACGAAGAAAAGTGGTATCCACTCATAACCATTATATGGACAAATACTGCTGCACAGACCCCCCCATAACTCAGAGAAGGCACGGAGGACTCTGAAAATTCTCACAGCTCTTAGTCGACAGGGTGAGTAGATAATGAGTGAAATTTGAATTTTGGATGAACTATCCCTTTAATTCAGGAAGTAGTAGAGCTGTGCATAAAGCCCATTGCCTAAGTGGCAACACTTAATTTTCTATCAAACGTCCCATCATTCTGACAATTTTTGCCTCCTATGGTCGGAATGACAATTCCTAAATAGCGTATTTTTTTCCCCAAAAGATTTTGCACTATTGGGTTTAGGCAATGATGAAAGGAGTTGGTTAAGTTTAGTAAAAAAGAGCAGGTAGAGCCTAGACAGGCCAGATAGATAGAGAGAGTCCAGATAAGTAGGAGGGAGTCACCTGTTGAGTAACGCACATTTCCTTATATTAAAGCCTTGTCGGAATGGTAGGACGTTTGCATGTTGGAATAACGGTATGTCTAAATGGTGGGATGTAGGAGTGGGGGGATGTCGGAATGACAGCATGTAACCGTCTCGCTGTCATGTTTCTGACCACTCAACTACTAATAACCCTGGATAGTGCATCTGCGAGTGTTGCTGTTTTGCCTTTAAAGGCAAAAAAAAAAGCCTTCATCCTTTCAGCCTCTATCATGTTGGAAGACGTGGCTATTATCCAAATGCTTTTGGCTCCACATGAATTGTGTTGAGGGAAGAGATTTGTTCCTCACTGTATTGATGAAAGCTTCCTTTAGCTGTCGGGATGCTCTACAACTCCCTCTCTCTCTCTCTCTCTTGAAAGCAGCACCTTCAATGGCGTTCGCGGGCCGCGCCACCGCCTCGATCTCACTCACACTCTATCCACATGCAGAAAACAGCCATGTCAGTGGTGTGACTGACAGCTCCCTAAGTGGTTACTCAGAGCTTCTCACTCAACACTCAGTCTGTCATCTGATTCAGATTTTTTTAGGCATATCTGCATCAGGGAGAGAGAGCGATAGATAGTGTAGTGTGTGAGTGTGTGAGTGTGTGTGTGTGAGACGCTTCTGCTGGCGTCATCTGGTTGTACAACAAAAGAATCAGCCGACTCACACAGAAGCTGTCAAACACTCTCTCTCCTATTGATCAACACAAGAGAATCGTAGAATTATAAGACCCCACGCACCGTCGGCCCCTCTGTAGAGGTTTGATGATAGTCTCTTTTTTTTTTGAGGCAGAGTTAATTCTCTTCGGCTTAGAGTGGGATTAATTTTTCTTAAATGTCATGGTCAGAGTGTATGTGGCCCAAATTGGTCTCCGCTGACAGTCCGCAGACAGTGATTGTGGTTGGCTGCGATGATGTATCAATGCAGCAGGAAGACTTCTTTATTCCAGAACAATACACGCCACTCGGGGGACAGGAGGGCAGGGGGAAAAAAAAAATACATCCCTTTACAAGATAAAATTACTTTTTCCTCCAGAAAGTCAGAAAAATGATAGGAATAATACACCATTCATGGTATCGGACAGCAGGGAGAGGAAGGAAGCTGGGCATGTTTTATATGCTTTTCTCATACTCATATACCCTACTGCTGACCAGTGCAGAAAACCCAGGTATCCTAATGTTTAAAAAATAACACCTTTATCGGTACCTATTGAATCCAGTTGCAAGCAATGCAACTTGTAACAGATAAGGACCTGATGGAATCTGTCTTTGCTCTATCTGAACCAAAATGGTCTCTGTATGAGTTAAATGGAGGAGCCACATTGACAATTCAAATTGAACAGCGCTTTGCAGGCAATTCACCCTGTAATCTACATGCTTCCCTCACCAGCTGGCCCCAGCTAGATTGCATTTTATATACAAAAGGCCTCCTTTTGTGAGGGCCGTCATATTCACTCACAATCTAATAAGGTCCATAGATTTACAAGTGCATCCATAAGAACGCACGCGGCGGACGGCGAAGGCCTTCTGAAAACTATTGTGAAGGGGGAGTGTAAGAGTTTGATAATAGTTAAGTTGATGTCCAAGTAGGCTCCTCGGCGCGGAGGAAAACTTTTTAATCTCTAGGAGAAGAGCAGAACTCTGCCTTTATATTTAAAAAAAATATCGCTTTTTTATGCCCTGGATGCTTATTAGCTTGACCAATTACTTTAGAAGCAGTGTTTGTTTCTATGCAGCATGAAGAGAATTCACCCTGGTTACTTTACTCTGCCTTTTTTTTTTTCCATAATTCCCATATATTCCATCTCCCTGTATGTGTCAATATACCTCCCCATAGTTATAAATCAGTTACACCCATAGCACGCTACATTAAACATATACAATAAATGTACAAGCAGTGCACCCCTAACACATGCAATTTGTTTTTCTCTGGTTGCCGTAGGGATAACACCAATCTCTGACCTCTCGAGCCTCGAGGAGGTCCCCCGATAGCCTCGCCTTCATGAATCTTTTAGGCCAGGAGAGTCTGCAGTTCAAAGTTCCTGTGAACCCAAGAAATAATAAGCTCCCTGATTAGTGTGGCTAAAAATACCCCTCGCCAAAAAGGCTCCGGGTCGGCCCCCGCTCGGTCATGGACCATTTACATGCTGGGAGGCTGCTGATGAGCACCTCTAGCTGGAGGGGATGAACACCTCGCACCTGATAGATAATCTGCTGTCGGCTGATCATGCAGTAAGTATCTAAACAACCCCCCCCCCCCAGCCCCTAGCCCAGACCTCACGCGCTATAGCTGTTTGGGTCAGTCCGGTTCACCTCGGGGGGGCTAGGAGGAGACCTTGTTGGGCTGCCACAACACCAACAACCAGAAGGTCCAGCAGCCTGGATTGGCCTCGAGATGCCCCGCAGTTTGTTGGCATTTACACTATTCCAGTCTTGAATCCAAGAGCCATCCATCCAATCAGCCGGCATTCTGCTGCGGATCAGGAAGGAGCTAGTTAAAAGGATTTGGTATCGTTTCAGGGGCTCATTAGAAGATAAATGCAATGATTTCCTCATTAAATAAAAAAAGAATGTTGAACGTGTGGATTGTAGCAAAAACAAGGAGATAGAAACCAGATACACACACATACACACACACCAACACTGGGAGATAGAAATAAAAGAACTTGGTGAAAATGAGGATTACAAGTACATGGGTGCATAATCAGGCGGATACAAAATACATTATACAAATGGCAGTCCAAATGTCTGTTGTATCCAAAACCAGTCACTCATTCCCTCCTCCTCAGTCACTATCCAGGGAGTCAGTGCTATGTATAGAAGACTATTTAGTGAGCTCCTCGGAATAAGGAAAACACAATTTGGGACACTACTTGATGCATGAAAACTTACGGTTGTACTTTTTTTCACATTGCATTGTAAAATATTTTGAGTTCACTATGCAGGATTTAATAATGTGTCATAGTGAATGATTTCAGACACCTATAAACAACTGGGTTTAGGTCTGAGTGGGTGGGGGTGAGGATGGAAGACAGGGATGACATCTTGTGAGGGGATGAAGAATGGCAGACGAGTAGGGGATGAAGGAAGTCACAGCTCTGTTCTCTTTTCTGGAGCGATGATGATGAATCGAGGGGGTGAGAGGTTGTGTCGTCATGTCACATAAATAAAAATATCATGGCGGCTAATTAGGTTAACCACGCTGGTATAGATGTACCATTATGTTCATGTCTGTTTTACTTGTTTGTTCTCATGTTTATTCCACATGATGCCTGCCAGCAATTTTACCCACACCCATACCCATGAATTAATAAATAATAATAAACATAAACCATAATTTTGGGGGCTACCTGTAGGACATGCGTGCAGGATTTTGCATGTTTAGCATATTTAAGGGAGTGTGAAATTACTCATTATGTATATTTGACAGAGAGTGATTATTTATTATTCCTAATACATGAACCTGTTGTGTAGATGCATAATGTACAGGCTGGATAAATGCTGCATGCATGTGTTCAAATAATATAAGATTGCAAATAGCTGTATTATTCATAGTGAAAGAAAATACTTTGTCCTAGTCTATGCTTTTTTTGTAATACACATAATATATGGCACATTACCCTGTGTTGCATGCCACTGCCAGAATGAAATTTGGTTGGAGGGTTTGGTTTTGTTCCAGTGAAATATATTGTCAACTTATAAATGGCTCTGACATTGTTCCAATGCGTAGCCCTGGGCACATGCTGCTGTAAATGTTTTAGCAGCGCCGGACTTAAATAACATCCTCTCCTTGTTTTCACTGCTCACTGTACACACACTTTTGAACCCAGTGTTAGGTGTGATCACACGTAAACCCCCCCCCCCCCCAATAAAACAACTTAGACAACACAGAAAGGGATAGTTTAACATTTCGGCAAATTCGCCCATTGCCATAATCCCTATAGTCATAGGAGTAAGTTCATTGCCTTCATTGTCGGTGCAAGCTGTTTTTAGATCAGCGGGGCAGAGACGTGAGCTCTGCACGACACGTGATACTTTCGGCTTTCCCTCATCAAATACACAATCCAGCAACTCCAAAACGCTCTCGTGGAGAAATTGTGACTTGCACATTCACCGCGCTATGAAATAATAATGAAACATTACGAGACAGAGTTGTTTTTGTGGCAAATACAAAGCCGTATTCACACGTATTCCCGACATGGCTGCAACTTGCCCACAAGAGTGTTTTGGAGTTGTTGGATTGTATATTTTGTTTGATGAGGGAAAAGTGAATGTACCGTGCACTTCCGTCTCTGCCCTGCTGATCTAAAAACAGCTTGCACTGACAATTAAAGTCAATGAACCTACTCCTAAAACTATAGGGATTATGGCAATAGGCGAATTTGCCAAAATGTTGAACTATCCCTTTAAGAACAGGTTACATGTTGAACCTCTTAATTCTTGACTCACAAATATTGTTCATTCGTGTTTTAATGACTCAGTAGTTTCTTAAAACAGCTAGGTATTGTAGTATTGTCTTTAGCAAAGGAACAGAAAGAAATGATGCATTTGGAGGTTATCATCTGTGGAATAAGTTAGTACATGATAGCAGTTTACCAATGATGCAATTTCAGATACCAGATGCTCTATTCAAAATAAAAGCAATTCAAATCCTACTTATACTATGCTTAATGCTATTATTCCCTGTGATAAATATTGTAAATGATATTATCAATACTGATGAGGTGATGCTGGTATCAAATACAGCAAGATATCCAACGGTGACCGATGTAAGGTTCAGGATACCTCCAAGGAGATAAATCTGAGGAGTCATGAATATAGAATAGCCTAGTTTGAAGCATGACACGTGACCCTACATTTTCTCCACTGTTGAATGGGGTGGGGCAGGTGGTGATTGCTGCTGGCAAAGAGTCGGCCATCTTTGTGTTTACAAGACAAGCAGTTCTAAAATTATGTCCTCAGAGCAGGGCTAGGCTACGTCTTCAGGGCAGATTGGAGGTTACATTGAGTCGTTCTCAGAAAGTGAACGAGCTTTCTGCTTAGCATGCTATAACGTGCTGAGTAAAGGAATCAAGTATGATGCTGAACTCACTGCTTTTCCTCAAGACTAATACATAAGCAGCTGTTAATGTTAATCTTAGCTATGTAGCAAGAGAAAAACAAATGGCTCCCATTTAAAGCTGTAAAATGGGCTAAATGCTGGTGTAGAATAAGCTATGTTAATTAGAATGTGGTTTTAAATTGAAATACTCAACCTACATGGGATACAATATGGTATATTGCATTGTTGTGGGCTACAAATGAGCAAATGGGCACCACATACACATACAGCCACACTCCATTAACAGCCTATAAAGGTGCATAATACTCATGGCACAGAGCAATAAAAGCAGGCCTTAGATGTACAAAACCTGTTAAAAGGATCAATTCATTGTTGGTTTGGCTTCTTTTTTTTTTACTTTGACGTCACGAAAATATATAATAGACATGACATGAACAGTAAATAGGTGATGTCGGATTGGAATTTGTTTGTATTTTCCACTTGAAAGTATCATAGATGCTTTAAACAGGCTTTTTAGAGACATAAGACTTTGACCCCACATTTGTCACCCCCCCTCTCTCTGTCCTCCTCACCCCACCCCTTCCCTCCCCTCCCAAACCCTGATCCGGGAGACAGATTAATGGAAGGAAAATTTGGACCGTCTCACCAAAGGGACAACTGTCATCTATTCTGCTGTTAGTATTCTGCCACAGGAGGAGATATTCAGCAAGAGATGTTTGTGCTTTCCTGCTTCCCCAGCACACATGCACAGACAGAACCTCCTGCACACACACATGCACACACTCTTTCAAACACACGCACACACACACTGCTCTCTTTCCTCCTATTTTATATTTAACTTCAACCTGTCAATTAAAGAGTGAGAGGGCAACTAAGAAAAAAGACAGAGGGAGAGGAGACAGCAAGAAGCACAGAACTAATTAGGCAACTGTGTAATTTTAATTAGCTGTTTTGATAATTAAACTAATTAGTTCCCCTGTGTTTCCACAACATGCAGCCGACTGGAGTTTTTTTTTTTATATCAAGGCTTCAGAGCTCCACTCTGTTGGTTAATTAGTCACTTTTGCATCAGAAAGCTTTATTGATAGCCTTAATTTGCAGTTGAAATGAGAAATCTGCTGTCAATAATTCGGATAATTGCCCGCTGTTTGATTGCAGAGAACAAAAGTAAGCGGCCCCGGCTCAACACATCTGCAAATCCCCGGGGTCGTTTCCTGAATGCTTAGGCTCTGTGATCTACATATCAGCAAATAAGCTCCCCCCTGCCTGCTTCTCCTTCTTGACCTCACTAACTAGGAGAGAATCCAGCTAAATAAGGCAAAGATTGACCCACCACACCCCTCTCCCATCCCCGTTCCCAAAACACCTCCTTAAAACACCACCCACAGCCCGGCCTGTGATTCTTCCTCCTCTGCTTGCTAACTTTAAGTGTCCTGCATGTGCGATAATTGGAAAAGAAGGCAGGGGAGGAAGGAAAAAAAAACAGAAGGAAAGTCACTGCTTGCTTTGTAGCTAATTAGTGTCCTTGGAATTAAATGAGCAGCTCGTTGTGCACCTCCAGCTCCTGCGGCCCATGTTTGTGAATTGAATAATTGATTCTCCTCCACTAATCAGAGAGCGACATAATGAGCCAGTTTAATTAAATGGGGATCTAACCTGGCGAACACTGGGAAAATATTTGCTCGTTTACGGTTAATCAGGAATAACACAGTGAGTTGGGGGAGGGGTGTGCAGGATGGGAAGAAATATTGGTTTGTGTGTGTGTGTGTGTGTGTGTGTGTGTGTGTGTGTGTGTGTGTGGTGGTGGGGGGGCTGCTGGGTAAACTTGGAGGCAGCTGAACGGGGAAAACAGTTGTGCCGTTGCTGGGGGTTAGACGCTGCCAGCAGTGACCCCGCTGTCATTGACCATGACTGTGTTTCCATAAACTCAAACATCCTGACGTTGAACTGATTATAGATCAGTTTTGGTGTCTCTCAGAGCTTCACCAAGGCAACTGGACTTGCTTGAGGTTCAGCACTGGATGTTGTTTTCAATAATGTCCACGAGAATGACTGCTAATCTTAAAGGAGACATAATTTCCCCCCTTTTCCCCAAATCAAAATAGTTCCCAGGTGTCTTAAAGGTACATTGTGTAGGAATTACTCCCATCTAGCGGTGCGGTTGTAGATCGCAAGCAGCTCAATCGTATTTTTCATGCTGCATTCACGTGAAATTGGGCAGACAGCAGACGGACGACAGCTGCTGCACGTAACGGCATAAACAAGCCTTTATGTAAACAAGTGGTCCGTCAGCACGAGGCAAAACAATACACGTGACAATATGTTGTCATGGCGATGTCGTATTGTTGACCTGACCCACGTTTTACCGGCTTTCTCTCGACTTCTGTGACTAAAATGACATCTGGTTTGTTACCGACGGCTGTCTGCCGGACTGCAGGTGAATGCAGCATCAGTGTAATAAGCAAGACAAGACAAACACCCAAATATATGTTAAAGAGCCTTACAAAAGTGATATTCCAATAATATGTCCCCTTTAAGACATGTCACAGGTCTGTTTGATTGATTGTGTGTGATGTGAGTGATGATGCACCCTTCACATGTTATGGTTTTCTCTCTGGATTCAAACTGCTAGTTCTTAAAATTGTAGCTTAGCTGGAGGAGGGAACATGGCCATCAACTGCAAATGACTGTAAAATAAAAAAAAAACACTAAAGGTTTCTAAATGCTGATTTTAACATTTTCACTCTATGTAGATGATTATCCGCTTATGATTGTTTTTTAACAGCCCTTTTGAATAGGCCTCCATCTGTAAAAAGAAAGAGCACCTTCCAGATAAACTTCTAGGATCCAATGGAGATTGAGTACAAACTTAAACTTGTCTTTATATGAGTTGTGGAACAGAAGTGTGCTATACTTCATAGTAGGCCTAGAGAAGCAGCGCCAATTGAAATGAAAATGATGTTGGAGAGCCTGGGAGCATGGTTCTCCTGAAGGCATCAGGCTAGGCTATAGGCTAACCCCACCAGGACTCCTCTCCAGTCTTCTCTGTTGGTATGCTGACTGTGCAGGTAGTTGGACATTATATGGCAACAAGAGACTACCCAGCATGAAACACAGAACTGCTGTATATTGGTTTTTATTGAAACATGGCTACACAGCAACATCCCGCACACGGCCATTAAGGCTAACTATGCCAACTCTGATGTTTCCTCTTCTAACCATCTTGATACGTTCTGCTCGTTCACTAGCATTTCCAGTTACAAGCTAATATAAACACATAAGAGATGATACAGTATATGCTAACCTGTCTATAAAAACTCTTTTACTCTCTTCTCTGTGTTGCATCGGTCAACTGCGCTGACGTTGTGTTCTTCCACAAGATACGACCCTTGTACAGAATTGCTCATTGAGGAAATAAGAGTAGATGAGTAGTTATTTTTAGTTTTTCATGAGGGAAAACCATGTTAAACAAAATATTCATCATAGCAGAACATTGTTGACATTGAGACCAACTAACTGACCTTCATCCAGTCCTGCTATCATCGTGAAAGTGACTTACCGTAAGCCACATTTCTTCCATAGAGCTCCAGCTCCCAGTCTTGTGATATCTGATCCAACTGGCTTTTTTAGAAGCCGCATCTGTGGATCTTTGTGGTCTGTGGTCAAGTCACAGCTGACAGCAAGACGGTCAGTGTAGTGGGAATTCTGATGTACCACACCATGATATAGCCTACAGCAGATGATGTTAATCTGATGGTCAAAATTATGAAAGGATATGCAAAGAAGATTATAAGCATTAGTTAAGCATTAAATACTGAATTCATCATTTATAGCACATGCATACTCATTAATATGTAGGTTATAAACACAGTTAAAATGTTTTACTCATCATTGATAAGCACTAACTGTATTTATAAACTACATACTAATGTGTATTCATGTGTGATAATTGAATAATTCAGTATGTATTAATGCTTAGTGTGTACATATTATAATATGTTACCAATGCTTTGATTTCTTAAGGCTTCTGAACATCAAATGTCAACTCACATCTCCACCTTGAGACCATATCCTGTGATTGTGGATATGAGCAGAATGATGTTAATTTGTTTTAACAAGTACTGTACCAAACCTTACAGACTGGTAACCACTGGTAAATAGTACATTTCATTAAAATGCTATCACTCTTTGACATTGTAAGCTCCACATTCTGGTGCAAGTAAATGTAAATGTCACTCATAATGTTGGTCTGATTGTCAGCACTGCAGTAGTGTGTTGTCAAGTCATGAGATTATGTCACACATACGTTTACAAAACAGGTTTTATCATAGCATAATATATATGTGTGTATGTTTAGGTCACATGAGTTAATGGTGAACTGAGCCACCCCTCAGTCAGACTCAGATCCTTGTTGGAGCATCTTAAAATGGAGGCCTATCACTTCATCCTTCCTGCCTGTCAGATATGTCCACCAGCCTCTGGCAGCAAGATGACTTGAGCGCGCTGACCTTTCCTTATCACTGCGGTGGAGAGCTGAGGACCCTTAGCCGGGGTCCCTGTCAGTGCAGCCACGGGGTAGTCAGGGCCTGATAACAAAGCTGGCCCTCAGCTGTGAACCCCAAGTCCATCACAGCTCTGGGTGGACCGAGCAGAGGTGATGTGGAGGTCAGACGTCCTGTGCTGCATGAAGTTAGGAAAGTGAAACTGGCTTCTGATCACAGCCCTAATGAATGCGTTTAGACTAGTTTCAATCAACAAAAAAGGGTGTTAATAAGACGATTTACAGTTTTTATGAACTTAATTTTACATTAAAGGATTTAGGAGTAAATCTGAAAGGAACTGTTGTCTCTAGCTTTGATGTGATGTCCTTCCTGCTCCACTCATATTACTGATGTTCTCCCTGGGCTGTAAATATGAGATTGTCACTGATGAAGCAATGAAAGGAATATTCTGGTCTCCTATAATGTATCTCTTATTTTTATACTTTTGTTGTCATCGATAATAACACATCCGTAATGATAATAATAATGTGTTCATAAAGGTAACTGCGACATCACACAAAAAACACTGAAAACTGGAATTAAAACTCAATACACAACAGTTTATATGACTGAGACCGTCCTAACCAGAAAAGCAACAAGACTGCATTATGCAGTTTCCTACTGTCTATAATTTGATTGACTCATGACCACCATTGTTCTCTAATAAAGTAGTGTTAGTAACCTGAGCCCAGTGCAGAAAATACAAAAATGAATAATTTTTGTTCTAATCATCGACAGCAGTTTGACACCTCTGATGTCAGCTGAACCTATAATGTATAAATCATCCACCAGACCCAATTATTTCCCCCAATTTGGAGAGCAGAGAAATCATTTTTAATCATCATCTCTCAGTGGGATATTACACATGATCATGTGTAATAACATATTACACAAGTAGGCTGCTTTTTAAATGAATAACATGTGTTTTAAGTTAAAGATTTTCAGTTTTGGTGAACTGAAAATGTCAACAGGTATTTCCACTATGGTGTCTGATGATAAATGTAGTACATATTGTAGTAGTTAGAACCACTTGGTAAGGCCCATAATAATTAAGACAACTGTTAGAGAGTAACACTTTCCTTTTTTTAATTTCAATAGAGATCACATTCAGTACTGTAGGTGGAGGACAGAACAATTCAACTGGGCAATATGAAAATAAAATAAGGAGGACACTTCATGCAATTAAAACACACTAATAAAACCATGCGAGTAAAAGCTTCATATGCCCAGTCTCTGTCTTTCTATAAATCAACCACTACAAAGAATGCTTTGGCTTAGGTTAAAAGTCAGTAAATAAAATCAATAAAATCAAAGAAATCCAAATTAAAACGACGGCTGACAACACCATGCACCAATCTCCTGGAATGACAAAATATAAGTTACTCTCTGAGAATTCACATAAACAGGGTTACAAGCATTTAAACAAACATTTAAAAAACATCATTACCCTGATTGATTGTGACCTGCCGTTTGCTCTGTTCTCTGCCTGACGGTGCGATAGGCCTCCGTCACTGTGGTTGCATAAAACAATGTTTAAATCCCTATCAGATTATTTTAATGCAATTCAAGTATCCTGCTGTACATACCCCTTTTTCGTGGCTTTTCTGCACACAAGCAAACAAAGCTCCCAGCACCTTGCTGTCTGGCAGCACAGCTCCTACTGGTGTGAGAGATTGGAATCAGACACACCTGGGGCCTCATTTATCAAAGAGCGTGTAAAAGTCCTCTTAAATTTTCAGTACGACGGAAAGGCAAAATGTGCGTACGACCAAAAAATATACACTCTTTTCAGATCTATCAAACTCCGCGTACACACGGCTGCACGGTATTTCCCTTGATAGATCACACCGGACCTGAGAAAAGCGTGGATGAGAACACGCCTCATACCCAGCCCCCTAAACAGCCCCACACAACCATATGTGGTCAATGCAAATCAGTTACGTGCATATTAAGTAGCCATGTGCGCTCTGGAAACCTGTGGAATGACGTCAGTGGAAGACGGTGAAGACAACAGACGGACGGAGAGCGGAGAAAGAAGCGGAATTTCTCTGAAAGCGAGATACACGGTAACAAGGCAATATCAGTCAGAAACATCATCTTGCATTGAAAGGCTACAATAAAAACAAAAAACTCCCAAATCTAAATGAAACAGAGCAGAAAGAAGAAGAATCATATTTATTCTGCCCCTTATTTTAGATTATGTCATAATAATTTAAAGCAGGGTTTCTACTGCCAGTCAGTAGCCTACTACTTTGCACCCCTTAACCCCCAACTTCCGTTCACTGGAAGATTTGATTTTCATTTGTGCATAGCTATATATTTTAAAAAAAAACAAAAAAACATTGAAGTCCACCAGTCTGTGACTTTTCCTAAAATGATGTTGGGCAGCACCCATTTTTGTTAAATACAATAAATATTATTCACACAAAAAATATCGATCATGTTTTCTCATTTGCTTTGATTTGCGCTGACATTATTGGGCTTGCTGCTTGCTTGTGTGTGTCCAGTCTGGCTACTTAACACACGCACGTCGCAGAAATTATTTTCCAGACTGGACAGACTGGTTGTGGAAGAGGTGTAGCCTACATGCAGGGGGAAAATATCAATATGATATCAAAAGAAAACGAAATTCGTTTTATAAAGCCAGTATTCAGGAGCAAACTAGTGTAAATGCACAGGGGAAAAATCAGAGTCGCTGCTTTCATGTAAAGTGCCGACGTCAACACGTGTGCGGTGGTGGTGGTGGTGGGGGTGGTGGGGGTGCTGGGGGGGGGGGGGGGGGGGCGGGGGTCATCATCACCACCACTTGCTACTTCAAACAGTGTCCGCGCTCCTCTCTCCCTCTCACACTGCAGTTCTCTGACTCTGCAGCGGTGTCGCCAATTCCTCCTGTTCTTCAAAAAGCGTGTAAATGCCGGTACGCCATGGTCGGACTGGTCGTAAATTTTTGCACTTACTCCCGACAAGTTTTGGTTTGATAGATCCCAAATTAGGCGGAGAAAAGTGCGTACGCACAAAATGGGGGAAAGAGCGTGTAAAAAAGCGTGTATCCACAATGATAAATGAGGCCCCAGGGGCCTCATTTATCAAAGAGCGTGTAAAGGTCCTCTTAAATTTTCAGTACGACGGAAAGGCAAAATGTGCGTACGACCAAAAAATATACACTCTTTTCAGATCTATCAAACTCCGCGTACACACGGCTGCACGGTATTTCCCTTGATAGATCACACCGGACCTGAGAAAAGCGTGGATGAGAACACGCCTCATACCCAGCCCCCTAAACAGCCCCACACAACCATATGTGGTCAATGCAAATCAGTTACGTGCATATTAAGTAGCCATGTGCGCTCTGGAAACCTGTGGAATGACGTCAGTGGAAGACGGTGAAGACAACAGACGGACGGAGAGCGGAGAAAGAAGCGGAATTTCTCTGAAAGCGAGATACACGGTAACACGGCAATATCAGTCAGAAACATCATCTTGCATTGAAAGGCTACAATAAAAACAAAAAACTCCCAAATCTAAATGAAACAGAGCAGAAAGAAGAAGAATCATATTTATTCTGCCCCTTATTTTAGATTATGTCATAATAATTTAAAGCAGGGTTTCCACTGCCAGTCAGTACTACTTTGCACCCTTTAACCCCCAACTTCCGTTCACTGGAAGATTTGATTTTCATTTGTGCATAGCTATATATTTAAAAAAAAACAAAAAAACATTGAAGTCCACCAGTCTTTGACTTTTCCTAAAATGATGTTGGGCAGCACCCATTTTTGTTAAATACAATAAATATTATTCACACAAAAAATATCGATCATGTTTTCTCATTTGCTTTGATTTGCGCCGACATTATTGGGCTTGCTGCTTGCTTGTGTGTGTCCAGTCTGGCTACTTAACACACGCACGTCGCAGAAATTATTTTCCAGACTGGACAGACTGGTTGTGGAAGAGGTGTAGCCTACATGCAGGGGAAAATATCAATATGATATCAAAAGAAAACGAAATTCGTTTTATAAAGCCAGTATTTAGGAGCAAACTAGTGTAAATGCACAGGGGAAAAATCAGAGTCGCTGCTTTCATGTAAAGTGCCGACGTAAACACGTGTGCGGTGGTGGTGGTGGTGGTGCTGGGGGGGGGGGGGGGGGGGGGTCATCATCACCACCACTTGCTACTTCAAACAGTGTCCGCGCTCCTCTCTCCCTCGCATACTGCAGTTCTCTGACTCTGCAGCGGCGTCGCCAATTCCTCCTGTTCTTCAAAAAGCGTGTAAATGCCGGTACGCCATGGTCGGACTGGTCGTAAATTTTTGCACTTACTCCCGACAAGTTTTGGTTTGATAGATCCCAAATTAGGCGGAGAAAAGTGCGTACGCACAAAATGGGGGAAAGAGCGTGTAAAAAAGCGTGTATCCACAATGATAAATGAGGCCCCAGGTCTTAATCACCTCCTCCCACTTCCCCTGGTCACAATATGTTCAAAATAATGTAATCATAATGTTATATAATTTCAACATTTCAATTTGCAACCCAGTAGACAGATTAACTGCACTGCCCACTGATATGACTGTGATATTTTACTAATGCAAATGGTCAATGTCACAATGTAGAAAAATCTAAAATACAAGTAAAAGGTACTGCAATTTATTATATTATTATTTACTCCTTTATACACTTTTTAAATCAGGAGAAGTCGCCAGACTATGGCATCATATCCTCTTTGTGCATGCATCAAGTATTGTGGTCATGTGCAAGAAGTATAAACTTGAGTTTCAATCCAGTTTTAAGCCACATTTTTACAATACACCTGGGGTCTCATTTATAAAACTGTGCGTGGGATCGTTACTAAAAGTGTACGTACGCCCAAAAGCCAGGTTTTGCGTGCGCCAGTAAATATTCAGACTTATAAAACCCTGCGTACGCACACTTGCAAGCAAACTTCCCTTTATAAATCAGAGATCTCCTACAAGTGTGCGCCGCTGAATCAGCTTCACGTCCCTCCCTGTACACGCCCTGTTTTAACCGTAGATGGTCAATGCAAACCACCACATGAATGTGATCTGCATGTCAATGAGCCTGACGTGCTCTTGTTCTGTCGGTGTTGTGAATTAGCTGCAGGTGTGAAAGTGGCGACGTGACGTGTTGCTGCAGCTGTTAACGGCGTCAGCGGCTCAGAGCGCACGCGGTGTTGTTTTGTTGCGCTGCCCTCTCACATGCTGGACCCGGTTCGGCACATAGTTACAACAATGACAACAGTTCTAATCTGAAACGAGTTATTAACCTTCATCATGGTCTCCCTCTCCCTCCTTTCTCCTCCAGCGGTGCCGTGGTGCAGAATCGCACGGGGCTCACCGCTGTATTATTTACAGTAATTAGACTGATCGATAAAACTTTGAATAATTAGCAGAATCAGTTACATTCTGAGGAATGATCAAACATGACACTTCTCTTGATAACAAGAAAACAGAATGTAACAATTGTGGGAACGATTAGCTACTGGATTTTTTTTTCCAGAGTTTGAGATTTAATTGACTCTCGATCATACGTTCACAGTATCATAGGAACATATAGTTATTTACACCATGTATTTATCCCATGCAGCCGCGCCTCCTCTCCTCCTCCTGCGCTCTGGGAGTGGACAATATGACGGAGAGATGGTGGTGATTAAATATAGAGAAGGAATTTTGATTTTGAATTTTAAGTTAGATTCTAAGAAGATGTTTCTGAAACATCAGTCCGATGCAAAATAAGGGCACTGTTGAATTAAATCACCATGGCAACATGGATCTAACGCATACGGGTTGAAATTAAATGTGTGACGGCAGATAATAAAAACATAATCGCTCTTCTCAATCATCATTTCCTGAGTCTGACTTCAGTTCACCACCACACCGTCTGTGTCGCCAATTCCCCTTTTCCTCCAAACCATGCGTACGCCTGGGTCAGAGTTTGCTTAGAGCTGCGCACATTCTCCCGTCAAGTTAGTTTTTTATAGATCACAACCTTGGCGTGAAAAGTCACGTACGCCACTTTCAGCCCCGTTTTGTGCGTACGCAACGGTTATAAATGAGACCCCTGTACATTTTGGTATTTCTTCACCATATATATTTAATGGGATGGAGGATTTAAGTCATTGGATGTCAGAGTAAAAAAAAGCTGAGCAAACATTAGCAGCAGCTCAGCTCCCAGCTCTTTTTTAACCTCCTGTGTCCACCAAACAGCATTGAAGAAACATTGATTTTTAACATGAAACTGCTTTATTCACTGTTTCTACTGGATCTAATCAGCAGGGCCATTTGTTATCAGTGAGAGTCAGACACCTCTGTGGACACCTCTGCTAAAAACCTCCTAACAATTGATGCTGAGGGGAATCCTAACTAGGAGAGGCTGATTGCCCTGACAACAGCCGTGGTTGACAAATCCCATGATCCCATGTGACCATATGACATCATTATTACATTTAAAGTATCAGAAAAAAAACATTTGAGTTGTATGTTATTGTACTGGACATTATTGTAGCATTGGTGCATGTTCAGCATGATACCGTTGTGGCTGACCAAGTAACAACTTTGTGTACAGCTAGGTTTAGTTTAATCCAGTGGTACACAACCCAAGGAGGAACTGGCTATGTAAGAAGATAAATGTGGAGGACTGTGAGATGATTAATGGGAAAAAGGAAAATAAAGTTCTGATACAAAGATCTGTGCCTTTTTTGAACATTTTCTCAGATCTTTGCCTTTTTGGTGAAAATTGGGTAATTCTACCTCTTTGGGTGTCAAACTGTGATCTGAATGAAACAGTCTGAAAAGTTTAAAGGGGGGAAAGTCTTTGGTAGAAGTGCTAACGACTCGCAGACATCTGAGTGACCCAGAGATGAGGATTTGTTAAGGATCACAAGACAAACCCATTTGTTTAATCTCTAATAAGCATATTCTGAATTTTAAAAGTCTCTATGCGAAATCTTCATCTGAAATGTGGAGTAGAAATATTGAATAGAACAAAATGGGAATACTCAAATAAGAAGCACCGTTAAAGGATAGTAAATGCACTACAGACGTGAGATCAGTGGGCATTGAGGTCAGTGGAGCTACTGGAGTAGTCCGGACCGTGTTTCTGGTCAATGAGGGACTATTAGAGACATTTTAGGTGCACTCACTTTTAGTTTGACTTTCAAATTAAGTGGTTTAAATCAGCGCTCCTCAAACTTTTTCACATCAAGGACCCTAAACTGACACAAATTAGACCATCTGATAAGATCTTTGCTTTTAAGTTTTATTACAGAGAGTGTTTCAAACTCACGACCAGTTGACAGGATGTCATAGTCTAATTTATGGATGGTGTGATGATCAAATAATTCCTTCATTTTTGCTGAAAACCTCGGCTAGAATCCCCCCAGGTGGTCCTGGGCTCCCACCACGAGAACACTGGTTTATTTAACCAGGATAAACTAATTGTTTGATTCCATCTTGGTCGTTATCTGTTGGGGTTTCTTGACCAGTCAGCAGAATAGGGAATACTGTAAGTCACGTGCAAGCCTCCAACAACTCTGTGGAGTCCACAGTTTCAACGTTTAAATCAATAAAAACATAGAGGTCATGAAAGGTAATATTTTATCATAAAATCTTGTTGCAGCCTCCTGATACTGATATTTAACTTTTTGCTGCAATGTTATCTCTGGATCTTTGACAGCAGCCACATCCTACAATGGTACTATATCATTATTATCAGTATTATTATTATTATTACCTCCAGTGAGAAGATTTTGTTTTCACCTCTGTCTGCTTTTTTTTCTGGTAGAAAATCTGGTTGAAGGAGTGTGTCCAGGATTTTTTAAAACCACTTTAAAGAGGAACTATATGCAATATTTTTAGCTTAACTATGCTACATTTTTACCTTCATTAAACAGCTTTGGAGTGATTGTGATGGTTTAGAAAATGACAGGGAACTTGTTCCAGGGAGAATGGCTCCACGTAGCATTTCTTGGACGAAAAACCAACCTTGCAACATCAGCCCCTCCAACCCGGTGTCCCACCACCCGTCTCTGTGGCACCGCGACTCAAACATGCCCCGTAACCTGTAATCTCTGGTTTACGACAGATAAGACACACAAATATACACGTCATAACATCATATATGATATATAATGTTATCCACCGCTCCATGGATTGCTTTCTTGCCAGCTTTGTTGTAAACAAATGCACATGGCTAGGAAGAGGGTTAGCAAAACGGAGGAAAAGCAACCGGACCTGCGTAGTTGCAATATATGTAGGACTGTTTGGCCTTAATGGAGGCATGCAACTACTGAGTATCATTCTAGATATTGTTATCTCAGTGCATCTTTTTGTGAAACCTGCATAGGCTACTACGATACTTTTGCAATCCAAATTTCAGTAATTGTGGACTTTGCCCTTCACCCCAACTGCATTGGCCTCTGCTGGTCTGCAGTGTCCCAGTACGTCATCAAGTTTGCAGGAATCATGCAATGATGCTTAATACAAAATATTAGCCTACTTATAAAAATGTAGAAACATCTGTCTCAAGTCTAAGTCAACTCTCAAGTATTACCTGATGTTTTTGTTGAGTGGTAATCCATATACAGTGTGAGCAGTATATGAACCATCTTAAAGGTGTCAGTCTCATGATGCAGGCCTTATCGCTGTATTCACTGGGGAGTCATCCATAATGTCTAACAGAACACATTTCCATTTCCATACACATCCTGCGCATTCTTCCGCACCCAGGTAACCCAGAGGATGTGGTGGCGTTGCATTGTATTTGATTGTTGGCTCGGCAAATCCCTTGTTTTGCAAAGAGCATGTAATTCCCTTGTGTACAGCAAATTTATATTTTTGCATGTTTTCTAAAGAGAGAATAAAGGAAAACGCCTTTGTGTTCGCGATGCAATTCCGAGAGCACGGTGTTGCCACAGTTTTGATGTTTATCTTAATTCATCAATGAGCAAGGGGGAGCTTTGAGGGGCTGACAGAGAATCATTGAGAAACAGTCTTTTGTGGGGGGAAGAGAGGGAAAAAAAAACAAAAATGGAGCATTGAAATTCTGCACCAGAGGAGAGGGGAGAGGAGAGGGAGCTTTGAACCAGTTGCCTGTCAGTCTTTTTCTGTGTTTTTGTGTGAGGAGATGACTGAGAGTTCCCTGTTCCTCCTCCATGCTACCTCTCTCCAGAGTCTTGGCAAAGCCTGGTGCACCGGCGGTTGGAAGGAAAAAAAAGAGAGAGAGGAGAGAGAAAAAGTTGAGTTTGTGGACTTTGAAAGCGGAAAGAGAAGAAAAAAATCTACCTCGCTTTTGAACTTTCACAACAGCAACATACACAACAGCAGTGCACGGGTATAAAAATATGAAGTCAAATAACCTGGGAGAGCATGCAGCACAGCACACCTTCGGGGAGGGACGGCTGCAGGCTTCCACTCAGCATTTGAAATTTACAGCCGGGGTTTTTATTTTTATTTTCTGCACTTGCTGCTGTAAACTTCAGCAGCTGTGTTTGTGTTTGCCACCGCCGGGTCTCCATCACACACCGCTGACCGCACGACGGCCCCTCTCAACCCAAGACGCCATCTTGGCTCTTTGAAGACCCTGTCATCTCCCCCCTCCTGCCTTATTTCTGTCCCCTGTACTCATCTGTCCAACAGATATCCCCCTTTCTTACTGTAACCATGTCTATGCTCACCTGGTTTTCATTTTCCAATCACTGGAGCTTCTCCACCTATAGCTAATGTTTATTAAACATAATGTATAGTTATGTTATGTTATGTTTTATTTATTTGATATGGACATCACAAATACATTAAGACTGTTCTAGTGGACAGACCAGATGCTTTGCTTGAGTGTGTTTAGCACAAGTGCTAATTTTCAACACCAGTCCATAGGCGGCTAATCTAAAAATACAGAACATATTATCAACAGTATGAGATAAAACACTACATCATGACAGTAACATACTAAAAAATACAATAGTCTAGACTAGGTTGGCAAGGATGTTTAATCTTGGGTCAGTTTTTTAATTTTTTTAATTAGACGGCAGCCCAAAACATAATCAAAAGCTAATTTGAGAAATTGATTGATAAAAGCTTTAACTGGAATGTCACTTTCATTGTAATACCACACATTGAATCTGTCTGTCAACACAACCTTTTGAACTTTTGTCTGATTTTTTCAGAATAAAAAAGCTCTTCACTGCTGCAACAGTTGGGCTTCCTGGGAGGGTGGGTGGGTTATTTTCAAGGAGAAATCGCTGAGGAAGACGTGATTCTGTGAGAAACTGTGTGCTACTGTGACAGACATCTATTTTAGTAGGGGGCGATGCACTGACAACAGTGCGGCCCGCTGCCTGACGTGACTGGCTGTGTCTGTCAGTCACTCTCAACATGGATACAAGTAGAATAAGCATTCTTCAAGTGGAGGTAGAGCCTCGGTTTTGACAATATAGATAGCTATAGGCTCTGTGGGTCTGTCAGTCAGGTTAAATAAAATGGGCTAGATATTACGGCTGTGGGCTGCTGTTTAGATTGAAATGTACTGTGATAAACTCTAGAATAGTGGGTTGAAATGAGCTGCTCATCCACCATTAGACAGATCGACACAATTAAAATCACTCGTCTTCATGACCTATGACAGCCTTTACAACAAGTGAACATCGATATACGCTTCAATCTTTAACATCCATGTAAATTAAATTTAAAGTCAAATCCGACCCGACCTGAACCAATGGCTGACCCATTAAAGGGATATTCCACCCAAAACCGTTAATTCACCAATTTTCTACTCACCGTCATACCAAGGAAGGGTTTCATCAAAAGTCATCAAAATGCTTTTGGAGTTCCAGGGGGGGTCCGACTGGCAATGGTTCACTTTTGAATCGTCCAAAACACACACTATGAAACATCCAAATTCCTCCATACTGCTCGTCTGTACTGACCCAAGTGTCCTGAAGCCGCCACGTGAAAAAGTTGTTCGGAAAAAAATAATTTGATCTCTGTTTTTAGCCTTGTTGTAGCAGTAGCCATGTTGATGTTTGCTGCAAGATGTTCGTTCGTCGTTGTAAACCATTGGATGTATGATGTAAACATGGAAGAACATCTCACAGCTTGTGATTCAAAAGTGAGAACAATCCACCGCCATTGTATGAAAATCTGTTGCCAGCCGGACCCCCCTCCAAAAATGACTCCAAAAAAGTTCTCCAAACCCTTTCTTGGCATGACGGCGGGTGAGTAGGAAATTGGTGAATTATCGATTTTGGGTGAAGTATCCCTTTAACTGTGTACTTATGGGCCTGAGCCCGATTTAAACCTAACATTTTTGTTGTCTGTTGTCTAGTTGTCTGTTACTATTCTAGTTTTAAGATACAATTCTGTGTTGTTTGAATGACAGAAATCTGTGACCCTGCATGGATGAGCAGTACAGACAATGGATGGAAAAACAGATATTTGGAAATGTTGATGTTGAAGTTCACACTCTTCTGTATCTTATCAACCTTGAATACAACATGGATAACTAGTGTTACTGACCTTGTTGTCTTTGCTAGCAGTGATTGTAGCTGTGTATGAGACTGGCCATGTGATGTGCAGTTTCAGGTGTGTTAGAGCTAAAACTATTGTCTAGACAAAGATTGTTCTGCTTTCATCACACACCAGGACACGTTGCAAATGTCATTTTGGTTTGATGACTTCACTGATTGTCTTCTGGATTTATTTGTCCGAAAAAATGACTTTTTAAAAATAACATGCATTAGAACCGCTGAACTCAAAGTCTCAGGTCACCAGACGAACACCATCATAATCTAATGGAGGTAATGGTATTTCCAGGAAGCTTTAAAAATATTTTTCAAATGAAACCAAGGGAAAAAATTACTGTCGGCTTAATTGGTGGAAAAGAAGACTACAGACCATGACCTGGGGTCACATGGATAAAGCTTGGCCCTTACCTTACTTACTGCAAATACAGGAAAACACAGCTGCATGGAAACATCTATCTATCTATCTATCTATCTATCTATCTATCTATCTATCTATCTATCTATCTATCTATCTATCTATCTATCTATCTATCTATCTATCTATCTATCTATCTATCTATCTATCTATCTATCTATCTATGTGTTGTAAAGACTAAAACAAAAGCAGCCCTCTGTGTTACTGTGTTTGAGGTCCACTGCTACACAGAATCCTCCAACAAGTCTGAGGCCAGCGTGTGAGTGATTGTCACTGTTACAGCTCTAATGACCCACTAGACTAGTATTATTGTTATCGTCACCATCTAAGCACTACAGCTGTCCAAAGGGTGGATGTTCACCAGCAGCCCTGACTGCCTCCATTTGTCTCAACTTCTGCAGGGCCACATCTTCTCTAAATCACTCCCCTCAGAAACATCTATAATGCTGGAGCAGTTTGAAAGAGAGGGAGAGAGTAAGAGAGGACTGAGAACGGTTTGCCTGATTGGTTCCACACCACAGTCACTGCACTACAGCCGGTGGAGAAAAAAAAGAAAAAGAGGGAGAAAACGAAGGCAAAAGTGAGAAAGTCTCGGCCTGGAGAATAACAGGCGGCGGCACATAACGAGCCTCATCCTCCAGCTTCATTAGAGAGGAGGAGTCCCTAACCCCGAGGGGAGAGGGGTTATTCCCACAGTGCCCATTGCACTTTTTAACAAGCCCCTGTTCCAGACACAGCCCACCAGAGATTTGTCCAGTCCACCTGATTTGTCGAGTCCGGCCCACTAGCACGTTATAGTTTAAACAGGAATCCGCCCTAGATTATGGAGGTCCTGTGGGAGCCGCCGGAGCCTCCTCTGACATCGCCTGCTTGTGTTTGCAAACAAGCAAAGAGTCTCTGCAGTAAACAAGGTATTAGGAGCTAAAGAGCCACTGCACACACACACACACACACACACACACACACACACACACACACACACACACACACACACACACACACACACACATACACATTTACCTTAGCACAAGTCAGCAAAATCTTCTTTAAACTGCCTTTAGACAACAACGCGCATTTGAACTCCAAGTCGGACTAAATTCCGAGGTCGTTATCGCTTGGGAATGTCACCTCTTTAACGACTGATACCGCAAATTACAAATCGCTCTCTTTTTTCGCCGCGCGTCGCAACGAGCGGCGGGGAAATCCTGCGCCGGGATCGCCTCATCATTTCATTAAGATGTTTACAGATACGCGTTAATGTCACTTCTCCTTATTTTCCTCCTGATCTTTCTCAAGGCCGCGGGCCTCATAGCTGTAACAACATTATCATAATGACAGCGCGCCGCAATCCATTTAGTAGTGGGGTCTCCGTAATAGCTCTCCAGGTATGTCGAGCTCATATTCACAACAACTGCCTCTCTCTAACGGGAGGAGGAGGCGCGCGCAGTAATCACTATGTTTTCTCAGAGAAAATGCTGTTATTATTCAAACTTCACTGTGAATAATTGAGCTGGTGAATGTGCTGGGAAGGGCCCAGAAATGAGACAGTAAGCGTGCGTGTATGTGTGTGTGTGTGTGTGTGTGTGTGTGTGTGTGTGTGTGCGCCTTCTTAGCATTCGCCTGCTGCCTTCCCTTTGAGGAGCAGCCATTACTAATTGCAAAGAAATTTCCTCCTTTTCCTACCTGCGGGCCTGTCAGGTCGTAAATGAAAACGAATTAAGTAGAAATCCATACGTTTCCAAGCCTTCTTCCTTCCCCACCCGCCTGCCCCATAACGCCGTATATCATTAGAGGAGCAAATTAAACATTAGCGCTTCGGCTGCCGCTAGTTTGGGCTAATTGCTAATCAGCAGTAAAAGTTGCCTGGCACGGAATATTGCTTACCATAAGCTAAAGGTAATTTGCTTCTCAAGACGAGCTAGACCGGCTCGTCTGTTGTTGTCCAGAGTCCATGCCTAATTACTGCCGGAGGGTGATGACAGTCACTCAATGGAGATTAAGACCGAGGCGAAAAATGGAAATGTGCCATAATGCTGGAATGAGCTTGAAGTGCTTCTGTCTGCTTTTCTTTAATTCCCTCTCTTTCTCCTTGCATGGCTTGCTGCTGAAAGAGATGGATTCTGGAAAGAGAAGTCAGTGACAGTGCTGTTGCTCTCTCTGTCTGTCTCTCTCTTTCTCCCTCTCTCTTCCTCTTGCCAGATGATGTTGCATTGCATTGTGGGAAAAGTTGAAACTTTTTCCGCAGTTTTTCCTCTCTCTTTTTTTTAATTCGGGCCTGAACGTGACCTAAAGATCATAGAGAAGAGGTTAAAGAGAGGAGAAAATGTGACAATGGGTTGTGAATTTGCTGGTCATCATTTCACTAATCACGTTTACATGGACTTCGGTATCCTTGCTCATACTTCGGTTATGAGCATTGTCCCGTTTATGATCATATTCGGAATACTGCGCTTACATGGACACAGAGAAACCTCAGTAACCTGCACATTCATAATAACAGAACGTTACGAGATGGAGTTGTTTTCGAGGCAAATGCAGAGTCTGCTTGCCAAAATACTGCCCCCGGCGGGAATGCGCATCAGTGGTTTTGCATGAATTTACCTCTGAAACATCTCTGTCTCGTAACGTTAACATTATTATCTCGTAGTGTGGTGAATGTGCAGGTCACAACTTGTCCACCAGAGCGTTTTGGAGTTGTTGGATTGTGTATTTGATGAGTTTGATGAGGGAAACCAAGAAATCCCATTAGCCTCAGTAGCGTCGCGCGGAGCAGCTAGCGGCTCTGCTCCGCCGTTCTAAAAATAGCTTGAACCAACAATTAAAGGTAACGAACCTTATTGTAATGGGCCAATTTGCCAAAATGTTGAACTATCCCTTTAAGGAGGAGTATGACAATGTATGTACTCACCTCTGACCTCCATCTGCCTGTCACCACCACGGCGTAGGACGATTTTGGGGTGGATGAAAATACGCAGCCATGAATGGTGGCACCGTATCGTGTTAGTAGAGTTTATGGATTCCGAGTGGAGGGAAAACTTTCAGGGCATCTTTCATCAACTGCATGATTTATGCGGCATATGACATGTGAGTTTTTTTCTAAATTTCCAACGGCTTATCAGAAACTGGGATAAGGGGGTACATATGCCATGGTATCCTGTTTTCTTTCGGAGTTCTCAAGGTAGCAAAACCGGGTTTCTCAAAACCAGGATACTGCCGTATCTGGGTTTCTACAGTCAGGATTCAATTCCTATCAATTCAATTCAATTCAATTCAATTCAATACTTTATTGGCATCGTCACCTGCAACAATTAAATTGCGATAGAGCCATGATACTTACATGCACAAACACAAAAACAGAATACTCAAAAATCCACTCATAACTGGGAAGCTAAAGTCCATGTAAACACACTTGAGTGTCATACATACATCTTTAGCAGGGTTTGATACACTACCTGCCATACCTGCACTTGATCACACCACTGTGTTAGTGAGTGCTGTGTGCTGTGTGCAGCTTAGTGAACAGATCCTCGTGCTTCTCCTCTTTGTCAGCTGTCCTTCATGTTTCAGAGCCCAGGGCTGCGGCGCAGGTGATAGAAATTAGAGTTCATGGTTATTACAACCCAGTCTACACTTATCATAATTAACTGTCTCCCACTGCTTCACAGACTCACATCCACCAGCTCACCTCCGTGTCTGTGAGGTGAAGCTTTCAGCTGCAGGGTGATGCTGCTATACTGCAGATACAAGCTGTTGATAATATGACTATATATGCTAATATTGAAGTACTTGAATTCACCCATTTAAAACATGTAATACTTTGTACTTTTGATCATGTAAATCATGTGTATTACAATCTGAGTCTATCTATAGGCTTTAGCAGCATGTCATAATAATAATAATAATCATATTCAATCATTGTTTATAGAGCCACTTTCAAGGTGCTGGAAAATGCTTTAATTAAAAATGATCATAGCAAATAAAACACAACATTAATCACACATTAAAAGTAATGACTGATTACATATTGATGCATCACTGTTTGTTGGCAGGACCATTACAGCAGGACCAGCACTATAGGAACATCACTGACTGAGTCACTATTGGTCAGCTGAAAGCTTCATCATTGATGCAAACAGGTTCTATTATGGGAGTGCTGTGTTCTTGAATTTATCAGATGATGCCACAGTTTTAAATCAGAATTTGACTACATTTGGACATAGAAATGTCCACTGGCTATACTTGTGCTTTTCAACCGTACTCTTCCTCAGTCGATGCCAGTCTCTCTTTCTCTGCTGTGATTTGATTTGCACAACTCTCAACAGTGTTGTGCCTGAACGCGTTCAGTGAACAATCGTTCATGAACTTGTTCATATTGTGGGCGAACGTGAACTGAACGTACTGTATTTCCGCTTAATGAACGTTATTGTGAACGCGTTCATTCTGGCGTTTGTGAACGGCGCTCTCTCAAAGTATGACTTCGTTCAGGAGTGTGGCAGATTTCTATAGAACCTTCCAGGCTAAAACCCAGCTAAAACACATTGTAAACAGGCGTTAATATGTAGCGGAAAAACCAGCCAATCTGGCAACACCTATCAGCTGTTTGGATCAGCGGAGCATGGAAGAGGCGGAGTGATACAGCACGTCGTGGAGCCTGTCTGTATGGAGGAACACTGACCCAGTTGGTTAGTAAAACATAAACGGGGGTTAGAGAGGGAAGTCCAAGTCATTTCAGGGTTCCTACAGCTTAAGCCAAGTTAAATTTAAGACTTTTTAAGACTTTTTTAAAGCCACTTGAAATGAAATTTAAGACCAACTTCATAATAAACACAAATGCAGAAAAAAGAAAAAAACACCACATCAATTACATAGGGTTAGGGACAATTTTACCCACTTTCCTATGTGATCCAAGGTAAAGTGACTGCTACATGAACATTGGATTGTGTCTCTTTCCAGCTGTCCTTTCAAAATAAATGCATAAAAAGTAACTTCTATATGTCGGGATGTTACCAATTATTTTGAGATTTGAGACTAATTACAACCATAAAATACCACTTATCATGTGTTAACATTTTTAAGACTTTTGAAAAATTGATTTAAGACATTTTAATGCCAATTAAGGCCTTATTGTTAGATTAATGAATTCAATGCCTTTTAAGACTTTTTAAGGATCCGTAAGAACCCTGCATTTGACATATTTGAGAATTTTGAGAAGTTACTTTTCCTGGTAATTACTTTCATCAGGTTCTAACTCAGGGAAGTAAAGTAGTAATTATAGCCTAACTAATACTGGTTAAAACTGCTAAAATAATTGCTGTCTGTAGTTCAACATGGGCTGAGGCAATAATAATACTATTTTGAGAAATAATAGCTTGTAGCAACATATTGGGGAAAAAAAGACAAAAGAACTATGAACTAGTTCAGTTTTGGAACTGTGAACTTAGTTCAAAATTTTGATATGAACTATTAACTGAACTAGTTCATTTTTAAATTTGTGAACTGAACTTTGAACTAGTTCATGTAGAGAGTGAACTTTCCCAACACTGACTCTCAATGTCTCTGGGTTGAGCTTGACTTTGACAACAGCAGTTGTACATCCAGACAATATCCCCCTCTTGTTTTTGTAGCGACCTCTGCCCTGAGGGAAACCCCTGACCAATAGAAACATCTCTTTTTATTAGTCAGTGAGCTACAGAACATGTGCATCATATAGCCAACATCTGGTGAGGTGTGGTACAGACAGCCTGGCCAAACAGATCATTACATCATGTTAGAGGTGACAAAAAGTTATTTTCTTAACATCACTGCTATACAGCCTTTGGCAGACGGTGACTGGACATTTACAGACACAGCTGCTTCTTCTGCCGAGCGCCAGCCCATTAAAGCTCTGCTCAGCCTCCCGCTGCTCTCTATCATCACTTTACACTGTTTCACACAGTAGAATACTTGTAAACACAATCTAGCCCTTTCATTTACATAGTTTTCTGTTTCTGTTGTTAGACAACTGAAAGGCTATCAAATAGTGATTTAATTGCAACTCACTAACACTATGGTAATCCGCAAACCATTCCCCTGCTGCTGCACTATGGTGAAAAAGTCCAGATTTTTATAAATACAACAAAGTTCGGGAAAAAATCTGACCTATTCAAACTAGGGTTAGACATATTTTCAACATGTAAATCTGCACGAGAAATGTATGTGAAGAAAATAATTGTAAGTGTGATAGAATTAACTGAGACTGTGTGAATATGTTTGCATGCAGACATCAGCATTTAATGTTAACTGTTATATATGATTTAAACCGTAATAAATCATATTTTTCTTCAGTTTCACATTGCACAGATAAGGTAACATACCCACCTGCTCTGTCACTGCTCTGGATTGCCAATGTCCAATTAGATTCAAGTCAAAATGAGTTTGGCATGCTTTTTTTAACAATTTTTTTTTTTACATTTAAATCGTACATATTATATACATCTTTCCTTTTCTTCTGTGCATACACAAATACAGTATCTTACGCAGATTTATTTCATAGATAGTTTACCAGTACAAACTTTGTGATTATTTTTTATTATCTTTTTGACTCCTAATTTAAGCCTGTACTCACTCTGCAGTTTATACCATGTGTCTCGGGTTGTTTACTTTAATTCTCACACTTGCACACTTGCTATTTTAAGAGCATAAGTGCAGCCACACTCACATGTAAAGGTACACAGATGTTACACTGAAAACGGTAAAAAAAAAAAAAAAAAAAAAAACTGTATGCGAATCGCTCGGCAGTCTTCACAGTCGCCATCTTGGCTTTGCACTGAGGTATTTTCAAACTTATGCAACGGGGGAATTTCACAATGTGTCCTCCTTCCTCTGGCATCACAACACAGGAGAATCATGGTCACATTTTGCAATTGTCATTACAAAGCATTCCATATGGATGAACTCACTAACTTATCATTTAGAGAAACAGCGAAAGTGTTCATGTCTGTACATTTTGGAGATTGTTTTTTTGTCAAATAAGTGTTTTATTTATGGGAAAATAACATTTCATTCTGGATGGAGGGCTCTGAGACACAGTCGAACATTCATTTACAAACCTCCCCGTCTGCATCTCCACGCTGTTCCATTGATTGAGAAGGAGATATAGTTGAAAACAAGCCTGTTGAGAGCGAGCTTGTTAGTGAACCTTGAGTTGAGAGTCTTTTATTATTTTTATTACATTTTAATAGGTTAAAAAAAATCAAGCAGGTGAGAACAGATCAGATTGCAGTGTCTTTTACTTCAAAGCGGCAGGTTTTGGGGGAAAAAAAGAAAAAAAGAAGTCCTGCAAATGTGAAATATTGTCATTGAAATTCTGTTGAAAGCAGAAGAGTGTCGAGATTATTGTGAATGTTGCATCATGAAACAGAAACAAATTATTTTACCCAGAAAAAAAAACAGGTATAGACACACAAAGGGTAATGTTTTAACTTCAAAGTGTCGGGGTTGTTATTGGGAGATGCAATGTTGCCATGTACTCACAGGTCCTCTCTGTCGGCCATATTCCTTTTTTCTTTAGACCATCAGTGACTGAAAATCAGATGTAACCTGGATTTCTAACATAAAGAAAAAAACTAACTTTCACTTTCAACTAAATTAATGTCGTGTTTTAACCCAGAAGATAAACGTCACATACAAATTAGCAAAACTGGGAAACATCATGTCTGCTTTTCTAGACCGTTTCCGTTAGGCACTGTCATTATTATCAGAGCTGGAAGATACTGACCCACCCAAATACCACAGAGAATAAAAGGCCAATATCAGCCTCATATAATGTTCTAAAATAAATTCTTGTAAGTGTGTGTGTATTCTATTCTCTTTCTCACACAGTACCAGTGTCTGTCTTCCTTATTTCAAAGTCCAAAATAGCTCCAAACCAAAATGTACAGCAGCCAAATACTGGACGATGGAGAGGAGGTGTAGGTGTCTCTGGTGTGAAAAACAACCCGCTTGGATCCCAGTACAGTCCAATCAATACATCGTTATAGATCATAATCACGTGAAGCGTATAATCGCCTAAAACCTATCAATTATAGAGAGAGAGATAGCTGGGGCCTCCAAATCCTGGCCTGCAGCCCTCTTCCTCCTTGGATTAGGATCTGAGATTGGGTCAGGATCATAGGGGCTGTGCCCAGGCCGGCCAGATATCAGATTAATGACCACTCGAGGGGCACACATCTCAGCCAGCAGTTAGAGGGAGGGGGGGTGGGGGGGGGGCGGCGAGTTACTGCAAAATAAATAATACATCATTTGGTCTGGGAGCTGACATAATTATCACCTAAGACAGGCTCTGGCCAGCGCATGAACCATCTCAAAGACGGAGCAGCATCAGTGTGTTTGGAAAAGCACAGCTCGCATACATGTGACGAAGGGAGAAAGAAAAGAGAGACTTCATTAGGGAAAGGCTCGTGGTCAAACATGTTGTCTTGACTGAGATACTGTACGGTCAGTAACCTCGGCTTTATGTTGTAGATCCATCTCATGTCACCAAAATACAAAGAGCTTTTCAAGCCATTAGATGTTCTTCAGGCATATACAGAATGAAATAATGTAAGTGCGTATATACAAACATTCCACTAATGGACCTTATGCCTTACATACCATAATGCTTCAGTGTCCTTGGATCTAATGTGAGGGCTATAGAAAATGGACAGCACATGGTACAATACACTGAGGTTAATGGTGTTGCCATATGGAAGCATAATGTTAATTTGCAACTTGATATTTACATTTAGATATCAATTTAAAATCTGATTATATAGTACATCGTAGGTGTTTTAACCAATTATGGACTTGAATGTAATTGAAATGAACCCCCCCTCCAAAATCTTAGTCTTCCTCATGAATGACCTTGAGCGACCCTGCAATGATCTGAAATAATCCTAAATGCTGCTTTAAAACAACAACATTAACAAGAAACCTTCAGACAACCATTCACACAATCACACCTACTGTACATGTACGCACATGTGACTAATCCTGCACACTGGCAATACTCAAGCCTTTGTACAGGCGGCAGATTGTCTGCTCACTGCATTTAGTTAGTTGCAGAAAATGTTACAAACAAGGAACAGCAAAGGCAGTTGTAGTGATAAAGTGCAGAGTTTTACTTTACAGCACCCGGCTAGCAAGAACAACAGGGTCAGTAATGTCTGTGATTGGTTATCACTGAGGCCTAGAAGACCTAATTAAGGTGTCAGATGGCATAATAACATGAAGAGTAGGCGCAAACATAGCAAAAGCGATGCATTAATTTTTATTTTTTCAACTGTAAATATAAGAATTATAGATTTTTTTGTTTTAATAAAGAGAGAAATGCAAGTAAGGAAGAGAGAGTGAGAGAGATAATATGGCATAAAGTGCCTGTGCAGACATGGTTAGTATTACACCTTTGTGATCCCCCACACTCCCACCCCTATACGATTTGTCTGTTGGATACACTTCTGTTGTGTTGTGCGGCTGAATTTGTTGTGATTATTTGCTGTGCATGTGTTGTCGAATGCAGAAGTTGCAGTTGCTCGTTTGTGTTTTTCCCAAGTTGCAGTGTGTTGAGCTCTCAGGGCCACTGTACGAAGGACATAATTTAGTACGAGTCTAGGTTGGGATGGTGGTGACACCAGTGTTGACTCAAAACCGTGTGTAAAAGTCCAGTGATTTGTGTAATCATCCAACTATGAAGACCTTATCATGTGAGGTTTGGCTTCTAAAGGGGAACTATTCAAGATTTTTAGCCAAACAATGCTACATTTTTACCTTAATTAAACATTTTAGCAGTAATTGTGATGGTTAAATAAATTACTAAAAAGAAAATCTAAATTACTTGTAACTTGTTATAGGGAGAAAGAAGGCTCTCTGCCTTCCACCTAGTGTCTCTTGTCTGAAAACCAACCTTGTAAGATCAGAGCCACCGACCCCCCAGCTCTCATCTCTGCGACACCGTGACACAAACGCGCCCCGTAACCTGTAATCTCTTGTTCATGACAGATAAGACTACAAAAATATACACGTTGTAACATGTATCTGATATATAACATTATCCACCACTCCTTTGATTGCTTTCTTGCCAGCTTCGTTGAAAACAAATGCACACGACCAGGAGGAGGGTTAGCAACACAGAGGAAAAGTTGCACAGGTCCCCTTTAAAATAGGCTTATCAACTGATGCCATCATATTTCAAAGAATGATACAGATTCATCTGCTGTTGAACGGTGACTTACTGTCTTAACCTGCAGTAAACACAGTGAAACCAACCGTGTGTGTGTGTGTGTGTGCACTGCAGATCATGGAGACGTGTATTGACCCACCCTCCATGGCCATGCTGCTAAGCAAATTGGCATTCCCGTGCTAAAACACCTTGTTGCCAACAGCAAGGCAATTAAAGTCACAGGAAGTAATTTCACATGCGTGTCTCTGCAGCTGAAATCTCCAATCAGGAGACTGCTTGTGAGGTGAAGCTCTCATTTCCTACAACTGTCAAGTGTGGATGGGGAGGCCTCCTGCCTCCAGCTCCCCTCCACCTTCCGCTTTCACAAAAAAAAGAAGAAGAAAAACAGTCTGATGGTTATGGGAAATCCAACTACAAAACAAATATGTATATTTTCAATTTATCTCACCTCCCATACCTGTCTGTGCTCCCCACAAGCCTTGGCAACTCTCCTAGCTGCCCCTCCAACTCACTATTTAAATTCAGAATTCCTAAGCGGATTTTCTCAATTTAGCCATACTTTTAATCTTTGGCGAAATGAGTGATGACTTCTTTAAATAAAAAATAAAAAAAAACTGACAGGCTTACAGCGCACACCGGCGGATTAGTTTCCCGTGGAGATGAGGTTTTCCTTTGTGCCGCCATGTGTCTGTTTGATGGGGTTTAACAGGAGGCGTTGGTGCTGAAATTGGATGCAGCAGGGATCGTGGGTAGATGGCCCGAGTTCGATACAGACCCCCACGCTGCAACTTTGCCCTGTGCTTTTCCCTTCATTTTCCTTTTCCCTCGGGTCCAATGACTGAGCCTTTAAACACTCATTGACTGACTGACACACAGATACACACACCTCCCCACACAAATACAAACAGAATTTCTACCTCTAAACACACATACACAAACCATAAAGCGCCACACAAACACACACCGGCACATAGCCTGTGCTGTAAGGAATATGCACACCCCTCCAAAGCACCTGCTTTGAACAGTCCAGTCAAGCATTAAATCCCACCTGCTCCATAATCTATCGGATAGTCCACACTTTGTTATGTTGGCTGCTCACTAACTTTCATTACACAACGCTGGAGCACCCAGTCTGTTCATCATCCATCCTGTTGTCACCACCATCCTTTTGTCACTGTATTTAACGTTATGCGCATGTTGAATAGGGAATGTGGCAGTGTGATAAAAGCAGCAGCGTTTCTTTCCCCCCAAATGAACGAATGAAGGCTGACGTCACCATCTGACTTCATCTACAGGAGATTAAATGAGCTGGAAAACCGTTCCTAATTTGCTTTAGTCTGGAGGAAAAACATCCTCTGATGGTTGACTGATGCTGGTAGGTTGCTGGTTGCTGGTCAGAGAGCAGGTATACTGTAGGGAAATGGGAGGAGAAGCCTGTTCCACCATTGTAAATTTCCATTTCAATGTTTTTTTTTTTTTTTTTGGAAGGGATATTTTTGGGTGTCCTGACAGCCTAATGGTTCAGGAGCACACAACAAAACTGTAATGTCTGTGATTTGTTTTCAGCCAAGAACCTGTGTTGCATGTTGGAAGGATTGCCTTGAAATTTGCAACAGATATTCACAGCGACTGGAGAATGGAGAGACTCCTGATTTCTCATCCAAATATTAATTTCTCATATATTTGCAAAATTAATTATACTCCTGTCAGCCTCAAATGTGATTTGTTGAGCGCTACCTATCACATAAAGGAGACGTGTCCTCATGGCGACATGGCCGCAGGGGCCCTGGGGGCATGTCGAAACCTGATTGACCATGTGTGGCTTTGATAGCGTTGTTGTGCCGGCTAACCAGCCATGAGTAGCTGTTGTTGAGGTGTAAAAGTAACTAGAAGCACATTTATGGCCTATTTATTGAGACAGTTCCTGTGTGGGTACCCATGCTGCGACTCTGTTGTGCATGTCTATGAGAGCCAGTAGCGATACAACCACAGCCATGCTACTTATCAGTGGCCAATGGTCAACATTATTATTCCTTAGCTCTAAAGAGCTTAGAGCTTAGATTTATCAGGAGGCATATTTGTTGCGTTTGCCGCTAGTGATCAGGGATAAATCTTGTTTATGGCTTGCTAATGTTAGCCTGGTGGCAGCTGTAAACACAATCCCACCACTTACAGGCTAATTTCAGGCAGAAAGGCAGTTTTTTTTTTTTTTTTTAAGAATTTGAATTATTTTGTACTGCATTTTGTATTTATGTAACAGAGGTTATGCATACGGTGATATATAATGACACAAAATTGTTTTTTTTATTTGTTTTACCTAACAGTGATTGCTTCCCCTCCTCGGGCCGAACTTTTATTTGCCTGTGTGCCCCCACGGAACCCCATGTTTTTTTTTATAAAAGGCCCTATAAACTCTTCCTTATTCTTGCTCTGTGGGCGAGGTGAGCGGTCTTTTTGTTCTGGATTCCTTCATGTTTTATTGGGCCTTCATTTAATGCCCCAGTATGTAACTTATTTGGCTTTTTATTAGCAAAATTCAAATATTGCTTTCATAAATACGTATTTCACTGAAGTCGAATCACACCCGCATACAAATGAAAGCTTTCTCGTACCTTAGAATGAGTTGTTACAAGTCGTTACAAATACATAAGTGGCCGACGCACCGAACCGAGGCGGCCATGTTGCATCGCCATTTTCTACGTTCAGTGGCAGCGTGACCGTAGGTAACCACGGAAACTCAGCGGAGCTGTCGGCTCGGGGAGAAAGTTTTCCAGGTAGCGCCTGTTAAAACTGTCACCACTGTGTAGTGTGAGGAAGGACGGAGGCACTGATGTTGCATTCAGGTGCAGTCATAGGCGCCGATTTATGTTTTTGCCCGTGGGTGCTCAATTATATATATATATATATATATATATATATATATATATATATATATATATATATATATATATATATCACTGATTCTTGAGAGTCGGGACAAAACACGTTCTGAAAAACTTTTTTTGAAAATTTACACTATATTGATTAGAGTTATATATTCATGTAGATAAAGATCTGTTCTATTTAACCATGTAAAGGTGCAGGCTGGAGGTTAAAAAACATTTTTAACAAATTCACATGTTTACCATAAGGACTTGATTTGTGTCAACTCCGTCAGACACACTAAAAGTATATAATTATATAATTATAATAGCCTAACAAGAATCTTAAGTTCTGATGTATGTTTTAATAGTGTTTAGTTACTCTGATATGCAATAAAAAGTAAGATATAAACTTAAGGTTTAATTTCACACTGTTATGAATACACAGATTTCTAAAAATTAGCATTTTCAAACTTTATCTTTTATTTTGCCACTATAGAAAAAAATCCTAAAGTGAATAAGACACAAGAGGATGTAGATCTGATGATCCTTCATTACTTAAACAACAAAAACTGAAGAAAGAATTATTTGTTTTCCCAAAAAATTACAAAAACATACATCTGACGGTGCTGATGAAGATCTGACGGAGCTGACGGAGTTGACAAAATTGTATTTGCATTTCTGATCAATGAGCAAAATCTTTTTTAAACAGATGGAAGTGACACTAAATTAAAAAATAGCAACCCCTTGTCTTACTGAACATATTTTAAATTCAACTATAATAAACAAAACTGTAAATACACCATTTCAAACTATAACAAATTGCACTTCTTCATTTTGTACTCCGAAGCCCTTCTATAATGTCACAGTATCTAGCATTTGATTGGAAGATGTGTCTGTTTTGGACAAATCTGCCACAGATGACACTGTACTGCATATATTACACTAATGATGGTGGAAAGGCAGGGTTTTGCACACTGTCCGAGTCAGAGAGACTGGATGCTGTGGCATTCTGGACACATATCCTATGGATCATGTCTTAAAATATATCAAGACAAAATTACCACAGGTGCACTTTTGGTATGATGGTCCAAGTAAACTGATTTGAAAAAGCAACATTGAACTTCTTCCCTGCTCTATAAGAAGTGTGTATATTTTCAATAGTGAAAACTACACACTGTACCTTTAAAATTGTACATCAATCAATAAATCAAACATGTAGACAAGTGCTATATATAACACATGTGCTGGAAAGTCATTCAATAATAAGCAGATAGAAAAGAGAAGAAAATTATTCAATAAGCAGACCACAGTCTGGCCATGCTCTACAAATCACAAGTATATTGTAAAATATGTAATTGCATTCTATATAACTACATTAATGTGCAGATAAACCCCTAAAATAACATTCTATTCCTTTACTATATTTGAAAAAAGTATAATATTAGCACATTTAAGCAGTTATTGGTGGATTTGTCAACTCCGTCAGCTTACATGTCAACTCCGTCAGACATAAAACCTGACGGAGTTGACTCTGACGGAGTTGACGAAATGGCATGTTTTTTTCCTTCTGCAGAAAAAAGCACTGCAGCTAGCTAGCTAGTTTTTTGGCTATTGCTAGCTGTCTCCATAATCTCAATAAAATACTTGCATTGAGTCCACTATGGTTTAAAAAAAGTATCATAAGGGAGAGATGGTGTTGACATGCTCCGGCTGTGACCATAGGAAAATTGACATTGTTCATCTAAAATATCAAAAAATGTCAACTTTACCAGACCATGTGTGGTATTGATGCATTCACCACAGCCAGGAGAATGAAGAGGGATCCTTAGGGGATAGCTGGCCATGCTATTGCCTGATTTAATGAGGTTTATGAAAAAATCTGACGGAGTTGACGGAAACAGAGGACACAACTTTGATGGGCAGATTTCTGTGGAAAATATTTTTAGATGTTCATGGCATGCATTGTTTTATACATGTATAACCCTTATCTTTGATTTGATATAAATGTTTTCACAATTGTAGAGGTTTTTAAAGTTTTTTGGGGCTGGTGAATGTTGTGACCTATTGCTGAGGACAAGAGAAATAACATGGGCTGTCTGACCACTGGTCATATAATTAAACAAATATCCCCCAAAAAAGGAATTATCTATGCTAAAACATAACATCAGTATTCACAATTCATTTAGATCTAACTTTGTGAGTATGTCAATCATTATTTATTTCTTTATTTTTGATATAAATAAGACTTTTCTATGTGGGACATGTTTTGTCCCGACTCTCAAGAATCAGTGATATATATATATATATATATATATATATATATATATATATATATATATATATATATATATATATATATATATATATATATATATATATATATATTTTTTTTTTTTTTTTTTTTTTTTTTTTTTTTTTGGGTGCTCAAAATGAATACCACCAAGGTAGCCTAATGGTGGTCTCAAACTGACTTTTATTGCATAGATATAGTCACCAGCCACAACTAAATACAACACAGTCTATTGACAGCGAGGTATGCGTATGAAAACAGTGGATTTTTTTAGGTGCTGTGGCTACAAGCAAATCTCATATTGTCTCTGTACAAAGACAACAAAGACCTTTGTAAATGTGAAAACAGTGTAGACCTATACAAGATTTGCGTTTGGGCAACACTGATCGAAATGAATTTATTCATGGCCACATTAAGTGAAATTATTAACTTTACCGATAATCCATCTGATTATCTGACTGCTGTGAGCGCACAACTTATTTCAGTGTGACACTGACTGTATATAAAAGTAAAATATATAGATTAATACATAATGAGCTCCTGGCGCTCAGCTCAACGGGTGAGGAGAACATCTGTAGGCGGAGACAACTCTCGGCGGAGGCGCTCAGAGAGAAAGTAAACAGCAGCGGATCAGCTGATCTCTCCCTCCGTACAAACGCTCTGTTCTGATCCAGCTCCACTGGACTTTCAAAGTAAAGGTCACGCAGCTGAAAATTAGTTAAATAGTGAAACAGCGGCGCTTTTATAGCCGATTTTAGGATTAAATTCTGAACATAACCTGGTCGGGACGGGCTAAAAGTAGTAGCTACAGGAGAGCCTGGCTTAAGTTTAGTTAAACTTTAGACTCAACATACCTCGCTAACCCACGAAACTGGCTTCACAGTACACTCCTCTGGTACTTTCGTCCCTGCTGACACTTGCTGCTGGCCTGTCCCTGTCAATGCTGCTGCCGCCGCCACCGCTACTGCTGCTGCTGGGAGCATTGGTGGTTGTAGACGCAGTTCCACTTAGTTTTCTTATTACAAACTTGTCCATTTTTAACCGCCGATACGCAGCCAACCTTCACATTTTTGCTGTGTGTGTGTACGTGACGGCCTCTTGTTTAGCCGTAGCTTGTCTCGCTCGCCAGTCGCCAGACCCTCCTCCAGAGAAGAAGCTCCGCAGCCAAATCCGATCATTGGATACGTGACTACGCTAACGTGTGCACGCACAGAGCTGTAATGATTTTGATTGGATAATACGATTTAAGTAAATGTAGTTCATTTTAAAGATACAGTTTCACCACAAGTTTCATTTATTCACTCATTTTATTTTTTTTTATCTACCATCCCGATTGGCCAGTGGGTGCTCAGCGTTGCCAGTTGGTGCTCGAGCACCGGAGCACCCACGGGATCGGCGCCTATGGGTGCAGTCAGGTGCAGTCAGGCAGACGGCCGTCGGCAAACCAACCGGATGTCATTTTACTCGACGAGAGAATGCGACATCACCATGACAACATATTGTCACGCCTGTATTGTTTTGCCTCGTGCTGGCGGACCACTTGTTTACATAGACGCTTGTTTATCCTGTTACATGCAGCGTCTGTTGTCTGTCTGACATCTGCCCGATTTCACGTGAATGCAACATCAAGAATACGTTCAGATATGCAACCGCACCGCTAGATGGGGGGAATTCCTACACATTATACCTTTAATGTTTTGATCTAATAAATCTATTCATGTGATGTCTATCTTTGTATGGGTTTGGGTGGTATCTAGGAGGATATTTAAAAATATATTTTATATCATCTTCATCGGGTATAAGACGTGTCGGGATAGCATGGTTTGCTTCATTCAACATACAATGCAGAGACTCTACGGTGGTTATATTGACCTGAGATCACAAGAATCTCAGAGGAACGTGGTTGGACTAGCTTAGCCTAAGGACTGGAAGCAGCTAGCCTAGCTAATAAAGCTATAAGGTTCACACAGTAACATGTTTTACTGGGTTTGTTTAATCTCTACATGAAATATGTCAACACACAGTGACCTGATTGGTGTGTAGGCTATCTGCCAAACATGAATCTTGTGCTCAAAGCCGCCACTCACAAGATGTTGTCAGAGACCGGTGCCCAAGGTTGCGAGTGGTTGTGCTCATCCATTCATGTAAAAGAGGAGCTCCTTTTGATGTCATATGAGTCATGGAAAAACTGACTGATGATGGTCAACACCCCCTTTTTTGCTAAAGGTCCAGGGCTAAGGTCATAACAGATAGTCTGAGACACTTGGCTTGGTGTGGCTGGGTGCCTGGGGTTAGTCAACAGCAGCCGCACTCACTCCCTCACTGGGTATTTATGGCCCACCATTATTTCTATACCTCCTTAATCCAGTATAGAGGACTTAGACTTCTTTGTTTGCTCATTTGACTGTGTGGGTGCCATATCCCAAAGCTGGGCGTGGGATTAGTCAGGCATTGTGTCAGTAGCTTGTGAAGATGCTGGGGATGGGGGGGAGGGGGCCCGCTTGATTAAACAGAGGCAGTAGAAACAACAACACAAGCTTTCATTTGAGGAAGGACTGCACCGAGGTGGAAGGGATCTGGCAAAAAAAAAAAAAACCTCACCCAGGTTGATTTTTATAAAAATCCATGGGATACTTTTGGCATTTCTATAAGATCTGTTGACTAATTTTTCCTTTGACGCAGCCCTGCTCACCACCAGCAGGAGAGGCATTTAAGTAATCTAACAATGCAGGGAGTGCTTGTGAAATAGCCATTCTCATCATTTCCTTTGATGTGTACATACATTTAACGTGAGCCAGAGCTCCTGAGAAGCATGACAAATCGCTGGAGAGGGTTTCTTCTCTACACGTTTTTCCATGGGGTCAGGCTGGCAGTAGGGGTAGTGCAGGGGTGGGAGATTTTGGCATTCCTTTTGGAGCGCTGCACTTGACCTACTTTTCATTAATGGGGATTCTGAGTGAAAAAGAGAGCTGTTTATCCTGTGATGAAAAGTATAATGACATTTGGTTTAAGGCAAGCGGACGGAGAGGATGCAGTCCCCCTCATCCGCTGGCTGACCCCCCACGGGTGTCTTGCCTATTGTGACTCGGGTGAGGCTGCTGGTCTATAAGGGAAGCGACTTGAGTGGAGAGCCAGATGAGCTTGGTGACACAAACACCTTTTGAAAAATGTTTGGTGAAAGCACTGCTGGGAGGTTTTCAATGCCCTCGCTCATGAATCCACAAAAAGGCAATTTCTGAGATGCTCGGAACTTAAAGTCTAAAGGGGATATATTGTATGAAGAGCATTCACATCCATCATTCTGAGTGGAAATGAGCTAGCCTTAGGTGGAGATATCTCCAAAGTTTTGGCTGGGGCTGAGTACAGTGGCAGCAGGTGAAAGAGAGACATGTGAACACTGTCCAGAAAGAGTGGAGAGAGGCAGAGGAGCGGTGGAGAGCTGTGGCAATTAGAGAGTGTCCCCACCTGACATCAAAGAGAATAATTCAGGTCCCACCCCTATTCTTTCATTTTATTATGGTCATTTTGACCTCTCATTAGCCCTGCTACGTGGATGCAGCTGATATGTTGTCAAACCCGATATAATCAGAACATCAACATCAAAGCTATGCAAAGGTGTGTGTGTACATATCTATATATATCCATTTCCACATCCCCACACACTTAAATATATATTTATATATATATATATGTTCAAATTGATAGCTGGAAATATAGATGTTTCATAATAATATTTTTGACTGTTTTAACTATCTCCTCCTCTCCCCGACTCCTTTTTCCTTCCTCTCTTATTCTCTCTTATGCTCATATTCCCTCTCTCTCATTTGCTATTTGAAGCATCTATTAGTGTTTTAACACCACAGGAAAGCGGCTTCATTGAAATGCAATGAAAACTGCACTGAGAAGGCAAAGTTAACTAATGGGCTCAAATTTTCAAACGAATGCAAGATTAAAGTCAATTGAATCTCCCATTGGGTCTTGACTGAAACCCTTTGAAAAGAAGCCCCACAGTGGGTTTCAGAAATGAAAAATAGGACTTATTCTAAAATATTAATTACATTTTATACCCTCATTACAGCAAGCAATAACATTTGTTCAGAAACTTTACCTTGAGGTGCTTCGTGTGCTACAGATAGGACAGGAAGGTGGTGTGTCGGTTCACCTCAGCCTCGTCTCCGACACGGCTATGCAGATGTTGCTCACTGACACATCACAGGGCAGGATATCACTGCAAATAGACCACATTCATATTTGATCTGCAGTTTTAAAATGAGCTGCCTTTTCTTATGCTACTTCATTGTGAGCATTTTTTTGAGCCATGATCCTGTTAAAATGAATGAGGGAAGACATAAGACAATATTATCGTGTCTTGACTGCCAAAAAAAAAAAAAAAACAGAAGGGGGGAGGAAAAAAAAAATCATGGAGCAGAACTACAGAATAACCAAACAGAAGAAAGAAAGCTGAAGCAAAAGGGAAGGGAAGAAAGGGAATAGAAGGTGTTGTCTGACTCAAAACCTTAGAGAGAGAAATACACGGATTCCTTGGAGGGTGTTTTTTTCCCTTCCTTTGCACTATTATTTAAGGAGCACACACAGCAGATCCTGCATCAACTACGATGGCCTACTTTTTCAACTTTATATACCATGAATTAAATATATTTTATAATACATGCCCACGTTTCCCATAAATGAAGCGCGCATGATAAACGAACATAGAACACATTAGGGAAAGTTGCTCTCATTTTTTCGACAACAGATTCAACAACTCTTTGTCTGCGGCTCTCATTTATGTGTGCACCGGATACACACTGCAACGTACGCACACACACACACACACACACAAGCGCGTGTTGTCTCTCTCCCCGACTGTCTTTGGAGGATTTATATGTGTCAAAACTCACATTCCAGCCTGAGACAAAGAGCAGCAGGCCCACAGGAGTGACAGGAGGAAGATCTGAAAACTCTTCTGTCGCCTGTAATGGGCTAGAAGTCATTAAAAACATCACTGCTGGCCTAATTAAGATGGGACATCTGGTCTTTCCTCACAGAATGGATCGCAGCAGAGTACAAATAACTCCTCTATGACAAGTTGAGAGGTGTCATACATCTCAGTGATCGTCAATCAACATGGGAGTTATGGAGCTCTTTCATCATTAACGAGCAAATGCTTTGTTTTTGCCATATGAAAGAAAACAGACAATTTTCAAAAAAAAGGAGAGAAAAAAAAGAGATTTGGAGGTTTTTCTGTGTCTTCCAATGCTGCTCAATCTCCCTTTTATGTTGCTGCCAATTAGTTGGAATAAACTTTACTCTGTCTTTGATGATACCAGTCTTTGCATGGAGCAAAAGTTGGCTTGAGTCTTCTGCGCTGCATTCGGTCATTTTCCATTAAGTGGGTCAATCACTGACTGTACAAATAAGGCCTAATATGTATGGAGGAGTTATGTGGAAAAGAAACTAAGGCTAATCCCTTAATATATAACACTTAATTAAAATAGCCAGTTCAATGAAACTTCAACATACATAAATCATGACATTAGACAACACTGACCTCGCCAATGAGCAGTTAAGCCATGTGTAGTTTAAGACAGACTTGTTGCATGTTGTATAGCCAAACATGGATTTTGGAGATATGAGTTTAAATTATGCTCAAAACATCTTGAATATTTCCATTTGATTGAATTCTGCAGATATATAAAAAAAAAGGCTTGCATTTGAATATCTGAATGGATAGATTATAATATTTATATTTTAGTATATTGAAGTAAATATTTCAGTCCATCATTTGGTTGCAATGCAGGGTTAGAACATGTATGTTACAGAATATACCATCAATTAATGAACCAAATAGGAGTTCAAACTATACATTTTCAACCCTAAATTTAGAAATTTAAAGTGAGCATATAATATCAGATCTGTAGCTGCCATCAACACCACATAACTTATGTGCTAAACATAAAGGAGCTTTTAGCAGCCATATCCTCCTCAGTTGGAGTCCTTGGAGTTGGAGACCTTACACTGTAAATAGAGATAGGCTGGTAGTGTGCACTCCGCCCCTGAATCCTGGCTAACCCAAAAATGGGCAAAGAGGAGGGGCGTGTGTGTAGCTGACACTTTAGCGACACATGATCAAGCAAAACGTTATGCCATACTGAAATTTACATTTAAAGCCAGGGACACACCGCCCTGACGCGACCCAACGCCGACGGCCGCTTGTCCGACGAGTTTGTCGCCTCTCGTCGGACACCGTCGGAAGAGAGGAAGCAGTGAAACACACGGCCCCGACGACTGCCGACTACACAGCAGCCTGTACGTTCTGCGCTTGCACGAGATGCATTATCTCTCCATAACAGCGGGTGGCGCTAGTCTCGTGCCCGTAAACCAAAACATGAAAACAGGAAATGACCTAACGGAGAAACCATAGAAGAAACCAGGCAGATTAAAAACAAAGCGCACACAACAGCTTGGTATTAGTTTTGAGAAGACGTTTTGGAAACGATCCAAAAAAAGCAAAATGTAGTTCGTCTTTGCCTGCACCATGTGTTTTATGTGTGGTTTGTTTACTATCGTCACTTCCGCCCCTGCCCACACACCGCGCTGATTCGCTACGGCACCGCCAGTCATAATCGTCATAGCTGGCACACAGCCAATCAGAGTACCCGACGAGTCTCCTCTCCCGGCGGCCGATGAGCCCCGACTGAGCATGTTGAATCGGCCCCGACGAGACCCGACGGCTTCCGACGCTCCCCGACGGAGGTGAACACACCAAACGAGGACCCGACACCATCCGACGAGGCCCGAGGCCCGGCGGTCGGGGCGGTGTGTCCCTGGCTTTAGGAGATAGAACAGATAACACTTTTCACTGGCTGTAAATGTGTCAATTTACACTGTAAAAAAGTGCATTTTAATACAACAGTCTATGGATTCAGTCCAGTCACTTCTTTTTTAATGTTTTTTTTTTTTGCGTTTTAGCCTTTATTTGACAGCACATAGTGAGATAGACAGGAAAGGGGGAGGCAGAGAGAGGGGGAATGACATGCAGGAAAGGTCTGCCCGATGCGGGATTCGAACCGGGGACGCCTGCGTTGAGGACTGTAGCCTCTACATAGGGCGGCCGCCTTAACCACTGCGCCATGCACCGCCCCCAGTCCAGTCACTTTTGGAGCCAGTCTCTAGTGGTCGTTCAAAGAACTGCACTTCTTGGTACTTCCATGTTGGCTTCATTTTCCATTCCTTGGTATTGCTGCTTGATGGAGAACCAAAACAGCATTGGGCTTATACATTAATCAGTTGGGCACTCAAACACATCTTCCATGGCAACTTTCTACTGTATCTTCTCAACTTGTTCTGCTGCTCCCTGTTAACAAGCTATTGTAGGTTAAGGGTAAAGGACTATTCTATAAGGGATGCAAGTATCAAATGTTACATCAAGAAATTAATTTAATTTATCTGTCAAACTTAAATAGCTGAAGGAAGCCACTGAAGGAATGTGTATTTCCTCCATCTCCTCCATTTTGAATTCTTATTGGAAACAACATCACTTGCAGTATAAAATATAATTAATATTGTGGAATACAATAGGACGGGACTGTTTTTTTTTTTCAGTCAAGGAACTGGCACCTTCCTTCCAAAGTCCAGACACTTCCTGTCTTGCTTCACATGTTTAGTTGTGTTGAGTGAGATACATTGAATATATCATGCCCATATCTCCATGACCCAGCCTCATTACACAGCAAATTCAAAAGTGTTAAATTTCCAGTGTTGGTGTTAAATGTTAAAAATACAGTGTTAATTCAACACTTGCTTAGTTGATTCAACTATGTGAGAGTTAATTCCTCAAAAGAGTTGGTGTTAATCCGGGGAGTTAAATCCAAACAACACTATTAAGTGTTGATTTTAAAATCAACACTTAAAATCAACTCTGTTACGTGTTGACTTTAAAATCAACACTGAACAGAGTTTCTCCAACGGATCTGTGACGTGTTTTCCTGAAAGCGGGACGACTCCCAGTCTGAGCAGGAGTCTGAGCAGGAGTCTGAGCAGGGGCAACAGCACTTTCTTTTCGGGACTTCACCAAGTATCTTTCCGTAAGTAAATGAAAGGCAGCATGCCTATTTGATAATTACCTTCTATTCTATGCAGTAACATTAGTATTTGTATGTGTTGATAATAAGTCTAACGGAGTCCTGTGTGTAAAGTTAGCTGACATCATGGTAGGCTAAATCCAATGTTAAGGTTAGCATGGTTGTTGTAGCCTGATGCTATTTTTTCAAGTGTGCATTAATGTTCCTTTTGTACATAAGACATGGGTGTTGATAAATATGCTTAACCTTGGTAATGTTATAGGCCGGGGGTTTGAGCTCCTGCTTGCTAGGGATAACATTAGCTGCTAAAAGTCGGACTAGCTCCGGGTGGTAGCCTAAGTTAATTATGTTGCTGCTGGAGGAATACAGGTGTAGACACACCGGGCCGCCACACCGACCTCTTCTCTAAACCCAGAGCTTTTTTACGGGCCGGAGTAGTTTTATTGAGTTTTTAATTGTTGGGATTTTTTTTTTTTTTTTTTTTTTTTTAGAGTTTAATCTTAATTTTATTTTCTCAATCTATCATTAGCCGCAGCTAATACAGGAGCCACACACACACCCCTCAGCTGCTGAACATCTGAAATGTCTGTGAGTTTTTATAACGTTAACTTTGAAGTTACGCCTTGCTGTAGCTATCTATGCATATGAACAATAGTATAAAAATGTGTGTTCTTCTGTAGATTGACCAAGACTTCACCATGATGTTTGGAGAGGAAGTGTCGGGCAGAGTTTTGACAAAAGGGCCTACTTTTGTCAAAGCTAGGATCCTGACAGACTGCGAAAAACTGACTTCTAATGAGCACATAAGACCTCTTGTCTGTGCTGCACAAGGTGGGTCTGGTTAATTTGTCTCCTTCTCTTTAAAATATCTCAGTTATTTATGATGTGAATGTGTCTTGACATTTCTCCTGTTTTTCCTCTAGGCTGGGACAGTGACCTGCTTCTCCTACCTCCAAAGGCCACAAAAAGAGTGGAAAAATCAGTGCCTGTCAAGCTGAGGACCATATTGTGAGATATTTGCAGGTATTCAAATGTTAATGTACTTGTATGTACAGTTATTCTGATGATCCTACTTCAGGTGTTAAGCACATTTTCTATTGACTTAGTTGAATGTAGCAGTAACACTTTTCACAATTTTCTCATGATTCTTCTTTACATTTTGTTAAAGATGGGAGCCAGTGTCGATACCTTCCTATCTGGTGTGGTGCCGGGACAGCCCTTCCTCCTGTGTGTTGGCGCAAAGAAGAACAGCATCCAAAGATACCTCGTCATCATTGATCACAAGGCCATCCCTTACAAGGCACAGACATCCTTGGCAGCTTTCGATGAACTCTTCTTCACCTTCAGTGTCAACTACCATGAACACTACCGTGAACACCAGGCACACCACAAAGGTTCTGCATTGCTTTGTCAGCATTTAAGACTACACCATGGTCTATATCCTGGAAAGACATTACATTTAAAATGTGAGGAGCCGGGATGTTGTTTATTATTTTGCACCTATACAGCAAAGCATCTTGTTCATTTCCATAGAGATGTTGCTTTAACTACTGCTGATGTGGACACTCAGGATGAAGTTGGTGAGCCCTCAACTTCACAGGCAATGAGAACAGACTCTCCAACAACTACCCAGCTCTCTGTTGATAATAATCCTGTGTATATTGTGTAACCTGTGCTGTGGTTAGTGCAAAGCCAGTGCTGTTGTTGTGTGCTTGTTTGAAATACATGATGATTCAAACTACAACTTGTGTGGATTTCTTTATATATTATTACTATTACTATTATTATTATTATTATTATTATTATTATTATTATTATTATTATTATTATTATTATTAACAGCAGCAGCAGTAATAATATATTTAACACTCCCATAGTGTTACTATAATTTGAACTTTATTCAGTGTTAAAACAACACAATAATAGTGTTAATTTGTGACACTATACACTAGTGTTAGGGAAATTCAACACAGTGAGTGTTAGATTTTAACTAATGAGAGTGTTGTTCCAACTCTGTCACAGTGTTAATTGTTTAACACTTTCAAAAGTGTTATTTTAACTCGATTTAGTGTGGACCAATATAGACACTTTTAAAGTGTTGAATTTAACTCCCTAGGAGTTGAATTAACACTTCTGAATTTGCTGTGTATGCATCAAGTAGCAGCTCAGTTTTCACACACAGGGTGGAAGCACAACACTTTTTTTTATTTTACCATTAAAAAGAATCTAGTCAGACACCGAAGGAGCCAATGCATGAAAATAATTGGAGCCCAAGGGGTAATATTTGTTCTGTTGAAATAATAATTATTCTTATGGTCTTTGTGTGGAGATGCTGGGCCACAGAGGGAGAACACAATCCACCATTATGTTTTCATCAATAATCATTTGTGGGGGTCTGTGGAGGCAGTTGTATTTCATGCATGTCGCCAGCCTCAATGTTTACACGGATAACATATCTGCTGCCATGGAGCGTTGTACTCATTTACCATATGGGCTCACGTGATGGACCACATTACAATACTGGCTTTTGTTGTTGCGTGGTACTGATGTTTCGGAGAAGGTTTTTTTCCTTTTTCTTTAGCAGGTCACAAATAGCTTCAAACTATATTTCCCAAATGGATTGAGAGGAAACTGAGGAATGGATGCTAACAAACCCACCTAACCCCCAACTGCTCCCTAGGCTCTGTAGGCCTACTGTACTATGGCTGCCCACAGCCCCAGGTGTGTGTGTGTGTGTGTGTGTGCTCACTGACCTTCCCATATGTGTGTGGGCGCATTTACCACACACAGAAAATAAATGCAGAGCTAATTTCCTACTTGTATGATAAAAGATTCTTCCCCTTATGTAGCACATTGATTGTCACCTGTTTCTAAAGGTGCACAACTCTTTGTCCGTATGAAGAACGAAGGACAAAAAAAAAAACTCATGTACAAAAGACTAGACCAAGGCCTTGTCTCTAGACAGACATCAGTATGTGATACTGATGGGTGATCAGCTTGCCTTTGTAGCTCATAGTGCTTCATACTGCTACTGAAAAGCATCTTAAATAGTGTAATAACACATTCCCATTGTAACCTTTTACAAAAGGAATATGTGTGAGACATGCTGCATTTTGTGGAAAGAGAGCAGATCTACACCACAAACTCTGTGTGGAAAAATGGGACGATAATACCGTATATGGTAATATAAATGGGGAAGCCACAATCACTGAAATTCCAATAAGTTAGTTTTCAAGGTCCCATACAGTGTATTTTAGGAGATGCTGTAAACCTTTGCTGATTGTTTTCTGAGTGATATAATAAAAATATAGCAGATCAAATCAAATCCTGAAAAGTCAGACGGTGGATCTGGGTGGGCGGGGCTTGGAGTTGAGCGTGGTGACTGCTTCACTACATCACAAAGTAACAGAAGTCCTGCCGGCCCGTTTGAAGGCTGAGTTTCCTGCTGTATACTTAAAGGGATAGTTCACCCAAAATTGAAATTTCACTCATTATCTACTCACCTTCATGTCGACTAAGGGCTGGGAGAAGTGTCAGAGTTATCCGTGGCTTCTCTAAGTTACAGGGGGTCTCGGCGTAGCACTGCATGTCCATAACGGTTGCAAAACTGTCTTCGTAACAAAAAGACACACCAAAAAACATCCAAATACCTCCATGCTGCTCGTATATGTCCGTCTTGTATTGAAGCCCCGAAATGCGAAATTGCAGAGATGGGACCAAGTCACACATGTGCAAGTCTCAAGTAAGTCTCAAGTCTTAACCTTTAAGTCTCAAGTAAGTCCCAAGTCATTTTTCTTTGGGCAAGTCAAGTCAAGTCAAGTCACAGGTTATGTCAAGTCCAAGTCAAGTCCTGCATAGGTCAAGTCCAAGTCAAGTCACCTTATTATTGCATTGCAATTTCACCCGCAGAATCTAATCTAAATAAAGTGAAGACAATATTTTAGAATAGAATAGAACATCTATTATGTCTTATGTCTTATCATGTCTTATAATGCATTAATGAGCCTCTTCATACCTGATCTGATCACAAAAGGTTAACTCCTACTACATCAATAGAATAGAATATAAAATCTATTAGTTATATTCTATCATGACAACACTATTCTCAGCCTGCACTCATACCAAGTAGTTAGATATTAATTTGATATTTTATATACAAAAGTCAAAGAATGTGTAACATTGAAACATTCCTGGATGCTATGAGTGACAGGCAAACAGCCAATCAGCTAACAGCTGTGTAGTCACTGCAGATTCTGCAGCAGTGAGAACGTGAGGCTGAAGGAGAGGAGATTTTTTAATTTTTAAAAAAGGACACGTTAGCTTCTCGCTATGGTAACGCTGGTAACAGGTGACTGTTACCATATGTCTATTGGTTACTGTGCGTTTGTCCCAACTCTGAACAGCGGCGGCGACGCAGCGTTAATGAAGCAGCGTCAGGCCGCTCACCGTCACTGAAACTCCAGATGAAATCTCCGTTTAAAAACACTGAGCTGCGAGCGTGATAGCACGCCATGGATGTATTATGTTATAATAGATCCATGTAGCACACCCGCTGCAGCGACCCTGGAGGCCCCTCTGTACCAAACCCCCCTCTCACTCTCTCCCCCTCCCTCTCTCTCTCCAGCGGTCCTTTCAAAATAAGTGCATAAAAAGTCCGGGGGAAAAAAAAAAAAACACCGACTGAGCTGGTGCCGTGCCGGTGGAAAATTCAGCGGTGGCGGCTGGTCATTCAAGTCATTCAAGTCATCGTGTCTCAAGTCAAGTCAAGTCCCGAGTCTTTAACCTTCAAGTCCGAGTCAAGTCGCAAGTCTTTTATTTTTTGTCAAGTCAAGTCAAGTTGCATCAAAATAGCGACTCGAGTCAAAAGTTAAGTTAAAAAAATTAAATAAGTCTATATTTTCATGCTTGTTTTGTAACGGAAGCTTCTCGAAGCTCCTCTTCCCGGTTCGTCAAATTTGGATGAACTGGGAAGAGGACAGACCCTGGTTCGTCCAAATTTAACGAACCGGAAAGAGGAGCTTCCGCTACAAACAAGCTTGAAATAAAGACTTATTTAATTTTTTTCGGGACCATTTCGGGGCTTCAATACAAGACGGACATTACATGAGCAGCATGGAGGTATTTGGATGTTTTTTGGTGTGTCTTTTTGTCACGAAGACAGTTGGTATCCATTTGCCACCGTTATATGGACATGCACTGCTACGCCGAGACCCCCTGTAACTCAGAGAAGCCACGGAGGACTCTGAAACTTCTCCCAGCCCTTAGTCGACAGAGATTGGGTCGAAATTTCAATTTTGGGTGAACTATCCCTTTAAAGACAGAGAATGTCCTCAGTCTTTTTTTATGCAGATTTGTGCTTAGTGTATTGTCTTCTCCAAGTATATATTTAAATTAAATAGTGGATTTCAAGACTATAGTTGAATTAATGCTAAAGTTCATTAGTGTAGTGAAGTTGTTCTTTCATTTAGTTCAGAAAAACTGATGAAAGATCAAAATGCTGGACAGAGTTAGATAGTCTCTCAAAATAAATTCTCTAAAACCAAGTTCAAATACTTCAAACCGGCCCCTATGTCTAATATTTGAGGAAACGTGATGTTATTTACCCAGTCTGGTGGGTAACAATTGAATGAGAAGGCTATTCTTAATCGTTGGAAATTGCTCCACCGGGGCAGGCCACTAGCATAGCAACGCTCTCAATCAATACCATATCCTATTCAGCACCTTGGATAAAAAGCTATAATAAGTGAATGAAAGAAGTCCCTATTTAGTCTAAAATAAGGCAATTTCTATGTAAATCGGCAATAAAGCAGAACTTTTACAAATGCATAAGCTTTCCTATTATTGACATGTGGTAGTCGAAAATCGTTTAGCTGCTTGATAGCAGTCATCTTATCTCCACAAGTATTTGCTTGTCCTCCTCTTATATTAATATTTCCTGCGATATTAAGCTGTCCTCCCAGGAGATAAATATCTGCTGTGTAGCAGCCACTCACACTATAGCATTTGATTATTTAGCCGGGTAATTTCTTCACAGACAGAGAGCTGTAGCTGAGTAGCCACATGATATTGACTGCAAGCAGAATATCAATTTCAAATTGAACCTTGGATGCATTATTGATTAACCACTGATATTGTTCTCTGAAAATAAGTGCCATTGGGTTATTGTTTAATATGAATGATAATGCCAAGCCTCTATCTGGAAATAAGGTCCCGGTGTCCTATCCCAGCCTTTGGAATAAGCTCTGATTGACTCAATTGATACTGTGGGATTGTGAGCGAGGCAATACCAGTGGAGGCTAAGGTTCCTTCATTATTAGATCCACATTGACAGCACACAGTCACATATATGCTTGGGAATTTTTACTCTAACTCTTTTCTACGACCTTGCATTTTGTTGTGCAAACTTTTCTCCTTGTCTTGCCATGGCCTTGTGAGCAGCATCGAGACAAAAGATCAGTGATTGACAAAGGGAAACATGTTTCAAAAGAAGGGAGCTTGGAGATTTATGTGAGTACATGTAGGACAATTTGATCATATATGTCCATTTTAACTTGATAATATTCATTAGTTTCAGTTTAGATTCATTTTATGTCCAGCCTTGTGCAAAAACATTTTCATGTTCTTGCTGTTAACCGCATTAACCCTGTAAAACCCAAATATAGAAAAACGCAAAAAAAAAAAATTTCAACCATCCAGATGTTGTTGTAGGAGGCCTTTGGGGCTGAAAATGGAGTGTTTTCAAAATTTTTATGTTTTAGTAAGGTTTTACGGAAATGTTGTAATATTGCAACGTTGGGCTTAATGGGGAGCAGAATCTCCTGTATTTCCACTCATTGTCTGAACAGCAATACTGAACTAAGGATTCATTTGCAGGGTTTAGCTTTTCCCAAGCCAGTATATAACATGAATAATAATCTCAGTCATGTTGTTATGAAGAGTCATTTATTCCAACAAGAAGAACTTTGACATGTATTTATATTATTTACAGTGATAGTCCCAGAAGCAGTTCTTGTCCTCTGAAAAACAGAGGCAGACATCTAACCCAGTCTCACAGCATCACACTTGCTTTGGGTATTAGTATACCTTTTTGAATGATGTACTCATTCGTATTTGTTGCCACAGCTTCAACCATGTCTTCTGACACAAACTTTTGGAAGTAGTTGCAGTGGTGTGAGGAGGGAGTTGACATCATCAGTGAGAGCTGGACCAGAAAAATCAGTATTGGGACTGATAAAATCTTTTTTTTTTGCCTGCGACATCTGTCACGGGGCATGATGTGTTTGTTTGATTGGGGCTCAATGTCCACATTGGCTGGGCAATCAGTAGGTTCTTGGTTTTCTTTGTCCACACAGGCATTGCTATCGGATTCTTCGTCACTTGCATCAGTGTCGTCGAAATCCATGTCCACATGTCCCATGTCCTCTCTCCGTTTTGGACGATGGCAATTACATCCTGCACACTGTACCGATGATCTCGCCTTGCTGGTGGCATTCTGAAATGGAAATAATAAAAATGAAACAAATGTATATACAAATAGCACACATGCTTACTAGATTCTAGATGGCCAACAGGAAAGACGGGGTGGTGGGGAGACTGATTTCATTATGAAGTGTTTACAAATTGCACTGAAGTAGCCTATTCACACATTTCACTGGTCACACAATACTGACCTATTGACCTATTGGAGACTGTGATTATCATCGTAATAGGAAATGCATGTAGCCTCCAGCTTACAACCACACCTTACATCCATGAACATTAACACCTGTTCCAGGACAATGCCACAGATGCACCAGGAGCATCCCTGCTTTGACTATGAATTGCTAGGAACATTTTCTTATCAATAGAGACTAAAACAAAGGGCAGACATGCACAAACTGAATTTCTTTGTAAGAAAGTCCTGCATTCTGTGATAAGGAGAAAATACTGAGTGTTGAAGGTGGTTAGAAATTAAGTAAATTAAAATGTTTAAATATGGCAATATATCTTTGCTCTTTAGTTTCTAATACAATAAAAATGTGTAAACATGTAATCCAATATAAGGCTGAAGCCTAGAATGTGTAAAGCATGTGTAGTTTAAAGTTATATTGTGAAAATTTCAATTGAAGTTCCTCTCAAAAACAGGATGTTTTGGCTACCACTCTGACCCAGTGTTGTAATATTGCAACAATTATAAAACAAGCTCTAAATAAAATGAAGGGCATATTTTCCACAAAAACTATATATGTTCATGTTCTAGACATTGTAATAAACACAAAAAAAAATATTCAAAGCATTTTACTTACTTGAATTAGATGAATCCAGTCCAGTGAATCGAAGGGATGTTGCTCGATCAAAAAATTGGAGGTTGTGTGACTTCTTGACCTGAGGGCGGGCACTTATATACAAATGTTGGATCCAATCGCAATGTGAGAACAAACTATAGGACCCAATGATCATGTTAATATGGTTGAACCAAAAAAAAAAAAAAAAATTAGACGTTTTTTGGGGATAACCAAAATTGTTGTAATTCTGCAACACTGGGTCTTACAGGGTTAAGCAATGCTTCCAGCATAGTTGCTGGGACTGGATTGATTCAGTTGTGATGCCATGTGATGATTATTATATATAAAGCAATTTTCCACCCCCTTCTCTCTTTCTCTGCCTTATGAGGCTGTTGCACAGGAGTGCATGGTGTTGAGCCCCTGTCATCTCAATAGCCTCGGGTAGGAAGCTGGTCTGTGGCAGGTCGGCTCTCTCCAGCCCTGCAGCGCTGCACCCAGACCATCAGGGTCAGAGCATGGAAGGGGTGGGAGGGATGATGATGATAATAATGGCAAAAACAATCATTGTTGAATGTTGTCATTATTAGAGCAGCAGTGTTTAGTTGATTAATCAATTGGCTGAACAGAAAAAAATGGCAACCTTTCCCTGCTTCAGGCCTCTGAAATATCAGGAGTTGATGTTTTTTCTTAGCTTACACAATAGTAATTTTTGAGTTTTAGACTGTTAGTACTGCAATACTATTACGATACGACATTTATTCAACAAACCCTTCAATGAATGATTGATCTAACAACAATGCATTAGCCTATAACATGTGTGCTGGGGCAGCAGCAGGTTTGACATGAACACACGGAGACTGGACAAGCTGGTTGCAAAAGCTGGGTCTGTGTATGGCAATAGTCTGGACTCACCCAGGACAGTTGTTGAGAGACCCACGTTGTAATGTAAAGATGCAGGACATGTTGGAAATAACTACCATCCTCTTCACAACGCTGTGTCAGATCAGAGAAGCAGCTGCAGCAGCAGCCAATGTCTCAGCTGCAGCCAGCAAATAACCCTCTGCACCTCAGCCAAAGGCAATGGCTCATGACCTGGGGTATTGAACTATTGTTTTCTATTAGTACATGGGCATGGACTGCACTCTATTAAGCTGGTTTCTGATTCACTCAGCTGACATAGCAGGTCTGTCAGGTTGGGACTTCAAAATAAATTATAAACATAACTTGCACACATATGATAAGCACATCTCAATGTTTAAATGTGTATTTCCTCACATATGAACACATTAAATTTTTGTGAGCATAATATTGTATATTCACCACGCTATGAAATAATAATGGAACATTACGAGATGGAGTTGTTTTCCAGGCAAATGCGTAGCCGGAACTACATCTCAGTCACAGCTGCTTGGCAGAGTGACTTCAAAAGCACAAGTAGTTCCGAGTATTTGCTTTGTGTGTCGTAATGTTACATAGTTATACATTATTGTTTCATAGCGTGGCAAATGTGCAGGTCACAACTTGTCCACAAGAGCGTTTTGGAGTTGTTGGATTGTGTATTTGATGAGTTTGATGGGGGAAACCTGGAAATGCCCTATGCCTCCATAGCATTAGCTGAGCAGCTTTTGTCTCTTCCCCGCCGATCGAAAAATAGCTTGCACCGACAATTAAAGCTAACGAACCTACCCCTAAAACTATAGGGATTATGGCAATGGGCCAATTTGCCAAAATGTTGAGCTATCCCTTTAAAGAAAAAATGGCAAGTACGGTATCCCACAAGTGTTGAAATAACGCAGGGAAGAACCCACCTTACCTTACCTATCCCACTGCCTTGTTCTGAGGTATCTAGTTAGGGGTTAACAGGGGTTAGAGCTCAATCTAAAAAAATGTCCTACTCTTTTTAGATTTACTAATCTAAAGCGATCAGACTCACTCTATACTCAACATATCGCAGTTGTGATTGAATCGTGATAACAGTTTATGAAAAGTAGAAATTGCCATCACTGTTTTTCCTAAGATCATGAAGCAGGTGTCCTTTGTCTGGGGGTTCTGCAGAACATACAGTATTTAAATCCCAAGTGTGACATATCTGAACCAGAAGCTGTTTGGGTTTGATCTACTTGTCTGTCACAAGCTCTGGCTGCTGATAAGTACACCCAGCTGTAGGGCATTAATTTATTCATGCTGTTTCCTTTAAATATTCACACTGTGGCAATCCACGGAGATATGTATTCTTTCTCCAGAGCAATAGATGAGGTGACGCACAGCCAAAGAAAAGTTAATTATTAAATAAGCCGAAAATGAATCACCAACATTTCTTAAGACAGCAGTTTATAACAGGTCACTGATGTGATGTGTGTATAAAATAGAAATAACATAAAAATAATGCTGTTCCTCAAGTTTCTGACCTCCCAAGAAGAATTAATTATTAACTCCAGTAAATCCCCCAAAACAAGGTCTGCTTACAGTCAAAATATAAAGTCCTTTAGCGGTCGTAGGAAGCACGATGGGAGAAAAGGAGGTTGAGAAGTGATGTTGTAATGCAGTAACAAAGTCTTCATGTAGAAAACTCCTCAAAAATGTTTTGGAAACGTTATTTCAATCAGTAATTCATCCCCTTTAATAATACCAATGTGTATTGTATTTTATATCATTAGAAAGTCTGTTTAGTCACCTTTACAATGAGGTACAACTTGTAAGAATTGTGCATTCAAGACAGCAAAATGTATGAGTAGCACCCAAACAAAATGTGCACCTTATGGTAAAGGTGACTAATCAGGCTTTCCAATGATATAAAAAATACAACATCCATTGGTATTATTAAAGGGGATAAATGACTGACTGAAGTAACATTTCCAAACTTTTTCATTGTTTAAATCTCTCCTACTGGACTTTTACTAAAGAAAACTGGATTTAGCATCAATGTAGTTACTTGTGCAAATGGCTGTTTTTTGAATGAAGCTTTATTATTGTTTCTGGAGCAGAAGAGAACCTTTAGTTCTTCAGCTCTGTGTACAATATTGTGACTGAACATGAACATCTTGTAAAAGCAGAGCACGGAGTGTAGTGTAGAACTTTAAAAACTGTTTATGTAAATCAGACTAATGAACTGGGGATCTCTGAGATATAAGAGTATCAATTTACATTCTAAGATGGACATTTAGGGGAAATAACATAATTCTACATAGTTGCTTGATATGTACCAAACATGTACAATTTTGCAGTGAGGTTCTTTAATAATATCAATATTTCTTGAAATTGTTACACAGTCATATTTGGATCTCAAACTATTTGAACAATTTTTACTTTTCAGACCAAATGAAAGTTTAACTGATTCTTACTACAGTCAGATTTGAATGTGCTGGGAATTATTCATGTCGTACAGTCACAAGAAAAGTGAACCCTTTGGATTTAGCTGCATGTATGTATAAATTTGTATTCAAATATGGTCAGATTTAAAAGTTATAACAATGGATGAATACGATATTTTAGCAAGTAAAATTCAATGGCATGTAAATATTAACTATATTGTTCATTATTGACATGGTATATTTTTCATATTTTGAATTTGGGGGTTGTATAGCCTAATTATTTTAACTTTACACTCATTTTATTATATGTGAAATTGAGCACTGTTACAACAATTTCCTGTGAATGATTTATGAAGTATTCTGAAGTCCTTGTATTGTATTATTCTAGTCCATGCTGCATTATTGAATATCAGTGGTTTTAATGCACAGTGCTAGTTTGACATATAAAAAACATTTTATTTATGATCAAGGACGGCTTCATCAAGGGTTTACAAAGTCATCCCAGAGTTGAGATAGTGAACAGTCCACAGTTAAATAACTCAGTCAGAAATTACACAAATGGAGATGAAGGCACAATCTTTAATACAGACTTTGTCACTGATCTTGTCGATTAAGCGGAAGTGGAAATGTGGAACGATAAAGCAGCATGGATGGCAGCCAATCTGAGAAAGCCACTGACAGGGCCTATAGGCTGGAATGACAGCAGATGTACAGCACAGGTAAAGTGGTCTCTAAACTCTAAACAGTTAAGTTATTGAATAAAAGTGTGTTCATGCGATGACAAAATAAGTTGTCTTTCTGCTCAAACATGTGCTAAAAGCTTCATATGGAGATGAATTATTACTGTGGCTGCTCTCCCTAAAAACAGAATGTGCGATGAGGTAGAAAAGAGCCAAAGAGTAACAGCCAAAGGCTTAAAGCAATCATCAGAGCTGATTAACATCTCTGTTCATGAGTCCGCTGGATGCAAATCATGGTGCGCGGTTGCACGGCGCATGGAGTTAATAGCAACAAATTACAAAGAAAGTTTCTGCTCTCCCAAATAAAAGCTGCTGAAGAGGTGGAGGGAGCATCATGATTTGGGGCCTGGCTGCCTCTGAACAGCTTGAAATCGTAAAGGGGGAAATTAATTCCCAGATTTATTAATAATGTCAGGGATGTCCACCTGCTGAGGCTCAGTAGAAGTTGGTGGACAATGGCCACAAACTTCAAATGAAAAGTACAAAATGTGACACCAGACTCTGAAAATCCACCTGTTGGAGTCAAATGTTAACTGAGTGGAGACATCGTGTGGGTCTGATCAGCAGCTGCTGAAGAGCTGCTTTCAGGATACTTAATCCAAGGCTTAACATATTTTTGTCAGCCATCTTTGTGAACATTTACTGGCTGTGTTCAGTAAAGACATGAAAGAAAAAAACTGTTGTCATGACAATACTGATCAGATCACTTTGTATGTTCAATTAATGCAGCAAATCCATTCCAATTCCATTTTTATTATGTAAATATTAATACCATGACATGCATTTGTAATTTTTGTACATATTTTAGAGAAACGTGTGGATAATTTAGGCTATGTATAAATAAGTCCTGCATAAACCCGAAGCACAACAACTTAAGACACAAAACTAAAACTTTAAAAAATGCATAATGGAAATGTGTTGACTCCGTATTCAGGATTTCCCTCAGAGGGCCAGAATAAAACTGGGAGACAGTCATCAAATTGTTGTTTCTCACTCAATATCTTGTTTTAGTGCATCAATCTGAAGGCAAAACTAATGGAATTCTGTGGAGCAGACTGTCTGGCATATTCCGATCACTAGAAGATTGCAGTATTGACCAAATGTCAGCGATAGAGCAATGCAGTGATTGAATAAACGAGGATACATAATCGAAGCTGGGGAGTCTGCTCGGGATGCCTGCTGCCGCCGTCCTAACAACTCTCTGGTAAATTCTCAGGATCATTAACACACATGGATACATGTACACACACATAGACATCGCACATCATTGCACATTATTATGTGGTTATTTTTGTTATTCATAACTCAATAACAAATCTTTGGAAAAAAATATAGAATGCAGCAAAAGCATCCTTGGAGACATACACGGTGATAATAAACTGTCTAGATTATATTATGTATGTTGTATTGTAAAAAGGTCAATTCATTTCAATAGGAGAAGATTGCAGGGTCAGTTTATAAACAAATATTTCGCTCCATGGTCACATAATAAATATCAGAGCCATTTTTCACAATCGATACATCCTCTGAACTGTCATCAACATGAGGATTTTTCAGAGCCACATATCAGGAGAAAATGAACTTTATTTGTGACCCGTCTCAGCAACATGTCTCCTTTCTCTGTTGACTTTGGTTTCACTGCTGCAGATGATAGATTCCAAACACAGATGTTTGGAAGTCTGTATATGAAACCATGAATTTAACATTTAAACACTGATTTCTTTGTTTAATTATATTGTTAGTGTCATTATCATTCAAATAAGTGTTAACAGCCTGATATTATGTTATACTGAGTTGAATAGATATTAAAGGTAGGGTTGGCAATCCTGGAAAAATGGTTCTAGCAGGCCACATTCTGAAAATACACAAGTCAAAAGTCCTAGCCCTTTTCCTCAGACCTCTCTCTGAAGCCACGCCTTCACCTTTCCGCGGACATGCCAACGCGCATTGCCAGAGCTACACTGCCACCCACCAGACTGGAGGTGGTCGTAGGTGAAGACTCTGGTCACGCAAGCGGGAGGAGGGAGAGGGGAGAGAGACGGCAGCGTGATTTGGGTGTAGGCAGAACTAGACATGAAGTCATCTGATTGGTTTTTCCTTTTCAGAGCGAAAAGCATGGATTGGTCAGAGTTTTGTCAGTCCTGCAGCTGCCACAGAGGTCAGATTATTTTTGTTTCCTTTTTCTGAATACATAATGTATTGTTTACTGTCAGGATAGAAGGACCATTTCACCCAGTATAACAAAACGTGTTTCTGAACAGGATTACTAACTATAACTTTAATATAGACAAGAACAAGCAGCAAATATAGGTGTGGATTCTAGTGTATCCAGTAACCAAACCAGTAATCAGGTTCAAATTACTTATCCAAGTCACTGTGCCTTATTATTTTTGTTGTAAAAAGATAATTGCTTTCTTCTTGCACCTTGGGGAATGACGTCACGTATGCGTCAAGCCACGTTTTCAGCATGAGGACAACTCAGGTGTCAAGCAGCCAGTGACACAAATGTAAACAACAATGGAGGGAGCAGAGAGATGCAGGTTTTCTAGCTGGAAATGCAGGAACTATTTTGAGTTTAAGATGATAATATTGAGGTCTGTTGTACACTCTGTGCTGGCGAAGTGTTATCTAGCTTCAAAAACACTATGTCAAATCAGTAATCGGATTACTTTTTCAAGGTAACTGGGACAACACTGGTACAGTAGATGTCTGCCAAGGGGCAATGATAACCGACGATCAGGTCCTGCTGGGCTGGTGGAAGACCAACAGCACCATGTATCCTAAACTCACCCAGTTGGTGATGTTACGATAAGGTATTTAATTCAAGTTTCATCACGTCAGTATGTTTGGTAGAGTACTTGGCTGAGTTCGGTTCTGGAGAGTCGGGATGCGTCGGGTCCGGGCTTCAACTCCTTTGGGTCTGGTCAGGTCGGGTTGCTATTTTCAGGCCTGTTGAGAACTTTACCGCTGCCTGAAATGAGGCATCTTCTGTTTAGAGGATCTTTGGGGATGCTCTTGTTGTTCAGTCATTTGTGACTTTTGAAGTTGAAAGCACTGAACAAGTGCGTCCCAGCTGGGTTCATCATTTTTTGGTGTCCCCTGGAAACGTTTCCACTGCAGCTTGTTAATGCGTGTATGTTGTCAGATTAATGGTGTTTCTGGATTTCCTTGTTTTTTTTCTTTCTTCAGTTACAGCGCTTTGAGCCCTCAGGGCCACCGTACTTAAAACCCATTATTAATACACAATCCAGGTGACAGTAACAGGTATCAGTGTCTAGTTTCACATGTGATTCTTACGTGCGTTAAAGGGATAGTTCACCCAAAATTGAAATTTCACTCATTATCTACTCACCCTCATGTGGACTAAGGGCTGGGAGAAGTTTCAGAGTTATATGTGGCTTCTCTGAGTTACAGGGGGTCTCGGCGTAGCAGTGCATGTCCATATAATGGTTGCAAATGGATACCAACTGTCTTCGTAACAAAACGACACACCAAAAAACATCCAAATACCTCCATGCTGCTCGTATGTAATGTCTGTCTTGTATTGAAGCCCCGAAATGCAAAATTGTCCCGAAAAAAATGCAATAAGTCTATATTTCAAGCTTGTTTGTAGCGGAAGCTCCTCTTCCCAGTTCATCCAAATTTGACGAACCGGGAAGAGGAGCTTCGAGAAGCTTCCGCTACAAAACAGGCTTGAAAAATTTCAATTTTGGGTGAACTATCCCTTTAAGCCATCCTGCATGAAAGAATAACATGTGTATCTTGATCAGTGAGTGGACATGATCTCATGTAGCAAACTGCAGCTTGCATGTTGCAACCACAGGAGCTGGTACAGGAGACACCTGGTGATGTAATTAAAAGTCGTCGTTGTTTTTCATTTTTGTAATCATTTCCTGACTGGCTGCCTCATGTCCCACCTGTTCAGAAATGAACTTGAAAACTAAATTGGCATTCCTCTCACTCTTTCATTCAGCTGTTCTTTATAACCTGTCTCGAGCAGACAGACACACACACGACGCACACAAACACATCCGCACTCTCCAACAGCTGTGCAGTTCTTCATTCCAGCCTGTTCAGACAATGAGTGAAGTTTTGTTGGGTTTCTAAATGTCAAACACACACATTTGGGAAATTAAGAGAATGAATGACAGAAAAGTCAGTTTGTATAGCTCAAATGCAGGTTACTCACTCATAATACCCACTTTCACATATCCTGTATGTCAAAGAACAGTTATATTAAATTGTTCAAGGTTCAATTTAAGAATGATTTAATGTTGGAATATGAGATAGGCCTACTTTCTGACACTGCTAAAAAAAGATGTTACTAACTCTAACTCTAAAGGTGCATTCACACCGGACCTTTTATTTTTGTCGCTGTCGTTTGTAGTCGCTCCAAAAAAATCGCTCTGTCACTCAGCTGCAGTCGCTTGTCAGTTTGGCACAATTCAACAGATCGCTCTGATGACGTCATTCAATCAATTCCAGTGAATTTCACCTCGCTCGGAGGCAAGGCAGAATCGCTCTTTTCTTCCCGTTTGTATTGGTCCAGCGGGGTCATCCCTATGTTCCCACAGCCCTATGTTCCCACAGCCTTATGTTCCCACATTTCTAACTTTTGTTGTCACTGAAAATTAGGCCCTATGTTCCCACACCCCTTTGGTCCCACCATTGGTTGTGTTTAGGCAATGAATAAAATAGTTGGTTAAGTTTAGTAAAAAGACCCGGTAGAGGCTAGACAGGCCAGATAGATAGAGCCCAGATAGGTACAGATGTTACTGGTTCAAAATTGCGGGGTTTTTCCTGCACTGCAGGATCGCGTGATCGCGTGACTTTTCACCACAACTGTTTTCCTCTAGGTGGCAGCACCGTACTAAATACTGCTCAGACGTTTTGGGGACAATGCTGACAGCCTGATAGCCGCGATTAGGAGTGGCGCTGTTCATGATACAGAATACAAGAGGATGAAAGGAGAACTAGCTGCAGACAGTAAATAATATAGTAGCCTCGTTTTTCAATGACAAAATGTAACGACGGCAGCTACAGTAGACTATAGCCCACGTCTCACTCTCTTTTTTCAGTCATCTGTCTCGTCATCTCCAAAATGTGTTTTTAAAATGAGCCAACTACAGTAGCCTACTGTGCAGTAGTGCCGCAGATTTCTCACTCCGCACCTTGTTTGAGAGTGCAGCTGGATGATTTCTTGTGAATGAACGGGTCTGTGTCACTTTGGGGCTGGGCGATAAAACATAGGATAAATAACTTTCCCTCGATAGAAGACGCGGCCGATACAAAGTCTATAGGTTTAATTCATCCATTTTTTGACAGACAACACAAACAGCCAGTGATAATGAGAGTGGTGACACCGTCAGCCATGCAGCCGGCCTGGACTTTTTATTTTTAATTATGAAGGATCATCTGCGCAAGGCAAAGATGATAGCATCAAGAAAACACGGCGTAACACACGCGGCTGTATGGGACAGGCTTTTATTTAATTCAGAACAAACCGCTTAGCAAAAATGGAAAATATAGTCTATAATAATTAATTGATCTGTTGTTTGGCCACTGTTTGAAAATAACCCGAATTATGAGCAAATAATCTGATCCAGAGCAGCAGTCATAATCAGACTTCTTCTAAATAAACCGCTCTAAATAACTTACTCTTCTTCTAAATAACCCTAAACCGCTCTGAGGCGAAACCAACTAACAGGGAGGAGTTGGAAGCAGCGATCCAGACATTTTGGATGGAGAAGCTGACCATCAGCGTCTGTAATAAGTACATTGATCATCTGGACAGTGTCATTGAGAAAGTTATAGAACTGAAGGGAGGAGCGACTGGCATGTGACCGTAATCGATATCCTGTCCTGGGGATGCTGTTTGTGTGCCTGCTGGTGACTGTAGCCTAATATAAAGCTGCTGTATATTTTAAATAAAGCTAGAGAAAAAAAATCTGGCATGAGTCAGTTCTTTGTTCTAAAGTTGTGGGAAATATACTAGAGACAAAAGAAGGGACACGCACATTAGGGCAGGTGACGTTATGTAAACAAACATTTTTATCATGTGATCAACAACTCACATGTCTATTCTCTTAGTTACATAGGCTATAATTTAACACATATGTTGGATGATCGCGCTGTTTTATAACTTTAAACGTATGTTGTTATTTGTCTCAAACGTCCCACCTATGCGGGTCGTTTGAGACACAGAGGAGGGGCGGTTGAAACAGCATGTTTTAAACAGAAACTACTGACATTAGGCTACTCCCGTTATGAAGCTTATCTGTGAAACGTGCGCTGCTCAGAGACTGGGCAGAACGGTCCCACTTGCTTTCTCCCCGGCTACGTTGGTGGAGATCTCCCACACAGTAAAAGATTTAGGCAACACATTCTTCCAGCTGGCTGTTTTTCTTCCAGTTACAGAAAGTAGCCTATGTGCAAAGTACCACATTAACATCTCTATTCATATAACGCCCATCGAAACAGCTGATTTACATGTCGGCCGTTAACACATGGCGATTGGCCATTCACGCGGCTTTGTTCTTGGTTTCGGCCAATCAGCTTATAAGCACATGGCTAATTATCAGCTTTCAACCAATCGCACTGTTTTAATGTGTGTGTGAAAGTTATTTTCTTTAGTTCATTTTCGTTTCTTTTGGATTTTTTTTTTTACAACAATGTATCAATATAATATTGTTTTCGTTTCATTTCGTTATAAAAATCAATCCCTTTTCTTTGAAACAATGAGATTGAGCAGCTAAAAACCAGACCAGTTCAACTGTAGCGATTTTCATAACACTATCGCTCCGGATCAGAGGTACTAAGATGCTGATTATTAACTCAATAAACTCAACCATGGCTTGTCTTATTGTTAATCTGAACGCACATGTAGGCTATAAAGGGCAGAGTCAAGGCAGCAGATAAATCACAAAACATCAACGCGTCCGTGAGCGCAGCGCACCTCATTTTCTCCTGTGAAGAAGAAGAGAAAAAAGAATGAATGTTTAGGTTTATTTAGAAGAAGTCTGATTATGACTGCTGCTCTGGATCAGATTATTTGCTCATAATTCGGGTTATTTTCAAACAGTGGCCAAACAACAGATTATTATAGACTATATTTTCCATTTTTGCTAAGCGGTTTGTTCTGAATTAAATAAAATCAGCAAACCTGGCGTGCTCAACTCAAGGTATGAACGGGTGAATCGGGTGCCAGTCCAAAAAAATTCAAAGTCAAAAAACGCTGAGGACGGCTGATTGCCGAAACGCGTCCGTTTCTCGCTGCCGAGCAGTTTTTATGAATTAAAAAGTGTTTAACTTAAAGTGAGTGCTGAATTAAATAAAAGCCTGTCCCATACAGCCGCGTGTGTTACGACGTGTTTTGTTGATGCTATCATCTTTGCCTTGCGCAGATGATCCTTCATAATTTGTGATACATAATCATCAAGTCATAAAGCAAGACAGGCTTTATCATATTACAATAGTTTATGTGATTTAGGCAGGGTATACAGTAGTTAGTTCTAGTTTAATAGCCTAGAGTTTAAGCTGTGGATTACTGCACAGATCACTGAGTCATCCGCCTGTCGTCCTCCGTTCTCACAGATGCCACCTGGTGGTTGTTTTGGCACATTGAGGCTTTTCATTAAAACCTCTTGTCTCGCCAAAGAAAAAAAATTCCTGAGTCTTGTGCCGTCTCGCGTGGACCACGCGTGAAGTCCGCAATTTTGAACCAGTAACATCTGTAGAGAGTCCAGTGGGAACATAGGGCCTAATTTTGAGAAAAATCTTAGAATTGTGGGAACATAGGGCTGTGGGAACATAAGGCTGTGGGAACATAGGCATGGACCCGGTCCAGCATGGCTGACATTGTACCTGCTGCTGCCGTTTACCTGTTGTGGAAGTCCCACAAGCGCCGTACAACGTCAAGCCGGCTTTGCTCTGCCGGACCGGTGGAGTACGTTTCCATGATTTCAGTAGTTGTCATACAGTAGTTACGCATACATTACGGCAGCCAATCAGCACGGAGCGACAAGCGACTGATGGCCAGAGACTTAGGATTTCTCATCTCGAGCGACAGAGCGAAAAATTGCTCCATCACTCAGTTGCTGTCGCTCGGAGCCCCAGCGATTTTTCGCCTGAGCGATTAATCGTTGTTTGCATTGACTTAATATGTAAACAAAGGTCCGGTGTGAACGCACCTTAACCTCGCAGCATTCTGACTTTGAACAGACTTTGAACTCTGAAATACCATAGTTCCACTGGTTCACTTAAGAGTTAGAGTTACAAAACCTTGTTACTGATTACTTTACTGTCTGCTGCTCTCTGTGTTGACAGTGTCTTATGTTTAGTCATTACTCTGCCTTCTTTTAACATAAAGATACATGTTAGCAGTTTATCCCTAATGGATTCAAGGCTCAGTGTACTGGAAGCTCTCATCTCCTTCTCTGTGTGGCAGGACAAAGGAGGGCCCGGGGGGGATTTGAACCCGTCACCCGGGTAAGAGTCATGCGAGCACCATTCAACCAAAGGGATATCCCTGTGGCCAAGTAGTCAGGGCACATGACCAATTGGAGGCACAGTGACAGGACTGTCAACTGTCACATCTGCACTTACTGATCAGCTGGGAGCAGCTTGGTAAAACAGTTGGGTGCAGTGATGAAAATATCATCACTCAGTCAGTCAGTCACACACATTACAGGGCAGGTTTCAGAATCAGAAAACTTTATTGTCTGTCGTACCAGAAAATTTACTTCTGTGTCAATTCCTAAAAACTGGTGTAAAACCAGAATAAAAAGTTGCATAGCGCATCCGAGTTCATTCATGTTAGTTTTTTAAGATGTTTGTAGCAATGGGGATGAATGAGTTCATGTCGGTGCTTTTGTTGGCTACGGGGACTTTGTAGTGGAAGCCTGATAGCTGATAATACTATGGAGCAGCACTGCAGTTAACATGGTCACGGGATCATCAGTCAGACATGTATTAACACTTTGAAACTCAGCTGTGTTGCCAACATAGCAGCAATGTCATCCTAACAACCACAACACAGAGGAGGAAGATCACAGCTTCCTTTGCGTAGCCTATATATTCCCTGTCTGAACACACAAAGTGACTGAATTGACCTCATTATGGATAAGACACTGGAGTGACCATATACATTTAACTGCCTGCTATATATTTTTAAGTATGACTTTTTATCTGTTCACAGTCTTAGATTAAGTCTCCCTCTGTATATCTTAGAAATAGTGTGTCTGTCTTTAAGTCGAGGGAAGCTTATAGGCCCTGGATAGTGTTTGAATTCCGATTTGAAACACGGACATTGTGGCCCCATCTGTTTCACACAGGCCCTCTGAGCAGCCCTCGGTATCACACACTGTTTGATGGGTACAATACTTGCCTAATGGACCTTCAAAAGCTCATTTGTTTGACGCAATTATTCCACGGCGACTGTTTCTGTGAAGTCCACCCCCCTCCCCTCCCATCCCCTAAACAGAAATTATTTGCTCCTTTTGCTTTACAGGATGACTGAAGGGCATCCGAAGACATTTCTTTGCAGTTGTAGCTGCTACTACCAATAAAGAAAGAAAAAAGGTAAGACTCTGGGGGGGGAAGCCATCTGCTCCGTTCTGTGTATATACAGAGGTGGAGGGGGGATCAACCAATCGGCTCGCAATGCGGGGAAAACAATCTCAGAAATGAAAGAGAAGCACGCCTGAGTCAGCAGCAGGCTTCCTTTTGGTGGCCCAAGCCTTCACATCAAAATGGAGATTGAAAAGCGCCCAAAACTGCGACACAATGATCATATGTCTTCCTCCTTGCAAACAGGGGCATAATTACAGATGACCTAGCTCCATTTAATACATCCTGACACGGAGGGGTGAGGTGGGGTGGGGGGGGGGGACTCGTCGCTCAGATTTGCCACATCTTGCAGTTTTTTTTTGTTGTTTTTTTTTCTCCCCTCTCCATCTATAGGCGTCCAATTATCTTGCTTTCTCTCAGCCTTTTCAGCCACAGTTCGGAGAATGCAGCAACGTTTTCCACGTATACACTTCGCTCCGGCAGCACATACTGTAGCGAAGGCAACAATGATGGCTAAATGCCTATTAGATGTGTCACCCCGCAGAATCGCTGCAATAGATTCTCATTCAACCACAGTGTGTTGACAACTGACATGTAGGAATATTAAATATCAAATTCTCTCTCACTTTTTTTTTCTTTTTTTTTATACTAGTCAACTATTTTGGTTTTGCCAGATTCCCTTGCTCATCCTCCCCCAGACTGATCAGTGGAGTACATTTGAAAACAGCCCTTAGCCAAGCTGAAAGGAGCCCAAGACGAGGAGGGAGAGGGGGGTGGGGGGTGTCAAAATGGCTACAGAAGATGACAGGCCCAATGTGTAGCGAAGCCCGGATCTCTCAGCCTTATCCTTCGTGATTCCCTTCCTTTTTTTTTTTTTTTTTTCCAGCGTATCACTCCACCCCGATGGATAAGAGTGAGGGGAGACAGCTCTTCCTGTTTCTCCTCTCTCTATTAGCTCCCTGGTGATCCGCCTGTTGTGAAGTGACTCCAGCTATAATCTCTCGCTAAGTTTGTGTGTTGTACAACTTGGCAACGATTTAACTCAACTTCTCGCATTCTTGTCTCGGAATTGCTTCTTCTTTTCTCGCCTGAGCCGCGGTTTTTACGGCGGCACTCGGGCGTCAGACAATGAAGGAGAGGTGTGTTGTTGTTGCAAACTCACACTCACATAAGCAGACCCTGTAATGCAGTCAACAGTATACGAGCAGCGGCGGTTGCAAACTGCTTATCTAGGCTGAATCCAGATGGGAAATCATTCCCTAACAGTTTCCTTTCATAAGCGCTGACTGGGGCTTAGCTCCGCTGTGTTTATCCGAACGCACAAATCACTTTTCGGATTGGTCAAAAGAGCAAATAAATGACGGGGGTAACACAACCAGATGGAGCTTCCTCTCATTAATACTGCTTTGGTGAGAGAGAGAAAAAAGTGTCACTCTTCACTTGCTCTGCATAAATACACTCCGCTGGTTGAGTAATGCGGAGGAATCTCTAAGAATCAAGTCAAGTCCACTTGACCCCCCCCCAAAAAAAGCAGAATCCAATAGCTCACAGAGAGCGATTCTGAAATGGACTGAGGTGACTTGCTTCTCCCTCTATTCTTAGCGTCTTATAGCGCGAGCTCTCATCTCAAGGTGCTTGTTGCCATGGGTGATGGCGTCACAGCTGACATACAGATATAATAGAACGGGATCCAAGTTTTTTTTTTTTTTTTTTTTTTTGCCGGTCCCTCTGAGGCTGGGCTGGGGTGTGATGATCACAGGGGGATTAGCAGGCTGTTGTGCAGGGTCCCCCAACGCGCTAAGAGAGCAGTCAATTAAAACATGAAGGGGGAGAACGGGTGCTCTCCCTCTCCGCACAAAAAAAAAAAAAAAACATGACTACGAAGGGAGATGTAAAGACTTTTGAGTTTTCTTGTACATCAACCATGTCATCCTCCGCTGTGCGCTGTGTTTGAGTTGAAGCCGTCTCCATCCTGAGGGGCTTTCAACCCCAAAGCAGCGTGAACTACACGCCTACTTTGCAGTTTGATGACACAATGGATTCCCATCAAACCCTCGCAGGTCTGCGCATTAGAGGCCGCAAAGTGACAAGACGACACTCGCCCTGACACTTTGTGTGTATTTCTGCACATGTCAACCTGTCTGTCACTAATAACATCTATTTCTACTTGTCTTACCCCTCGGTGAAGGATTTAATTTAGTTATTTGATGGGAATTCTACTTTGAATAGTTAAATTGCTGTAGATTTGTTGAAGAGGACCATTCAGTTCCATTTGATCACGGCAGATACAGTATTTACTTAAGCAGTTAAAATCAGATAATGATCCCTTGAACTTAATAAAGATGTCTACCGTGGCGGAAAACCAACAAACACTTCAAATCAAACCCTGTGAAATGTTTCTAACTGTTTCTGACTGATGTGATGCACAGGTCAGCATGACATCATCTGTATGAACTACTTTTAGGTTTTGTTCAAAGACACTTTCTTATTCTGAAGAAAATGTTTTTAACTTTCTGAACTTATTAGTTCAGGTTAATGAACAATCTGGGTCATTGCTCATAGAAATTTAAAGCAGATATCAGCTTCACGGCCGTTTCGGCTAATGCTGCGTTCAAGGCAGGCTTTTGAAACCGTAAGTTACAGCTTCAAGTCACAACTACGACTTGGTAGCGTTCCAGGTAACCCGTAGCTCGTGTTTTTACCATCCTGTTGTCTGTGAAAGTTCCCTATAACGGCCACTCGTAACTTCCGATCCGTGAACTCGTACCAGATCGAACTGGTATGACTTCACAGGAAGGAAAAACACAAAGTACGAGTTTCTTTGAACGCACCATGAGTTAGCAGCCCCCGCCCTTGTCAGGCATCAATTGGTCCTCGTGCTACGTCACCACATTCACGCGCATCCCTTGGCTGCACACACAGCCCTTCATGCCGTTCTCTCTCCTCATTGGATAACACTTGTATCCCACAAGGAAAATTTTCTCCTCGGGTTACAGCAGAGCAGAGTGACGGAGAGACTCGTGTTTAGGCTGAAATACTTCATGTAAGTGATTGCTGACGGAAAATAGGACTATTTAGGACTTATATTAACAAAAACATTCCACTGATATCTGCTTTAAGAACGCCTCGTTACCAGGTTTTTACTGAAATTATCGTTTGTTTGTTTTTTAAAGACAGTCTTGATTTTAGAAATAGGATTCAAAAAGTAAATATAAACCTCAGTCTGTCATAAACTGAATGAATAATGGAGACACTGTTTTTGCTTATCTCGCCTATAATTTACACTGGTGCTAATGGATCTATTAGGCTTTCAGTATTTTCCACTGCTTTTTGATGACATTTAAGCAATTTTTTCATGGTAACTTCCTACAAACAACTTCCAAAATAAATCCCTCAAACTAAAAATGTCCTCATGCGGCCACATTGTAGATACTTCACCCAAAATCAATAATTAACCAATCATCCACTCACCGTCATGCCAAGGAAGGGTTTGGAGAAGAGTTATCAAAACGCTTTTGGAGTTCCTGGGGGGGTCCGGCTGGCAACGGATTTTCATATAATGGCGGCAGATAGAGTTCGCTTTTGAATCGTCCAAAACACACACTATGAAACATCCATATACCTCCATACTGCTCGTCTGTACTGACCCAAGTGTCCTGAAGCCACCACATGAAAAAGTTGTTTGGAAAAAATTAATTTGATCTCTGTTTTTAGCCTTGATGTACTGTAGCAGTAGCTCCCAGTGGCTGCATAGGATTTGCTGCGTGATGTTCTTCCATGTTTACATCATACTTCCAATGGTTTACAACAATGAATGAACATCTTGCAGCAAATCTCGCACATGCGCACAAACATCAACAGAGCCACTGGGAGCTACTGCTACAACGAGGCTAAAAACAGAGATCAAATTATTATTTTCTTAAGAACTTTTTCATGTGGCGGCTTCAGGACACTTGGGTCAGTACGGACGAGCAGTATGGTGGTATCTCTGGATGTTTCATAGTGTGTGTTTTAGATGATTCAAAAGTGAACTCTATCCGCCTCCATTAGCTATATGAAAATCCGATGCCAGCCGGACCCCCCTGGATCTCCTAAAGCGTTTTGATAACTCTGAAAGTTCTCCAAACCCTTCCTTGGCATGACCGTGAGTAGAAAATTGGTGAATTATCGATTTTGGGTAAAGTATCCCTTTAAGAATAAAAACTCAGAATAGCTTATTTGGGCATAATACAAAGTAATCCAGTGGCCTCCAAAACAACCCGCTTCAGAAACAGTTTCATCCCCACTGCAATAAATATCTTGAACTCTGTTCACCATGGAACAAGCATGGCATTATAAGTTGTAATTGTGTGTTTGTCTATACCTGTTATATGTTTGGAACCTGTACCAATGAGCTGTACTGAAAGCAAATTCCACCAGCCTGGCTGTGTGGTCATTAAAAGAATCAATCAATCAATCAATCAATCTAGATCAAGGCTCATATATATGGCCTATATACTGTAGGCTATATCAGATACTCTTATACTGTGTATATATATGGATTGGCAAGCTGGCATGATGGGAATGCTGAAACAATGACATGGCATAACCTTTTTGCCAACTATTATATTTCTGTTGTATTTTTTTTTCTTCTTCTTGTAACCAGGACATGCTTATTGTTAGAACACGCAAACCTTATGAAACCTTTGTCCAAACGGCACCAACATGTGTCACGGCCAATTAAAGCATTTCTTCCAGCCTACAGTAGCTTACTAGGCTCTCCCTGTCAAGGTCTAATCAGACAAATTCCATCAGTAGCAGGTTATTGTGCCCTGGAACTGCAGAATTTAAAGGCCTGTCCTCAGCATATACTGCCCCTCCGCCCGTTATTTTCTCACCATTACTGCAGATCAGTAATGTTAGAAATTTACAGCTTGTTTTTATCATGTCACTGATACCAAACAACAGATGCTGGGAAGAAGAGTGACAGAGCCTGCAGCCGTTGTGAAATGAAGTGATTAGCCATCTTAATTAGCTGTCGTCTTTGGCCCTGGCCTTCTCTGCATGATGGAAAGTTGTGCTCTGGGGATCAATAGGGAGTAAAACAACAGCCACCCACAAGCCTCTTCTTAATCAACCGTTCCTCTTCTTGGAAACTGAAAAAAAAGAGGAGAAAGCGAGGGTAGGCAGGCTGTTTAGGATAGAGGACACAGTGTGCCCTCTCTATTGGCATGTGCTCACCTCATTATTCATCCAGTCAATACGTGCTACCCTTCCTGCTTCTTACATCAACTATTGTTGAACTCAACACCTTTGACCCCCTCACTATGAATCAATATGAAAGGAAACTATTCTGTAATGGGTTGATCCCCTTTTACCGACCCCACCTAACCTAATACCACCGCCAGGCCACCAGTTCCCCTCAATGCAACGTTTACCAGTCATATAGGCAGACGCCGTGGAAGCTGCTCACTTCATTCGCGCTCCTTTGAGAGATAAACACATTTAAAGGGATACGCCAACATTTATTTTTTCATGTTTTGCCTCACTCCCGAGTCCATGACAAGCAGATAGACACCATCCTTTCGACTGTGCGTGCAGTAACAAGGGAGATAGAGCCGTATCGCCCGTAATTAGCTTAGCTCAAACACTGGAAGTGTATAGGTAGTGTTAGCCTGCCTCCTACCCGAGCTGAAATCAGCAGTCAGAAGCTGATTTCATTTTAGCTCTAAACTCTGTAAATATATCACTTCATCAACATTTAGGCGAGAAAGTAGCCGTTTAGATCAGCAGTGTGTCGTTAATTTGTCTAAATACCAGCTGTTTACAATTTTGTTCGGACGAATTTGGCGCTACTCAAGCTAGCCATTGTGACCAACGCACTTGCGTTTACTTTCACAAAATAAAACACCCGTTGCCCTTTACATACAGAAAACCATGACGATAGAATTAGTGCTTTTACTTTGAAATAGGAAGCTAACCTACCCTTGATGTAGCTAGCTTGAACCAAATTAAACCGTCTTTGCTTGAATCCTCCATTTTGACCGATCTCGTCCTGTTACCGGCATTTGACCGCTCAAGATGCCTTACCGGAGAGTTTTGTCAGCTCTGAGACGAAGATCGGCCCGCCGGTTTCCGTTTAGAGTTGCTGAAGAGTTTCTCTGATGACTTTAGGTGGAGGCAGGCTAACACTACCTATACACTTCCAGCGTTTGAGCTAAGCTAATTATGGGCGATACGGGCTCTATCTCCCTTGTTACTGCACGCACAGTCGAAAGGATGGTGTCTATCTGCTTGTCATGGACTCGGGAGTGAGGCAAGACACATAAAGAAAATGTTGGCATATCCCTTTAAATCAACAGACTGCAAAGTCATGCGGTCAAATATCAGTACAAACAAAGTGTAGTGAGTGTAAAAGGGAATCAGTTTTACTAAGCAATTAAGCTGTTCATTTAATTAAGGCACAATAAGGTTTCCAGCGCGTGCCACAGGCTGCGGCAGTAAAAGAAGGTAATGCTGATGAGCTTAAAGTTGTAAATAAAGTTGCACAGAGTTGTAAATTGTAATTTGGTACTAGTCTCCAGACACCAATACCAATTACTGACTGGTGTCAAAAATAATGAGTCATAGTTTCTCTCCAAAAGATTGCTTGAAGACTGACATCTACTGAGAGTACTTACCTAAAGCTCTCTCTCTCTCTCTCTCTCTCTCTCTCTCTCTCTCTCTCTCTCTGTTTTCTTGAGCCTTTAACAAAAATGTCATTTGCCACTTACTCCATACACCTCCAAGGCTTGTGGCACTCGTGTCAAGAGGGATGTGGGACTGCATGTTGAAGCAGACGGCTCTTTGATGTGGCGTGTCTTGGATTGTGATTAATTTGTGTGTTGCTTTGAAGAAAAGCTTCTTCCAAATTAATTAATGTAAAATTGAAATATAAACATTAAACAATGGACTAATTGACTAATAATTCATATTCAGTAACTGAGGATAACATAAAGGAGGAGTTGGTCAAAAACAAGTAACCCCCCATCACTATTAGGCCTACTATTTATATAATACTCGTACTTGTTTCTTTACAGTGATGGGGGGCAATGTGAGGATGAAGGGGGTATAATGTATTGCTTGTGCATTTGTAGGCTATACCATGTTGAACTTTTCTGGTCAGCTAACCATAGGATGACACTAATTCTGAAGGTTTGTGTGCTGTAGTCAAATTACAGCAGAACTGCATGAATCATATTTTTTCAGCTTTGCAAGATAATGTGATTTTTGTGTGTGTGTGAATGTTCTGCCCATGGCTTGGAATAATGCCATGGAAAATTATCACATAATAAGTTTTTTCTATTTTGTCATAATGTAATTTTAGCAAATTGCATGTTCCAAAGAACAAGTGTTGTTTAACTCTTGCTTCAAATTGTAGTCATGCTGTTATTAATCTGGTAAAGATTGATTTTACAGCCAATTACCGCCTATTGCTCCATAAAAAGCTGTTCCACTCATGCAGTTCATGCTACCTACCTGCAGAAAGTGTGAGTTTGACATTGTTTTGCTGCCACTGCAGTTTCTCTGTTGGGGTCAGTTGTGCACAGTCTCTCAGGAATTGTTGGCCACTCTGCTAAAGTCGTATAGGTCTGATGCACTATTTAAGGCAAGTTTTAGATCTATATATTGCAGAGGTGACACCAGAGAGACTGGGGCTGAAAGCTCAGTTTGTGAAAATTCTGATGCTAATTGCAAATTTGTTCAGTGCATTAGCATGCTAACTACATAACTTAAACATCTTCTGAGTAGGGTCACATGTTTGGTGCTATTGTCTAAAAACAAAGGCTGAAACTACCTTGATATTATATTATATTAGCTTTTGATTGCTAACAGGTCAACCTTTGTTCTCATTATCAGGGCATGGATTTGAATGGATGTGAGAAGCTAATGAAAGGTTGCGATTCAAACCCATATTGGTTAGAAATTAAATGATGATTTTGCAAAGTGGACATGGTTATGAGGGAATCACACAATGAGCTCTTGTAAAATGTTTTGTTACAATATCTGTCATAACTTTTACTGTAAATGTAGATCTTTTCTAGAATGTGGCATCAACAAAATAAAAGTTGTTGAAGGATTGAATGTATCAGTATCACACAAAGTCATGGACTGATTGTCTTACACAACCTGCAGACAGTTCCTCTCTGATACCCTCACAGATTTGAACACAGTGTACTCTGTTTCATCATAAATCAGTATCTATTTTATTTTATATAGCCTACCTCTTGTTTACCTTAGCAACCATCAACTCAACAAGCTTTAAACTACACTCTCAGACTGACACAGTGGCAAGAAAGTGTGTGACCTCTTTGGGACAAACTGGTTTGCTGCATTAATAGGTAATAAAATGTGTTCTGATCTTCAACTTTATTGAACGCAGCTATAAAACATTCACTGTTCTGGAAAAAGTTAAGTGACTCCTTGGACTTAATAACTGTCAAACCTCCTTTGACACCATCAAACAGTCATTCAGCGTGTTTACATGCACTGCTAAGTCAAGCAGCTCGAGTTGGGCATCTCAATAATTGACAGAAACATGTCTACCCCCCCCCAACAGAGAGTTAAAGCAGAAGTAAGCGATCCGGTCGTTTTGGCTAACTTCCTGTCAGCCGATGGAGTTAGCAGTCCCCGCCCTCGTCATGGATCTATTGGTCCTCGTCCCTACGTCACCTTCACGCGCATCCTTTGGCTGCACACACAGCCCTTTGTGCCGTTCTCTCTCCTCATTGGATAAAGGTTGTAGGATACAAGGAAATAAAATAAAAGTTTTCTCCTCGGCTTACAGCAGAGCAGAGTGACTGACAGACCCGTGTTTCAGACCAAACACTCTATGTAAGTGATTGCCGTCGGAAGATATAACTATTTAAGACTTATTAACACAAATATTCCGCTTACTTCTGCTTTAATACAGACCCCTTTCCGTCAACTATTTAAAAACCAAGAGTTCTTAAAGACCCCCTCCCATGAAAATCGTGTTTTTCGGTGTAGCTGTCAAGGTATAACAGGTATAGCTCACCTGGTTGAGCAGCTTTCACCGGGAGCAAGGACTATGTTCCAGTCTGGGATTGAATCCCAGTGTGCAGTTTTATGCTAAACGCGCGGGGGGGTGGCTGGGCAGGGCAGTGCAGTCTCCGCCCACCCTCCAGAGGTGCATTGCTAATGAGCTGCTGGTTTTAAAATAACCAAAAAGGGTCGCGGGAGGGGGACTTTAATGGGCCACCAGGCTGGGTTTGGTCCGTAAATATCAATATTTTTTATAAAACACACGATGAGATCTGAGATGCACTAAATCAGGGCTGATGCATCAGGCCAGGCGCTTTTTTTTGGCCAGATTCGGACCAACAAAGACATAAGAATCTTTATTGATCCCACGTGTGGGGAATTATCTTGTAAGAGTAGCAAAGAGTACAGGGTGCGTAAAGAAATAAGGAATAAAATATATTTAAAAAAAAACAGATATGTACTGCTATGTACAAAAATATTTAAGTAGAAAAATATATATACATGTTGTTTGGTCAAAGATATTGCACAGAGTGGGTGGCCATGAATAACAAGTAAAAGTATGGCTTGTATGAGTGAACAAGGTAAAAATACACAAGAATAAATTATGCAGAAAAGGGAAAAAAAGACGTTGCGACACTTTGTGCTGTCTCTACTGTTGTGCAGCATCCACACATGCATTGTCCAGTTTCAGTCAGATTAAGGCGTAGCTACACATGCAAAAAAAAAAATGGATTCCAATCACAGTCGGATCTGGAGAAATCCAGTCTCAGTCGGACTAATGAGTTCACATGCACTCGCACTTTAGTTGTCCAGTTATAGACCTATTGAGTTATGTTTTTTAGCGTCATGTAAACGTAGTGAGTAGCTGCTTCTCTGCACAATGTCCAGGAGGAAGTTTGGACCATTTTGTCTTATTGAGCTTCATCACCCAACATCTGCTCACCTTCTGACCCTGACGTTGTCCTGTGAGATACATTTTATTACCTCCTTCACATTTGTGGTGATGTTATCATGCTGGCATGCAGTCATCCTTTTACATCATACATAGTGCTGCATGTTGCTTCCAAACAATTCCACCTCAGTTTCAAACATTTTTCTATCTGTTTTGTGGAGAGTCAAGCTGCTTTTTAACAAACTATAGTAAGGGATTTTGTTTTTTGGAGATGCAATTTAATTTGTGTATCGCAGCCTCATGAACACAGACGTTAACCACTGTTGATTCCTTTATGCCTTTAGCTGTTACTCTAATATTCTTCAAGTTACCGAGCCTTTAGAGTCGTATAAACAAGTTGCCCACATCTTGGCAGAGTAGCCACAGAAACTAAATCAGTTCCTCCGTCTATAAACAGTTCATCTGAGGACGAACTGTCTACAAACTGTCTGTGGACAGATGAAGATCTAATCTCTTTGGGATGACTTTGCAACCCTTTCAGCTTCATGCAAATTAGCAGTTCTTGATCATAAGTCTTCTGACATCTCCCTTTTGTGAGGAAATGTTTGATATCGGCAGCAAAAATCGGAACGTTTGATTTCATTTTCATGACTGATTATGAACCCACTTCTCCAACCTGGATTCCAGGTTTGCTGACTGAACAAAGGGGGATCATCCCTATGTTCCCCAGGTCCTATGTTCCCCAATATGGGACCGGGGAACATACACTATGTTCCCCGCTTTTCCCCAAAAGGGTCCTATGCAATTTTTGTAGTGGAGTTGTGAGTGATTTAGCATATTTTTGCCTATTTTTGAGTGAGAAGTTGAGTTGTGAATTTGAGTGAGAAGTGTAATTGTCCCATTGGTTGGGTTTAGGCAATGACGAAAGGAGTTGGTTAAGTTTAGTAAAAAGACCAGGTAGAAGCTAGACAGGCCAGATAGATAGAGAGAGTCCAGATAAGTAGAGAGAGTCCATTGACCAGCAACAGCGGGGAACATAGGACCCTTTTTGGGAAAAACGGGGAACATAGGACCCTTTTTCAAAAAGAGGGTCCTATATTCCCTGATCGGGGAACACTGGACCCAGGGAACATAGGTACGCTCCCACACGGAAAGAACCTATAGGTTTGAATATGACATACATAAAATTGGCCGTTTTCATACGCATATATGCTAAATATATGATGCATATATGGTGCATATATGCGTATATATGCACCATAAATGCAGCATATATGCACAGATAAATGGCATATAGGTTTCATATGTGCGCATATGAAACCTATATGCAGTTTATCTGTGCATATATGCTGCATATATGCATCATATAGCATATACATATATGCACCATATATGCATCATATATATATAGCATATATGCGTATATATGAAAATGACCAATTTTATGTATGTCACATATAGTCCAACCTGCATATTAAAACCTATAGGTTCTTTCCGTGTGGGCTCCCACAAAGGGTTCATCTATTGGACAATTTGGATTTGTGTGTCACTCCTTAAAACAGTTTGTGTTTGCTCATTATTTTAAGATGCATTACGACAATCTGAGGACAAAATTACACACAAATGAAGATACCTTCTAAAGGGTCCACTTACTGTTTCTTGCCTGATCATCAGTGTCAAGTATCTTTCTGAACTTTTCAAACCCTCAGACTTAAAACACTGAGGCTTAAAATAACCACCTGGTACATTAGTCTGCTTTGATTATCAAACAAGGCTATCATCGGCCTGACACACTTTGTGTAACACTATACTCCAGTCTGGAGGAGTTAGTCTGAAGCCTAGAATCCTTTCTTCTTTAAATTGTGTAAGTTTTTCCTGGATGGTGCTTTCTACACAGCTGCAAGTGTCATCCTCACGCCAAACACACACACACACACTGAGTTTTGGCTACTCAAACCACTGGGTGAAATGTCCCTGGCTTGCTCTGTCTTGTTCTCCGTAGTGATGTTCTGCTTGACCGTGGCTCAGCTGTGCTTCCCTCCAGGGGGGCTCATTTGTAAGACTCCCTCCCTGCGCTACTCTAAAGCAAGAACTACTTGCTTACATATGGCCCTCAATTAGTTTGGTTACTGTGGGGCTCAGAGAGACTGCGCCAGAAAGAAAAAAAAGAAGTACTACAGCGAAATGACTGACACGTTATTCTTCATAGCCAGAGGAGATTGTGACTGTTGTTATTGTCCTCTCATTAGCGCTGTGAATATAGAGAAATCACTGCATGACGATAATCTAGCACGCTGCCGAGCTCAGGCTGCTGGAACTAATGCCGAGCCGAGTGTGGCAAGACAACTGCAGTTGGTTAACAACACAAATGACTGTTTCATAATTGATAATCCACATTTATCTGCACTGAGTTCACTTTCTCAAAAGTCTGCACACGGTCTTTCTTATGCAGCCGGGAACCAGAGTCAAACATCACAAAGTGCAATAATTCAGGAAAAACACTTCATACTCATGTCTGGATCCAGTGGTGTCGCCCAAAGGGAATGTTTTTCATTCATAACACACTGGTCGAACAAAACTGCAAACAACAGGTAGAACAGGAATCAGCGTGGTCTTTGAAAAATCATTTATTTACTCGGCATAAACCAAGATTCCATTACAACACTCTACCTCGCACTCTCAAAATAAACTGCGGTTGACATTATCTAGAACCAACAAACCAAACAGAGCAAAGGGGGGATTAGTGTTTCCTCTACATTTAAATACATTTTTAATTACTATGTTCTCTTTTTAATTTTCATCATCAATCATCCAAAGACAGCAAATGACAACTACAAACAAACTTACAAACATAAACTCACTCACAAAATAGAACACAATTTTATTTCATTATTTAGAACACTGATTTTTGAAGTTGGTATGGTACATTTTTACATAGTTGATTTTTTTTATCAGTATTTTTTTTTTTTTTTTTGTAAAAGTACCAAAGTTCACATTTAGATCTTTTTTTCTTTTTTCTTTTTTTTTTGCAATTGATAATGTGCAGTCTATGGAAGCCCTGAAACACAAGTGAAAATGAGTTTTCAAAGGATCATTTTTTCTAAAAACTAATTGTTTCCATCAATGTAAAAACCCCCAGAGAGGCAAGTCTTTTTTTTTTTTTTTTTAGAGGGGATTGTAGGGGATAGAATATGACCCCCATCCCAAAAATGAGTGCAACGATCGCTGAAGATGATCAATTGGAAGTTGGAAAAAAAGATATTTTCAATCAAAACAAAGTGTTTGAATTCCAAAAAATATTTGAGACCCAAAACATTGTGCTTAAACCCTTTTTTTTCTTTGATTGAAAAGGTTTTTTTTATTGAAGTGAGTTATTATTTTTGTTTAAATCAACTTTTTTTTGATTGAATAATAAAGACACAAATGTATCTCCATAGAATTAGTGATTTCTGCTTCCGCATAAGCCAAGTGAGTATGAATGAAAAGGATTGGACATGTACAGTAAAAAACACAAACAAATCTCAATGATCCTCTCGTGTAAACAGATCAACTATGACACCGTTGAATGAAGTGAAACAATTCCACAGAAATACACATAGGTCCTGCTGCTTAGTGTACCGGTAATGTGTGCACTGTGCCAGCCTGTGCCTATTGTACAAAGAGTGGTTATCTAAGTTACCCTATAGCCAACCAGTCTGTTGGTTCTCTCCTCTCCGTATTCAAATCCCTGGAGATCAGCAGTTTCAGAAACTCTCAAACCGGCCGAACATTCCTCAGTCCAAGTCCCTGACATCACATTTTTACCATTTTATTGTTTACATCAAGCAGAACTCCTGAACTGTATCTGCAGGATTTTATTCGCTGCACTTCTGCGTCGTGATTGGCTGATTGGATAATTGCACGAATAAGCGAGTGTACAGGTGTTCCAAATAACTTGTATATAAATGCTAATTAACTTGCTACTTAGCCAGTGCACTAAACCTAATTAAAATCAGTGTCTGCAGGTGTTTGTCTTTTGGCTTCAACAACCTCTGGTAATGACCAAATGCAACCACTTAATTGTTTTCTTTCCACATGGCCAGTCTTTCAACATAGTTTATTGTAAATCCATTCTTATTTCTGAGACTCACTACGTCAGACAAAACCATTTAAACATATGTATCTCATGTTTATTGTCATTTTGATCATTTTTTAACTTATTTTTTAAAACATAGATTTGTCCCTGAGGTAGATTTACTGTGGTTTGACTTCTTCCAGGGTGAGGTAATTGGTAGTGTGCAAAGTTGTGCTTTCAAAGTAGCTTCTCCAGTGCGGCCTATGCACAACAGATGGCTGAATGTCTGAGGTACACTGAATATTTTACAGATTTCTGTTCATATTTAAATCTTTAATCCAGAGTGAGATTTGTCAAAATGTGAAAAAAGAGTGTCTTGGAACACTTTCTGTCTAATTTGTAAACAGATATTTCAGCAAACTGTGTGTGTGGGTGTGTGTGTCTTGACTGCAGTGTTTTCAGTCGGCATTAAGGAGGAAAAACTGAGACCAATAAGAAGTTTGAATGTTTTTCCTGAGGTTATTCTCACCAACACAGCTGGGCTACGCTAAAGGCTAAAAGCTGGAGATATAAGACTTTTCTATCATTGATCCTTATGAGGAATATCAACTATCACATGTGATGAACTGGAGGCACCAATTAAGAAGCACCAAACATATTGTAAATGTATTTTCATAGGTTGACCTGGTTAAAGGACAACACTCTGAACTGTAGAGTTTTCACTGCAGTGCCAGCAGACGGAGACACCAGGGCAAGTGGGAAGAGAGAAGGTGGAGGATGGTTCTGCTTGTGAACAATAGATGGTGCAGATCTGCAGATATTGAGCTGTTGGCAGTTGGTGTTAGATCTTATAGCCTAACCTTTACACTGGTTATGTCATCGTCATCATTTTTTATATTCAGCCTCCAGCAGGGCCTGTTGTGTGTGACCTAGGTGGTTATTTTATAAACACTGCACGACCTGGATTTTTGACCTATTGGCATCCACACATATATAGCTACTATATATATATACATAAATGTATTCTAAGTGAAAGCCATTTTGCAGTGTATTGTGCTATTATGATTTGAGTGGGTCAGTGTCTGTTGTTGTCAGAGTATTATGCAAAACAGTTAAGAAGCAAGACACCCCACGATGAGTCAGTTTCCAGTTTCCTCCAATGGGAGAAGTGAATGTGAACACAGATGGTCGATTCTTTCACCCAATAGTCACTGAAGTAAATATTGGACACATTTTTCACAAGCCACATCTCTTATGAACATTTTGACACGGAAATGGACAAATTTCAGATGGACCAATCAGAAAAGACCTGTCTCTGTCTCGACCACACACCCTCGCGAGATTCGGCACAGATCTCCTAGGCAACGTCAACTAACATATACGCGAACACCCACGCTTACTAATTTTTGTAATGCTAAATTTGACTGTGTGTGTAAATAGTTTATGTTATTATAAGAGAATATCAGTGGGTTAAGCAGGCGCCCCAAATGTATAGGTTGCAGTCCTCGCTGTGGCCGGCCCCAGTTCGAATCCCAAATCTGATGGCCCTTTGCTGCATGTCATTCCCCCTCTCTCTGCCTCCCCATTTCCTGTCTCTCTCAACTATCCTATCAATTAAAGGCAAAAAGCCCCAAAAATATATTTTTAAAGCCCCTGTACGGACCTTTTAACTGGATACGCAAAAGTCTCTGGTTTCTGCTGATGTGTCCTACAACAGCAAATGAGCCCATCAGTGTGAAGATATGCTATTTCTAAGTCGAATTCTATACCTCTGGAAGGCATGGTCAGGTCAGACCACTGACAAAACGATACAAATAGATACATGCGACATGCAAAAAAAAAAAAAAAAAAAATCTACACGTGCCGGCCAGACAAACGTCTTCATGACAGTGGGAAATGAATGTCTTCATTCCGCTGCTTTCGTCCACAGGAGCCGCCAAAATCAACACTAAATGAAAAGTCTGTACAGGGGCTTTAAAATAAGAAAATATAAAAAGCTCACTCCTCTATAAATCTATATACACTTTCACAACACGGGGCGGGTGACCACGCCCACTTAGACAGGAGGAGACAGGAAGTGTTTACCATTTCATATCATTGGCACAGCTTGTAATGAGCCATCTTGTCAGAGTAGAGTATCTTTGTTATAATGGTCTATTGCTCTGATGTGGGTGTGGCCTGTTATAAGGGGTGTGGTCTGTTTTCATCACAGGGGGACAGCCAGTTTTCCTTATAAACTGTCATCTGGGTGTATATTAATAAGACCAGACCTACATGTGTTCCCAGCACAAATGATTGGGGTTCAGCTCTTGACAGGGAATTTATTGCTTAACATTTCTGATTTACCAATAATCAGACCAAGTGTTTTCTGTGTGGGGCTGTTGTTTTGAATATAAGGAAGACAAAATTGAAATCCCCCTTCAAAAGATTGAAAGCGCGCCATAAACTGGGCATGGTGTTTGTATGTGTGCGTGTTTGTGTGTGTGTCTTTGTGTGCGCAAGGCCTGTGTGATGACCTTGACCACATCACATTGTGAAGAAGATGTTGGTGAAAGCAATATCCCATCATCAGTGAAGGAAAAAAAAAACTGTACTCGCTATTGTGCTTACTATTCATTCATGTGTATGTAAAGATGGCAACTGCAAATCCAATATAAACGTCCCATTCGAAGCGGCACAGTTTGACTGTCAACTGGAGCTCGGCACTGCAATCAGGGATTGTCGGCAAGAGATTAAAAGATATTTTCCTCTTCAGGCGGAGTAAATTGGTTTTGGATTAAGGATGATTGATTGCTGCTGAGGCATACAGCAGTCTGTTTGAAATGCTCAGTTCTGAACACACAAGTAATTTCAGCCCAAGCTACTCAAGGAAATCACACCGGATGGAACTGATTGATATAATGTAGCAATTACCAGCATTGCATTGTTCAAGGTTATCATTAAAGGCTTGGAGGAATAGTATAGCACTATACATAGTGCCATAGTGATGGTTCTATGTGTGGTAGTATGGGATACAAACAGCAATGGCTGCTGTTGAGATGTTGATGTTGCCAGTGAGTGTGAGTGTGTATCTGTGTGTGCGTGTGTACCTGATTGTTTAATGACATAAAACAAGTGTATGTAATACATATGTATATGTGGTACGCATGTGCTCCACAGGCCAGATAGTCAACAGTAGTGAAAGGTGTCAAAATGGTCAAAAGAGAATAGATGAGATCATCTTTACTCATATTTTTCCTAAATGATCAGAAATAACACCGAAAACAGGCTGGTATTCTCTTTGTAGCAGTATCAAGATAATTAAACAATATCCAGCCGTGTAGAATATTAGATGGATTAGCTGCGTTCTGCCACTTAACTGGAGTTCATGCCCAGAACTCTCAATTTGGCTTTTATTCCTGCTAAACTAATTAAGAGAGAACAAGAAATTAATTTAAAGTTATCTGCCTAAAACTTTCTGTTAATGTTGACAGCTATTGTATATTTAGTCTCATATTAGTCACAAGAAAACCATAAACAGCACAGGAGGTACTGAGTGTTTCCAGTCATTCTAACCCCCTGGACCAGCATTTATATTTGCATTGACTCAAGTAAAGGACAGCTCTAAAGCTTCAGTAAAATATGAGACCTTGGTGTATGTATTGAGCAGTGATGGGAATAATGGTGTTAAAATAAGCAGTCTTACTAACAGGCAGTTAATCCGTGATTGATTACACGTTTTTCAGTAACATGTAATCAAAAAATGTACTGTGTCCCCCGTTACAACGCAGTTATCGTTACTGACAATAAGATGCGCTGTTATCAGCGTTACTTGAAACAAAAAGTACCATCAGAAAATAATACACCGTTTTAAAGAGGAACTATGTAAATCTGGTGCTTTTCCTCTGTGTTGCTAACCCTCCGCCTGGCCATGTGCATTTGTTACAAGCCAACAAAAAATCAATCCATAGATATATAGTTACTTTTCCTGGTAATTAATTACATTTATCATGTAGTAACTCTGTTACTAACTCAGTTACTTTTTGGGGAAAGTGACAAGTAACTGTAACTAATTACTTTTTAAAAGTAACATGCCCAACACTGGTATTGAGTGCCATATGTATTCAATGAGGCGAAATACAAGAACATGAGGTGAAGAAGCGCACTAGAATGGTATAGTGCAACAGTTATGACAATGTCAGGGTGTTTGATGTGTCATGAGAAGTGGAGCCCTCAGAAGAAATGAGTGGACAAGAGAGATTCTTGAAGACAGAGAGGGACGCCCCAGCTCTGATAGCATTTGGTAGGTTGCTCCACCATCACAAAACCACATATGCAGATTCAGACTGGGATGGGCATTCTGGACCAAATGTAAGGGTTTCACAATATGCAAAGAAAAGCAGTGCGATAATGCAAAGCAAGCCAAGGTGAGAGATAACCAAGGTCTGAATCAAAGTGGACCTACCAGGAGATGGATGCAACTTCAGTCAGAGAAGGCGATGTGGTCATCAAACGTAAAATCCAGATTTCAGATCCTTGGTTGGGGTGAAAGATTGACAGGCAATTTTTTTTCACATTGATAGCATGCTGAGGAGACTGATTGTTCTTTATCTTCTTCATTTCATTTCTTGAACTCTAGATTCGACCTAGAATTAAAGAGTCACGTCTCAGCTACTCAATTAGTTTGACAGAAAACTTCAAACAACCAGACTGAAATGATTCGTTGAAGTTTCTTTAAGATAATGTCAAACTGTCCGTTTACTACTTTCCAAAATGAACTTATCAACTATCACTGGCATGTGGGTTTATGAATGAATATTTGGTAAAACTGTGCATGCAAATGAATATATTTCTGCATCTGAACTGCCGTGTTTTGATCATTCCTGTCATCAATTCATTTTCATATTCCTTACCGAAACATCCATGGTATTTAACCGTCATTAAACAGAACCCATCTTAAAACTCAGGTTTGATCTGACCAATCACTGCGAAGAGCTTGTTCAAGAAGTCGTCAAAAACCCCTCTGATGATGATCATGATCAGCCATCAGTTTGTAAAGCAGACAGAGACCTAACCTGTTAAAAGTCAACATTGTTTCTACTCTTCAGTTGTTTGTTGCTGAGCTGATTGTGGAGCCGTCGCTTCATTTTCCTGCAGCTACAATAACGTCTGATGTCTCGACCTTGGTAGGTCTCTTTCTCCATAACATATTCACAAGATTCCACCTCCAGACATTTTATAGGTGCTGTTTTGATGTCCAGTCAATACCATGTACATAACTCTAATTTGAATTTATTAGCTAGAGAGTCACAGGAAGAAGTTGTTGTGTTGTTGTTCCAATCGATGTGACTCTGAATTTCAAATTTGAAGAGAGACGAAATATGTCTTTGTTGTCTGTTAGAATGTGGAAATGTGAATGTGCTGCTTTCTTGCTTTATGTTCAGTAGGGATGTATAAATATAATCAAACCTCAGTCTTTTTCAGGAGTAATATACTGTAAGATGTAATTGACATGATATCAAACTGAGCCATTTGATTTTTATGATATTCCTTCATATATGACATTCATTCATCCATTTAATGAGCAGGTCGATCACAAATCATCACGATACCACAGAATAGAAGTAGTGCTGATAAAGAGAGAAATCTTCAGAATCAGAAGAGGCTAATAGGATGTGTTTAGGGTAATATCTTGATGATCCACCCAGCAGTAAAATCATCTCAACAGCTGATTATTCTACTGATAAAATAGCCCCTCTGTAAAACTCCATGCAAGTTGTAGTCAGGTCCAATATCTCTCCTAAAAACTATTTGATCAGATATAGAGACCACCACAGGTAGGAGATAAGATATGTTGCTGTTTTTTGTTTCAGTGAACTAACCATACAAACTCAGACCAAACTTACACTGTAAAAAAAAAAGATGCTCATATCTGTTGCCCATGAAGTTATTTTTTAAAACTCTTTTTATGAAATGATTGTGACAATGTGATTTATTCTTAATTGATAAGATACAGTATGTAATCATTGCACCTGCTCAAAGGTGATTGCTGATGTGTATTAATACGAATAAAAAGAGGAATGTATCTGAAAACAAAATTATTCCCACTTCATGTGCAACAGTGTATGTTCATACAGAATTTCATAAATAATAAAAACATATGTAAATATATATATGGTAAACACATTGACAGTATAGCTAATACAAATGTTTAACTATGGACTTTGTTTAAACTGTAGGCATAAGAAATTGGTGATAAACAAAACATACACAAGCATGTAGAATTATTATTTGTTGGGTTTGTATGCTTTAATAAACCTCCAAACATAAGTGAAATGTAACTCATAAACATGTGATCCTAATGTATACAGTACAAATACATCATATATAGGTATTTTAATATAGGCATACATATACACACTTCACTATTAATAATGATATTTACATTTCTATGTGAGTAAGTTTCAAGGTGACAAGGTGAGGCATGTCAGCTGTTATTAAAGAAAGCTCAGTGTATTGTATATGCGTGCATGATGAATTATTCTATACAGTTTTGAATACAGTGTGAATCAGCAGGTGTGTTGGATACTGAAGATAAGATAGTTCACACAGCTCCCCTAAAAAAAACTACAATTAAAACTCCTCTCTCCACTAATAATTCCCATTACCTCCAGTCCTCCCCCAGTGTCTCCAAAGCGCCAGGTAACTGGGGTAACCATTTTTAATTGCATGTTGTAATTACAATACAGGGATACATTAGGTTGTGATCACCAACATGATGTGATTAAGAGTGGTGTTTCTCTATTTGTAGATCATTACCAGGATCACATTTATGTCTCAATGTGAAGATGATTTGTCAGTAATTATTTAAGCATGTACAATTTGAGTTTAACTGAATCTTACTTACAAAAAATAGTTTGATTAAAAACTCAATTATTTTCTATTTCCGTTATTCTACGTTTTATTTATGGCTCTGCTGTGGGTGGTTACTGTATTGATTCCTGTGACGACAAAATTGCACACCACTGCGTATGAAAACATGGAGATTGTTGGATTATATCCAGAAAAGTTAATTCAGCTTTAAAGAGTCATCATCTGCTCTTGACAGTATATTTGAGATGCTGTAATCATAAGAATTTTCTCTCTACAGGGTTCCAAAACTATAAATGCATCATGACAGGGGAGGACCTTGTCTTTAAAGGGGATAAAAGCAACAAATGTGATTGGCCGTGACTGTGGCAGCCTCTGAGACACCACTTATAATGTATGATAATGTATTCTTTCCGTTATGTGCAAGCCGCGACACAAAAGTATCATGGCCCTCGACACGCTGGACATGGCACCACGTGATTCAAGAAAATAAAGCCCTGAGTTTCCATCCAAGCAAGTACAGTGGATCTGACTGTAGCTGCAACACACACGTGAAGAAAACTGTAGGAAGTTGAACTTTCAAATATTATTCATGGGGTGGTGAGGATTACAAGTTTTTAGGCATGTCACAAGAAAAACAAAAAGACATGCTCACAAGGAAACACATGCATGAGTAGAATCACTCCAGAAGCATTAAGTCAATCTCTGAAGCGATATAGGTGAATCTGAAAGTGTTACGTTATGTGTCAAGCTAAATATTTGGCCTGTTGGTAGACATCTTAAGTTCTCTAAAAGGCTTTCTGAAAGACAATGTGACCTATTGTGGCTTTCCTTAAGGGTGTCAAAGCTGCATGAGTTACAGGAAAGGTAGCCTATAGGTGTTCTTACGAGAATGAAAAAAGAGACATCTCCCTTTTAAAAATTAAAGCAGTACTAAAGAACTTTTTTTTTAAGTTTTGGTTGAGTTTGGCGGCGCCTGTGGACCAAAGCGGTAGTGTTTTGCCTGAAGGAAGACTCCATTTCCCATGAACACTAGCGTGAAGCCCTGTAAATATCCTGCATTAAAATTAACAGAAGACATCAAAACTAAGTTTCTGTTTCCAGTGGATCATTTCAAAGTGAAAACACAAACATAATCCATTGCTAAAGTGCCGTTTTGCCTGTTCCCTCCTTGTTGTGACTCGCAAAGTGAAAGTAAAGTGAGAGCCGGGTTCCTACCATGCTCCTCAAAGCTGCTTAGTGCCAGAGAAAGAGATACAGACCCCCTCAGACCACGACAGAGGTGTCATTCAACTTGTTGTAAGTCGATGTATCATCATAAAAGTTATGAAAATATTTTATGAAGGTTGAAAAGTTACTTAGTGCTGCTTTAAAGTTTACTAAAGGAAAATTCAATTACATCCATCACATCATTCTGTAGAAAATCCATGTGTTCCCTTTTTCGTCGCAACTCTTATCGGAACACTTTAGTTGTTGGTGACATCATTTAAATACTCAAATTAAAAGAGTTTAAACACATAATGCATAGCCTAAAAGTACAAACTATGAAATTCAAAAACTTATGAAACTATTTAACTTAACTCTCATTCATCCATAAACAATGGCTCTTACATGACCCTTAATGGTTTTGTTGTTTTCCTGTTAAAGGTCCCATAGAGAAAAAGCTGCTTTGTGATGATCAAGCAGGTCTAGGTTCTATATTGATGCTGTTAAAGTATCAAAGTCTCAGTCCACAGAGAAATGCTTACAGTCTGTATTCAGAAACTGAGCCTTAAAACCAGCCGTGAGAATTTTTGTAACTTTGTGATGTCACAACAAAACTGTCACCGCTTCCAGTAGTGTCCCAAAGCCCAAGCCAGATTGACACACCATCCAGACTTGCAGGATTTGGTTTCTTATAGTGTTTTGTCCTGTTGAGGCCATTGAACTGCTGCATCAGGTGCAACTACAGAGCAGAGTGTATTTCTACAGATTCACAGGTGAGCTGAGTGAAAGAGGCATTGAATGCTCTGCAGGTGACGTGATTATACATGATTACTACATAGAAAAGGTAAGTTAGGGAAAGGTCTTAATGGTTGAGATACAGTAGCGCTTTTTCTTTTTTTAATCTTAATGACAGTAGCCTATGATTTTTTTTTTTAAATCCTTCCATCTTTTAAAATCTCAAATTTTATATGATGTTGTCTTTGATACACAATTTGTAATATGGAAACCTACAACAAAGCTAATGCAGCATTTTCAATCCTTACAAAAGTTCAAGCAGCAGCCTTCTCTTTGTTTTCATCTTCTACTTGTCACTGGCCACCGTCTAATATTTCCTGCTCTGAGTCAGAGAGAATAAGACGGCCTTTTACCACACTCTCCGCTCTTTGACTGCAGCTGTTCTCGTTTTATATTCAGACTAAATGAATAGGCGCTGGAATTAAGTAATCTCCATTAACTCTCAGTGGAGTAATAAGAAGGGTCAATACTCTTTGGCCCAGCTATTCTTTGGATTTGGAAGGCTCCCTTCTGACATATTACCAAAGGTGATTCTCCAGACTTTTTGCAGAGAGATGACTCTGGAGCTTAGCGCTGCCACCTCTCCTTTTTGCCAGAAGACAAAATTGGCCTGCTCGGTAAGAGTTGTCATTAAAATTACGTATCCCTTGACCCCACTTGAGGGTTGTATACTGGTAGCAATTACCGAGTGCATGTTTAAGGACAGGCTGTGCTGGTCGTTAGAGTCGACGGTCCCATTGGCTTCATCCTCTTGGGTGAGAGGGGGAAGGTGTGTGTGTGTGTGTGAAGGGCTGGAGGATCATAGTGCATTATCCAGTCCTTAAGTTTTTGAATTGCTTCAGATGACTCCACTGTAGACGGACGACAGCAGTGAGGGACTGGAGTGTCCTCCAGTAAATGTCAAAACCCTCGCTGGAGAAATTCTCTTAGAAGGACAGAGATCTGAAACGTTACTGTCGGAACAAAACGCTCACATTTATCATGACGGCTCCATATCAGTATTCTATTCTTTCACCACCAGAAGCCTGTTCATGAAAACCTTTACATCACCTGCTGTAAACAGCTGATATCTGAGAGGGTTTTCTCCTTTGAGTCATGTGATAGTTAGGGTTAGCCCATTTATACTAACATGAATATTTTACATATTTCATACAATAATACTACTACCCCACTGCATTTCGTGTATAAATGCTCTTTCCTCCTCAAGCAGCAGGATTGCAAGGCACAGCAACATGATATGCAGATGTCAAATGGGAAAATTACAGAATAAAAAGTTGGTTGTAAATTGGTTGTATGTGGACAACTTCAGCTATAGGCTTTCATTTTTGCTATCTTCTCAAGTGTTGAACATAGATAAAGGGGGGCAGTTAAGATGATCCATGACCACCAGGGTTTCCTCGTGTTTGTTTTCATGTTTCCAAAAAAAATCTGTGTCAAGGCTGCAGGGGTCAGCCTGCTTGGTTTCCTCTCCTTTTAAGATCTGCATAAACATGAATCTTCAGTGATCCCATCATAAGGGGTCACACTGAGCACGTCTCATACCTGCCTTATAACTTGTCTTCAGTGACCACTTCTGATCAGATCTTACTTCCCTGCTTCATATGCAACCAGTCAAAAGTTTGGACACACCTTCTAATTTATTTGTTTTTATTCATCTTCTGCATTGTAGATTCATACTTAAGACATCAAAACTATGAAGGCACACATGTTGTAAACACAGATGTGTTAATTAAAACAAAAGTGTTACCTGTCACCTGACTTAAAAAGGGATAGTTCAATATTTTGGCAAATTGGCCCATTGCCATAATCACTATAGCCTTAGCATTAGGTTTGTTACTTTTAATTGTTGGTGTAAGATGTTTTTAGAACGGCGGAGCAGAGCCGCGAGCTGCTCAGAGCTACGCTACGGAGGCTAATGGGATTTCTTGGTTTCCCTCATCAAACTCATCAAATACACAATCCAACAACTCCAAAACGCTCTGATGGACAAGTTGTGACCTGCACATTCACCACGCTATGAGATAATACTGGAAAGTTACGAGACAGAGTTGTCATGCAGAGACTGCTTGCCGAAAAACTGCCCCCGATGGAGATCCGCATCACTTGTTTTGCATGAATTTACCTCGAAAACAACTCTGTTTCGTAACGCTGTGTTATTATCTCATAGCGTAGTGAATGTGCAGGTCACAACTTGTCCACCAGAGCGTTTTGGAGTTGTTGGATTGTGTATTTGATGAGTTTGATGAGGGAAACCAAGAAATCCCATTAGCCTCTGTAGCGTAGTGCTGAGCAGCTAGCGGCTCTGCTCCGCCGTTCTGAAAATAGCTTGCACCGACAAATAAAGGTAACGAACCTACTGCTATGACTATAGGGATTATGGCAATGGGTCAATTTGCCAAAATGTTGAACTATCCCTTTAACCCGACTGAGAGGGGTTGGGATGAGTGGGTTATACTGTAAATGGGAGACAACACGCTCAACTCACATGAACAAAAACTGGGTGCTTAATTTCTAATGAGGTATAAAGTTTTTTTTTTTTAAATGCCACATAGATGTTTTGGGTTGAGTAGGACCACAGAGTGCTCAGCACCTCTGGGAACTCTGGGAATGAAGCTGATGACAGAATGTCGGGAGTTTGAAAAGCTGCAATCAAAGCAAAAGGTGTGTTCCTTTAAAGTTTTGGTGTCTTAAGTAGAGAGTAATTAAAAATAAAAGAAAACCATTGACTCAGAAGGTGTGCCCAAACCTTTGGCTGGTAGTGTAAACGTTATTGCAGTCTATTACAATCTGACACCTTTATTCAGAGCTGTGCACTTGTGCTCAGATCACCTGAGAGGGATGTTAGTAGCAGGTCTGAACAGGGGCCTTGAACACATCCTAGTGAATCTGTGTCTGGTGAGACTGCAGCGGACCGTTAATGAAAGCCCTGTGAATATATTAATGCTAACTTTTCATACTTATTACTTTCACTGATGCTAATTTGCAGCACTGAAAGTTCATGAATTGCAGCTCATATGCCAGAGATTGCATAGACATGGCGTGGGACCATTTGGACCAGATTTGTGTGGTGCATTGCTGTTCTGAATGTCCGCTGCCTTCCGGTGCTTATTAACACTACAGGAGAGAAGCTCTGATAGGTCAGGAAAGATAGTATGAAGAGTGAGTGTAGGCCACATAGGGAGGAGGTTGTGATGGATGAATGGGTCAAGCTTTTTGACTTTTCCCCAGGAGACCTCGGTTCAACTTCAGTGTGAATCAAAAGCTGGTATTTATTTACTTTTAGACAGAGTTGACTCACCTTGTTTTTCTGTATGATATTAAGTTCAGCTATAGGTTCATACACCAAGACTACTTGGTTTGGGTTAGGAAAAAAGATCATGGTTCCACATTTTCATAACATTATACACACCAAAGAAAACCTTAAACTTCTCCCATTTAATCCAGCATGTAAAGAGTCAAAATCTGTGGTCTTCTGCCTCCCATGGGTGTCACCAGAGAACATCAGGGAAGATGTATAAAATAAAGAATAAATAAACCAGGAATACATAGCACTAAACACTTGGTTAGCTTAACTCAGGTATCAGTGGCCACATTTTTAGCAGCTATAGGGCCTAGTCTATAATGTTAATTCCTCTTTACATCACATGCCCACATATATACAGTGGCATGCAAATGTTTGGCCACCCCTGGTCAAGATTTCTGTTAATGTGAACAGTTAAGCAAGTGGAAGATGAAATGATCTCCAGAAGGCATAAAGTTACAGATGACACATTCCTTTTACATTTTAAACAATATTTTTTTCTTTTCTTTTCATCATTTACATTTTGACAGAAAAGGAAAAGGGCCTGCAGCAAAGGTTTGGCCACCCTATAGTTAGTACAGTATCTTGGTATAGGTATCTTGTCTGATTCCTTGGTCAAAGTTATCTGAGAGCTCAAGTCTCCTGGGTTTCCCATTCATTTGCAGGCTGCTGCTTTGTTTCCCTTTTTCACTCTAAAATAATACACTGATATTGGTTAAAATATTGCAAAAGAGTGTTTCATGTTTAACTTTTTGCCTTTTGGAGATCATTTCATCTTCCACTTGCTTCACTGTTCACATTAACAGAAACTTTTACCAGGGGTGCCCAAACTTTTGCATGCCACAGTATATTACACTACAAAAACTCAAAATCTTACCAAGAATATTTGTCTTATTTTTGGTCAAAATGTAATTTATAGTCAAAACAAATCTCATTATACTTAAAATAAGACTTATCACATAAAAAAGTAGCTTGTTTTTAGACACGTTTTACTTCTTTCAAGCCTATTTTCACTTGAAATAAGTAGAAAAATCTGATAGTGGATCAAGTTTTTCTTTCTTATTACAAGCACAAAAAACCTGCTTTCACTGGCAGATTTTTCTACTTATTTCAAGTGAAAATTAGTTTGAAACAAATGAAAATTATCTCAAACCAAGTTCATTTTTAGGTGATGAGTCTTATTTTAAGTGAAAAGAGTTTAGTTTTGACTAGAAATTAGACATTTTGAGAAGAAATAAGACAAATATTCTTGGAAAGATTTTGAGTTTTTGCAGTGTACACCCAGTGCAGCAGTGGCAGAAGGCATGAGTCTTTGCTAGTTTTACACTGATGCTGGTGTCACTTTATTGTCCAGTGCCCATGCACGCCATTAAAATAACAAACACACTTGTACTATTATCTGTAATCAAATCACAGTGTCACTGTTATTTTAAGGACACATTATCAAGAGAGTTGTATGTGTTTATAGGCCGGCACACTTTGAACATACACTCTGCTTATTGTGCGATGGTAGTCATATGGATGATTTGAATACAGCCTGAGTGCACCTTTTTTGTCGCATTGTATATCGCAGAACAAAGGCCATGACGTACACAGCTCTGCAGAGAGGAGTTATTTCATAATACACAATAAAACACCTAAAATGTGTCCACAGCTTTACGCACAATGTTGAGACAGTGAATGGAAAGCAGTGATTTCACTTCACTTTGGTGTCTGACTCACTTTGATGTGTCAAATAGTTATTTGACTTAAGTGAAATTTGACTAAAGGGTCTTACAATGTGTATTATGTAATTTTGTTCAAAATGTGATTTGAAAAGAAAAGGTAAAGATGATAAAAAATATATTTTAATAAGATGTTTCAAAGAAATGAAGACCTGCAGTGTACTGAGGGGATGGGAGGACATTTTGAAAACCTACCTTGCACATAGCTGGTTACATTTACCTGGATGTAAACAACATCATATATTGGTGTGCTTTCTCATAATGCTGCCACAAAATGTCAGCGTGTGCTTCAGTACTGTGGCTTGAAAAGCGGGCATTGCAGTAAAAACTGAAACACTTGAAGTACTACTCAGTTAAATGGAATGAGTGCACTTGTTGAGGACTATTTTCTCTGGCGGATTTACCCACATTGAGTGCTCTCGTTAGCATTTCAGGGGGGGCAGGATGGTGTAAACAAGACAGTCATAAATCTATTATGACAGTGTGTTAATGGTAATCATGAAAACCAGTGCATCAGTGTGGTCAACGTGCTGTTAACAGTTTTTGGGGACAGTAATGTGAGTGAAAAATAAGGATCACAGTTTGTAGATAGACACAGATAGATACATAGATACATACTTCCTATAGCAACAATATATACGGTACACTGCAAAAACTCAAAATCTTACCAATAATATTTATCTTATTTCTAGTCAAAACAAATCTCATTATACTTAAAATAAGAAACATCACATAAAAAGTACCTTGTTTTTAGACATGTTTTAACTTATTTCAAGCATATTTTCACTTGAAATAAATAGAACAATCTAATAGTGGGAGAATTTTTTTATTTCTTATTACAAGTACAAAAAACTTTCTTTCACTGGCAGATGTTTCTACTTATTTCAAGAAGATTTGTGAAGATTTGTTTGAAACAAATGAAAATTATCTAAAAACAAGTTCATTTTTAGATGATGAATCAGATTTTAAGTGGAAAGAGTTTAGCTTTTACTAGAAATTAGACATTTTGACAAGATATAAGACAAATTTGGAAGGATTTTGAGGTTTTGCAGTGTACTGATCAGGCTACATGAAGACATACATCCTCCACTCAGGAGCCACAGGGCCTTGTATTACGTCCTATACGGTTTCCACGGTGCTGATGTGTATTGCTGTGCAAACACATCTAAAGCAACACTTCAATCTGGGTCACGCATCCAGACATCCAGAAAAAATTACGCGCAGCAGTACAAACGTGACAACACCAATACATGTGAACATCCCATTCAACACGGCCTGCTCGGTAAAAACACTCGACGACGACACCCCGCCACTGATTTTTCATGCGTCAAGTGCTTTTCTGTTTTAGCAGTCTGGCTAATTAGATGGGTGATAGGAGTGGCACTGATTGGCATTATAAAAAGCTGCACAATCACTATCCATTGGTTCCCAGCAACCCACCCACCCCCTCACCCCCACTGTTCAAAGTTACCATCACAGGAATTATTTAAGATAAAAGACACTATGGAAAAAAAAGATTTTCCCCTGACAGATATTATCATTACAACCATTATGGAAAGTGCTAACTTATTTTCCCCCTCCCTTTCCCTTTCTCTTTCTCTTTCTTTCTCCATCTGTGCCACTCACTCCGTCTCTCTTTCTCTATCTCCGTCTCCCAAAGGGTATAGACAGAGAGAAAGAGAGAGGGGGGAGAAAAAAGAAAGGCAAAGGAGAGAGAGAAAGGAGGAATAGAAGAGTGAGTGAGCTCTGTCAGTTGGAGTCAGTGCACTGCTAAGTCTGGCTACACTACAAAGGTTAGCAGATCTGACTGTCAATAGTGTCTTGTGGGTGGGAGCGAGGGAGGGAGGGAGGGAGGGAGGGGAGGAGACATGGAGGTGAGGTGGTGGGGAGGAGGAGGTGGTGGTGGAGGGAGGAGGGGAGAGGAGGGGAGGGGGGCGGTCGCTTTGAGAGAAAGATACTTTGATATTTCGGAATGTTAGAAGGGTGAGTGTGGAGAGCTGGAGGTTGGGGATCTAATTACCGGGCCATAATTGGGGGCTGGGGAATAGGTTGCCGTCCTCTCAACTCGCTGCAGATCAATTATGTTAAGAGAACATCTGTAAGTAGAGCTTAATGAGGTCCATTAGAGCAACATGCGCTGCCTTCCCTAACGGTGCTTGTCAGCTTCTTGGATGAGCTGGAGTGTGCTGCTGACTGGGGACCTGGTGGAGGGGCTTAAATAGGAGAGGAGGCTCGACTCTCCACCGCTTTTCCCTGCCAGAGAAACCAGGGAGAGACAACGCGAGACAGTGCAGTGCAGGGCGGGTGGGAGAAGAAGGTGAGGAAGCAACAAGGGGGGAGACAGACGCCCTGTGAGCTGTGAGCCGGGTCCGGGACGCGCAGAGAGCCGCGGGGGGTGAAAAAAGAAGACGAAAAAAAAGAAGAAAAAGCGGAGTTTAGTTTGATCTGACATCCCAACAACTTGAGCAGAGAAGAAAACTGTTCCCAACTTCTTCTCGCCAAGTTTTTCTTTTTTTCCTCTCTCCTCCTGTTAGACAATCTGGAGTTTGAAGGAGCTCTGATAAAAACAACAACAACAGAAAGAAGAAAGAAAAAAAGAAAGTTGCCTTCGTGGACACTTTGATCCAAAGTCAGGAGAACGCAGAAGACAGCGTAAACAGGAGGCAGCGGCCGGTTTTTTTTTCGGGGCATCCCTGGCTTCACTTCAAGGTACGTGCCCGGTGCTCGGTGCTCGGTCCTCTTTTGTGTGTTTCTGTGGTTGGGGAGTTCAGAGCGACGGCTGCGCGCGAGGAGCGTCGCGTCGGGCGACATAAACACAGACAGCTGTATGGTCTGCTGCTGAGGAGCGGAAGCATCATCACAGTCTGGCTTCTCTCTCTCCTCTTCTTCTTCTTCCGATCAGGCTCCATCCTCCTCCTCCTCCTTCTTCATCTCCTCCGCCGCCGAGGACGCGGCTGTCGGGTGTCGGTGTGCAGGTCCGCGCGCTGTCATATTTCTCCATTGTAGAGAAGAACCAATATGTGTGTGTGTGTGGTTGAGGTCAGGTATACAAACACATCCAGCGTCTCCTCTCCTTTCCTCTCCCCGTTTGCGCAGATATGACCGCTGGATGGATGTGCGTGTTTCCGTTTATGGATGAATTTGAGGGGGACTCGATCCGCGCCATGTGACGGTCCCCCCCTCCATCCATCCATCCATCCATCCACTTCTCCACCGCTGCCTTTCTGTCTCCATCTTCCATTCAAACGGAGGATGAATAATTCGCGGAACGCAGCGAGTGAAAGGAGAGTGGAAGGGCACCGGGGGTGGAGGGGAGGTGGAGTGGTGCTGGTGGTGGTGGGGGGGGGAGAAGAGAAGAGAGAGAGGTGGCAGCAGCCAGCCTTGCCTCACACACACTATACACACTCTGCAGCAAATTGCATGATTACCAAGATAGGCCGCCTTGAAATAATTCAATCCATGACAAAACCTAATTACTGGCAGGTAATACCCTGTCAACTTTAATGCATCTCATCACTCATAATGGCGCGGAGAGCATTTTATGACCCATCTCATTATCGCCTGCATTTTAGGCTGGAGCCGCATGCCAACCATTAACTTGTCAGGCTGTGGACTGGAACACAGTGAGGTGTGTGTATATGTGTATGCAATGGCAAGTCGTGAGGTAGTAGGTATAGAGGGAGAGAAAAAAAATAAAAAAGGCGGAAGTGAGGTGTGAGGGGGTGGGGGGGGAACATGTGGGCCCTCATCCCGGCCTCGTCCACGCGGCGCAATAACAGGGCGAAGAATAATTCCCTCCTTTAATTACAGGAATGATTTAAATAAAGACTGTGGAGGGGAGATAATCAGTCCGGGCAGCCTCACACAGTTAGTTAGTGGAGCTCGGGACCTCACATGACGCGTGCGTGAGTGCGTGCATGTGTGCGCGCGCGTTATAGGGGGGGGCAAGAATGCCAAGAGGAAACCGGAATCAATGTCCTCAGCAAAAGATTGATTTAGTTGTCCACATTAGATCTGCCTCCTGTTTGCACTCTGATCTTTTTATTTTCTCAGATTAATCTCTCATTGATCCTAATGAAAACACACACACACGCACAACATGGAAACCACAAACACGCGTGATTGACTGCCACAGTCCTCTTGTAAAAGGTGCATGAAGACGCATCAGTCTGCCTGCATGACTGAAATAAACCCATGCCTTCAATCACGCCGCGGTGCCATGTGGTTTTTGGAAGAGCTATGTGTGTGCGCGCCCCTGTGTGTATGTGTGTGTTTTGGGTGCAGCTGTGCACATGCAGATCTGAGCTACCCCTGAATAATCTCTGATGTAATTTGTTAAGGAGCGCTGTCAGTCATATCATATGTCAGAAGCCCCCCCCCCCCCCCCCCCCCCCCTTCTCCTATTAACGAGCCCCTGAAAGCAGCATCTTTAAATCACCACCTTAAATTAAAGCCATCGCGATAACAACTTGTTTGTGACGCTGCCAGCTGCTCCGCGTGCACCTCTAAAACAAACCCACCTGAGTCTGTCTTGTCTGTAGAATGAAAACGAGATCCCCCCCCTAAAGATTGAAGGACGTTGGAATGAAAAAAAAAAAAAGTGGGCGTTCCGGGGGGCGCGCGCGCGTTGCATGCTTCTCAGTTATAGTGGAGCGTCTTGTAATAAATGAATGACCTTATCGTGGCGGTGTAATGGCTCACCGGTGAGGGATTGGGGGGGTTCGGAGATAATAAAGCTTGACTTCCCCCTCGGTATCTCCACACTCAGTCGCTGATGCATGGGGACTGAGCCTCTTCTCTCTGCTCCTCCTGCGCGGATGAACACCTGTAGCTGGGTAGTGGTGGTGGTGCTGGTGCTGGTGGTAGACTACTCTACAACCTCGCTCTCCTCCTGATCCATGTGGAGCTCATTATTTCCATCCTGAAGATCGGCGCGGTGCGAGTGCAACGCGCCATGTCAGTCTGCTAAACTTTTTCTCCTCTTAGAGAGAGAGAGAGAGTTGGGGGGGCGGGGGTCTGGAGCTGGAAACCCGCGGCTGGAGTTGAGACTTCTACTGAACTTGTTGAGAAAGGTGAGCGAGATGAGGACTACTATTGTTATTATGGAATATTTGCATTTGCATATTGTTTCCTGCCTGGCACTATTTAGTTTTAATCTTTTTTTTCTTTCTTTCTTTTTTTTTAAAGGGCAGATTATTTTAATTTCATAGATCTTATATGCAATGTTGTGAAATTGAATAGTGTGTGTGTGAGGGAACTGAGAGTTTTCATGGTGGTGAACAGGTTGAACCGTCCCCTCCTGCCGCTGTGTGTGTGTGTATGCGCGCGCGATGACCGGTGGCACGTCAAAGCGCTAATTAGTGGAGCAGCATGGAGCCTGTGTGTGTATGTGTGTGTGTATGTGAGTGTGTGTGATTAGGTGGCCAGCGCGGATTAGACGGTCTCTGCACCGCGGCGGATGCTCATCATCACCATCATCACCACCACCACCATCATCCTCATCACCACCGTCTCTTTGTCGTCCTGTCATTCGCTGCCTGCATCGCTCCGCACGCGCAGCTCCTCCGCTCCGGACGGTGATGAACGCCGCGTGACGCTGTAGAAGGAAACAGCCCCCCCGTCTGCGATTTTTTTTTCTTTTTTTTTTAGTGTCTGCGCGTGTGTGTGTGTGTGTGTGTTGTTAGCCGGTGCTTCCCCCCTTCTTTTCATTCCTCTCTGGTCGCCGTGCTGGATTGTTCTCTCTCTCTCTCTCTCTCTCTCTCTCTCTCTCTCTCTCTCTCTCTCTCTCTCTCTTTAACAAAGCCCTGATCCCTCCAGTCTTTTCCCTGCGCATAAGCTCCTCTCTCTCTCTCCGGGACCAGGCGGCTCTTCGGGTGGGTTGCATGGTGGTTGGCGCTTCGGCTGCTTCAGCGGCTCAACAAATGCAGAAAAGGGAGAAAAGTTTCGGTAAGACGTCTTCCCCCCCTCCTCTCCTCCTCCTCTTGTTTGCCTCTTCGGGCTACTCGCGTTGTGTGTGTTGTTTTATTATTTTTTTTGCAGTGTGCATGCCCTGCGACGGACAAGTTAGAGCTATAGGACACCACAACACCACATCTCTCTGTGTGACCTGCTGCTGATCCGATCCATCATGTGCTGTTTCCTCTCTGATAAGAAATAACACACACACACACACTCCGGTGTTGTGTTGTGTTATAGTGTGTGATCATACAGCTGATAGGCTATACAGGCGATGTGACCGCGTTCACAACGGAGCCCCGGTCTCTGTTATGTGTGTGTGTGTGTATGTGTGGATGTGTGTGTGTGAGAGAGAGCTGCATGGCAAATTGAGTCTCTGTGTTAAATCCGTTACTGGCCTTTACCAGCAACTCCGCTGCCATGGCAACAGTAATTAAACTGATAGGGTGAAATGTCAGCATCTCGGTGCCGAACAGCTGGGGCTGAAATAGCTGCCTGTCCTCCGCTCCATCCCTCCATCATCATCCTCCACCTCCTCCTCCTCCTCCTCCTCCTCTACCTCCTCCTCCTCTTCCATCCGCTCCGGGGCTCAGATGATGATACATGTGGCTGAGGACGCGCATGCAGCGGCTGCAGCCTGGAACCCCCCCACAATGAGAGAGAAAAAAGGAGGAAAGGGAGGGTACGAGCCAGCGAGCAAATAAAACAGGAATCATTAGGGCTCCGAGCAGCTGTGATTTCCCCTTTTCTTTACGGAAAATGAAGCTTTTGTTCCGCACTGCCCCCCCCGCCCCCACCTCCCTCCTCCTCCTTCTCTAACACCACCACCACCTCCACTACCACCCCCGGCAATCGGAAGAGTGAAGCGGCCGAATTCCTGCCATGCTTGTCTCTCTCCTTCTCCTTCTCCCCCGAGTTGATTGCATAGTAAAAGAAAGAGAGAAAAAAGAGAGAGGGGGGGTGGTGGTGGTTTGGTGGGGTGGGGGGAGTCGAAACTCTTCCTTCCCCTTTTGGTTTGGTAATGAGTATAGCGGGGACTTTGTGGTGGTAACGAGGCTGGACGGATCAGTGCCGCTAAACAGGCGGAGCGGCGGAGAGGAGAGAGCAGCCGTGCGCGCGCCCCGCTCCTCTAAATCCAGCCAATTAACAGATCAACAGCCCCCACCCCCCCCTTACCCTCCCCACCCCCTCAACGCACTGGAACAAATGAGCCTGAGCTGCTCACCGCGCTGCAACCTGTTTGATATTGTCTTTGCAAATGATTTCTCACTAAAAAAAAAAAAAGAGAAGGAAAAAATGCATTAGTTTTAATAGAAAGCGTAGGAGGCGAGGGAAATGAACTATTTTCATGTTAAGTGGCTGGATTTTCAGTTAAAGGACCATGGCTTCAATTTAATCGACTTATTTTTAATCACTGTATCTTATTAGTTTAAAAAAAAAAGTGTTATCTTTTATTTAGTATAAATGTTAACAGTTAAGTTACATTGTCCAGAAACTTAACCTCACCCTAAAGCTGACAGTTGAGTCCAGGTTTTATTAGTGTCCTGTGGTCAGTTTACAACCGCAGTCACACACGCACACACACGCACACACAACAATATAAAATGATTCAAGAGTGTAACTCAGATGGAAACAAGCTCTAAGTTCCCTGGAGTTATCTGTAGTGAAATCACTGTAAACAAGGAAGAGGGAAACATCCAGGAAGTGAAAACACACACACACACACATACAGGCACAGAGACACACACAGCTTAGTGACTGGGTTTAGGAGTTGAAAACGGTGGTGTGTTCGTACTCGGGGGCAGCTGTCAGCGACTGACACGTTGAAGCTAAAGTGATAAATGAGAGTTTCAGTGAATAATTAAAGATAAAACCCCAAACTACAGATGAAACTATACCTTGAGAAATATCGAGCGTGTGTGTGTCGTGAAAGGAGGACAAAGGGGAGTGGGGGTGTGCCTGTCCTCTGGGAATAGTAGGAGAATACTAATTCCAGCCTGGTGCGAAGCCACATTGCCCCCCCTCCCTCCTCCTCCTCCTCCCCAAACTCTGCCCCGCTCCTCCTCCTCCTCCTCCTCCTCCTCCTCCTCCTCCTCCTCAGCCCCAATGGGCCTACAAAGGCTCTCCACAGTCAGCTCAGGCCAAACAATACGGCCGCTGCAAAGCTCCTCGCCTGTAGCCACGCCCCTTTAAATACAGAGAAGGTCAACATGAGAAAGAAAGAAAGAAAAAAGTGTCCAGGAGAAAATGTGAAACTGTGGCTTTGTGTCTGTGTGGGCTGCTTGTTGGTCTCATAACACTTAAACAGTGCTGCTGCTGCTGCTGCTGCTGTGGTGAACTTGTATGAGTCTGAGGCCGGTGTGTGTGACCACTAACCAGCCTCTCCTTTGTCAGTCTCTGAGATTTTACAGAGAGCAGTCACGGCCTGTTTACCCACAGCTGTTAAAACAGCTCTTTGTTCACTTCTTCTACCTCCTCACCGCGGTTCAAATAAGACTTTAAAAGTATTATTATTTATTGCATGTATAGGCAAATTTGCCCCCCTGACAACGCTACGAGTGTTGTGCATCTTTAAACGAAATGACCCCAGACCTGTTTCTGAAAGCTGAAAGTTAAACTGCCTTCAAAACAATAAAATATAGGTCAGAACATTTAATTAAGGTCAGATCGATACAGACTGTTCTCCTCACAAAGCGGAGGGCAGAACACACGCGCGTGTGGGTGTGTGTGTGTCTCCTTGCTCAGCCCTCCTCTCTGAGAAATATGTTAATCAGTGAAATCACCTGTTTCTGTATTTGCATCTCCAGGAGCTATAAACACACAACACCATGTGTCTGCTCTGCAGCACACCGGACTTTATAGTTTTTAATTTAGATGCACTTGGATTGAAGCTTTACCACTGGTGGTGTGTGTTCCTGAACCTTACAGCACACACACACTGTTGTAACACACTTTTGGAGCTGTGTTATCACCCTTTGCAACTTAAAAAAAAAAACATTTTTGCATCTCATCATCATCTATTTCCTTTGTGCATTGCATTGTGGGAAAATAACCCTACCCCTCGGCTGCACACTGTTTTATTTCATTACAAATTATGACTTTTTTTCTTAAAATACTGAATATCATAGCGTTGGAATAACAGTGCATGCTCCACTTCAGTTCTCTGTCTTTCACCGAGTTCGTTTTATGCACCTTTTATACTTTGTCCCTCGTCCAGCGCGAACTCTCTGTCTAAACCTTCTGAGAGTTGTGTCGTGCTGTGTCAAACCCCTCGGCCCTTCATGTGCCAAGGTTTGAGACCCACGGTTTTAAAAGATTTGAATGGGTGTTTTTGTATACATGTGTGGCAGCTGTTGACATTTATTTCCACTCTCAACATGTTGAAAATGTCAGTCGCCTACATACAGTTCCTGGCACAGTTTGCTGTGAAGCTGTCCAGGTACTTCTATTTTTTCTTCTTTTTTTTTTTTACATTTAGATATACGGGAAGTGTGCAAAGCTCATTTCTACTTTTGTCTCATTTTATTTTAGTGATTTAACTAATGAATGTTGTGTCACTTCTGCTTAAATCTCAAAAAGCACAACACAACTGTATCTTCTTTTCCTCGACGTGATAAATGTCAGAATTAATTCTAACTTTTTGTGTGTTTCTTCAGACATTGGAGAAGTGTTTTCCGTCAGTGCGCCGGTGTTCGCCGAGTGTTTCAAAGCTTTCCCTTTTCCCTGTGTTTCTCCCGCAGGTATACAAATGCTCTCCGTCCAGCCGGACACCAAGCCAAAAGGCTGTGCCGGCTGCAACCGGAAGATCAAGGACCGCTACCTGCTGAAGGCCCTCGACAAGTACTGGCACGAGGACTGCCTCAAGTGCGCCTGCTGTGACTGCAGGCTGGGCGAGGTGGGCTCCACGCTCTACACCAAAGCCAACCTCATCCTGTGCCGGAGAGACTACCTACGGTAAGAGAGAGAGAGACAGCTGACTGACTTTCTTTTTTTTTTTTTTCTTTTTTTTGCACAACAGTGTCTGTGTGTGATGTTCAACAAACATGGCTCACCATCCAGAAAACGCACAGTGTCTGGTCACAGTCGTGTGCAGCGGCGTTCCAGACTTAACTCACTGAAATCCACTTTACACACATTTAGAATTCCTGTTGAGCTCCTTTTTTATTTTCAGACACGGAGCACAGCCGGAGTTTTATTTCCTAAAAAAAGAAGAAGAAAAAAAGGTTAGAGCCACCTCTGACCTTGTTTTAAGGCCACAACCCAGCAATTAGCCAGTGACAAATCTGATATGTAAATTACCCAATGAAATTCGTTTCATATTTCCTATTTTTAATTAGTTAATTTCATGTATATTTTCTATTATCTTTTAAATGTATTATTTCCATTATTAGTAAAAATCAAAGGAGCCTTATGTGACCTCATTTCCATAAATTGCATTTCTGCTCTATCTCCATTTATCGGCTTTGGAAAGTTTAATTAGCTTCAGCTATGGTTGTTGTGACACCATTTTTTTTTTCATTCCTGGATAATCAGGGCTGCTTTAAAATGAATAAACATTTGGTGTTTTTAATGGATTATATATACAGGTAGAAAAAAAAACTTCAATTTTAAAATCTGACAGCTCATTACAGAACAGTAATCCAACTAATCAGGGGAATTTGTGGTTTTTAGTGAAAGTGACGGCAACTTAACACACAGAGAGTGGGTCAGTTGTCTTGTTATGTCCCGAATGTGACAAACTCTGCCTCTTTTCTTTCTGTTTCTGAAAGTCAAGTAGAGCAGAAGCTTTTATTTGTATCTTAGCCGAGACAAATCTTTCCGATGGAATCGAGTCCATGCACCTGCCTGACTTTTTAGATTTCAGCGAGCACAGCGTTTTAGAGTCAGTATCAGTTTGCGGATGGGGGGAAGCCTAACTCCTGCTGCTCTCATTTGATTAACATATCTGACTAAATAGGTGGTTTAACCAAACCAAACCAAACCAAACCAAACTACTGTATGTTTTCCAGTGCTGTAATCTTATGGCAACATGGAGATTGGTTTCAGTTTGTGCAACGTGGTCTTTCTGCTCAGAGCCTGTAGTCCTGAGGTGTCTGTGTGAGGCCTCCAGAGAGACAGGCAGCTGCTGCCTTCACACTTGTTTACATAAGACATGAATGCATGTCTGACACATGTAAAGCTGAATACATGCGTCAGGCTTTCATGTCGATGTAGACGCTGGGATCAGTTCACATTTGATACACTGATTTCATATAGACATGATAATATTTAGAAAATATACAGGATTGGATTAGAATTTTGTTTTCAACCCAACAGAATTAAATGTTTAGCTTTGTTTGATATTTGTAAAAAAAAAAATATATATATATACAGTATGTCAGTAAATAGTTAAATCTATTATTTTCTGATGCATTTTTTCATCATCATCTCACATGAATGAATTTCTCATTCATGTCCACGTCTCTTCTCTCTGACTCTGCGTGTGGCTCAGTGCAGCTCATCATTCAGTACACTGTAGCTAATGTATATCAATCTGTGTGTGTGTGTGCGTGTGTGTCTGTGCACCTGCTGTAGTCCCAGACACACACCACTCTGTTTCAGCATTGTCATGCGAGAGCCACTGGAGACTCTAGCCTGCACTCTCTCTCTCTCCAGCTGAGTGTGCATCATTTCACTTTTTATTATCTTGGCATAGAATGTTTTTTTTTTCTTTCTTTCACTCTGAAAAACACGAGCGGAAAAATTAGTGAGCGTGATGTAGCGGTGTTGAAAGCACAGGTTACTCATTAATTGAAAGATTGATGCTTTGGTACCCGGTTCCTCTCGTCCACAACAACAACAACAACACCATGTCCTTGAACAACCCCTGAATTCCTCCTGATGTGTGCGTGAGGGGTGAAAAGTAATCTACACAACACATTTAGTGGACAGCAAGAGAAGGAGCCCTGATGTGGAGGCGCTGACTCTGTGATGCATGCACAGAGGCAGGAGGCTCAGGAGGTCAGGGGACCCCTCTGCTGGAAGTGACAAAGACGTGTGTTGTGGAAGAGTCGGCGCGTTTAGGTCAGAAGTACAGACACGATCCAAACACAACAGTGTGAGACCTTTAATGCTCAGTATCTGCCCTGCAAATCTAATATCTATACACAGTGTATCATAGGTTTCCTACGTCTTTTAACGCAGCTGCAGCGCATGCATGCATTGCGCGCACTTGTCGGGGGTGAATCCAGGGCCGTTGCTAGGAATTCTGGGGCCCCTTAAAGAATACTAAATTGGGCCCCTGACTTTTCCACTTTTTCTCTTAGACTACTTAAGTATTATTATTTTTTATTTAGCCTACTTTGTTTTGATGCTAATGCAGCATTACTATGAGTATTAGTCAGGGTCTTATGCAGAATAAATAAGTCATACAAAGATTTTTTTGTGGGCCCTACTTGGCGTTGGGCCCCTAGAATTATCATCACCTTTCTCCCCTATACAACGGCCCTGGGTGAATCTACTGGGAGAGGAAGCTCTGGAAAAGACTTCCGAGGAAATGTTTCATGTTTTCAGCTTCTGCTTCTCTTTAAGGAAGTGGAATGGTAACTGTTTGGGGCGGTGTTTAGCTCAGTTGGTAGAGCACCCGCCCCATGTGTTGAGGCTGTAGTCCTCACTGCAGGCGGCCCCGGTTCGAATCCCGCATCAAGCGGCCCTATCCTGCGTGTCATACCCCCCCATCTCTGCCTCCTTTTTTCTGTCTCTCTCTCAACTGTCCTATCCATTAAAAAAGGCGAAAAAAGCCCCAAAAATATACTTTTCAAAAAATGGTGGAAAAGAAACAGCAACGGAGGGAAACTCTGACTGTTTTCTGACCTGATCTCAGCCTATAAAGCACAAAGTATCACCGTAGAGAGTCTATCATGTACACAGACGTGATCCAGAGAGCTCACAGCCATTGTGCTGGGTGACATGCTTCATCACAACAGAGATAGACGCTGTCGTTTATTTTGACCTGATCCCACACACTCTGTTCTGTTCTGTTCGCCCACAATAAACCACAGAACGCGTATTAATCTGCCACTGAGATTTCGTCCCAGTAATCCCAGCTGTTATAGGTAATTATTGAGTCTCGGCAGAATGGCATCACATTTATCCATTAGTGCAGCGTTTTTCAACCTTGGGGTCGGGACCCCATGTAGGGTCGCCTGGAATTCAAATGGGGTCGCCTGAAATGTCTAGTAATTGATAAAAAAAAAAAATTTACTGATAAGAATATTTTTTTAACTAATTATTTTTTGTTTTAAAATTATGATTAAAAACACCACACACAATCTTAAACAACTGTATTCTAGGCAAGGCAAGGCAATTTTATTTGTATAGCCCATTTTTACAAACAGTTTGTCTCAAAGGGCTTTACATGGCATCACAACAACATCCTCTGTCCTTAGACCCTCACATCGACTGAGGAAAAACTCCATGGAAAACCCTTTTAACAGGGAAAAATTGGAGAAACCTCAGGGTGAGCAACAGAGGAGTATATAACAGTTTATAACACAGAATGTTGAGAATATAGAAATGTTAACACTCACTTCTTTGAATATAAATCGAGTTCAAATAAAATGTCCAAATGGGGTCACAGGTCAAAAAAGGTTGGGAACCGCTGCATTAGTGCAATATGGTGTGTGTTATTGTCTCATCCACACTCTCCATTCACGACAAGTTGGTCCTCCTCTAGTTATTGTATAGCAAAAGCTCGGTCACTGTCATCGGTGCATCAGCTGTTGTGTGTATTGTTTGCCAGCGCATACAGCGGCGGCGGTGGCGAGGGCCAGGTGAACATATACGTGAGCAGGCGGGCGGGCGGGTGTGTGTGTGCGTGCCGCCGGGGCTGCAGTGAGAGACCAATTCCAACATGTTATCCTTTCATCCTCAAAGTTCAAGGTGATTGAATTGAATTGATGCCCGCTATCGCACGCGTTGGGGAGCCCCCGCCGGCGCCGGCGAATGCGCCCTGACATCTCCTCACTGCCGGCTAATGAATGGCAAATGTAGCAAACCGCAGCAATCCACATCTGATCTGCAGAGCGACAAAGAAAGCCTGAGCTCCATCACTCAGGCAATCGATTGCTGCAACATCACAAAGCAATACAGTTTTACACACACACACACGCGCCCCGTATACACACTCCCTGTACTAAAAAGGCGACCTGGAATATATTATTTCTACTCATGTTTATCTCAGTCTGTCAGCCCAGGTTAGTGACAGGAGGAGAAGAAAATGATGACTTTACATTTAGTCCATTTTTTTTTCTTTTTTACATTGCATTGGGCTTAAAAGTGAATTATTTGGAGCTTCATTATAAACCCCCACATCCTTCTCCAAGTCAATCCTACTCTTCTTAGCAGGGTGGCATGTTATTAGGCCTGGCATAATCAGGGCTAACTGAATTCTTCAGGGGTCTACAACCATGAGCGATGTGATCCCCCCAGCAGAAAATAATAATCCTCACAACACACGGACTGAAAAAATACAGGGAGAAAAAACTTAGAGCTTCAGCAGTCCCTCTGTGATCAAATATGATGTACAGAGAGGCATTTGTGTGTGTGTGTGGAACCGAGCCGTCCCCTCATAAACCTGCAACCACAAACATAATTACAGGTATTATCTACTAGAGCTTGATTTGTGCTTTGCTCTCTCTCTCTCTCTCTCTCTGAATGTGGAGAAATTCAGCGAGAACATTTTATCAACAAATGATCCCTTTGAAACCGGAGCTTCCATTGATGATACTGGTAATGGCGCGACGCCACTGTTTATGCTGATGTGTGATTTTCACGGTACAGAGCGATAAATGTTTGAAAGCCCAGAGGAGGGGAGGAGAGCAGACAGACTGACACATTTAAGTTTAAAAAACGCTGAGAAAATGAAGACTGCGGCACAGTGGCCTGCTGAGTGCCGCTGCACACACACACAGTCACACACATACACACAACACCAGCGTTGGCTCCAAGGCCGGGTTAGAAAAAAAAAAAAAAAAAGCTGTTGGGCATCAGTTAATGAAAAACTGTAAATTCCAGACATCCATTTTAAAGACAGCACTAGGAGAACACTTATTTATTTATCTATCTATTCATTCATTTTTTTTAATCCAACTTCAATTTTCCTCTACAGTGGTTTTACTAAGATTGTAAATGCAAGCAAACTCACAGAGCTGTCAACATGGCTGGATTTATTAACGGAAAGCTGGCTATCAGTGCGAGATAACCAACATGTAGAGCATGGTTCAGTGTAATAACTTACATTTTTCTCCCTTCTTCAGAATCAACTTTGTAGTCCACAGCCACCTTGTATAACCATATATGTAAATGTAAATGAAAAAAATGTATCTTTTTTTTCCATCTCGCAATGCCGCTCATGAAGCATTGTCAGTTTGTGTGTCGGCATCAGGCGTGAATGTGACATCAAGTCAAGCTTTATCTCCGAGGACCGGCTCGGGCTGTCTGAAACTCATCTTTTCTTTTCAGAAATCTCATTTAGATATGTTCTTCCTTATGAACATGTGTCACACCTTTAATGTGAAAAAATAAACCGCTCAGCGCGTGATCACTCGCAAGGTGGTAAAAACATTGTTTTCCTAGATCCAACCATACCTTTGTTTCTTTTCTTCTTTCACACCGTTGGCCACACGGCTTTATTTCCTCAATAAATCGATTAATAGTGATTGATAAATTTGAGGTTGGCTCCTACATTTTCAATGTGAGTACAAGGACGCATTAAAGGTCCCTTATCGTACATAGAGAGAATGTTATGTCTTCTTTGTTTATAATTAGGTTTAGGTTCAACATTTATCCTGTGAAAGTATCAAAGCCTCCACAGAGAAATGTACACAGGAAAATGAGTGTTAAAACGAGCTGTCAAGACTTCTGTTACTTTGTGATGTCACAACAAAGCAGTCATCCATCCAACCATCCAGTCTTACAGAATTGGTTTACCTGCATCTTTTTTTTCTTTTTGTTCAACTCAGAAAACAGTCAGCCAATCAGTAGAGAATTCAGCCAATCTGTCAGTCTCTCCTCTTATTGGCTCACCGGTCAGTTGTGGCAGGCAGGCGTAAGAGTTCAAAAACTTATTTTTGAAAAACTTCAGGTGTAATATATAGATAGATTTTTTGCTCATGTCTCTTAATATTTACTTAATCTCAACTGTAACTTTTCCGTCCTCTGTGTACCTTTAATATTTTTCAGCGTTCAGTTTTAATATCCTAAATGCGCGTTGAGATTGGTGAGGTGCTGGACTGTGCAGTTTATCTTTAATCACCCCCAAACAGCCAATGAACCAAACGCTTTAATGTAGCGAGTTGGCAACATACACAAGTACGTCAGAGTGAGTGTGTGTGTGTGTGTTGTGTGAATGTTTAATGCTCAGCTCCTGACTGTTCCCCTTCTCTTGATGATTTGAAGTCCAAAAGAGTCTCAAGATAAGCACACTTTTTTTTTTTCAGTTGAAACACCTTCAGTGCACATGAATGCATCTTTGCATTTATGTTGCCTTTAGCAAATTCACAACATTGGCCTTAAATGTACCGTCTCTAAAATTAGTTTCACATTCAGTCTCAACACTCCTTGATACTAAAATATATATATACATATATTTTAGTATCCGGCACTCAGCCCCCTGCAGACTGTACGTTTTCCCAGCATGCATTAGTATGAAAATCTCCATAGAAACTTCACCTCTGTTTGCACCTGTGTGTATTACGTTCTACGACAAGCTGAGTTTTGAGGACAGTGTCAATGCAGATGCAACATATTTAACACTAGTTTGAAACAATGACTTTGTGGAACACTGGGCATAAGGACACACAGTGTAAATATATCATTACTGCAGCCACTCGTAACTGACACAAATCCCAACTGACCAGAGACACTATGTAGGACAAAAGTTTTCGCAGCTTCCTCTCAGCAGTGGATTGTTGGCCATTCTTGCCAACGGCACACTGGCCGTGTTATAGCGTCACTGATAATAATTTCAGAGCGGCTTGATACATCACTCAAGTGACTGGTTATAAAAATTGAAATCTCATCCCACAACAGCAGTAGAGAAAAGCAGCTAAAGAGCAGACAGCGGCAGACTGAATAATGAAGTGGTAATTAAATGGCCATTCAGTGTGAATATGGGGCTAAAGAAACAGCTTAGTTCTACCCGAATAAAACGGTCTCTTTCCACAGAGCGGACCGGACTTTCAGCTAAATCACTCATTATTTAAGTGGTGATGGATGGCAAACACCCCCACAAAAAGCTGAAAGCCAGTGATTTCCACTGCAAAAAAAAAACCCTGCTCACTTGATGATAGCCGCGCTCCTGGGAGATTTGCGGTAAAGCTGGGTATAGTTTGTCATAGGCCCTCTCCTCCACGATTCTCTGCAGGCTGAAAGATTCAGGGCAGCTTCTCCTTCTCTAATGACTAACACAGATGTTCAGCTGTTCTCCCAGCTAACACTGTAGGGCACGAGGACATCCTCAGCCGGGCCGCTGTTCAGTGACACCGCAGCTTACTTCCTTACAGAGCAGCACCACTCTCGCTGTAGAGTAGGGTCCACTTAACTTAAAGAGTACAACTATTGTACTTCATACTTTTGTGCTAAAGCATGTAGTAGTGTTACAACTCCCTAAAGGCAACCACGCTGTCTCTAATTTTCATTTAACTTAACTTTATTCTATTGTTCTATAGCTTTATGATCTTCTTCCCCTTCCCTTAACCTAGTCCCAGTTTCTGCCTCTCATTTATTATCATACTTTCAGGCCACGGAGGTAACAGTTCAATAGTTGAGGTGAAAATCGCAGAAGGTCATTTTAAAATACTTACTGTTCCTCCAGAAACCTCAAGGACTCTCTCATCTGGATAAAAATACATTCGGGCGGCTGTCATCCATTTCCCAAACAAAGATGGCAGCCTGCCAGCTACCTGGATAGGAAACACGAGTAACAACTTTGGATTAAAAATCTTTTTTTCTGTGTGTGTGAGTGCGGTGGGCAGAATTTCTTTTCATCCAAAGAGTTAGAAGAGTCTTTGATGATTTCAGAAAAGAAAGAAAAACTAAGTGCCAAGTGTTTTTAAATATATTACTATTTTTATTTGAAGAGTTGATCCACTAGAAGACATATTTGTGGTTTTGAGATTTACTGTAAAAACCAGGTGGGCGGGGCTTGAGGCATGGCTGAGGTCAGTGACTGCTTTGTTGTGACATCACAAAAGTTAGAGAAGTCTTAACAGCTCGTTTCGAGTCTCAGTTTCTGAATACAGGCTGTGCACATTTCTTTATGGTCTGAGGTGCTGGTACTTTGACATATATCAGAAAACACATTGGCATCTACCTGTGCACTATGTGGGACCTTTAAATTATGTTCTGCAAGTAACAGCTTGGTTGAGTTTCGGAAAAGGTTTTAGTTCGGGTAAAGCGCCTTCGTTGCATAGGTTACAATAATAAACATGGGTAAGATTCACTTTGGAAAGACCTGTCTTTAGTCAACTCATCCATTCACTTAAAGCAGATATCAGCTTCACGGCCGTTTCGGCTAATGCTGCGTTCAAGGCAGGCTTTTGAAACCGTAAGTTACAGCTTCAAGTCACAACTACGACTTGGTAGCGTTCCAGGTAACCCGTAGCTCGTGTTTTTACCATCCTGTTGTCTGTGAAAGTTCCCTATAACGGCCACTCGTAACTTCCGACCCGTGAACTCGTACCAGATCGAACTGGTATGACTTCACAGGAAGGAAAAACACAAAGTACGAGTTTCTTTGAACGCACCATGAGTTAGCAGCCCCCGCCCTTGTCAGGCATCAATTGGTCCTCGTGCTACGTCACCACATTCACGCGCATCCCTTGGCTGCACACACAGCCCTTCATGCCGTTCTCTCTCCTCATTGGATAACACTTGTATCCCACAAGGAAAATTTTCTCCTCGGGTTACAGCAGAGCAGAGTGACGGAGAGACTCGTGTTTAGGCTGAAATACTTCATGTAAGTGATTGCTGACGGAAAATAGGACTATTTAGGACTTATATTAACAAAAACATTCCACTGATATCTGCTTTAAACATCTCTTGTCAATTGGCGTTGTAGCATCATATTCTATTCTTCACTTCAGCCACTAGGGGTCGCCTAGAAATAAAATGTAACTATGCGTCGTAGGACAGTCTCCTGAAGCTAACAGTGAGCTATCTTGTCTAAAATAAAGACGTTTGGCCGCAACATGGCAAAGACACAGTGGAAACTAAGCATAACCTGAGAAACCGAGAAGGGAACAGCAGCAGCAGGAGAAGTGTCATGAAAATTGCTCTGTAAATCAAGGACACTTTTAATTTAGTCGTCTGAAGGACCCGTTTAGCTCAATGCGTCCTCCTCACTCCACTGTTTAACAGATGTAAGGTCAACTTCAGCGAGTGTGACATCAAAGATAATGTTTCTTTCTTTCTCTCTTGACTGCACCCATGGCTGTAAGTGTTTCTTTATTTATCTTCTGGAGGAGGAAGAGGAGGACTTTGTGTTTTTTTTGAAGGATGCGGTTCTCGAAAAGGTTACCGTGCCAACTGTGCCAGTGAATGCCACCATCATTACTTACTCTGTCCTTGTGCTTTATCGTGTGTGTTTTTTTTTTCTTCCTCTTCTCCTTTGGCGTGACAGCAAAAGAACGGCGCTCTGCTAATGGCTGTGGTTTAAATTCAAAAGCCCAAGTCAGTCACATAGAGACAGAATAACAGGCTTTACCACGTCCACTTATTGGATTTCTTACATTAAGTGCGTTCCCATTTGTTTAAATCATTCATTATGTTAAATGGCAATACCTTCCTGAAGGTTAAGTTGGTATGTAGAGATCTTCATCCTTAAATCAAAGATTCCTCTGTGAACAAAATGTTTTCCGAGGCCCTCAAAAAGAAGCAGCCTTTATTATTTTTTATTTTTTTTGAATCCCCTGAGCACTTGAGGGGGAGAATTTGCCTGGATGGCGTCGGTTCATTCAGGCGCCAGATTGAATCCTGTCTCCACTGCTTGTTATTACAATAGAGCACTCAGCATGCACAAAGGGCCTCTCCTGCTCGAGCTTTTAATGGGACCTCTAGGTGGAGAATGCAGCGCCGAGTTTGTCAGCCTTGCCACTTTACCTTCTTATTCCTTCATCTCTGCAGACACACACACACACACACACACACACACACACACACACACACACACACACACATACACTCACCGTTCCTCTCCATCTCCCCTCTCAAGTCTCAGCCCTCTTGGCCTTCTTTGATGCCGCTAATCAGACTCTCCATCACTTTAGAGGAGATAGATGATTACCTGATTCTAATTACATACAAGGGGGAAAGTTTGTTTGATGTCTATTGTGCGTCGGCTCTGTGGCTTCCTATAGCTTTCACCCCTGCAGCACACACACACACACACACACACACACATCCCCTCTCCTCTACCCACCCCTCTCCCCTATCCCCCCCGGAGACTCCTCTGTATGAGGCTAGATACACACACACAGTGGCGAGGCGGCCTCAGCGCTACAAGGTGAACTATTCCCCAGCACATGTTATTATTAATAACTGCCAGCGAGAGGGGTCACCTAAGACTACTCCTTGAAAAGAACCCCGGGCAAGGCAAGTAGGCCGCAACTGGCTGTGTTGTAAAACAATACCCCCCCTCCTCCCCTCTCCCCTCTTTCCCTTTGAGGAGACATGCTGCTTAAAGCAAGAATAATGCATGGGGAAGAGAGAGGGGAGAGCCGCATAGCCACATTCTTCAGACGTGAAAAATTAAGATGTCACCACCTGGTGCTTTTAAGCATACCTTTACCACTGAGCTAGGAAGGTATTAGAATATGAGTGTGTTGGGGCTATCATTTCCAACACCCTCTCTCCCCTCGTCTCTCTCTCTCTCTCTCTGCACCCCTGCATTGTCGTTAAACTTCTGATGGCAGTATTAAATTCAAATGGCTGGTGAGTACAGAGCCACAGGGAGGGGCCAGAGGGAAATGGGAGAAATGCTAATCGCCAGTCAAATTATGGGACATCTCTAGTTAGTGGATTTCATAGAGGGGGGTTTTTATGGTGGTTTCAGCTGCTCAGCACAGCAGGTAGTTTGGGTTAAAAAATACACTTGGTGGCTCAGACAAGGTCTTTTTTTTTATCGAAGTGGGAAAGTTGCAGATTCCGAATCTGAATCCCATGTTATTTTATTTAGGTGATGGAGGGAAAATGCAGTCCAGACAAAATGTGTTTCACAGTTGCAATTTATTTTATTCTTTAGCCTCTGTGCTACAGTACATTTAATTTGAAGTTACATCAACATACTGTGCTTCGGTGCGAACTGTTTCACATCAATATAAAGAACTGTGTGTGTGACAGATACAGTATATTAAAGATATAGCTAGTGCGGAATAGTGAGACTTGTTGCGTACGAACTGATGAAGCCCCTTGGATAAGAGGCGAAACATCTTCCCAGACAAATACAAGTCCAGTTGCCTACGAATCAATTTGCCCAGAAAAAAAATAAATAAAAAAAAATTAAAGATATACTGTCCAAAAGTTTTCAATAGTAATTAGACAGAAAAACATAAAGAAAAAAATCAATAATTTCATTCTTTGAAATTATTTTAATTTTCCTTCTTAAATGTAATTTGATTTCTTTTTACGTTTGCATTGTCTTTACTGGACAGGACAGTGTAGAGACACAGGAAATGCAGGGACAGGGACAAAGGGAATGGTATGCAGGAAGAAGTCAAACTGAGGACCAGCTGCTCAGAGCGTTTGCATTCATTTTGTTTGCACCAACCACTTTGTTCTCAGACCTTCAGCTCTTCCTTGTTGTTGGATCTGGTGTTCAGCAGGTGGGAGGCAGCACAGTCAGATGGAGATCGGGTGATTGACACCAGTTGAGTATTTTCAACCTGGTCACCCTGAAAGGCTCTGCGGTTACTTTTGGATTGTTGTGCTTATACTGAATGATGAAATGTCGACCAATGAATTCTGATGTATTTGTCTGAATGTGAGCGCAGGATGCTCCTGTATCCTGATGTATTCATCCTGTTGCTTCTGTCAGCCCAAAGGAACCAAAACCATGTTTGACAGATGAGTCGGTGGTTTCGATTTTTCTGCCACACTTTTTTCCTCTTTCTGCCATTTTTAGAGAGATTTTATTTTTTGTATCCGGTGGCTTGTTCTCAGTTGTTTTGGTGGGTTCAGGGTTCACAGAGTGGCCTGTGTTATTATTTGATCTAATCTGTGCAGAGGAACAGAATGTTGTGATCCTCCCCGCGCAGCTATCACACCTATAGTTTTCTATTTTCATGCCTGGATGCAAAGGCCTAAAAAATTACTGCGTGACTTTCTCCTGCTTGTTTTGGGGATTTGAAGGGAACCGGGATGTGTTCTGCTACAGTGATTCCTCCCACACGGTCAGTGAGAGGAGAGTCTGATGGCTCAGGCTGTTACATGAGAGGGATGATCTCAAAGATTGTCTGAAGAGGAAAACTCCCACATTTTTTTTTATTCTTTTAACTCTTAGAGTCCTGAGAAAGGTAGTTTATTCTCTCTAAGACAGGTGTTTGGTCTTACATTTTAAAATGACTTTTCAGTTCAGAAATTGCATTTTTGTTGATACACTATCACTTAACCCTCATGTTGTCCTCCTGGGTCAAGGAAGGAAGGAAGGAAGGAAGGAAGGAAGGAAGGAAGGAAGGAAGGAAGGAAGGAAGGAAGGAAGGAAGGAAGGAAGGAAGGAAGGAAGGAAGGAAGGAAGGAAGGAAGGAAGGAAGGAAGGAAGGAAGGAAGGAAGGAAGATGGAGGGAAGGAACAGATTAGGTCAAGGAAGGAAGCAGAAGGATGGATGAAGGGAAAGAAGGGAAGGAAGGAAGGAAGAGAAAAAGGATTGTGGAAAGAAGGAAGGGAGAAAGGAAGGAAGGAAAGAAGGAAGGATGGAGGAAAGAAACAGATTGGGTCAATTTGACCCAGAAGGACAACAGGAGGGTTAACTAAACCAAACAGCAACACCACCTTAAGTTAGTTAATTTGACATATGTCTTTTTGTAGTGCGTGGTTTTCCTGTGCTTTGGCATTCCACTAGATGCTCTGTGCAGCTAAAATATACACATATAAAAGTAATATTGGTGTCTATCACCAAGCTGAGATTTGATTCTAATGATGCTGAATGTGAGTAAAAGCTGCGGTAGTGAGGACGGGTCAGTGGGGAGCATGGCAGCTCACAGTAGCTGAGCTGGTGTTTGCTGTAATGCTTCAGCGGTAAAGTGGGCTCAGCTTGTTCAGCTTTCATCCCGTGGCTGTTTTAATTTCTTCTTCATATTCCAGTTTCATAACTTCTCACTCACCATCCAACCACAGCGGTCAAAGACATCTGCGTAGTAATATGGACAATACATATGAAAGGTTAAAGGGCAAATCTTACTTTATTGTGATGCTGTATGCAATCAAATTGAATTAAAAGTGTTTAGGAGGTAAGGAGAGTCATTTCTTATTAAAATGTCACTGAGAAAGATGGATGATACAAATTCAGGTGATGCAACGTAGTTTTGCAAATGTTGCAGTGCACATGTGGTGCAAATAAATTCCTGTCTTGAAATGATTTCAAATACTTATTACATACAAGAATGCAGACTTCAAAATAAATAAATTAAAAGATGGCGGCAAAGAGGAAAAAGCAGAGGGAAGATAGAGCCTCTGAAATGTAGATATCACGTCCCCCTCTGTGTGGCAGTAACTGAGCCACCAGATGATTCATGTAATATCTCAATAAGATACAAACCCCTCTGTATTTCTATTTCATGTGATTCGCTTTTAAATTGTATAACTTGGCTACGGTTTTGTTTGACAGTCACATAATGTGATAATGCAAATTCATTTTCATTCTATTTCACAGCTGACACTCACTCGGCTGATGTACAGTTCTACAGTTTCGTGTGGAAGGAATCTTTAGTTGGTGTGATCAAGTGTCTGGTTCCAGCACAGACACAAAGACATGAAAGGCTCTTGTCATGTTAATTCATGGCCCCATGAATTGAAACAGATTGTTCATTGACAATGCACATGAGAGGCTTCAACTTTAAAGGTCCACTGCTGTACATAGAGAGATCCATGTCTTTTTAATCATAAAGTAGGTCTAGATTCCATATTAATGCTGTGAAAGTATCAAAGCTTAAATTCACAGAGAAATACCCAGGCTGTATTCAGAAACAGAGCCTTAAAATGAGTTAGCAGCACTTCTGTAACTTTATGATGTCACAACAAAGCAGTCACCACTCTCCCACCCACCTGTACCCACCACCCAATGCTGAAATCTGCTAGATTTTTTGTTTGATCAGTCACAAAACAGTCAGCCAATCAAAAGAGAGGCCTAAATCCTCTCTTCTGATTGGCTGACTGAAGAGAGGTTCAGATCCCCTCTTTTGATTGGCTCAACAACCTCTTGTTACTTGAGCCCCATTGAGGAGGCTAGAAGAGAGGAGATGTAAAACTACGCTAAGAATTTTTTTGGTTCTCAAACCCACAAATATGTCTTTTTGTGGATCAAGACTTCAAACAACACAAAAGCAAAGTGTCAGATAAGGGCCCTTTAAACACAGGCTCGTCTTACCCTGCTCTCCGCTACTGCTGATGGATCCTTTGAATCTAATACAATCAGTGTCAGTCTGCGTTTGTAGTTATAGTCTCAGATGACATCTTGGATTTTTTTCCCAATCATTTACAATTGTGCTATTAAAGTTAAATCTATCTGACTGAATCTAATCAGTCAGACTGTGGCCCTGGTCAGTCAGACTGTTTACAGACCCACCTCCTGCCTCAGCCTTGACCGATTGGTATTGATGAGTTGGTGCTCTCTCAGTTTTCCTGTGAAATGAGACGTTTTTAGCGAGATCAAGTTGTGCTCACTTTCAGTTTGACTTGCATTTGAGTATTTTTATAAACTGTTGGCTTGTTCCCAACCTGTCTGATTATCTGACTCATGTTTCCTGACTGGTGATTTCAAATAGAATATCAGCTTTAAAGAGGAACTAGGCAAGATTTGCACCTTAATTAAACAGCTTTGAAATAATTGTGATGGGTAAATGACTTGTTACGGGGAAAATGGAGACTCTCTGCCTTCCACCTAGTGTTTGTTGGCCAGAAAACCAAGTTTGCAAGATCAGCGCCTCCAACCCGGTGTCCCAGATCTCATCTCGTGAGAAACATGGACCGCTTTATGGCACTACGGCACAAACACGCCCTGTAATGCGTAATCTCTTGTTAACGTAACCCACCATGGTAGAAATCACTCCACCGATTCCTTCCCACTGGTTTCATTGAAAACAAATGCACATGGAGGGAGGAGGGTTAGCTGTGAGTCTTTACGACAGTGAAAATATGCACTCCGAAACTGTAGGGGGAGCTCTGTAGAGAAAAAAAAGCGACCAAAACGGTGAAAGAGGGCCGGATTTGCATAGTTTCCCTTTAAATTTAGTGAGTACAATGTTATAAAATAGAATACAAACACACTGAAGTACGTATATCAGCGGTGCTTTCAGAAAAATCACTTTATTTTCATATTGTTGACAACAGGCCAGTGAGCTACTATTTCTTAAAATAGTCAATGCCTCAATGTTGTCATGGAGCTGTCTATAGTATAACAATCATGGTACTGGTTGTGTTTACCTGTACAAACAACTCAAACATCACACTGCATCCCTACTGAGTGTGTGTGAGTGTGTTGCCAGCTGATACACATCCAACCTCCGCTCAGTGTTTCATCAGCGGCCTTAACTAATGCAGTGTCCCAAACATATCAACCAGGGTAATGAAACATTCATTGTGTCAGTTACTTTGTACAATTGAACACATCCATCATCTCCTGATACTTTGTAATATTGTAAATCATGTGACCGTCCCAGCCGCGGACCCCCCACCCCCACACTCTGACCAGGCGGACCTCTTTGTAATGAATATTGACTCGTATTGCGTTAAATTCATTCAAGCAAATCAAGCCTTTTAAATGTATGAAGCCCGTGGTGCCCCACTCTGGTCACAGGCACCAAAGTGTCAGCATTAAATTTCTTTCAAGGTTTTCATTTAATTTTCAAACAGTGTAGAACCTGATGTTGGGAACTCCATTACCTGCTGACTGGACTCTGGCTAAATTTAACTTCCCTCCACAGTGATAGCTCATGTGGATTTCTCTCCTCATCCCAACTATTTGATATCCTCTCTCCTTCCAGATTAACCTTTATGGCCCTAATAAATGGTCTATATTGACATCAAAGGGATGGAAGATGGCGCTATGCCTTATGGGAGAGGGAACACAGGCCCGCTGAAAGAACCCGCGCCCAGCTCCCCTTCTCACCTAACCGTAATCGTGGCTGTCCACTTCGAAATTATGCTCTTCTTTGTCTTTTTAATTAAACTCCAGTGCAGTTTGGAGGCTATTTGACCTTTGCTGCCCCCTCTTCATTGGGAGTGCCGCAGGTCATTTCCATGCATATATTAATGGCCCTTTTCCTCTTAGGCAATGATCCTTGAGGCTTTACAGATTAAGGAGAGGTTTTGGTCTCGAGTATTACCCATTTTTAATCTGTTATGTGGGAAGTTCCATGATAGAGCAAAAGCAAAATGTTTTAGGCTTTGGGTGAGGGGAAGTGTGTTTTAAGTGACTGTTTTGTCCGTAGCCACGATTAACCTCTTGAAGCAGCTTTGAAATTGCTGTTCTCTCTGTCTGCATGTTTTTTTGCACTGCAGTATCTGATGCAAGTGGATAGTATCAGTTATCCATCAAAATGAAGTATTGTAGCAATCACTTAGGGTATATTTTCCATAAATTCCCTATATCTGCAAAAAATTTGGTCCAAGCCGATGAAACGATCTTATTGAGCTTATGGAAAGTCTATTGGCATGCTCATATGTTTTTTTAGAATATAGAAATAGACGTAGCCTCCTTGTGCCATCAGCTAAGAACAGTTTTGAAGAGTGGGCTGCTCCTCTGTCGCCATCTTGGCAGCACACACTCCACCCCTCATCCAAAAATGGGCACAGAGGTGCGGAGTCATACTCTTGTACATCCTCAATCATGAATTTTACGAGTGAGATTCATTCCTCACAGTTGTCAGGGAATTATCTTCAGAGGCTAAAATCATTCTGTACCTGGTGGTAAACATTCATTTCAGATGTAAAATTTACGTTTTTGGATTGTCTTGGCTCAAGTGGTCATTCAAAGAACTACAGTTTTTGACACTTTTCTGGAGGTCTCTTGATAATTACATTTTAAACTTCAGGGAAAATGCAAAATTCCTCTTCATATTGTGAAATAAATCATATTATTTAATATTTTTCCAATATCAGCATGACCTCAAAACTATATAGGAAATGGAAATATAAACTATTCAGCAGTATAAATTTAATCTCCTAAACGCTGTTCCAGTGCCTTTATGGAGGATTTAATTTTTTTAGTGCTTTTACCAGGATTTAATTCTGCAAGTGAAATACTTTACAACAATTTATAGTCTTTGCTGTGTTTTAACTTGATTCTTCATTCTGCAACTGAAGTGGTTGAAAAATCCACCAAATTCCAGGCACAAGACCTAGGGGAACATTTTGGAACGTCGAATTAATCTTGATTGATCCGCTGTGTTTGGTTTTTACGATGACAGAGGAAAAAAAAGAGAGAGATCGGCGGTCAAAAGGCCGTGTGCTCATCATCTGATCATGGAATTCTTTGTTTTAGTTGTGTCACTGCTGAACTGTGGGTTGTCATCATGTTTAATGCCGTGTGTGTGGGTAGAAAAGGCTCCTCTCTGCGGCTGCTGCCCCTCGCTTTGCCTGGAACTCACCACCGGCTGCAGCGCCACCGCCACATAACTTGGCCGCCACCTCTCCTCTGCAGGCATGTGAGCGCATGATAACGGCCCTGTTGTTTGACACACAGTGATATGCGGCACCCTCCCACCTCTCCCCCTCTTCCCCTCTTCCCCTCTCCCCCCTCCGTCTCCTCAGCCCCACAGGCTTTGGCACACATCGGTTTTGTTTTGTTTCGGGGGGCTATGTGTGTTTGGGAATCGTCCACAGTTTTCAGCCTGTATACAATCACACACTCCTAGTCAGTCCAAAAAAAAAAAAATCCTCCTCACCTCTGGAAAGTTGAGTGTGATGGAGGGGCAAGGTGGAACCTGTTTGATGCCCGAAAAGGAACACAACCCTGTCCCCTGTGAACCTGCACTTCGCTCTCTCTTTAACCGCTGATGCTAAATAGCTCCAAGTGACAAAAGCAGGTGTGTTCCGGCAGGCGGGATGCATGCATGATTAATGTGGCCCGGCGGAGCAGATGAAGACAGACAAGGGTCTGGCTTTTTGCCTGCCAGTGAGCGGATGCAGAGAGAAGATGAAGCAGCGGAGGGAGAGATACAAGAGAGGTGGAGGACAAAGAGAAAAAGCACCTGTTAGTTAAACACTCCCCTTCTAGAAGGACCTTTAACCTCTGCGTCTGTGTGTGTGTGTATGTGAGAGTGTCTGTGCAAACACAGTGAGTTACCAGCTCAGTGAAGATCCAAGCAGATGTAGCTGTAGGGGCTGAGAGCAGCTCAGAGACCGGGGCTCTGGTCTGGGATCAGCTGAGGCCGACGAGAAGGCGAGATGAGAACTCCATCTCTCCACCTCCACCCGCTCCGCTCCGAGGCCTCGGTAGGACCTGGATTAGTTTGAACTCCGAACATGTCCAGAGACTAGAAAAGAGAGTGCATGTCAATTTGCAGCAGCGAGTCCAACACGTCAGGAGCATCATGGGTAAATCTGTAAAGTCCAGTGTCACTAAGTGGGTTCACATGGAGCCATATATTCCAACTAGAGAATGCATTTCCTGAAGGAAATATATGGGGGAATGCTGAAAGCTGAATGAGCTGAATAAATTGTTGAAATACTGCTGAATTAAGTGAAGAAAGTGTTGAAGATGAAACAATATCTGAACAGTAAAAGTAAGAAGGAGGCTGCAATCAGTTTAGATGTCCAAACTGAGAGAAAATGCTCCTCAATCAGAATAAACAGGTCCAAACCGAATGGCATTTCATTTGGTTTCACAGGGGGGGAATATCCCTTCTCCCAAACCCATCAAAAGTAAAATTCTATTATGTAAACAGTGAAATGGAACATTGTCTGGTTACGTTCGGCCAAAAAGAAGAGGAAAGGAGGATGACCCAAGTGATTTGGATTTAATTTTGGCCCGAACCCTGGTCATTCAGGGCGGAGACGCCTGTTCAAAACACTCAGCACATGTCACACTGCTGTAAAACATGTAAACAGGTGACATGAAATCTTCATTCAGAATGATTTGTATCAGAATTTTAAAAAAAAGTCTGCATGTAAACTAGGCTATACTGTTAACACTGAAACGTCAGAATAGAGCCAAACTGTAAATTCTCTGCATCACCCAGCAGTTTAAGTTCATCAGTTCATTACAGATAGATAAACATGTTAATAAAAAAGTGAATATTGAAATGAAACAACAGCAGATGACGGCACTGAGGAGATCAGACTTATGTTGGAACACACTGTCCGCTACAAGCAACTACTTCCTGCTCCTTCTCCGACCAGCTCTGTGCAGTGTCTGTAGCCGCCGTCAGTCGTCCTGCAGCCTCCCGGTGTCAGAGGTGGTGTCTCACATTAGGGAGGTCACCTTGTGTTGTTAATGGAAATGTGGGAGCTCTATTATGGAAGCATGAAAGCAGCACGTCCGCATGTGTTACACCGAATCTGAGCCGCAGTCAGTCAGTTCAGCTGACAGGTGGTGGTGGTGTGTGTGTGTGTGTGTGTGTGTGTGTGTGTGTGTGTGTGTGTGTGTGTGTGTGTGTGCATGTGGTGGGCTTCAGCCAGGCCTTCTGTGCCACCCCTGGTTAATGAGGCCTTTATGGAGATGAAGTGGGGGTGCAGGAGAGCAGGATGTGGAGACGGGAGCCATGGCGAGGGAGGCTGGAGCTGGCTGCAGCTGTTAGAACAGTGAGGGGTGGAGTGGGGCAGCGCTGTGGAAAACAGGATTTCAAAATGCTGATTGGTCGGTGTCAGCCCCACTTACAGGCGTTATTTGGATGGTATAGGCAGAGCTGTGAGGCCTGCGCTGAACCCCTGAGCGACTTCTCAATTAGTGGGCGGCCTAGCGGAACTGCCAGACACTATTGTGCGCCCCAACAACCCCCCCACCCCCCCCCACACGCACACACACACACACACACACCCCACCACCCCTCCAACCCTCCAATCCAGCCCTGATCCAGCGGCTGCCTCCCAAGGCTGCATGGAAGCCAGATCTCGACAATGATCAACATTTTTGTTAAGTCATTCAAGTTATTGAAAAGCACTTTTTGCGACTCTTGTTTTTACAGCGCGGAGGCTTGGCGAACATACCACGGTTGGTTTTTGATGTCGCTACCCTCCTTCACGGTAACCACAGAGCTCAGAACGGAGGCGTCTGATGCTCCGCGAACGGGTCAAACCTGAATCTCTGCGATAACGCGCCGCACCGCGCCGCAGCGAGGAAGGAGAGACAGAGCCCCGGCTTGTGTAACCAAGCCGAAGCCATGCTCGTAGTTTGCTGTGCTATGCTTGTGTAAAATGAGATGTAAATGCGGCAATTTTAACAGCCTGATTTATTCATTGGGAAGCAAAAAAAAAAAAAAAAGAAAGAGAAGAATGCTAATTCTACACACCGCTTTGCCCTTGGCCAGGGCACATCGACAAACAAGTCACTCAGCAAAGGAATTAACAACTTCATTAAGTTACCTGACAGCGCTGGCACATCCAGCACCGCATCACTTTGTCTGTGCTGGGCTGATGCAAGAGCTATCTACTGCTACAGAAGGTGTCAGGAATAAATTTTCAGGCTTAATATGACCCAAGAACAGTGTTAGTTTAAACTGCTTTTAAGGCATTATCTCAGGATGTTTGTCCAAGTGATGACCTGACAGCTGGGAGAAATCACTGGCCAAATCCATACAAAGACTCATTATGGAGAACACATCCAATGTATGATTGGTTTTGGGGGAATAAAAAAAAAAAATCAATGTGTTGCAGAGGTCACGTCTGTCTCTGGTATATCTGCTGTGTATCTGCTAGAGAGGGACTGGAGAAGGTAGCAGAGACTGCAGAGAGGCTGCTGCTGCTGCTGCTGCATTGATTGCACCTTCCACTAGTTTTCCATATGCTTTTAATCTGTGAAATGCTAAAGAGGCAATCAAAGGCGTACTGTCAAAGCAGTGTCCAGGTGATTTCTCAGCCACCTACACTGCATTAAGAAACGTCTGATCAACGGGTGGGAGAGCCGTCAGCAGAAGGCCTTCTGCTGACAGAGACAGAGGTGGTGGGCTACAGAAATCATCCTGCCAGCTGGCGTCACAACGTATCACACTGGCCCGAAATAACAAGTCGGCTTTTATTTTCTCTGTGGTGTGAGGATTTGACGTGATGCCCTGTATTGTGTGCTATACTGACCATCACTGATAATGGGATCAGACCATGAGGCCCTGAAAAAAGATCAACAATAATGCTCAGTATTTTATTATGTGGAAATCTTTTTTTTTTTAAGCAATTAGCATTTAAAGGTCCCACATTGTATGTAGTGAAATTTCTGTGTTTATATTTTTATTATTATGAATCATCTCCAGGTTCCATAAATTATTAAAACATCATTCCACAGAGAAATGCACAAATTCAGAAATAGAGCCTTCAAAATTGGCCATCAAAACCTTGGTAACTTTGTGATGTCACAACAGCAGTTATAGCTCATAAACATGCCCCAAGCCCCGCCCACCTGGACTCACCATCTGATCTTGCAGGAATTGTTTTCTCTGAATGTGAATTACCAAAATCTGTTACATTCTTTTAACACTTCAGAAAACAGCCAGCCAATTCAAATTGAGGCTCACAGCATCCTCTCTTCTGATTGGCCAACACCAACCTGTTGTTACTGGAGCTCCAGAGAGAAGCTTAGAAAGGGGATGAAAAATTATAAAACTAAAAAAAAAACACCACAACACTGACCATAAAACATGAAAGATCGAGACAAACTAATTTTTAGTCATTTGTGTAAAAAATGATTTCTAATATTTTTGTTAGAATGGAGTGTGACTGTTTGGAAATTAAACCACAGTAATTATGCTAATTCATTAATATAACACATCTCTTTGGTCTCTGATTCAAGGCTCTCTCTTTGGACTGTTTCTCTGACCAAACAAGCTGTTTGAAAACATTACCTTGGCTTCTGGGAACCAATGATCACAATTTTACACAGTTTTCCAATATTACAATTGAAGCTCAATTGAAAAACAAATTGGGAAATCGGTAATCATGTATTTTTTTAGTATTTTTATCTCTTTTCAGAATAAGAGACAAAAACTAAGTTTACTTTAAGTTTTACTCTTAACTCTAAAACATTAAAAATATAATATTTATTGTTTTCTTAAACTCAGTCTGTGACCAGTTTGAAGTGTTTCCATAGGGACAATCTTTTATGCCTAACAATATTTAAATGCTGCATTTTTTTTGTTCAGTGTCACTGAGGCAGATGACCTATGTCAGAATGTATGATTTGCATTGTGCTGTCTCAGTTGACCTTTACTTTGAAAGAAAAGAAAAAACAGCAATTATCAGGCACTTAGCTTTTACCTCACCTTTGAAAAGACTGTTTAACACTAAAATGTATGAGGTGTCAGGAGGAGCACATTAGGCTGAATTGTAACCTCTTTGAGTCTGGGAGCTCTGCATCTAAATATCATCTCAACTCTGTTCTAAAGACTGAATAAAACATTTATAACCTTGCCAGATGGGCGGAGCAGCATTTTACCAGCCAATGTGTGCGACAGGTAAAGTGTTCAGCACATTACCTGCATAAATGACGTCAAGTGATATGTAAGACATTTAATCAAGTTAATCAACTGTAATGCCTCAGAGCTGCAGTCCAATTTGTTGATGAGTTATTTGAAGTTGGTTCATCTTCTTCAGTCTCGCCACTTTTTGTTGTTCACATTATTATCAAAAAATAAAAACAAACAAAAGCAGCGAGTCTGCTTTAAAAACTAATTAAAACTAGACTGAAATTGAAAAGAAAAAGTCCAAACAAGTTAAAGATAAAAACTGATGAATAATCCGCAACTATTATAACCTTGAATCAGCCACTAAACTGTAGCTGAATGCAGGTTTCCTTCTGAAACGCTTCCCCTTGTCAATTCCTACAGTATAGGTTTCTCTTAACTCACTTGGTTGTGTTAAAAATGAACCAACAGACTGCTGGAGTGATGCTGAGAATGAGATACAGTAGTTTCCACCAATTTCCTTGAATGACAGAATGAGCCGCAGTGTTTATCAAAGAATAACTGTGGGGAGGAAATGTTGACCTTTTTTGATGGCAGGCGGGTTTAGGTGTTTCCTCTGATCTGCAGCAGATAGCATAATAAGAGAATGGGATGAATATGAGAAGATGCTGCTGCTGCTGACAGCTTGTGACAGTTGGCTTGGAGGCAGCGGTGGGAATATTTATAATATTTCCCATCTATGTCAGTGTTTCAGCAACGTGTCAATCAACCGGATTTCACCTGATGGGCCATGTGTCATGCCAGCATCCTGCACACGCTGATTTGGAGGTGTAACAACATGGCTCGGTTTTGTGGGTGCAGGAGAAAAGCTGTTAGCTCCACTGCATTCCTTCCTTTTTGAAAAACAAAAAAAAATATCATTTGAACAGATTTGACCATCACAGGAAGTCACAGCGCCTAATTTTCTTGTTGCACGTTCTTCAACTAAAGTGCAGTAAGTGTAATGTTTGTGAACACATCACTCATTTGTTCTATTTTTCTATCTCTTAAGGGTTCAAATGGCAGACAATATAATACAAAGAAATGTGTGTGTGTGCGTGCACCTCTGCAGCTTCCACCTCAGTTTGCAGTTTAATGAGATGGCACATAGATGTTAAAAGCTCTGAAAGCACACTATAATTGTCATGTTGTGCTTGGGAAAGCTTGGCTGCCATTAACCTCCCAACACCACAATTCTCTTCGCACATCTAGCAATTACCTCACCAATAATGCCCGAGCTCGCAAATGCGTGTGTTCTGAAGTTCTGTAATTAAATTGGGCTTTTCACATGTAATCTGGAAATGCTAAGGGGTCAAACCGGGTGCCGGTAATCACGAGTGATTGAGTCTGAAGGAGGGTCACACATACTGGAGGGTCTGTTTCCATACAGCACTTAATTGTCCTGATGAGAGGGGTCACATTTCCTTAAGTAGAGGTTAAGAGTGGGGGCGCCTTTGTTTTGTCTCCGGAAAGCACAGAGGGAATGTCATTTGATGGGAAAAAATGATGGGCCTTCAATAGCAATATCATTTAGCCTGCATTTGAAGTACAACCTTTATGATTTGGGGAGAAAGCTATTAACCGAAGCTCAGCGGTCTTTTGTCATTTCCAATATCTAAGTGAGGCAGCTCCCCAGTGAATGAATAACTGGAGCCCTCTCAAGGTGATGAACATGGCAGACTAATCCCAAAAAATATGCAGTTATCAGGGTGTTTGGATTCACAATAAGGAAGGGCTTTTACATGAGTGTTACTGAACTGCACTGTAAAAAAAAAAATCTTACAATTACTATCAATTTTCTTTTGTCTGTTTATGGGGGTCTGAAGGGTTTACAAGCACCACTGAAAAAAGTTTAGTATAAGTTTGTGTGATCACATTCAGGCCTAGTCCACACATACCAGGGTGTTTCTGCAAATTGAGTTTTTCCCTCCGTTTAAAAAGAAAATCTGCATCCACACCAGCATAATTTAAAAAAAAAATCCACACCAGCAAGCGGTGATATCATTTTAACTTTTAGAAACACATTGACCAATCATAGCATCTGATCTTTGTTTATTACTTCCATGACTACCGTCAAACTTTGTGTTTTAAGGGGTTGTTTAGATTTAGCATCAAGCGTGCTCACAACCCATAGCAACAACGTAGTGGCGCGCATTCGGTGTGACATGCGTGCAGCAAGTGTACCACAATGTATTATGGTAAGAATTAACCTTAACTCAATCATCTGCCAGTGTCTTGGCAAGCAGCAGTTCACTACCCTGGTCGAAAACCAAAAACTACTACCACTACTACTACTACTACTACTGCCCAGATGGAGGTTTTGAAGATACCAGTTTTTAAGGACCAAAAATAACGCAAGAACACATAGGAAAGTATCCGGTTTCCGTTGTTTGTGTTTACGTGTGGACATGGTCTAAGAGTCGTTTTTGTGGAGGACTTTTGTCCTATTTTAAGAAAAAACTGAGCTTTAGAAAAGTGAAACCTTATACATGTGTGCTGTTTTTTAAAGATTTACAGAAGCTGAATGCTGGGGAGGGAATCAGGGGGTAATAAGAAGTGAACTAATGCTGTTGGTTTTGTTTTTTTCCATTGGATTTCTGTCTGCTGTATATAGAATGACACATCCATTAGCCACCACTTATCCTTTGTGGGTCACTGGATATAGAATAATGCTTCTTTTAAAGGATCGTGACGCTTTTTTCCCCTGTGGTATTTGTTGATTCTAGTTCAAGAAGCTGCATAATTATTTCCTGCTTCAACATGCATGTGTGTAGTTCATGTCCAAAAGGAAACGGCGGCATTTTCTGCACTGACACATCTCTGTTGTTGTTTTTTTGTCTCACTGTCCTGGAATAACACGGGCCACCATTTTGTCTCCATGTGGGACACAGCGCTGCTACTTTTCATTTCAACTAAAATGCCTCAGTTCAGTCGCCTGGACACATCATTTTTTTTGGACCGTCCCCTCCAGTTGAGATTAGCTAAATTAGCTGTGAAGAGCAATGACTCGTGGGACTGTGCATGTTTGGTGCAGATAATTGCAGGGCTAGTGTGCTACAGCCTGGCACCCAGCTTGGGATTGCAGGTGGGTTGGCGAAGGGAAGTGCCTATCGAACTGCACATCTGGCCCCTGCGGGGGTCAAAATCTTTCATTACACCCGTTTCCAAAATGGACCGAAACTCAGCACTGCCAAAAAAACAGTCCTGAAAGCCCCTTTTTCTGCTTACTTTGTTTTGAATACACTTAAAAAGAAAAAGAAAAAAAAAGAGTTGTTTTTATTTAAGGACAGAAAAACATGTGTAAATTTTGAGTTTTGAATCATGAGTGATGCTTGGGAGAAGAGGTTAAAGGTTAAAGATAAGGGGTAATCTCCTAATGGGTTAGGGTGGGATTTGCTCGAATTTCAAAAGATTTGTCGATGCACTCACTTTGGATAAAGCTAATATTTGACTATAGTAACACAGGACATGGCTGCCACCAGTAGCTTATCTCCTCTCCTGCACAGTTTCAGAGATGCTGCGTGATGTGCAATGTTTTTCAACCTTTTTCCAAGGAGTTTCTATAGGAGCTAATTAGGCAGCTCTCCACGGCTGCACTTCAGGTTGACAGTTCAGGGGGAGTGTTCCTCGGTATATGGTCGGCAGTCTCTCAAAAAGCGGGCCATAATTCATCATTAGGATATCAGAGTCCAGGTGCAGATGAGAACTGATAGAGCCGGCAGCCAGGCAAGTCGGGGCACTCAAGGAGGAAAATCTTATCCCAGGGACAATTCCCAGGTCATGCCCGCGGTAATTGAAATAATTTTGCCCCTAGAGTTGTTTAATCACTGACAATCACACATGCAGGGAGGACTAAATTGAGCAACGCATGAGTCTGATTACATCTGCCACCCTTAACTGTCTCCTCTCCTCCTCCTCCTCCTCCTCCTCCCCCACCGACCACCACAGCTCCCATCAGCACCTCGGATTTCTGCAGCCTCCACCTTTCAGTTTGTGTTCCCCTGCTCTCGTCAAGATTGTCCCGTAATGAAGCATCGACGGGCAAAATCAAATCAATTATTTCTTGCCTCTCTCGTCCCTTTTGTGGACAAGACTCTTGAAACTTAAGCTCCTCCTCGCTGTGATTAAATTCCGAGCAGGGGACGCCAGCGCGGATAGCTCCAGCCAGGGCGGATCATCAAACGGACAAAGCACAATCCCATTAAAAAAAAAAAAAAAAAAGCCTACGTTGAGATGCAGCAAATCATTTGTCCGTTATTAACCCTGAGCCTGTAATTATGCAGATTGCCATAGATTTTCCCTGGGTGCCTGGAAGTGAGATCCAGGTGTTGTTCTCAGCGTGGCAGGCAGATGAGGGAACGGCCGTGCATTACTGAACTTGCCACATTCATCATGTTGACTGATGGCACAGGGAGTCGGTCCCCAGGTCCCGGTGGTTAATGTAGTGGGTAATTAACTGTCATTTGCCTAGTAATAGGCCGATGATCAATGGTTTATGAGGAAACAAATTCTAATCCAGCGGCTGATAAATGCATGCCGAGGCTGGAGCAATTGAAGTGGTGGGAGAGATGGAGGAGATGGGGCGCGGGTGGGTGGGGGTGGGGGTGGGGATGGTGGGGTTGGGGCCAGGGAGAGGAGAGGAGAGGAGGAGAGCAGAGCGCCACTGTAAATAGGTTTACACACTGGTTCTAAAGTTTCAACAAAGTTTGTTCAAAAGGCAACATTTAACCATTTCATTTTAAAGGGTCAGTCCATCCAAGTTATGAAAATAAAAAAAATTACATTTTCTTTCATCTATCCATTGGTAGCTATCAATTTCTCTTGTTTATACCTTAAAATAATGCAGGTATTAAAGAATGAAAAGCTGCAACATAAATATATAAAGTCGTCATGAAGCAGGAAATTAGCTATAGAGGCCAAATAAACATGTTTTCCCTGTGGAGACTGACTCACTGTTGGAGCCAAAACTCTGGTGGTCATTGGAGGAACTGCAGTTTTTGATACTTGGACTTTGGCTTCATCTTTCAGATTCAGATTTTGTTGCCTGATCTCAACATAGTTTCGAAAACAACTGTGTGCAACGATGTTGTGTTGTGCCACCGAGTGTGTTGTGTTAAGTAAAGAAAAGACACTGCATCATGTGTCAGAGGGAACACTGTAAAAACAAATTTGTTGTAATTTGTAACTCGAGATTGCTCATATTTTTGCATTATTGTTTAAATATTCTATTACAGTTTACAAAAGCGTGCATTTCCAAAAAGTTGACTCTGCTTGAATGTGGGGCACCTTTCCTGCAGTCGGTAGCGGCTGTCAGTAACTCTTCCCACAAAGACAGAGTGTTGTACCCAGTTGTTCATATCCACATCTGTCTACCCTCATATCAAAAGTGTGACAAATATCTGAGTAATAAATGTAATCGAGAGCTAGAGAGAGCAGAGGAAGAATGTCTGGCATCTCTCTCTTTCTCTCACCCCCACACAGCTGGCCACAGCTGGTACGACCGTAGGATCGTCAGTTTGGTTACAGAAAAGGGTCGACACAGACGCCCCCCCTCGTCCACTGTTGGACGGGTTTTGTGTGGGAGGGGGAGGGGCTCAGACACAATCCAACCGTGCAACATGCAATTTGGACAGAGCTCTAATGAGGGTCAAAGGGCAGATTTTTTGCTTATCTCTGAGTGACTTCATTCAGTACTGACTACAGTCAAGATGTTTTATAAGAAATGTGAAATCTCAGCATCACACACACACACACACACACACACACACACACACACATACATATATATATATATATACAAAGAAGAGGCTTTGGAAAATTCTTCCACTATTAGACACGTTTGCCTTGTGCAGTATCTACAGCTCCATGTACAAAGTCAAGGATAATTCACTTCAGGATAATTTATTTCCTACACCCCAGTAATCACCGGGAGGGAGGAGGGGGGTGGTGGTGGTGGTGGTGGAGGGGGGGGGGGGGGGGGTCATTGTATTTTTGAATTAGCCTGACAAAGACGAGAAAAAGCTTTGGCATGACACCACCACTGCTATACACCCCATGCAGGCTGCTGGGGGCGGGGCGGGGTGGAGGCACACACACATACACACTGCACAGTGCACACTCAGATTGGGTTTTGGGGTCCACTGGGCTAAAGCCTTGTGGAATAATTTAATTGGTGTCTGTTTTTCTCTCATCAAATAGGTACCACTGAGCTGTACCAGGCTGTAATGCACAGTCAGTGAATGCCTTTTGACTGAAACAAGGTATCGGGCACTGACTGCATCTATTCTCTTTCAAATTCAGATTTGAGCAAAGCATGAATTTAAATTTCATGTTGTATCTTCAGCCTCTTTAAATATACATGGCGTCTTGTCAGCGATGGATATGAAGTGTATGTCAGGCCCCGCTATTCTACATATGTTATTCTGTTTTGGCTCTTTCACTGCAGCCACAGTTGGATGCAGCAGACAGCTGTACCATTGTCAGCCTGAGAGACATGTTGGAAATGTATATATTTATCACAAATTATAATCCAGGGCTAAAAGCATGGAGTCCCAGGCCTGGGTCTTCTCCACACAAGGCCTCTAAAACCATCATCCTTGAATTGGGTTTTTTGCCGGTGCCTTTGAATTCATTATAACCAAACCGTGCTTAATTTTCCTCCTCCCTCGAGAGCCATTAGCGTCTGTAGCATCAAACTGGCGGAACGATGAAAGACGAGTGGCAGGTACGCTCCATCTATCTTCCCTCCCCACAGGGGCGAGCGAGGGGGCTTCCTGTGTGTGCAGTCGTTTCTTTTTCTTTTTTTTTTTTAAAGAGTGTTTGCCACACAAGAGCCCAGCGAAAAAAGCCAGAGCTGGCTGGATGTGCTCCGGCTTGCCGCAGACGCCGCCGTCGTTTGGGTAAACCTCCGAAGACCGTTATCAGCACTTTTTCAGCGCAGCTTGTCAGAGACACTAGAAAAATTGTTTGATTTGAGGAGGCGATGTAAGTATTCCCATAAGTCAGCACAGGTTAGGAGGTTTAATCATTCAAAGCAGTGGTTAAAGCAGCGCAGGGAGGTGCAGGATGAATTATGCAGCAAACAAGTGGAAGAGAAGCAGAGAGAAGTTTGGAAGTTCTTTTTTTATTGGATGGGCTTCACATGAGCGCACATCATTCCCTTACAAATGTATGTGGTATAGCCTATATACGTATATATTTATAATGTTCAGCTTACATTGAAACTTTTGTTAGTTTAGTTGCATGACAATGAAAGAGTTGAGCTGTATGGTGTTATACAATATGGTGTTTCTGTTATTTAGCCAACCATCACCGATATTAATGGGGTGGAAAAAATACCAGCCTGTATTGTCCAATACAGCAACACAAACTGCTGCCTCTAAAATTATCATTAGGTGTAATATATGTCATAACTTAGACTTTAAGAAGAGGAACATTGGCACAATTTGTGGTTTAGTTTTGGATTATTTTTTATTTTAGTTTTTTTTTTTTTTTTGTATTTTACTTTGTTTGACTGGGACTGATGTGTTGCACAGAGAATTTACGGCTGCTCCTTATTTTCAGTTCTTGTCACCAGGTGGGTTTTTACAGTGTCAACTACAGTGTTAAAGACATGAAAGTAGTAAAGTGAAATATTGAAATACAGGGATTGTGATTTACAGTCTAAAACCAGGCAACAAATGCAAAAAAAAACCTATACAGTCGTCAAACAATAGTGAAAAGTGTAAAAACTGTCATGTTCCTACAGCAGCTACCTGAGTGAGAAATGTACTTCAGTCACCGTGCCATACATCCATAACTTCCAATGAGACTCTAATGTGACTCTGCACACAGCATCAGTGTTACAGGCAAACACACACTGACAGGGGGATAAACCTGTTATCGCAGCTGTGCTAACAGTGGCGTTTTTCATATGAATGACTTCAAATTGTCGCCGCGATGATAAAACATGTCACGGCAGAGTGATGTCTTGTTATTGTAACGTCGTCATTTATATGCTGAGTTGTCCGCGCGGCCCACCTTTCTCATGAAAGTACAGTAGGCGTAGACAGCGGAGCGTGAGAAAGCATCACAACGGAACAACAAAGAGGTTTCTAGTTTTTAGGAAGGTAATGTAATGTAAAGTGTATGTGTTGTCACAGGTTCTACTTATATCCCCGCGTTTCCCCCCTTCTATACAGTGCGGGAGTTCCTGGAGCTGAGTGTGGGCTCTGCTCAGGAGATTATACAAAAGGCAGATTCCAGGTGTTGTCTGGCAGAACTGGGGGATACAACACTGCTTCTGAATTCAGCCCTGTAGAGCAGCTGTCATCGTAGAGATAGAAAACACCCTCTAACCAGCCAGCAAAATAAGAAATAATGAAGCCAACACAGAAGAATGCAGTTCCTCAAATGACCACTAGAGTCTGTTTACAAAAGTGAATGAATCCCCATAGACTACCATTTTTAAAATGTCCAAGTTCACTCAACAGAAATAAACATGTTTACAGCCTGGTGCGAAAAGATGTAAGTGGGAAATTATATAGAATTGATAATTCACTATTGATTTTATTAAAACTTAAAGAAATAGTTCAACATTTTGGCAAATAGGCCCAATGCCATAATCCCTATAGTTTTAGGAGTAGATTTGTTACATTCTCAACGCTATGAAATAATAACGGAATGTTATGAGACAGAGTTGTTTTCGAGGCAAATGCAGAGACTGCTTGCCAGAAAACTGCCCCCGACAGGAAAAAACAACTCTGTCTGGTAACGTTCTGTTATTATCTCATAGCGTGGTGAATGTGCAGGTCACAACTTGTCCACAAGAGCATTTTGGAGTTGTTGGATTGTGTATTTGATGTTTGATGAGGGAAACCAAGAAATCCCATTAGCCTCCGTAGCGTAGCTCTGAGCAGCTCACGGCTCTGCTCCGCCGTTCTAAAAATAGCTTGCACCGACAATTAAAGGTAACGAACCTACTCCTAACACTATAGGGATTATGGCAATGGGCCAATTTGCCAAAATGTTGAACTATCCCTTTAGGGTTTTGCATAATTGAGGGCCAGGCTACATTGAGTGACAGCTGGGCCACACACCTAAACCAAAGGGTTGTGACCGTTAAATTTAATCCATATTATAATATTATTTTTCTTTTTGCATTTTGTGTTTCTATTTCACGAGCATGGGGAGCCGTACTCAGATTTATCACACCAGTTGCACAAGCAGAGCACAGCTCAGTAAATGTAACGCATAGAAAAGGAAACCAGTTGCAAACACACACACACACACATATGTAAGATGCTTCTTTATCATATGAGCTGGCCTCACTTATTGATTCAAGTGCTCACCGAACAGGAGACACACGCGCACAAGCGCTGGATGTTCGCAGATATACGAGGACTTTCACCCAGAATGCTTCAGAGCAAAGTAGTGTGACAGTCCCTTCTCAGCAGCACAGGCCGGCTTAAATTTGCAAGAGATGAGAGAAGAGCATGGACAGACACGATGAACAGTGAAACAGAACACCATTTTGATTCAAGCTGACAGGCAGAAAGCTTAAAACGTTGCTTTTTTACACAAATGCCCTCCATCATTTATAATCCAGAGCCTTGAGTGTATGCTATCTGAAAATGATTCAGGTTACTGGAAGACAAGGACACTCACCCTCTGCTCAGTGAGAGGTGGCTGCATTATGACTCTTTGTCGCAAGCTACCACATAAAGTGTCGCTGTTATGCTCAAACACTCAAGCTCATTATCTCACACTAAATCTATCATTTCTTGTTCTTTTTTTTTTTCAAAAGATTTTTTTTTTTTTTTAGATCAATTACTCGGCTCTGTAAGGAGAGAAATCATCATTTCATCTAATTCATGTGAAGCGCTTCAGGCAATGCACATTTGTGCAGAAAAAGAGAAAGGACAAGCAGCACCACAAATGTATCTAAATTTAAATTGCTCAAAGGAAAAGGCATAATTCTTTTAATTAAGTCGGCGCTAATCCATCCAATGGGCCCTCTGTGTTTTCACCCACCTACCATGTTACAAGAGATATCCTTCATTGTCTCGTGGTGTGTTGACAGTGGTCCTTAATTCTGTAGGTATTTATGAGGGCACAATCTATCTGCTTCCTTTGCCTCTGGGAAACATACTTTCTGAAGGTTAATAAACAACCCTGCATATCCCAAGCCCTGAGATCATTTATCAGATTGCGATCTCTTACAGACTCTGAGAGTGGCATGCCGTTTTATCATTTTAACAACGACGGCTAAAAGTGCCTCAAGAAGTCCGCCTAATAGGTTATTTTGTTATATGATTTCGTTATCAGATTTTTTTTTCCTTTGCTAGCCTGGTCTAGGTCGCTGTGTAGTAACAGCCCTGAATCCCTAATGAATACTCACATTAATGTCCCCGGAGCAGGCGAAGAAATAATAGGGTCCTCCCAGGGCAGTGGTGCTAGCCATGTCGAATCTATTTCTATGGCACAAGCTGTGGCCCTGCTATTTTTTACCGCGCTACTGTAGCCCGGCTCGGCCCGGCCTATTTTTGTAACTGATTAAGAGACTGTCTCCGTCCAGGCAACGCATGTTAGTGTGTTTATTATGATCACTTTGACAGCTGTCACTCTCGTGCTCAAAGTGGCCAGGAAAGAAGCAGTTGTGATGCTCCTGTTGTTCTGTCTTGATGTATATCCAGGGGTTATGGGAAGCAAAGGTGGGACATAATGATGGGTGGGGTTGGAATTGTTCAAAAGTTCCAATGTGCTGTACATATGTCACAAAGTCTGGCTTGTATAATAATAATAATAATGTGTTTGATGCTGTGGGCCAAAATGCTGAAAATTGTGCCCAAAATATTCATCAGTATAAAAGAGTCCTTGTCATTTTTATTGCTTTTCTTAAAAACTAATAGACTGAGAAATCTCATTAAATCTCATTTTGAAGCCATCAGAATATATCTGACAGCTAAGCACTTATTCATATTAAAGGTTGTATTATGCAATTAGCAGTCAGCGGTAGTCAGTGTACATCTAAGACCACCAAGTTTTCTAAGGCCATTTGATGTGGCAAATGTGTCACTGTCAAATTCCTATGCGTTTAGGATAAAAGGTACAGTCCTTTGTTTCACACAATTTATGGAAAAACTTGCGTTATGCTTGACTGTCTTCTTAGACAAGAATCGGATGAAAAACTTCACCAGCGCACACAAGGAGGGTCTCATTTACACCCACTGTATATATGAACTCACATTTGAAGTGATGTAACTTTTACTTTATATTTGCATGCATGTTGAGCAATACATACAACTCACCTTGCAGCAATATCTTTTAATCTTCAAATTTTTTATTTTTTATTTTTTCAAATCAGACTGATAGTCCCACATTGTTGACTCTGCCTACAAAATAAAAGTGCAATGTTTTTTTTGTTTCTTTGTTTTTCTTCAGAGATGCTGTAGTTAAAGCTATCATAAGCTTTTATTCTGAAAATTTCTGACAGGAAGTTCCAGTGCTATTGTAGCTTGTGTTTAGCCTAGTGAAGCTGCTTTAATTCCACTGGTTGCCACATTTTACTTCTCTTACAGGATTTAATGAACAACATAGAACATATAAATGAAGAACCAATCAAACACACACTTGTGTACAAAGGTTTTTGGAGGAAATAACTTAACATAATGTATTTTCTTTGTGTGTGTGCTTCAGGTTGTTTGGTGTAACGGGAAACTGCGCGGCCTGCAGCAAACTAATCCCAGCCTTCGAGATGGTCATGAGGGCCAAGGAGAACGTCTACCACCTGGACTGCTTCGCATGCCAGCTCTGCAATCAGAGGTGAGTGATTAGACCACACCCCCGCTTCCTCTCACATACCTGCGCCGGGGCGGATGGCCGGTCAGGGAACCAACGCCGCAGCACGGTGAATCCCGAGTGATGCTCATAGTCAAGGAAAAAAATCCCTCAGCTAAGATTTATCGCTCCGACCAGTGACCAAATAGACACATCCCCGGCCTTAAGGACGCCTGCTGGTCCCGGAACAGCGATTACGATGCTCCACTAGTACTGCACCGTGTCGGTCTAGAGCTACAGGCGCAGTTACATGTCCGTACATATGCTTCCCATCAGTCTTCATTACTGGGCCTCCACCTGCATCAGGATGTGGTCAGAGACTTCAGGACACTGCTTCTACACACAGCAGCAGAGAGAGAGAGCAGTTAGAATCCAACCCAGCCGCCATGCAACACATGGCTTATAATATTCACTATTGTTGCATGAATAGAGGTGGCGGGTTGAATTTAAATAGTTGAAGTGCTTTTAACCCTTACAGAAAAACATGTGCTCTACATGGTAACACATGTGGTAGCGTGACCACATGTGTTACCATGTAAAGCACATGTGTAAAACATGTTACCTCATGTGGAAAATGGGTTCACATGGGAATTCACATGTGATTCACATAAAATTGGACCAAAACCACATGTTTTACATGTGCAAAATTTTTCACATGTGAATCACATATTAAGTTCATGTGGTTTTTCTGTAAGGGAATGTTTTGTTCATCCCATTTTAATGTATGAAAATAATATTACATGTTTTGTCTTGATTTATTTAGTATTTAGTATATTATTTATTCCCCCCCCCAAAAAAAAACAAAAAAAAAACAGTGTGAGAGCCAACTCTTAAAGGCACAGTCCCTCACCGACCCACCAGCGTGCTGTCCCAGTGTAAAACCAACAAGTGTATGGTGACTCCCTAGCTGATGCTTTGATACTGTATGTTTGTGATTTACCCATAGATTACAGCATTGTGATGTTAAACACTGGGTTGCCTTGGTTACCGGGGGGCAGGGTAAACAATTGGCGTTTCAGATAAATGTTTAAAATAAACAGATAAATGACAAAAATAGAAGACGAAAGCATGGAAGGAACAAACTCTAATGTCAACACTGGAGCTCTCATAGATTATATAGCATTGTGATGTCAAACACTGGGTTGCCAAGGTTACCAGGGGATGTAAACGATTGGCATAAACAGAAAAATTACAAAGAGAGGCGAGCATAAAGGAACAAAGTCTAATGTCAACATTAAGTAGAGTTAAGTATAATTTGCTCTGGCTTTCTGTAGCATAAACATCCTGTTCCATTATTTGTTGTATGATGATGTGATGTTGGGAGATGCATACATTACACATACACAACAAATAGGGTTTTATCTGTTGAATGCAAATTCAATAGTCCCAAACCAACAACTGTATGCAGCATCCTCTGCTGTTGTCAGAGTAACAGGATTCATCACATATCATTGTCCCTGCAGCCTCTCACACTCAATCACTTGGAAGGAGATGTCAATTTGGCCAGTGAGGGTCCAGGGCTCAGGCCGTAAGCCTCAGGGGAGACGCAGTGAGAGTGTTGGAGTGGTGGATCCTTGGAAAAAGTCAAACATCTGACACTTCGTCCAAGCACATCTAAACACACAGGATCCCTTCATAGCCTCCATCCAAGATCCCCCATGTCCCCCGGCAGTAGTCGTGCCGCTATTACGGCCGCGCTGCAAAGATTTCTTGGGAGCTAACAAACAAATCAGAATGTTAGTAAAGTTTTTTTTTTCTTTCAAGGTTAGAAGAAACAGAGCTGAGCAGAGAGTCTTAGGGGAGCATCGGGAAGGTTACACATTGGCTCGGTTCCTGTGTTTTTCTCTCATCCTTTTCCCCAAAAAAACTCCCACTTCGTTGCAGACACATAGACACAAGCGCACGCACACACACACACACACACATAAACCAGACACATTGTGCATGCTAAAGGCAAAGGACCCCGGTTACGCACAATTAGCACTCGGTTATTGTCTTGCCACTTCAGCCGGCTGCACCAGACAGCCTCTCCTAATGGAAGAAGTCAGCTAATCTTCATCAGCCAGGCCCAGGCAGGCCAACTCTGCTCTCCCACATTAAAACCCATTTAAGCGCGAGCAAATCTTTCTTTTTACATTAGGGCGCCTGCTGGACTGTTGAATAAAATCGACGTCAGTGTGTTTCGCGCGGCCCGCCGCGGCTCGGCCGAGCGCCGTTCAGATGCCCATCACAATTTTCCACCGCGGCCCGGCCAAGATTTATCGCATGGCACCGGCTTTAATTGAAGCTGCTCCCCCTCCACCCCCACCCCCCCGCCCCGCCTCTGGCTTCTGTTTTACCATTTTGTTTGGAAAGATACCTACATCTTTTATGAAATAGGGTTGCAAAGGGGCAGAAAAAATTTCCAGAAACTTTCCATGGGATATTAAGTTGGGGAATTTTGGAAATATTCCAAATTGGAAACCTTCCATGGGAATTATGGGGATTTATGGGAATTATTGGGAATTTATGGGAATTAACTGGAAATTGGGGGTAATTTAAACTGTATCATATCCAAACATAAATTTAAATATTTGGTTTTGTCATAAGCAGACATCCATGCAAAATAATACAATTAAAAAACATGACATTTCAACAGATTAGAACCAACCGAGTAGAACTTTATCAAGTTTTAATTCTTGTATGAACAATCAATTATTTTACTGAACAACAAAAACATGAATGTTGAGTAAAATATTACTCCCCCACCAATGCGTGAATGTGATTGAGGATTAGCATAGATATTCAAGTGTACTTGCATTAAATCTGGTTGTTGTAGCCAAGATTATGCTACAGTATAGTATATTTCCCCAATTATATTTAAGTTCCCCGTTAAGGGCCAACCTTCAATTTTGTAAATTCCGGATTTATTCCAATGTATTCCCGTTTATTCCCATATATTCCCGTTAATTCCCATGAAAAGATTCCAACTTTGAAAATTCCCGGAATTTTGCAACCCTAATCTGAAATAAATTTGAAATAAACTCTTATGTGCAAATGATCTGTGTCTGTAAATGAGACAACAGAAGAAATGAAGCCAACATCTGTGACAGAAGCAGCGCTAGCGTTCACATCACTAAGTGGGTTTCTCAACATTTGTGTCCCTACTAATAGAATGACCTTTTCCAAAATTTTCTCAGCCTCAGCCTGTGATCTATCAGATCTCACTTAAGATTCCCTGAATAGTTTCTCAACATCTTGTTGCAGCCGTGCTGGAAATGGGGCTGCTGTTCTTTGTCTGGCATACCGATCTGCCGCCTTGTTCATCTACACCCGCTCTCACCCCACCTCCTCCCTCCCTCTCTCCATCGCCTTTCTTGTTTCCCAGCCTCAAACAAACATGAAAACCCCGACCCCCCTCCTCCTCCTCCCCAACGGGCCCTTCGATAAAGCAATCTAATCCATCTCACAAATGGCCCAGAGATTTCTCCGCGGAACATTGTCATAAAATGTGAAATCTGATAAACAGAGCAGGCAATCACAAGGTCACCGGGGGTCGCG